>NC_050591.1:4781666-5465833 GCF_013368585.1 Megalops cyprinoides | reverse complement strand
TCTTACCAAGTCAGGATAATTTTTTCTGACATGCTTCCACATTTAGAGGAACATGTAGGATGTGCCGACTGCATCCTGGAGCACGAAGGAGTGGACACGCTGAAACATGCACAGATTGAGACGTCCGTGTGTATGAGTACAAGAGGAGCAGCCAGGCCAGGAATGTGCTTGTGCTAATTAGTAGCATGGAAAATAATGCTGCATGGTTGTGGATGTTTACCATAAGAGGGTTTGGTTTGGGATAACCATCAACCATGGATTCCCCCTGTGGGTCACACAGAAGCAATTGTGTGTTTGAAACCAAATAGAATTATTTTCTCAATACGATTATACCATTATACCTTATGCCATTATTGGCTCAATGCTCAATCAGGTCAGGACTGAAACAGGAGGATTACAGGTAGCAGGAAGAGAACAGACAGAGAGAGAAACAGACAGACCCCCCCCCACCCATTGTGTCCTCAAAGTGAAGGAGGACCAGGTTGGCTTGGACCCCACCCGTAAAGATAAAAAGACTTTGATAGAGATGGGGAGAGGAGAATAAAAAACGAGCAGCCTATCATTCACAATGAGTTTCTTAAGGAGAATAAAACCATAACATCATCGAAGCGGTAAATCCAACCGAAATTGCTTTTAAAAGAGGTGTGTAACACAGAAAAGTTGTGTGATTGACCACCCCCTGATTGTCAAACCAAAGATCAAAGACACCAGCATTTTTATCTGAGATCGTGACTAAAAGCTACAACTACAAAAAGCAACATTTATGGTTATCTGCTTTACAGAGACGAACCTGTAAAATGTTGAAATTGCGAAATGATTGGAGGCGGGTTTGATGTCATGGCATGTAGCACTGAGTCGACACAGTGGGTGTGTGTGGGTGTGTGTCCGTAACCACAACAACATGATGCATGTGTTGTGTGGTTGCATTTTAAACACACAGTGAGCTTCTCATGTGCAAATCATTCTGTAACTGTTGGTAAAAGTTGCTGTGAACTGGTGGAAATGCCAGACACATTAGATTCTACATTACTTGAGTGCATTGTTTGAAATTCTTTTTGTTGCGAAGATAAAAAAAGAAAGTTTGTTTGAAAAAAAGAACAACATCCCCAAAATGAAATATTGCTTATGATGTGAAGCCACTTAATTGAATGTCCCCTTATTTTAAGATTAATAGTTGAACACTAATTGTCTCTGAATGAGGAAATAAGGTGATATTTTTTCTTCCTGTGTAATCCTGTGAGCCTACAGAATGCTTTCTGAGTAGAACCCCCAACCCCCCCCCCCCCCCCCCCCCCCCACTGCCTGCAATCCCGCATTCTCCGCCGCGCCGCTTTTGAGATGTTGCCACGGCAACGTGGTATCTGGCCGACGCTTTGCCAGAGTTATTGAACTGCGACTGGCTTTCGCGGCGGTGGATAATTAGGCTGTGTCTTTCTGCTTGGTTTTCCTCTGACTGGAACTGGGACGTAACCTCACTGCTTCTGCCAAAGGTTTTTAACCCCTCAGTCACCAGCAGGGAGAATCAGATACATGCGCACACTCACACCTGAACACATACACATACTCCGACTCAGATACACATGTGCATACTCACATGTTAACACATGCATACCAGAATACTTTTTCTCATGTGTGCACACGAGGTGGATATACACATATACATGCACGAACGCATACATAGACTCAAACACACACACACACACACACACACACACACACTACAACACATCACTTCCTCCAGTTCTACCATGAATCTTTAGGTTAAACTGGCCAATGACATCACTGCAGGTGTCCCTGTCCCCGGGGGCCATGCCCGCTGTGCCAGCTGCAGTCACTGGCGTGACGTGTCACCTGCAGTGTCTCTGGCATTACGAATGCACGGAGTGTAATGCTCAAACTTATTTCAGTTCCTCAAGAACTTTCTTCTGTCTTCCTCAATTTCTCTGGCCATTTACCCTTAAGCAAAATTATTTCTGTAGCCTGTCATTTAAATGCATATATTAAAAAAAACATGTAAATAAATAAATGTATTTTATGTAATTATTGTTATGTATTCATTGTTATATTGTTATATTTTAGGTGCCATGAAGCCTGATGTCTCCCTGCATTGGTAAGATCTAAAATAACTGAAAAAGAGCTCTTGAAGAAAGCAAGTAAGAAACGCCGAAAATTCAGAGAAGTGCTGCAATGTAGTCTGATCTGTGTTATCCCTGAGTGTGATCCACTCACATCTGCATGGTGTATTAAATTACCTGCAGTCAGTCAAACATCAAACATCACACCTTTTCTTACTGACCACCCAGATTAGACTGGAAATGTTTGGACCTCTTTAAAGGGAAGTGCCCAAAGGAAAACTGAAAGCAAAGCCATTTCATTCATATATGTAAGTTATATACTTTCAGCAGAAGTCTCGGTCTTCGTCTTTGTGTCTAAGCTTATTTTGTGAAGGACGTTCCAGTGCAGTATGGCTACCGTGCATCACCCTGGCGGGGGCCCCTGTTGGTGGTGGTGGAGGTGACACCACCCTCACTGTGTAAAAGGTTGCTGTAGTTACCCTAAGCAGTGATATGACTCTCCTGCAGGCTGGTGCTGATGCTGGAGCATAGAGAGCTCTCCCATCCTCCTGCTGAGCTGCACAGGCTGGGCACTCAACATTACCGCTACGTTTACTATACCAGGTAAGGGCGGCCCAACATTAGTGTTACATTTAGTGCACCAGGTGTACCAAGCGTACCCTGACATTAGAGCTGTATATAATATAAAATATATACTGTATGTATACCCACATACTCCCACACACACATGCATGCACACACACAGACACAGACACACACATACACAGACAGACACACACACACACCTTGTCCCACACTGCCCACTCTGCCAGTCTGTGGTTTATCCACAGCATCCAGAAGCTGAGCTGAAACGGTTTGCTTTAGTCTATAAGACGGGAGACACTGCAGAAATATTGATGGTTTTGTTGAAATAATGGTTTTTACATTAGCAAACAAGAGGTCGTGGGCAGTTCAAAGGTGCCCTTGGGCTGTTCTCTAGCATAACATCAACAATTATCAATGAAAATTCTCACCAGATACAGATAAAGCCAATAAATAGTTATAAAGGAAAAAGGAAGGGAAATTGGTTAGATGGACATTCCCAGTACATACAGGGCACTTACAGGGCTGACTGACATTTGGTATGTTGAAGATAAGACTAGCAATGAGTCAATTCCCACAGGCTTGGTGTCTGGTGCTTTTGCTGATTGGTTGATTAACATGGCTGGTGATGGGCTGATGTCTTTGATTGGTTGCAGGCGTAGTGTGGTTTACACAGCAGAATGGAGGGCATGTCACATAAGTGCTGTGTGCAAGTTTGCTACTTAAGTAGTTGGATGGCTTACTCAGCTGAAAACGTTGAAAATGGAAACCACACTCAGGCAAATCCTCCAGCCAGAAGGTGGCGCCAGGCACCAGTGCATCAAATATTGGATTTATAGTAACTGTTTATTTTTGCCTTAGGTCTGCCAAGGTGCCTTTGAACAGCATGAGCCAGAGGGCAGGTGAGGTATGCAAAGTGTTCTCACCTTAGTTAAAGCTGACAGGTAAATATAGCTAAAGGAGACATTACCTTGTTCCTACATGCCTGTCATTGTTTAAACAGTATTTACTTTCAAATATTGAACCTCAAAAATGAGGTTCTGTTTATTGACTAAATGTTTCACTTATATGTACTCCTTCAGCTGTACAGTAGATGGATGATGAAACATGCTCATCCATCTGTTGTACAGCTGAAGGAGTACATACTGAATATCTTGTGTAACATACTGAATATCTCATGTAACTTGAAGTTAATAATAAATTAATTTTCATTCACTGGAGCTGATTGTCTGTTGTTATTTTTTAAAAGCATTAGTATTCCCTTTTGCAGCACAACACCTTTAAAACTTGCCGGGATCACTTATAGCACATATTTCTTTGTTATGACTGGAAACAAAATCCCATGTTTCTGAATGAAACCGTTTGGGGTGTCTCCCCTTTGTACTGATCAGGCTGGGGGTGGGGGGAGTGGGGGGGTCACTTCTGGAAACGGAGAGGCATGGGGACAGAGAGGGTCTCCTTCCCAGCATGCACCAGGGCATTCTTAGGGAGCCTGCATCCATCTCCCTGTCACCGGTGAAGGCTAGCAGACAGCTTCTGGGTGTACGATGAGGACTGAATGCTAATGCACTGGTCCCCCCCCTCCCCTGCCGTCGCCAGTAGCAGGAACAAGGCAAGGTCTGCCTCACCTGCTGAGGCTGCAGGGCCCGCCCCCTGCAGACGGTGCTGAGCAGCGGTGACGATATCCACACCACAGAGTCATGCAGCTGAGGGGAATTTTAATCAGGAAAGCCTGAAGGAGAAGCAGTGAGTCGACACAGTGGGTGTGTGTGCACCACCTCAATGGGCTGTTGCCTTTTTTGCTGACACATACCCAGTTGTAGGTGTTTACTGGTGCTCAGCTGGTGCTGGTGCAGAGTCTCGTTTATTTTCTACTGTATGGTGCTTTCTGTCAAGTGTCTCGACCTTGCTGCATTGTATCTCTGATAAAAGGCGGTTTATCTCTCCTGAAGCAGGCTGACCCACTGAGGATCTCTCATTGTTCAGATCCTCCATGCCCCTCAGTCAAAAATAAACAGAAGCACAAAGATAACGTCCACTGAAAAGAGCACCTCTTATACGTTGAATGGGGTTGCAGTTTTCCAGCTTGCAGATGTGTAGCTCCAGGAAGTGAGGAGTGAGGTATAACTGCAAGATACTATGCTCGTTTTCCGCAGTCAGCAGCAAGCCTGGATCTGGCTTTTTAGTTTTACCCATCATTCCTGGCATCCCACGGTTGCCTGGCGTCCCAATGCCCTGCAGTCTCTGTGAGCTCCAAATGCCACGGGCCTGCTGCTGCTCGGCGCAGGCCAACCGAAACAGGCACCTATAATGCCCTCGGATACACCCTCATATAGAAAGTAAACACACCTGGAATTCTTTCAGACGTTGGCTTGACACCACAGGAACAGTGGTGCCTGGCTTCTGTCTCCCACATCACCCCAAACACACATCCTCATTTCGCAGAAACCTTCACAAACGGGAAGAAAGGGCAAAGCCGCTTCAATCAAAACAGTCCCTGCGGGATGTCTGTAACTGTGGAGATTTACAGTCAGCCACACCCTGAAGGGTGACTTGGAATAACACATTTATGGAGGCGTTTCTTCACTCTCCTTTATCTTTTATCTGAGCTTAAATGTATTTCACTGGCTGTGTAAAAAAACAGCATTTCCTCAGATCTCTGGTCAAAAGCATGAGGCAGAGGGATTGAATGACATCCACTGCATCTTTTGGGCCGTTTGTGTCTGGGCTGCTTCTCCAGATGCGCCGATTGCCGTGGCGACCTTGGGAGGGGAGCCCACACCCTGAGGACAAAATGCCAAAGCAGAGTGCCAGCAGTCAGGGGCGAGGGGCGCAGTCAGTTCCCTTTCCTCCACACACTGTGCATTGAGAGTGAGATATGTTGCAGTGTTTTCTGTGGTTAAAAAGGCTCCATTATGCACATGTGTAAAACACACCACTAATGCGACAGCAGACAGGAGTGGAATCATGACCTCAGGTGACCACTCGGTGGCCGTTTGGCATAATAGTAAGGAACAGGACTCCAATGGACTCCATAACCAAAAGGTTGCTGATTTGATTCCTTGCTGTACCCTTGGGCAAGGTACTTAACCCAGAGTTGCCTAAGTGAAAATGCAAGTACATGAATGGGTAACATGCTTAAAAAAACTATAACCTATGTTAGGTGCTTTGGATAAGAGTCTGCTAGTTGACAATAGTGTAATATAATGAGCTAGGTGTCAAATGCTGTATTACTTATTTTGGTACCTGTATGCAGATCATGTTCATCACCTAAGGGCCTTTAGCTTTATTCAGTGCCCTTTTGAATTTAGATCTTTCATTTGTTTGACTCTGGGAGTCACTCTACTCTAGCTTTTCCCCAGTTCTCACTTTTGTTTGTGTTTTTTCTGGGAAAGGTACTTTGTGACAACCCAACTGCTTCACATATTTTGATAGGTCGATAGGTTGATTGATTGATGAATTGGCGAGCTGATGTTTAAGGTGAGTGAACTGAATGAACTGAAGGGTTATGACTCTTTGATGGAGCAGGGTTTTGTAACATGCAATACAGACCTTTGGGGCAGAAAACAAGTTCATCACTGAACTCAGCCAACATTTTCAAACCACCGGGCCAGGCTCAGAAACCAAACCCAGGTCCACACAAAGAACGCTTTGATTCCTGGGGAGTAAAACAAACTCCCTGCTGTTATGGCTTATCAAAACTGCTGAAGACTGAGCATAAACTCCAAAAACATGGCACACCAAACATGTAACCCACCAAAACCCCCCATACGCATTTGACTCAAGTCCAGCTTCCCACTGCCTCCAATGACAAGAAGAGAGCAGCAAAAGCAAATTCACCCAAGGCAGGCTGTGGGCACTCAACAGGCCATGCTGAGACAACCACACCAAGACTCCATTTCCCAACATGTTTTGGGAGTTCTTGTAGTTTTCTGATCATGGGTTGGTCAGCTGACATCATCACATATGAACCCAGAGCTGCCTAAGGCAGTTCTTAGCAGGGAAGCAGCTGTTCCACAGTTTTGATTAACAGCAGATCAATGGTGTTGATAGAGAGACGATGGAGAAACCCAAGCAGTGTCTGTTTGGATACTTAGCCCCACTAAAGCCACACCACTGGAATACAATTCAGGATGTGTTCCAAAGTGTGACTCATGTGATTAAGTAAAGTCATTCTTACGTAGTTTGTGTTTCATCATCATGATTTTTAGAGCAGCTGAAACAGCTGTAGTTTTGAATGAGATCTCAGAATCATCTCAGTCAATCCCTCTCTCAGTGGACCCCTGTTAAACCTGGTGTTCAGTCACCTGATGTTACCCAAGTCACCTGTTCCTCACCACCCCTCCCCCGCCCACTCCTCCTCTCCTCTCTAACTAGTTCATGAAAAGAGGGTGTCAAGTGAAATTTATATCTGCAAGCCAAACATGCATGCAAGTGTGTATATATTTATGCGTGTGTGTGTGTGTGTGTGTGTGTGTGTGTGAGGAGTCAGGTCACACATTAGATCACATTGGCTATTATTGGAATAGTGTTGGCTGTGGTGGTCTAAAGCAATTCACAGAAGATCCAGCTGCCAGCCAAAGGCCCAATTTCAGAGCTATTGATCCACACCCATCTCCACAGTGGAGAATGTGTGCTTTTGTAGCAGGCTGTGAGAGGAATGAGGCCTCCATAAGCACAGTCATCTCCACAGCAGTGTGTTTCCAGTCTCTCTCTCTCTCTCTTTCTTTCTCTTTGCTGGTGACAGAATGCAGGTCTCACCATGCAGCTCATACACGCATTCTCCTCACCCATGTCACCCACTCATCTGTGGAGCGTGTCCATCAACTGCTCCTCATGAAGAAATGGGAGACATTCATGGACTGCAGTGAACATCCTGTTTCATATCATATCCTGTCAGTTCTAATACACCACTGTGAAAGCTGATCACATGCTGATCGATCACCTGGATACCAGACATGGAGGAGCAGATGAGAAGGAGACGTATTGGACAGGGGAATGAGCTGTGTCATCAATGAAAACCTCTTGCAATTTGGAAAGATTAGAGGACCATCAGTGTAACGTTATTGTAATGTTTCACATAGGTCACCAGCTGAAGTTTCTTGCACACTGAAGGTAGAATGTTTCTCATTGGTCAAAAGACACAGAAACACACAGAAGTGCAGATTGGATGAAGTCCATTTTTAATGCTCAGTATACATTTTCTTAACTGTATAACCTATGTAATGTTTTACATAACAATGTAATAAAAAAGTAATAGACCTTTTCAGCTGTGTAATTAATGTGTATCTGCATTTCTTTAATACTTGCACCTTCATGCCTACACCTGTATCGCTGAATTCCTACCTGTTAACGGTAATGGTGGTGCCTCTTACTCAGGTTTAGTGTGGATGCACTGTGCTGCCTGTGTTATTTTGTGGCTTTGGAGTTCCACGGCCTTGCACTGAGGGGAAGGGTTAAAGGAGCTCTCTCCTGGGTCCGGAGCACATGAAGTCCCGGGTCATAAGTGCTGAATCTGCACTGCGCAGAGTCGGAGGGTATCTGGGACTCTGGATCATTCTCTGGGCTTTGGTTAGGTTGCCATGGCAGCCTTGCAGTTGCCGTGGCCTGGACCGGAATACTGAGGAGAGAGGAGGAGCGGGGCGGGGAGGAGGACTCGGGGGCCGGCGGGGACTGCGTCGGCATCGAAATGAGCCGTTGCCTGATTGAAGAGGCCTCAGAGACCCGGTGCTTCGACATGCACTGTTCCTGTTGAGATGGGCAGCCAATGCCATCAGCCAGAGAGGAGTAGATGTACCCCCCTGCCCCCTGCATTCAAGAGAAGGTGGGCAGAGTGGGACGATGAAGAGTTTGGGGTTGGTTCAGTGTTCAGCTGTGAATCAACTGGAAGCAATGTGGCATCAAGTACAATTTCTCTTTGGACTCAGGTGGATGATCTTACACAGTTAGGCGTAAGCATGCCTGAGTGATGGAGGGCACAGGAATGAGGCCGTGGCTGGACATTATATTCTGGTGCCTCTAACATCTCCCAGCCAAGTTCAGTAAAGGGACATGCCCATCTGTGTCTCTTGTGTCCTTAAACTGGTTGAACCCCTCTAACAACACTCCTGCCCCTTTTCCACCAAGGCAGGTTGAGGGCCAGTTCGGAGCTGGTACCTAATCTCGAACCAGTTCTTCACGTTTCGACAGCCTGGCTCTCGGCCAGGAAAACTGGTTTGAGAGCGGCACTAACACTTTGCTGGTCCAGAACCAAGAACCGTTACATCAGGGGCTGGGGCGGGATTATGGTGAACAACAAGACCAACTAAAACTTTGTGACCGCCATTTAAAAAAAAATCAGAGCTAGTGTAGTGTCCAGTCTGCCTAAAAAGAAAAAGAGGAAAAACCGGAGTTTTAGCTGTTAATTTCTCACATCAATGTTACGTTCGACTTTCGTATCTTTGATGTGAGAAATTAGTAGCTATGCTTGCTTGAGGAATGTTAGCTAACCAATAGCTAGCTAGCCAGCTACGTAACCTTGGTAACAGTAGCTAACGTTAGCATGCTACTTTCTAACATTGCCATTGACTCATCTACCAACATCACTTAACATTTGGCTTCACAAAAGGCTAACATTGTATAAAGTGTAGTGGACAACTTTGTTTTTTAAAGCGCTGTTCTCTTGTTTTTGTTGTTGTTGTTTGTTCCCGCTAGCTTGCAGTGGTGGCTGGTGAGCTGGAAACAGGGGAAGCCCAAACACTACCTTTAAATCTATCATTACTTTCAACCTGTTCCCCTTTATCCTCCTTGACTAACAGTAAAACAAATAATTCACAGAATAATCGACACCAATCGCATAAATAGAGTAAATGATTATGCTCGCGAAACGCTGTAGATTGTCTAAAATTTGTGGGCTATTGCGAAAGCTATAGCATGAGATTGTTTAGTTAACAAGGATGGCAATTTGAATAATTAAGCGGCAAGTAATCCCAAAGCTTTCTCTTAAATGTTTCACATTATAGCTTTCTTGTGTTACAAAATTCAAATTACAAAACGGAGCTAAATCTAGTTAAATCGATTCAAATTTTTGAAAATAAACTTTGAGGTTAGGTTGAGTGCAGTGAACAATAATGTTTGGACCACAGACCTCACAAAAGCTGTGATGTGTGACAAGAATTTAACGTAATTTAAATTGTTAAATGCTATCCTTGTTAATTAAACAACCTCACATTGTAGCTTTTGCAAGCACACAAACTGCAGACAATCTGCGCTGTTTCACGAGCATAATCATTTACTCTATTTACGCGATTGGTGTCGATTGTTCTGTGAATTATTTGTTTTACTGTTAATCAAGGAGGATAAAGGGGAACAGGTTGAAAGTAATGGCAGATTTAAAGGTAGTGTTTGGGCTTCCCCTGTTTCCGCCTCACCAGCCGCCACTGCTAGCTTGGTGCTAGCGGGAAAGCGGAGACGTATACAGACATATACAGTGACGTAATGACGTGGCTCTATGGTAGCTCTCTAGCCCGTGGAATAGGAAACAAGTTCTTAGAAGGTTTGCAAGTTGAACCAACTCTGAACTGGCACTAGCACCAGCCCAGAACTAGCACCTAGTTTGCATTGGTGGAAAAGGGGTATCCTAGGCTCAGCGAGCCATGTGGTATAGAGGTAGAGTGCAGGGCTTGTAACTTAAAGGTTGTTGGTGCAATTCCACTACTGCTGTACTCTTGGGTGAGGAGAATTGCCCCAGTAAATAACCAGTTGAATAAATGGATAACATGTCAATATTGTAAGCTGTGCAAAGTGTGACTGATTGGGCGGTGAGATGCAAGGGAGAGGAAAAAGGGGAACTTAGTGCTCTGCCGTCAGCCCATAACCCATGTAAAGATATCTTACTTTCACTGCAGAATACCATGTTACAGTGAGTACCACATTACCACAATCGAGCCGGCGCTCAAAGAAAATGTTTTGTTTTCATGTTTTTGTGAAAAATAAGGCCGCCAAATCATACTGCAGATCTTTCCAGAAAGAAAGCAGACCGATGCGGTTGGAGTGCTGGGAACCACACATTAAGTTTTTACAGATTTTTGCTGTAATTGGTTTCAGATTCAGAAAATGTGTCCAAAAATGTGTCAGAATCTAAAATGGGGAGGATTCAGCAAGCAATGGGCAAGTGTAGTTCTCGGGCGGACACTGCCCCCTGTCTGCGAAGCCCTGTAACCACAGGCAGTCTGGCAGACAATCATGAGGCGGGTGCCACAGTCACGCTGCTGGTCTCCTGTTAACAACAGGTTATAGTGGTGCATTGTGCCTACTTTTTGCAAACTGCCAAGTCTGTCCTTCATGTGCTCATCTAATATGAGCGAGCAGGTGAACATCAGCTACAGAGAGTGATGTTGCCCCCCAGAAGCAGGACGAGGGTATGACGGGCTTCCTCAGCTGGAGCTGAGCCAGTTGAATTAAAGGTGTTGAGGGTGGGGGTACCATTGGGCACCACTGTGGGCTCCTCACAGAGCTTCTCTTGAAGCTGAAAGACCAATTGCGCTGTATGCACGCAGGAGAGGGTGCTCTGAGAGCTGCAAGTGAGATGTTCCTTCCTCTGTGGTGATGCCAGATCGTCCATGTTCCAGCAGCTTGTTCTGCACTCTTGGGTTTTTCTCCTGGGAACAGATCTTCGATATGGGTGTGAGCATCAGAGTGGAATCTCAGTGTCCACTTGTTCAGAGAGGAATTGATTCATTGGCTTGATCTCAAAGAGAAGAGTAAAATTCAGGCCTTTGGAAGGGGCTTGTTTTTCAGTCTTCTCTGTCTTTCCCCTGCGTATTTGTAGCATAAAATACTTCAAAACCACAAGGACTGGTTGGTATCCCCCCCCCCCCCCCCCACAAGGACTGGTTGGTATCCCGTCATGCACCTTTAATCCCTTCCAAGGGGCAATGGTGAAAGACTCCAGAGGACGATTGGATGATGGTGCATGCTGGTTTGACTCTGCAGGACAGTGTTGAAATTAAAGTAACTGACAACAATCAGTCAGATATGCATCATGTCTTGGGCTGGTTCTTAGTGAGTAACATGCCCTCCCCACTCAGCAAAGAGAAACACCACAGACACGGCTGTGCTTTTTATGAATCACAAGACTGAGCCGCAAGACAGTATGATCTCAGCCCTCCCAAGATGCGTGAGCGATCCAGCTGCAATGCATTACTCCCATTCTGGGAAAAGTCCAAACACTGGTATCGCTTTGCTGAATCTCAGCCAGATTAGACTGAATTACAGATAAAATCTTAAATGGTCCACCACTCATCAAAGAGGAGCAGGAGACGCTCATAATGGGAAAGCTGTATCCTGTGGCTGAAATGGTGAAATCCATTCCCCCGTGTGTTACGGCAGTGATGGTACAGGCTGATTTGCCGTCATTATTTCACTAAACCCGGAAAGTTGCCTCATTTGACCTTACAGCTGCTCTAAAACTAGTTTGGAGCGCTTTTGTCTCCATCTAGTGCTTAAAATTTGCAATACAGCACACGGAAAATACGGTGCATTTCTTCTGAATCGGTAGAATCCCTCTGCATTGTAATATATACATGTAAGTAAACGGTGTTGTAAATATGCTGAAGATGTAAATTCTGTCTCTTGCGTTGGCCTTAACTAACTGAATTTGGTAGATGTTTTCCACTAACAGAACAAAAAACAACGTTAAACATCGTGGAAAAGCACGGTTTTTATACACACGTTGCAGTCCTTGAAATGCCACACCGAGACACACTGATTTAGAATGGTCTGCTTTATCTCTCTCTCTTTTTTTTTTTTTACCTCAGACGGCCAATTGCTTATTATATACGAAACCGGCCAGTATAGAAGCAATTAGAAGCAGGACAGAAACACAGTAACTTACAGTAAGTCATAAACACTGGCAATTGCAATCGCATTTTACAGTAACATAGGCGTCATTTACGCTGGGGACGCTGGGGACATGTCCCCACCACTTTTTGTCGTGGCCCATTTCGTCTCCACTTCTTTAAAAAGGTGTGAACACGTCGAACCCGTCGTTGTCCCCAGCACTTTTCAAAACAATCTGACGCCTATGTATGGTAGACGACAACGAACCCCTGCGCCCAAAAGAGGACCCACATGAAGTAGTACAGTTTTGCTGGATCAAGCATAATTAAAGCGTTTATTCCAGTGTCCGTTGTCCTGTTTAAATAATATTTCTTTTCTGTGAATCCAGAGTCTAGAATAAATAAACATACATAATCGACACATACATCGCACAGCGCATTCGCTGATACACCAGGAGGTCACACAGCTGCGTGTTATTAAGAACCCATAGCTGGGCCTGGCACGATCACATTCAGTTAAAGAGCTTTGCTACCATCTTGTGGTCAACATGGATAATACATGCACTGGTGAGTGATTTGTCTGGAATAATTTCTGAGCATTCTAATCCTTCAATCACGTCATTTCTTTTGAGTTTACGATTCAAAATATTTAAAATTTGCACTACCGAGCAAATATAACAACGTAAACACCTGCAACGTGCTTTAAATAAATAAACAATATATGTATGTATGTATATGTGTGTATCTGTGTGTACAGGCAGTAAAGAAATAACAGAAACACTAAACAATATATGAATATTCAATAACTAGTACTAAGAATACATTAATATTTGTTAATTAATAATGAGTTTGTCTGCCTTTTGCCTTCAGGACAGAAATCCATCTGTAGATTGCTGCCTTGGGAATGCAGTTACAAAACAGTTTCTAGTTAAGATATTGGATCATTCCTCAAGGAGGCAATCCTGCATTTCTTTGAGAGATGAAGGAGGTGGAAATACACTCTGCACTCTGTGTCCCAGAACTTCCCATAGAGGTTCAAAGATGCTTACATCTGGTGATTGGGGAGGCCATAATGAGTGTTTGATGTCATCCTGGCGTTGATGAAACCACTCCTGAATCTGTTTGGCAGTGAGTATGGGGGCATAATAATCTTCTATATTCTATAATGGGACCAAGTGACTCCCATGAAATGGCTGGCCATTCCACGGCATAACAGATCCACCAGGTGGTGGGAGCAGAGGATGTGGTATGAAGGCTTCCTTTTCCTTTCTCCAAACATAAACCATTTCAGATGTAAAAAGATGACTCGTCAGACAATATTACTTTCTTCCACTGCTCAGAAGCTCAGGTTTTGTGCTTATTACACTAGGTTATGCATTGTGACACATTATCCTTGGTTACAAACACTTTCTGAATGTCAGTCCGACCACAAATATCAGCTTTGTGAAGTTTTTGTTGAGACCGGGTCATGGAGGTGTAGATTCAGTTCTGTGGTAATTTTTCAGGCCATTGTTTTGTTGTTAGTAGTGACTATCCATCTATCCCTGTGGGTGAAGCTCAATTTGAACCCGCTGTTCCTCTTTTCTGAGGTACTTTTTCCTTGTTTGCTCTTTTGACACATTAAATAATCTTGCTTTCTGTGACAAATGCACCTGCAATTTGGGCACCAACTTTGACCTCTTTCAAAATCTGTTACAGCTCTAATGTTGCTTTAGAAGCTGACATATTAAAGTGCTGATTTTAAAACGTCTTTGAGTTACTTCCACATGAAGTGCATCTAAACAGGTTAATTGTTTCATTGTTGATTGCCATTGTGGTGAACCAGCAAATGGCTAATGACCCTCATCTGCCCAACCTGCCTCACCTGCTTGTTAATTACAGGTGCATCTGGAGAGCAGGGGAATGTTGAGTTGGTTTGGCTGTAAAACATTTTTTTTGGTTTTTTTGTTTGCCATCATTGGATGTGTTTTTGTGAGAAGCATTGGTTTTCTATGTATATGAATAGGTAGGAAAAATAATTTTCACTAAAGTGCCAGTTTATTTGTGAAACATGAGCTGCTTTGTATCACAATGAGCTGAATGACTTTGAATGTAGCCTTTAAAGATGCCATATGTGGATAAATTATATGTAGACTCAAACAATGAACTGTGCATATTAGGGAAATAATTCACCATTGACTTTTAATGTAAAAAGCATGAATAATATGTTTGCTGCAGCTGAATCTGAAATTTTGTGTTTACACATCAATAGCTAGTGCTTTACTGTGTTATTTCAATAGAATTGCATCCTAAACACTTTTAGACAGACTGACCGGAGAACTGTTGTACTGGGCCAACTGCAACGGTGCTAACAGGCATTTAATCGACTAGAACACAGTGTTCATGTGAGCTGTAGGCCAGCGTTTCCCAAACCTCTCCTAGAGGACCCCTTGTCCTTTATGTTTCAAATCTCTCCCTGCTCCAACACAGCTGATTTAAATGATCAGTTTGTTATTAAGCAGCTTCAGGAATTCATTACGAGTTGATCATTTGAATACGTTTCGGTCCTAATATAGTTCAGTCTTTAGGAGTCTAAAGGGAACCTCCCTCCTTATATTAAATATTACATTGTGTTTTCTCATTCAGGATTTATTTTTTGTGATCATTTTACTACAATCAGGAAGAACTGTCTGTCTTTTTATTTTAATATATGTGCAGAAAAGCATTTTCCATAGGACACCACTGAGTCATGTTAACGTATTTGCCATCCAGTCATAATTTCGGTTTACCATAGGGGGGCAGTAGTTGGCTTTATTTTTCTGTGTGAAAGAACGAAAAATGCAATTGTCCTCAACCAGGATACGTCTTCTTTTTTAATGCCTATTTGGTGGTAAGTCTGTTTGGAGGTAAATTAGAAAAGCACCCCCCCCCCCCCCCAAATTCAGCTGCTGAAAGTAACTTGGTGGGTTGACAGCAAAGATAAAAGATTGGACAGTCAGTTCGGAAGGTTTATGGCTGTACTGTGTCCATCACAGGATACCTGTTGGCTGTGCTGTTTCCCAAATGTTTTGGCAGCAGTGCAGAATTTGGAAATTTAAAGGTGTGCGTGATTTCTCAGTTCCCACTCCTTTCCTGTGTTGCACTGGGATTTTGCTGAAGTTGTGAGAGTTTATAAATACTGAAACTAATTAAAGTTTGGAAATATTTATGAATGTATAATAGAAGGCACATACATGCATCAGCAGTGTCTCCTGTCATGGGCCTTACTGTGGATGGATGAGATGATTACTGGGGGTAGAGGGGATGCATTTTTTTCAGGGGGAAGGATAGAGTAACATTGACCTTGCCTAAGAACAAGCCGATCATGTAGAAAGCTCCAGAGAATCCTAAAAGCTTCAGCCCCCATTGGGTCAGTGAAGGGGCATGGGCTGAGTGTTGGTCCCTGCAGAACGCCCAACCCGTGAGGATCGCCGTGGCAGCTTAACATGGCTCCCTCATGGCTGTTCTAAATGTGCTTCTGCTCTGGTATTTTTCTGTGCTGCCCATGGCCCAAAAACTGCAAATGGGGGCGAGCGTGTGGGCATGAGAGACTGGGGCTCCGCAGACTGCTATTAAAGGAACGGAGGGGTACATTATTTATGAGGCGGAGACAGGAGGAGGCTGCAGCTAAAACACAGGAGTGCCATTCTGGACAGGAGGGGGGGGGGGTGGAGGTGGTGGTAGATGGGCAGTTCGCTGAGGACCCCCACCCACCACCCTCATTCTCTGTGAGAGATGTGCAATCTCTTGCCTGGCCACATTGAGGCCTGCTTTTAGAAGAGGAAGAAATAGTCCTGGTCATTTCAAGGTTTCATTCAACACTGGTTTTCTGCCTCTCTCCTCCTCTCTCTACAAAGTGTCATCAGCACACCTGCAGAGCTGGACCCGTTAAGCACGTCTGGGTTTTTTTTTCCCCAGAGACAGTGATGCGTGTGGTGGAAATGACCTCAAAGTTGTCTCCACAGAGGGGGTGGCTACACTACCCCCCCCCCCCCCCCCCAAAAGCAAAGAGCACCATCAGGATGGTTAATGGCTTTTGGGGCTTTTTTCCATTTCTTGGGCTTTCATTTATTTAGGTGTGGAGGCCTTTTCCTCATGGACCTCTGAATTATAGATGAGTCCACTGCAGAGCCAAGCTCTTAGTCCTACCTTTTGTACAACATGCATCTCTGGGCTTGTATTCCCCATCTCCCTGACCCTTTTAGGTGAGCCAGGCGTTTGATGGATGTCAAACAAGCCACAGAAACGTGCTCCGTGTGCCTGCGTGAACCGAATCGCTGAACTTTCACACAAGAATTTTTCCGAAACCCTTTCTCCTGGGACCTTTGGCAGGAAAATCTCTCAGCAAGGCTCTGAGATTCACTTCAACTTCAAACTTCACTCTCGCAAAAAATCCCGTATTTTAAGCAGAGTGCAGGTCCATTCTTCACAGGCTGTCCCTTTTTGCATTTACGGTCTTTTTTAATAGTCTTTTTTAAGTTGTGAGAGAGCATTCCTGATGAATATACATCAGTTTCTGTTCTGAATCAAACATTATCCACTTTGACTGCTTTCAAGGTCACATAACAAACGGCAGCATAAAGCCTCAGCTGTCTGTGGTGCACTGTGTGCTCTTGATGGCTGAATCGTAGCGCAGGTGGAGAGACTGACTGCAGCTCTGTGTTGTTGCCTTTCAGGCCTCCAGCAAAACAGTGCTGAACCTTGACACGATGCTAATGGAGCGATGCACTGCGTTCACTCCGGCGCAACGCTAACAGTACACTAACAGTCAGTCCAGTGCAAAGCCAACAGAACAGTAGGCAGTTGGGTAGCAAGAAATTCAACAATTCAGCCTTATAGTTGTACCTCAGAAATCAACAGTTGGGTTTATGGGGGGAGAATGGGGTCAAAGCACCAGGGCAGAAGCTGACCATTATGACTGCAGCTAACTATCGTCATTCCAAGTAATTATTTACAGAATGCACACACATTTGGTCTTAAGACATAAGAACTTCAGCCAGAGACTGAAAAGGGTACTGGTCCCCAGAATGTCTCAATGTCCATGGTGTTCATTATTTTGCACTTTATTTGACATACTAGTGAAGCACACCAATTTACACCAAAGGCGCAAAGAACTCGCCCATCGATTTTTCAATTTTTACCCGCCAGTCGTCAGTGGTCTGATTTCCTGGCTTCAGAAGAAAGAAGCGATCCCCAAAAAAGGAGACTCATTAGGCACGACCTCCGTGCCAGTTAACGGTTGGCAGCACTGTGCCACGCTCCATTTGGTTCAGCTGTTTTTGCCTTGTCATCCTGCCTACCAGCCAATCGCAATGAGTCCATCGTGAGGAAGTGCACCCGAACCGCAAACACAGCACAGACTGCTTCTCCCCATGTTCCTCCAGCCGTTTTAAGGCTGCCATGAAGGAGTTCATGATTAGTCACAGCACATTTCACTCCCGTTTGCCTTTCACACGTCCTTGTAAAAAGTGCCACATCCTCTCCTGCCTCTCCTCTCATCATACAGTGTATTACTTTAAAAAGGCCTCCGCGGAAGTAGGAGACGGCTCTGAGAAGTCACCGAAAAGCTGATCTTGGCACATTAAATGGGGCCTCGCAGCGAAGCCTCTGGGTGTTTGCGAGATCTCTGAGAGGATGAAGGTGCGAGCTGACCTGGGAGAATGAGCCGCCATGTGATGTGCAAATCTGCCCTCCCGCGAAAAAGTCTCCCATGTGTGCTCTATCCTGCGGCGCAGAAAAGCACTCGCTCCATATTAATAGCTGTGCAGTTTTGTCATGAAACCGTGCACAAAGAAGAAAGAAATACACTTTCATTTTCTTCTACACACACATTTTTCAGACAGCTTTGAAATGGCACGTTCTAAATTTGGACTGTGATCTTCAAAGCGGATCGGATTCAGAGTGTTTTTTTTTTAAGAAAGATTTGCCCTTGCGTGTTCCACACCGCCCCAGTGTCCCCTGGTTTGGGAATGTAGCAGGGAGCGGGGCGGGGTTTCAAAGGAAAAGGAGCAGGGCGCTTGCCTTGGTGAGCGGAGACTGAAATGACCCTGGCGGAGGGACTTAATGAAAGCTAGCTCTGCCTCTGCGGAACCTTGGTGCAGCTCCAGTGACTCTGCACGTGGGCAAAGCAGGCGGCTTTGAGCAACAGCCCCATGCCTCTGCAGTGAGACATGGAGCTACAAGTGCCACTCTCTTCATAAAAGTCACTTTCCACATGCCTTCTCCGCTCCTCAAGGTCATGTGGACGGTAATCAAATGCTTTGCATTCCTAATTTATTCATTTGTATGATGCGATTGAAAGCTGGATTTGGCAAAATCCAAGATACTGAGTTTGTGTTTCTTGCAGACATAAATAAAACCAGGAGAGTCTGAAAGACTTGATTGGGTACCAGATTTGGGGCAAATGAAACCGGTGAAGTGCTGTGATTGCAGATATTTTATAAACAGATCATGGCTGTGTGATTTTACCCGCAGAACTCAGGCCTGCATCTCGTTGATCCTCCTTTGACTTTGATAGGGATGAGGAGTTGCTTTCTGTTGCATCATTTCTGCTCCCAGTCTCTTCCAATGACCTCTGAATGATTCGACAAACTTCTAGATTCTCCGAAGCACGCCTCACAGCATCTACACAGGGTGTTTACACAGTCTGATGGAGAAGAGAGAGTGTGGGTTTCCTTAGTTTTTATAAAAGCATGCACAGTTGCCTTAAATTGCTATTGAATGGAGAGTGCTCTGACACAGCCATGTAGTGCCCAGATTGGGGGGGGGCTACACAATGATGATAGTTTAGGTTGGTGACCTTTCCTGTAAGGTGCTTCAGGGTTGATGAAAGGCAATATGTAAGTCCATGGTTTTATTTTATATCAAACAAACAATATTGGAACATGCTGTGCATCTCTGCCTCCCAGGTCCAATGCAGAGCTCATTTATGCCTTTGCAGCTTGTTTTCTGTAACACAAGTGTGTGTGTGTGTGTGAGCATGTTCATATCCTGCTTAAATGATCATTTTTGCCCCTCCCCAACTGACACAGGACCAGATTTCTCAGTGCTAATTCCAAACCTAAACATTCGGTAAAAAATAGCTGGAACTGATTTGGGGTCAGGTTATTCCAGGCTGCTGATGTCCCGCTTGCTTCACTGTCATGCACTCAGCCACTGGAGAGGTTGAGAGTTCAGCTGCGCCATTGCACGTAGCTGCTAGCACTCCTGTCAGCCTGAATTCAAGCTCTCTGCAACACTTCCGCAGTGTGCTGGTCGTGGAGCCGGTGGCACTCAAAATGACGTTACAACACAGCATTCATCTGGCTACTGCCAGACTGGGCAAGTCCTGACACATGCGCTCCATATTTATCCAAAATGCCATCCTGCACTGTTCAGAGGGGATTGGCCTATCAGTGGTGATAGTTCATTGAGTCTAAAGCTGTCCACGTGCTTTGATATCATCACCAAGCAAGGCCCCTGTGTCACCTGATTCCAATTTTGTTTTGAGACACCTGTTTCATTTTGACACCTGTTTCATTTTGAGACACCTGTTGCCTGTTTCCAACTGTGGGCTCTCCAAAGTGTCATCTTTTCTATTTGAAAGTTTGCGCTCAGATTTTGTTTTATTGAGTTTTGTAAATCTGCTGTTGTCCCTTTTGCATTTTTGTGAGCTCAAAGTTAAGGATCTGTTTTCTTTGGGGAGCAGAAGTGAAACAGCCCTTACTGTGTAGCCCACCCCTGCACTCAGTCATGGCCCCTAGTGTTAGGACTGACAAATGGCTCTGAGTGCTTGGGAGAGGATAAAGTGTAGATATGACCAGCACTGGCTCCCAGGCAGGCATGTTAACTGTAACTGTAACTATATTGCATTGGTGCTGAAGTGCTGATATTTGAAAGCATGATTTTTTGTAGGAATTGACACTTTACAAACATCAATGGTGCAGGGGTCATACTGATAGTATTTCTGGACACAGTTCCTGAAAAGGAGCAGAACTCCCATTACAGTAGCTATTTGTGTGTGTGTGTGTGTGTGTGTGTGTGTGTGTGTGTTTGTATGTACATGTACATTTGAAGCCTGAAGCTAATTAGAATTGATTGGTGTCTTTGTCATGGCATGCTGCTGGGTTTGATTAATGGGGTCCAACAGTTTGTCAGATGAAGACTGATGTACTGCTAGAGACAGAGGTACGCACTGCAGGTACGCACTGCAGGTATGTTTCAGTCCCGGGTAATGTGTCCATCCTTACCATACCTAATTAAACACAAACAAAAAGGCCGCCTGTCCACAGGAAGTACAGCACAGCATGACCTCACTGCAGGGCACTACCACGCCTCCTTTAAAGGCTGATGGAGGAACAGAGAGACTGGTGGAGGGAGAGAGACTGGCACAGACAGACAGAGGGAGGGAGAGAGACTGGCACAGACAGAGGGAGGGAGAGAGACAGGTGGAGGGAGAGAGACTGGCACAGA
The DNA here is from genome assembly GCF_013368585.1 of Megalops cyprinoides. NCBI lineage: Eukaryota > Metazoa > Chordata > Actinopteri > Elopiformes > Megalopidae > Megalops > Megalops cyprinoides. The sequence continues at coordinate 5,444,889 of NC_050591.1, read as the reverse complement.
CAGACAGAGGGAGGGAGACAGACAGGTGGAGGGAGAGAGACTGGCACAGAGAGACAGATAGAGGGAGAGAGACTGGAACAGACAGAGGGAGGGAGAGAGACAGGAACAGTTAGATGGAGGGAGGCTGGTACAGACAGACAGAAGAAGGAGGGAGACAGACTGGAACAGACAGAAGGAGGGAGAGAGACTGGCACAGTCATACGAATGGGTGGCTAGAGAGAGACAGACAATGTGAGACTGAAGGCATGACTGAAACATCACTCTCCACTTCTCCTAATGGCTGCTCAGGTAATGGCCCTGTGGGTAACAGTGTTTATAAGCAAGGGTTTAAGGGGTATCCTGCTGTGTCGAGTAATGTAAAGATTGCGGTGCTGCTCAGTAGCACTACATTTAATTAAGAGCCTAATCTTTGAACAGCGTTTCTCACTGTGTGACTTAAGTTCTAACATAATTCAAAAGCTTCTGTTTGAAGTGGAAGAACTCTTAGATATTCAGAAAGGCTAAGGGATCTGAAATAGGTCAGCTCTGACCACGTGCAGCCCCACATAATGAAGTCATTCTAGTTGAGATTCCTCACAGTAAACAGCTTCAGGTTTTTTATTCGGGCAGTCGTTTGGCTGGTGGACGAACCCCATTCATCGCAATTCCTCTCAGTATTTTTTTGTTTTTCCACCAATATGAAGGCCTAAGATTCTAAGACTGGAGAGAGGGAAGGGTTTTATTTGGGGAAGATGTTCTTGGCAGTATCTGAGACGGCTCTTTTCTCTCTCCTTCCTTTTGAAATACAAATTGCCAGCTGCTCCCTGCTTTCTCAGAGAAACCCTACTGAGCGCAAACCGAGAGGAGCCAGGAAAAAAAAAAAACATCGCAGACCCCGTGGCTCCTGCAGACGCTTGCAGGGAGCCGCGAAAATATGCCTCCCCAATATTTCTACCCTGCCTGAGATTTAATTCCCCCATTAAGGTGAAAAGCAACGCACATGCACAAATTCATTTAGTGGCACTGTCAATGCAAGATGCCACAAAATGTGACATAAAACCTTCGTAAGAACCACATAAACATTCATTAACCCTTAGCACGGCCAGAAAATTCTCACAGGTGTGCTGTGTCCACATGCAAATCATATATGGCGTTACCATGGCAATGTGGTTTTATAAATCATTAGTGATGTCACTTATCGTATAGATAGCATCACTGAATGTATCCTTTCAGTATGATGGTTGGAATAAGAATTCAGTTGTATTTATGCACTGCTTATTATGGTGTTATTTGGTGCTCATAATGACTCGATGTAATCTTTACATAGGATCATTTATAGGGCGTATTATTTGTCATTTTAATCAGTGAACCTAAATAGCCTCAACCCAGCAGATTTCAAGCCAAATATGGTCCATTTTCCAAGTACTCAGCAGTAAATGTGAACAAGAATGCAATTTTATCAGTAAGGAATAATTTAAGGCATGTAAAATTTTACTCTTTTAAATTTTTAGACCCACACAGGCATATATTTTCAAACTTGAATATCATTCTTGGAGTAACATGGAAACCCTTGATGGAATGTGAAGCATTGACCATAATAAAGATATTAACACCACAGAGATTCACCCTCAGAAGCTGGGCTACAGCTCAGTTAACATCTGAAGAATTTATCTCCTTATCATTATCTCTAAAACATCTCTAAAATATGACAGGGTCTTTCATTGGGGAAAGAGCTGTTAGATCAACAGAATTGCTGATGCATCTTCACTGATCAAAAGCGTGAAGACCTCAGTTTATGGAGCTGAGCACAGAAGGAAAGTCTACTGTGTGTGTGTGTGTGTGTGTGTGTGTGTACAGGATACATGGGGTTCAACTGGCAGACTTGCTATTGTTTGTATTTATGAGACTATGAGAGAATGATTTATATTAAATAAATTAAATATGTATTATTTACACTTCATTTCTTATAATGCGTATTAAAATAATATAAAATGTGACAAAACGTAAAAATAATTAACACTTTATGTAATAGTTAGCCACCAACTTGTATATCACACGGCCACAGTTCTGCTTGTAGGCAGAGGCACTAAGAACTGTGTTATCTCACATGCATAGGCATATACACATGCACACACGCACACACATGCACACACGCACATGCACACACACACACGCACACACACACGCACACGCACACACACACACACACACACACACACACACACAAACAAAAATTGCATTTCATTCACCCTGTTGTTGGACCTCTGCTGTTTGTTGCATTCTGCAGGAAGGGCAAAGACATGGCTCAAAGGTTACAGGAAAGTTTGAAAAATGGGGGCGTTCCATCATCATGGTTGTGCGGAGAGCTAAGAGTGGGCTCTTCTTTATGTCTGTGATCCTGACTCGATCACACCCTCTCAGATTCTGCTCTCCTCTCTAGTGGTGATGAGGACGAGTCCCCAGAGTTTCCATTGTACACCACCACAGTCATCCACCTTCCACTATGACTGACCTCCTCATCCACTATAGAAACTGTGTTACTGGAAAACACAGCTCACCTGAGAAACACAGGACTGTGAGCTTTCCTGCCTGAAACGGGGTCCAGCACGACACTCTTGGATTCCCATGACATCTGTCACAAACTTATGTTCTACTAGGAGGAAAAGGACAGCAGTAGGTTTTCATATTTGTTTGTTAAATGTGAAATCATGCAACTGCTCATAGCTATAAATAATTGGTAAAATGAAGGGTATCCTTAGTGAAATTGAACGGTAATGTTGCTCTTACAGACTTATTATTGCGCATTGTAATAATATTTATGTGACGCAAAATAAAGTTTTTATGGCTCACTACTTAATACCCATGTGAGCATTGACATAAACTGATGTTGCTCTTATGAATCATTATTTGGCAGTATGCAAATATGCACACCCTGTAATACAGCAGAAACACTCCTAATAGGTAATTTGTTGGCTCTATGTGGTATGATGTGGGCTGTTTGTAAGGTTATAAGATTCTAAAGACAAGCACCACTGTATGCTAACATTTTGGAACTGTTAGCTATGTAAATGGATAATGTAAGTTGTATAAATAGAATATATGTTGCTGTAGTGCCCTTGTGAGTCTCCCTGGATAAAAGCATCCTGCCAGATAAATGGCTGTAATAATAAATCTTGGGGTACAGCAAGCTGAACACTCCAGACCTGCCCCACAGAGAGAGATGACACACCCACCTCCCAGGAATAGGGAGACAGGCACGCTCAGAACAGACATGATTTAGGATTAAAAGATCTCTATTCGATTACGCACACAAACTCACCCCCCCACACACACACACATATACACACTGACTCACTCACACACACCCGCTCTCACTTACTCACTCACTCACTCACGCACACACACTCATGCACTCATGCACGTACGGTCACTCACTCACACATGCCCTCACCCTATCACACACACACTCCCACTTTTTTCACATACACGTTTTCACATTCAATCTCTCACTTGCAATCTCACACACACACACACCCATTTCTCTCTCTCCCTCACACAGTCACACATACACACACACACACACACACACACACACACAGATGGAGTACCTGGAGTGCGAGAGGATCACAGATCAAATCAACTCTCTTTCATCTGGCCCTCTCGGTTGCCATGGCAACCAGTGCATTTTTTTGAAGCCTGCTGAAATAATACAGGTGGGTTTCCTTCATTCATTCATTCCTTTGGTGCCTGTAGGTAAAGTGGCAGAGACGTCTAGGAGGTTAGAGGTCGACGAGGGAGCGAGATGGGCGAGCGGGAAGCCACCAGCAGGTGACACGGTACCCTGTTGAAAGGACAGACAGTGATGAAAAGCCCTCTTTTGGGGGAGTCAGAGGGGAGCTTGGCGACTGTGAAACAGGACCTGCGCGAGGTCTCCCCGTTTTAGCGTGTAATATTGTCGCACTGTGTGTTTGTGGGCGTCACTTCTTTGCAGAATGGTCCGTGCACAGTCAGTTGTGCTGCTGAGTGACCAGGAATCAACACACAACTGTCATGGCTATGTTCACCTTTCATAAGCTAAATTTGCACAGCAGTGTAGCTAATTGTAAGGAGCAGGGCTGTACCATTGGTCAAGGTACTTAACCCCGAAATTGCCTCAGTAAATATCCAGCTGTATAAATGAATAAAGTTGTAACAGCATCTGCAAAATGCCAATAATGGAATGTAATATAATGACAGTATTACTGACTTTCCCTCTCAAAGACACAAAGAGGGACAGAATTAGAGAGGAACTGAGAAAGAAAAGAGGGAGGGATAGACAGAGGGAGGGAGAGATAAATCTTCTGACCACACCCTGACTGTTGAGACTGGTCAGCATAGCGAATGCTGGCTCCTGGAGGTGACACATAAGCCAAAATACACCCACTGATCTGAGAAAGAGGAACTGAGCTTCATGCTCAACTGAGGCAAAGTGCACCCCTTCAGAATCAGCTCCTTGGTATGGTGCTAAAAAAAGTGGAAATTACCATTAAAACTATTCGTAACACCTGGATATATCATGTTTTGCATCAATGGCACATCATTAGACTGTTCATGTGTGTGTGTATATGTGGGGGGGGTGTCAGGTGGGGACAGGGAGAATGGGAGGGGGTGAGATGTGAAGATTGAACATTGATTACCTGGCAGTGCTTGATCTGGAGGAGATGACTTTAATCCGTCATTGCTGTCTGTCAAAGAGCCGTGGGGGGGAGGACAAGAAGACAAGCACATGAGAGAGCAAGACGCTCCTCTCCGGGTGACAATGTGTCACTCGCTGCCATGGAAACTCATTTATTTTGTCATTCGGCACAGAGAGGAGGAGAATTAGATTGCTGTTCCCAGATGCAGAGACACAAACGTTACAGTGCCGATCGACCGTTGAGATGTTTTCCTTTCTCGTCTCTGATGTGCAATGTAATGAGACACGGGTGTTAAAGCTTAGGCTGTGCTGATGTATGGGGGAAAAGAATACATCTCCCATCAATCCTCCAGCTCAGTGTCTACCCTGCCTTGTGCTGCGTGGAGCCCACCCTCCCCACTGCTGCTCAGGGCCCCTCATGTGAAAATGGGTGCAGTAGGCACTGGGGAACAATCTAACCAGGGTTTTTTTTTGCTCCAACTACTTTTGATTTAGCTGTTTAACTGAATAACAATCATCTCAATTTAATATCCCTTGTTGGTTAATTGGTTATAAATCCAGTGTTAAGTATGTTGAAGTGGATTTGTACTAATAGAAAGACTGCAGTAAAGGAGGCTTATTCAACAGAGTTTCAGTATCCTCTCTTAATTGGGAGAGCTGTCTTCAATTTAGTTAAAAATGTAAAAGGCAAACAAAAATTAATTTACTAAATTAGGCTGATTATCATTTTGTGACTGACTTAAAAGATGAACTTAACAAACTGTAGAAATACATTTTTATATGTGTCTGTTGGCACCAACATTTCCTTTTAGAGAGATGGAGATCAATAACTAGCACTGTAACTGCAAAGTGATGTCAGGCATGGATTGGCACTCAGTTAGCAGCTAATCTAGAGCTCAGGGCATACCACACACCAGCAGTGATGTAAAGGCACTGGAGTTCATATGGAAGCTCCCCTAATCTCCACCCTAAGGAAGCCTGCTCCCTGCAGAGATGTGACTGCTGTGTTTCCACTAGAGCTACAGTAAAGAGATGTTTCACTGCTGGGTATTCTAAAAGGAGATGCGACTGCCGTGTTTCCATTGCAGTTTAGCAGTCGTGTTAATCCCCCAAGTCCCTCAGTTACTGACGCTGACAGAGTGGCTTCCCCAGTGGCTCTTGCCACCACTAGATGACGAAATGGCCCTGAAAAGGCCTCAGACCAGCACTTGTGTTTTTGCTGTCTTTGTGAGGGGTAATCTGCCGCAGCTGTAATCCTAATTGGAGTTGGACAGTTCAGTGGTGTAATATGGGGTGGGACAGTGTGCTTAGCAGTGCCATTAACAAGTCGCAAGTTTTTGCCTGTCCTCCCGCCTGTCCTGATGCCTGTCCCCTCTGCTGCACAGATCTGGAATGGGTTGCATGTCCCTCTCCTGTCCTCCACAGTGGCCGCTCACCCTTGGCCTAATTGGCCTCATATGTAAAAATTGTTAGTCTGTAAGTATATAATTGGTACTCTGTAAATGACCAGGCTTCAGCTTCCAGGTAGAACCCCCTTCACCCACTTGACCTTGTGGGTAACAGGGTCTGAAGTCTGAGTCCAGTGAAAGGGCTGCTAACACTTTGGGGAGTTGCTACTGTGAATCTGCACCTAAGCATGTGAAACTGAATAAACAAAAAACGGAATAAGACAAAAATAATAAAATCAAATCAAGTAAAATTCATCATGAACCATAAATTGACAGGGTCTTTATTTTGTTTGTTACATTTTACTGTCCCTCAGATTGTGGCTGGTGGCACCGCACTGCACCCCATTGCCACCCTTTCATTCCCCTCTCCAACAGGAACAGCAGCCTCTCAGTTTCTGCAAGGCTCTCAGATTCAGGGCAGTCTTCCTTAATTTAGGGGAGGTAATATGCCTCTGTCTCACTGACCTGTGCTTTGTGTACTTTCCAGTTGTTCAGGAAGAGCAGATCTGTCTCCACCTCTTAAAAATGACAGAGACAATTTGTCTCCAGCTCTCTCTCTCTGTTTCTCTCTCTCCCTCTCTCTCTTTCCCCAGGGTATTGGCTGGAAATGGCTGATTAGTATTTCCTCTTGTATGAACCCAGTTTTCACCGCTAAATGTTTTAGCTGCTGGTGAAAACGGAATAGCTCACTTTGTTCATCTCATGTCATTGGGAGGGGGGAGATGTTTATCCCTATAGTAAAAGAACGCCTCTTTAAAATATATATATATATATATATATATATATATATATATATATATATATATATATATATAAATATATTAAAAATCATGACAGTATGACAACGCGCCTTTTATCTCTGAGTTGCTGCATTGCAGATTAATGCTCTGTGGCCTCTTTACTTTGTCTCTTTGACAAATCCAGTGTTTTTACATTTTTTCAACTTTATTCTTAGAACTGGATCCATCGGAAGATCAAAGCGGGGATTTGCAGACGTCTGGAATTTTGGATGCCAGAATTGCATCTGCAACTTTGAAAGGAGTTTATCTTTGTACAAGGAAAGAACTTACTGAAAATCGGCCTTGTCTGAGACTTGCAGAAGTCTGTCCTAGGACTAGCACAGTAACTCTGTTAAACCCTAACATCATCCATGCTTGAAGAGCTGGGTAAAAACAGATGAAACCACAGGGTTGAATTGGATCTGCAGATGCCCCTTTGCATTCATGCGTTCAACGAAATTATTTGTGCAACATCTCATCATTTTTTCAACGTGAGCTGGCTGGCTCTGTCAGTGCATAACTGATGGATTATGGGATTTTTCTCAGGTAGTCTTTTTCTGTAGTGACTTCAAACTGTCATTCATATGTATCTGTATTTCAAAAGAGTTCTCATTCTGATTGGCTGATCCAAATGCAGACATCTCATGCCCAATCAAGCTTTGAGGCACATCACTTCCTTTCCATGTGTATGAATAGGAATGAGTGGAGGGTGTGTCATTTCTCTCTGGGTTTTGTCTTCATTGATTATGTCTCAGAAGGCATCTCATCCAGAGCTGGGCTTGACTGAGTACATGGGTTTTTAACAGAGCCTCATGTGCCTGCTACAGGGGTGCTGTAAACCACAACCTTAAAACAGAGTAAATAAAACGTGTCTCACACACACACACACACACACGCACACACACAGACACACGCATGCACACAAATGGACACACAGGTACACACGTACAAAGACGTACACACATACTCATAAATGCATGCATGTACAGATCCACAAAAATATATACACACAGACACACACACGTACATATATACATACATATACACACACACAAATGCATGCACAAGTACACACAAAGACTAACACACACTCTCACAAATACACACATACAGATTCACAAAAAGATGCACACGCACACACACACACACACATCTTTGTTAGCCTTTCAATACACAAAGAATCAGTTATTGTCATATACATTAATTGCCCCCAGCGTTCTTCCCAACAACCCAAAGAAACCCATTAATTCTATCCAGTACAAGAACACATGTCCTCTTTTCTTTCAGCATTTCCCAGTAAAGCCACTTAACCCCCTTCTCTCTGACAGCAGAGAGAGAGAGAGAGAGAGAGAGAGAGAGACGCTCCTCACCCTTCCTTCTCCTCCCCTTTGAGAAGCTGTGCACTGCGGTGCTTTGATTTAATTCAAAAGGATCAGTGTATTTAAGGTTACCTTCACCTTGTAGGTGCACTGAAATGAAAGGGAAACCCAGCATTATCCTTTGAAAAACCATCTCCAGTATAACTTTGTTATCGTTCATTTAGGATGCATCGCAATATCTTTCTCTTTAAAGGAAATTAACCACACAGATATTTTCGCTGGATAGGCCAAACTCTCAGAAAGTAATTAGCAGTATACCCTTTACCAGGAAGATGAGGTAAATATTTGTATGTCCAACCTGGGCACATTTGACATGTGAACATAAAAATTGGACAGTTAGGTGTCTCCAGCTTTAAACCCCAGATATTTGGACACTGATCTTTCTCTTTTTTCCAGTTATTAAAATGCCTTTCTTGATCTGTCCTCTGACAACTAATATTCAGTCCAATAGCCTTCAATCCAACGGCAAGGTAACCTGAGAAGGGCTGTAGCCCAACAGACTTTCTCCTGGGATATTCAATTGTAACCCACTATCTCATCTGAATTCTGAATATGCGTTTGAGCGTGAAATATTCAGAAATATGAAACTGGTTATCGTGATTCCTTTATCTTGTAAATTACTGCCCAGCATCCTGGGACAGCACTTGGTCTATCCTTGCACACCCTTATCTGCAGGGAATCTCTGCAGTTGTGCACTGCCACAGGCTTCCCCTGACAGGGAAGGTCAGGAAATCAGACTCCTTCAGAGATGAGCTGCAGGTATGCAGGTTTCAGGTGTGCCTCACAGGGGAATTGAACAGTATTGCTGTGAATGTAAAGCAATCACATCTTTAAGGCAGTGGCTGGTAATGAAAGTAAGCATTGAACTGTATCCGGCCCGTGTCAACACTATGGGTTTCAAAACAAAATGGACGAAAACATTTGTATGCTAATGCAGGTTAACGGGTTGCTATGTTTGATAGTACAGAATGGCAGAACTTTGTTTTGGAGGTTCCAGGAGCTTTAGAAAGGGGGTTTTTCTTGCATGTGTCCGGGTGAATGCCGTCTTGCACATTGCTGATATATTTGCATAATCTCAGTCAAATACCCATCTACCACTTCACCTCAGGGACCCAGTGATAATGATTATGGCAGTTGGAACAAAAAGGCAGTTCTACCTCTTTACCAGCAGTGCTCTCTTGTCTCAGGCAGCATATAGCCTGTGAGAGAGAGCAGAGAGTAGAAAAGTGAGGGAGAGGGAGAGGAAGAGAGAGAGAGACACAGAGTAGAAAGGGAGAGGAGAGAGGGTAGTGAGTAGAGAGGGAGAGTATAAAAAGGGATATCTGCCAGAGCACTGCGTGATGGTGCAGATCCTCCCGCATGGTGGTTGACGGGTAGATGAAGCCGTTCCTGGTGTGCCTGTAGATCTCCCTCATCCTCTACCTCTCTGCTCGCACCGTAGTGGAGTGCTGGGGCCTTCTTTCCTCCTCATTGTACAGTACAGCTCTGTTAGTCTGGGAAATGCCCTCTTACAGATGTCCGATGTGGCACAATGAGCACGTTTTTTTTTTTTTTTTTTGCTGAAATACATCATGTTTGATCCTCATGTTTTTTCATTATGCCCACTGTCTTGAAGGCACTTTCCTCTCCTGAGTATTTTTCATATTAGAGCAAAAAGCGAGGTGTGATCCTGAAGACTGATGTGCTTTGTCCATAACAGTCCCTAACAAATGTTTAAATCACAGAATCAGCAGATTCACCCCATTGATTTTGGCTCATGGGGTCCTGGAAAACAAACAGAGCGCTGAAAATTTACGGTCATATTTATCGCCTCTTTTTTTTGTAGTGTTTGTTTGGCATGCGGCCAGTGTGATCAGCCTGAATGCCGCCTCTGTTGATGCCAGCAGCAACCGATCTCAGCCAACAAAACTCAGGAAGTGAGGCCAAGATTGACCTTTGACCTCCCAGGACCAGAAGGTTTTTTCCCCCTCTTCAGGAGTGTGCTCTTTCCTTTTGTAGCTCGAATATGTTTCCTCTGTTGATATTCTGAACTTTTCTGATATGCTGCTTCCAATATGAAGCCCTTGCCTGACCGCTGTGAAAGAAGCTGTTGGTAAAACAGCATGCAGTCTGAGCTGAGAACTGACGGCAGAATTCTCTGGTGGCTTGCTGCTGATGAAGGAGGTGGGGCTGATGACTCCATTCAGAGGATTTTAATCTTGCAGGTAAAGCTTTCTTGCTGCCTTCGGCATAAAACTCCGCAACTGGCTGCTAGTTTGGGGAAAAACATGCACCAATTAGCAGGCCCCGGATCTGACTCGGCCAAGGAGGAATGCTAATTACCACTCTCTCTCAACTGCAAATTGCGAAATGAAAACCTTTTGCCAGATTTAAATGGGTCATTTACAAAAAGAGTCTGACGCAAGCATCTTGAATTTGGGGAGCTCTCCTCTCAGGCACGACGAGTTGATGACAGACTCATCTCAGCCTGGTGTGTGGTGCTGGCACTAATTAAGGTCCTGCAGGCAGAGATTCACACACTGCTTTCACAAAGGCAGAGTCTGGGAAATGACATGCGCTCCCCTAAACAGGCTTGTCTCAGATTATAAATTTCATTTTAAGATTCCCACCTGGACCTGTTGAGGTCAATCAAAATATTAAATATTAATATTGGTAACAGAAAAGCTCCTCTCAGGTGTGTGGGTTGTTACATTTCATTATCAATTTCATTTAGCATAGTGAAAGATTCTTAGAGAGTTAAAATATAAGACAATTTTATCATTGACCCCAAGAAAGGGATGCCTTGCTGTGTGAGATTAAAAAGTAACAATATTAAGAAAATTAGCAGTTACTGACCCTTTTGTTGTAGCAAACCAGTGTTATGGTTATGTTAAACCAGTGGTATAGTTATTATAAATGCATGCAGTTCCCCAGGAAACTGAGAACTGTTACCACCACACCACATCATTCTGTTAGGACCTTCTAATTGTAAGCAAAAAAGTTATTTTGAAAAACAGTGGGAGATCCCAGCATTTTCTTTGGTTAGCACCTTGATAACTATTCCTATTTCAAAAGCATTGTTTGCTAGATCTGAAGCAAAGGATCATGGGATTACATCTATAAAGAGGGGAGAAAGGTTAATGAGCTGAGCCACGTATGACATCATACGAGAGTCCACATGTCACCATCTCATAGCAACCCATCCAAAAAAAGAGAATAATCTGTCAACAGCTCACAAGTGCAGACAGTGAGAACCAAACTTCTTAGTTTTGTGGATGTGTCATGTGAACACCAGCAGCTGTCCCCTGCAGCTAAATAACATACACGCATTTCAGCTTGGCAAGCAGCGTTTCTGAGTCCAAAATTTCTTTTTTTTTTTGGATTAGCTGGCTGGGAGGCTGAGAAAGTCACTGGCTGCAATTGCTTGGGCAGCTTAAGGTTAATGTCCCCCCTTTTGCAGGTCCTGTGGGGAGCAGAGTGGGTCACCCTGTCATGTTTCTCCTGATGGTGTGACTCCTACATCCTTTTGCACCCCTCACCACAGGCTAGCCCCACAGTTTTGTGTACCAGCTCATGGGATGTTGTTCTGTGTGTGTTCCTTCCACATCAACACAAGTTACCCAGCGACAGAGAGGGGAGACTGATTCTCAGGAATGAGAACCTTCCTGAAGCCTAAAATGGCTGGAGTCATCATGCAACTCTAGGGGAGTTAGGGGAATAATACATTAGGGGCTTGGGGGTAACTGACCTCATAAAGGTAGCTCCACCCTTTATGGGCTTCATGATGCCTTGCACCAAGATCCCTGCTGACTGAGGACCTCAGATGACCTTCTAGTGAGAGTTTTGAGCATTTTCAGGTGCAGGTGGAAACTTTGATGAGTTTGGTTTCATTTCGGGGGGATGGTAGGAAAGGGCAGGAGGGGGAGATTGTAGTCCCCTGTGATGAGAGATCATCATGAACACAAGGAGAAAGGCTGAGTGAAAGCCCATATGGGGTTTACAGGATTACTGATCTCTCTTATTACAGAATCCCCCCCCATGACCACCACAAAAAGATCACCCCCTGAACACACTCTCATCAAAAGCTACCTTATCTTCCATTCTCCATGCTAGTTCACCTGCTCTCTTTAACACCACACCTAATGTTCTCACAACGTTTAGAAGATTGAAGTGAGAATGTCTCACAGACACAGGGTTACATTTTTACTGGTTTCACTATACTCCTTGGGTGTATTTAGTAGATGTTCAGCAGAGTACAGAATCACAGAGGTTTCTGATATATCATACTTTCCAGGTTTACAGTGAAAAAAAATCGAGGAGAAGATAAGTTTCTGGGCTGAAAGTAGGCCATTAGTCTGCTAGGGGACAGTTCTGAGGACTTTTTGCTGAGGCAGGTGTATGTGTCAATGCATGTGCATGTGTGTGTGTGTATGTTTGTCTGAGCGTGTGTATGTGAGAATATGTGTGTGTGTGTGTGTGTGTGTGTGTGTGTGTGTGTGTGTGTGTGTGTGTGTGAATCTGCGTTCATATGTGTACGAGCGTGTGTGTGTGACAGTGTGTGCGTGCGCGTGTGTGCACACATATGCATGAGCGAGTGAGCAGAGTAAAGCCGTACTTCTGAGACCTGCGAGTCCCTGCATCCCTTCAGCAGTTCTGTTTTCTCCTCTCGCATTACTCAGAAACCCTGCGGAGACCAGCCTGCCTCTGCAGGCCCAAGTTTATAAATCCTGCCCTTTCCATCTGTGAGAGAAGAGAAACGCATTCTTCCTGCATCCTCTCAGGCAGCTCGGTGTGCTGTGTGTGTGTGTTTGTGTGTGTGTGTGTGTGTGTGTGTGTGTGTGTGCATGTGTGTGTTCCCAAGGCTTTGGCGACTAATTGAAACATCCAATAATTAATGCACATGTCAGATAACACAAAATTAAATGTAAAGGTAAAACATTTGAACTTGAAGACTTGAGGATAATGTTATATTTTTTTATCTCTACAAAACTCTTTCAGTGCACATAAACACCAAGTTGCTCACATGAAAAAAAGTATTATACTTTGAAATCCAGGAGCAACATTTGCAAAAATCCATGAAATTGATTTAAAAATGAAGCCACCTTTGGCCTCCTTACCTCCTGCATACTGAGCAAAGCACTATTCCAAAACAGACCCACCCAAAGATTCTTTACCAGTGTCCACCTCATCTTTTAAATGGGTATGTGAGGGAATTCCTTGCATTCCAAAGTTGAAATGATTTCTCCCTCAGTATTTCAGATGCATGTAACATGTCCTGTATATGTAACGCAGGACTTGATTTGGAAGTAACGTAAAAAAAGTACGTAACATACGTAACCCAATCCCATTTCTGAATGCTTTCAATGAAGTAGCATCTTGGTTAAAACGTATGTATTAATTCACCAGTTCAAAAATGTGAATTTCATTTTACAAAACTGAGTTATGCTGTCCTAACTGTCCACAGGTGTTGTATGAGGGGTTCATTTTCCTTTTTTCCTACACAGGAGAAGGTAATGAAAGGTGATCTGCACTTTGCCTGTGACTGCCCTGCACATTTGCTTTAGCTGTGCTAACCGTGCACAGAGTAGCCGGGGTCTAGAGAGACGGAAATCTCTTTGGTGTGGGTTGAGTCCTAGGGCGTAAACAAACTGGCGGCTTCAAAAGATCTTTTAGAGTGAACAAGCTTCGCTTGTTAGGGAAGATGTGGAAAGGTGAGCTTTTGTGTCCAATAAAAAAAAAAAACTTAAGTGCTGATATTGCAAGATGTATGTAATCTCCTCTCATCTCCTCATGGATGCAGGGTTCTAGAGATGGTTGGTCATATCTTTGGTTAATCATATTTCAGCAAGCTGGACGAATATAGGAAAATGAGAAAAATGCAAGACAAACTCAAGTCATTGCATTATGTTGCATTATTGTCATTTATCAGATTTTTCAGATTGACTTACATAGGTTACAATTGTATCCATTTATACAGCTGGATATTTACTGAGGCAAATCTGTGTTAAGTACCTTGCCCAAGGGTGCAACAGCAGTGTCTCAGAGAGAAATTGAACCAGCAGCCTTTTGGTTACGAGCCCTATTCCTTACAACTATGCCACACCGCTGCTTACCCCTAACCCACTAACCTATCCCTTATTAAATGTTGTCTAATGTGGTCAAAAATGGAACAAAAATACACTGTGATGTGTTTTCCCCATGTTGGTTTGGGAACCGTATCTATGCATGCCATGCTGGTGACAGGGGGTACTGTCTGTTTTTCTTGCTTGTGAACTGAAGTTCAGGGGGAGTGATTGTGAGCTGTCTCCATGGGAACCCGGCAGCGTGACTCACAAAGTGTGCTTTTTGCCCTGCCCCTTAATGAGATATTCTTGCTTTGAGAACGCAGCAGGCCCACTTTGTGCACCATTCACTGGTGCCTAGATGAGGCCACTTCTGGGTGCTAATCAGTCTTCCTCCCAGTTCTGCTAAAGCGTCGGCTTAGCCAGAGATGAGATGCCTGCCTCAGACTGTGCTAAAAACACACACCGTGTGTCTACGTGTATGGCATGCTTTTTGTCGACATTCAAAATCAAATTCTTGCACGACTGAAAAGGACTACAGAGGCCCCAGCTCTAATGAGCAGATGCATGCTGGTGTTGAAAATGGTCTAGCAGGAACTGTTTGAAGAGAGACTTCAAAAAGTACGCGAGTGAATCTAAAAGCTGATATCACAGCCAAGCAATCTGCCTCGTCTCTCTGATCATAATGTTGGTTATCAGGAATGGTGGCTCAGTTAAAAGAATCGATTGCCTTTGTTTTCAGCTCAGAGGTTCATGAATGAGAGGTAATATGATACAGTGCCCCTGAAAAGGACCACAGAGGCTAGACCGTTTTGAAGTGTCACTTGAGGGATGGTGCGTTTCTTTGGATTGGTGTCGTGAACTTGTGCAGATTTAATCAGTAATAAATGGGGTGTTATGCAAGGCGATGTTGTGGTTGGACTGTGAGTTGAGTTGTTATAATCAGGCCAGCAGTATACCGTACCGAGGACCCAGGGGTTGCTTCCTGTAACAAAATGTTGTAGTGCACAAAGGACTGTGGGACGTGTTTTTGTAACGCCACGTTTTAGTCCGCCATGGTGGTGTGGGTTCTGTGAAGGGCCCATCCATCATTGCTGGTTTGTTGGCATGTGGCAGGTTTGTTAGTGTGTGGCAGTGTGAGGAATTCTCTCTTGTATTGTACAAGGTCTTTTCTATCAACCGGAGAGGGAGGCGGAGTCAAAAACATGTGTGACCAGTCTACCCCAATGGTGATAAATGAGATGGTCTGTTCCCTCACACACTCACTCTCTTTCTCTTCCTCATGCTTCTCTCTAACCATTCATCCTATGACTCTCTCCCTTCATTTTTCTGTCTACTGCTCCCTGCATCCACTTCTTCATCCTCTCTCTCCCTCTCTCTCTTCCTCCATCTCTCTCAGTTTCAATTCAGTTCAATGATGCTTTATTGGCAGGACAAAAGCCAGCAGTCTTGCCAAAGCAGTAAAGACCAATAGTAAATGTACATACAACTATGAAGACTCAAAAAACATGCATACATCAAATGCAAGGACGTATTCCCATATATAATACATTGAGGCAATTGAAAGCAATCTGCCTCTGTGTAGTATTTAAAAACATTCCCTTTCAGCTGCATCTGTTTAGCATTTAAAACATTCACTCCCAACTGCCTCTGTGGAGTATTTATAACTGCATCTGTGTAGTATTTAAAAACATTCAGTTTCAACTGCATCTGTTTAGTATTTAAAACATTTACTCCCAACTGCCTCTGTGTAGTGTTTACAACTGCCCCTGTGTGGTATTTAAAAACATTCCCTTTCACCTGCCTCTGTGTAGTATTTAAAAACATTCCCTTTCACCTGCCTCTGTGTAGTATTTAAAAACATCCCTTTTCAACTGCTTGTGTGTTGTATTTAAAAACATTTCAGCTGTACGCTTCAAGGGTTTCTCCTAACTAGACAAAGCAATGGTGTCAAAATTTTTGCTCTGGTGCAGACAAGTGCAGGTAAAGGTAATTGTGTCTGAGCACCTGCACAGACCTCTCTGTACAAAGAGGGAGTACTGTGGAGAAACACACACTTGTGGTAGTCAAAGAAGTCTAAAATCTTTTTAAAAATAGAACATGACTCTCCACTCAATGTTTTTCCTGTTCTCTTAATTTTTCTTTTTTTACTGTGTATATATAAAACTAAGGTGTTGTTGTGCTACTAAAAATATACAAGAACACTAGGGATGCATCTACAGATTTTTCCCCTTAAACAAATTCAGGACAGCTGATGTGATTAAACCTAATTGGTTTTAATGAATTGTTCTAGCCTCTCAGTCACGTTAAACACTAATCTCCTACCAATTTCAGGGGCACAGACTGCACATCCACACAAATCCACTCAATGAATCTTTACTCCTATCTCCCTGTTGGCACCTGCACACAACCAGCAATCCAATCCTTCTACAAAGCACGCTTACCAGATGGCTGTCAATGACATGTCAAATCCAGAACAGTCTTCCATTAATGTGCTCGATCAGGCCTAACTGATTAAGAAATCGGCTGGAGTGAAAACCAGCATTCACAGAGATGCCTGAGGAACAGGATCAGGAAACTCTATTTATGAGTTCATTAATGAAGCTATATCAGCAGCCTCAGGTAGTCGTCAGTAATTTCCTCTGCCAGAAGAATGCATTACGCATAGGTCAGTGAAGTCTGCAGATTTTCTTATTACATTGCAATTAAGTTGGAATTACTTTGTATATGTACTACTGTGTGTCATAATTTTATGTATTTAGAATGCAGTTGGTGTAAACTTGCATTTGTCAAGTGTCCTGAGGAGCAGGATCGGGGGCGAGTAAAGCTTTCATTACCATTAATTATTGTTAACAAAATAACAATAATTATCTGTCCCTGAAAAGGTCCTGTCCCTTACGGCATGCTCGTAAAACAGGAATGCAGAGAATAGACATCAAATGAGGGAAGAATTTAGCCATTACCTTTACATTGCTGAGATGCTTTTATCAAGTGCACAATGCATATCTCTCGTTTAGAGAGGACATTCCATGAATGTGAACTTGAGAGAGAGAAATGCACTGAAATGCAGATAGGCCATTAATCACTGCAGCTTTGAATTACTGAATTATGATGCCCATGCAAACGAACCACTGCCTCGTACCATGTCTGCTGCAGCAGGTATCCAAGGCCAGCCACTCCGCGGGTCTCATCGGTTCCCTCTCTCTGAAACGCCGCCATTTTTCCTTCAACTGTGGGTTTTTTTCGGGGAGTTTTTTTTTGTACAGTTACAAGGTGAGAATGTGAAGGAGAAAACTTCACAGATCAAATTTCAACAGAGCAAAGACCGCTGAGAGAAGAGGAACTGGTGTGGATCGCTTAATTGGGAACGAGGACATTTTTGAGTGACAAGGTCAGGTAAACATGACCCTGGATACTGGCTTGTACAAGTGCTGCAGGCAATTTAAGAAGATGCACAGCCATGAGTAGAATAACAACAAAACTCTTGTGCAGCCACTGAATTGACACAGGACACATTTCGATGGCTGTTGCAGAAAATGTCCTGTGAATACCGCTCTTACTGTTCTACAGTCATTTCTTCTGTCTGGAAGTGATTTTTTAAAGATAGGCTCAAGGTTTTTCACGCTGGCTCTATAACAAACCACACATTGTGCTTCGTTATAGAACAGTTCCCTTCAAGAAGCAGTTCATGTAATGTACAACCAAAGCTTGTTACTCTGCAGGTCAGAGTAGCTTGTGACTGAATCGTTTGCTTTTTCTGCACAAAATGGTTATCCTCTCCACCCTACCGTGAAAAGGTCAGCCGTAATTGGCTGGTGAGGAAGAGGAGAAACAGTCAGGTCACAGTGGCCTCAGGTCTGAACTGAGGTGAGAAGGAATAACATGGCCATGGCTGCTCAGGAAGGGACAACACAACCTTGGTTTTGTGCCTAGGAAGAGGGTGTGTCAGACCTCTAATTAACCTATGACCTTCGACTTTTCTTCTATGGAGCAATGAATCCCTCCAATCTGCATACTTTTTATGACCATTCATTATGAATGTTTCAAGAAAACGGTACAGTTTGTTAAGACATTTATTGAATGCAATGACTGAACTGCAAAAATGGTAGGATTTATTATCATCTTTGGATTGTGGTCCAGAAATGGGAAGTTGTTTAGTATCAAACCTTTTTGCTGGTGTGCATTGAGGCGCACACAAAATCATTTCAAACAGTGATATTAACACATGTTTATGCTGCATCTCGAACATTTTCTTGGATAATGGATGCATTAGTAGTTGAACCCCCAATGCAAAGTTTGTTTCACTTGTGGAATATTCATAAATGTAGTGGCCCCCTACTATTCAGGGGATGGACAAAATAATGGAAACCTTGAGCAATATATGGATATTTGCTAACTCATATGGAGTTGGGCCACAATTTGCCTTCAGAATAGCTTCTTGGAATTCTCTTATACACGTTTTGAATCATTTCTAGTAAGATATTGGGCCATTCTTCAAGAAGAAAAGCATCCATTTCTTTGAGAGATGAAGGAGGTGGAAATATATTCTACACTACATTACTGAACGTTCCATAAATGTTCTATGATGCTTAGATCTCCTGTCAGCACTTCGGTCTGAGCTGCTCGGTTTTCTCCGTCTGTCTGTGTGGGTGTGTCTTGTTTTTGTTTTGTTTGCAGGTCCATGTGTTTCCTTGTCCCGCCTGCCACCCCACCTCCTGTTACTCTGCCACGCCCGTCACCTGAAGCTTGTTCCGTACACCGGTGTCTCGTCCCCTCATCATCTGCCTGCCTATACATACCCTGCTGTTTTCTTTGTTCTTTGCCAGATCATCTCAGTGCCTTACCAGTTTCGTTCCTGCCTTTGTTAGTAAGCCTGCTCTGTTCTTGTTTGTTGCTGACTCTGCCTGTCCCAGATTACTCTTTTGCCTGCCGTTTGGGATGTTGTCTGTTTTCCACTGGATTTTTGGCTACTGACTCAGACTGTTTTTCTGACTTCGATTTTGTTTTTGATTGTTTTGCACTTGTCATTAAAGAGTAGCCATTTCGTACTGTCTGTATTGTCTGCGCCTGGGTCCTTTCCTCATAAACCTGACATCTGGTGATTGGGCAGGCCATGGAGGGTGTTTGACTTGACTTTACAAATGTCACATTCGCTTCATGAAACACAGGTGTAGTCTTTTTTTATTGCATTTTAGTTATTTCAAAATATGAGTCCTTTTTCATTTGGTGGTTCTATTATTTTGTGTACCTCCTGTATATGTCCATGTTACACTATGTCTATACAGGAAATAAAAACCTCTAAGCTCTCCGTTAAAAACCAATGGTCTGCTTTTAACGGTGGCGGTTTTTGGTCTGGTGCTGATGATGACAGTGCCTGGTAGATCTTTACTCTCTGAACATGCTGAACCAGTTTCCCCTCTAATGCATGATTTTCCTTCATCTCCAGCAATCAGGGACATTGATCCACATGTTGCAGGTAAATTACAGCTGATTAGTCACACTACTCATTGCATCACATCCTCTGATGTGCAGAGGGCAGGAGCGTAAAGGGATTCAGACACTTGTCTTTTTTCTTTTGTCGTTTTTTCTCTCTTGTTTACAGGGTAATAATCAGATATTATCTTTGGGTCATTGTTATGTATGATGAGTGTTTAACTCTAATAAGTTGCACTATGCAGGACTGTGACCTGCAGCTTCTGGTCTCTGGCTGAAACAACTTTCAAGATATTGGGCATGGGATAACCATGGCCTTTATCTCAGAACTCTAAACCAGTATAACATGAATACACGATGAATATGAGACAGTCATCCTTCCCAATTAAATCACTCTAAAACTGAACAGAAGCAGAGCCTGGGATGATGGCTCTGTCTCTCACGGAAGCAGAACATGGCCATTAACGTGCCCATTAAAGTAATTGGAGGTGCAGTTTCTTAGGGGCTAATTCAGTTTACAGCCCAGCTACAGCTACCCATAAAATAGCTATAAGGCAGTATCACTTTTTAATATTGCTTGCACACAAATTGGATTTTTACATAAAATGAGCTACAACACAAGTAGAGCTAATGGAGCCAGGTTCCACTGTTATTTCATGACACTGTTATACTTTGCACAAATCCTTACAAGGCCAGCGCTGTTTTACATTTTTACTTGGTATGCAAGGATCCAGTGGGAGTGGGCCATAAGAAATTGAACCTGCAGCCGTCTGGTCATCGGCCCAGGTTTCTGACCACTGTGACATACAGTGAGAGGCAAAGCTACTTCTTTGATCCTCAGATGTTTTTTATGACGTGCAGCAGTTTGGGGCATAGTTCACACAGCATCTGACAGTGAAGGAAATGCAGCACAGAGTAGCTGGTGCAGAACTTCAAGCTTAAAGATGTTTCACTTTGAGCACCTGCAGTACTTGTGGGAGATTAACCGTGGCTACTGAGCGGGCGATTTGATCATTCGTCCTTTCAGTTGCAATAGGCGGCGGCGTGTCTGCTTATTCAGAGCTGGAGGAAGTGTGTTCGGTGTACATGCTTTCATTCTGGAAGAAGCACAAAGGAGGCAATGACTGATAAGCAGGGTGATTCAGCAGAGCATGCTGCATTGTAAATTAGGGGCACTTCACTCTGAAAAAGGGCCACAGAATGTGGAGAAGTGATGCGATTGGATCGCTGTGGCTGTGAAACGCACTGCAACAACAAGGACGCTGCCAATGCTGACATTTTATGACAGTCAGATCTCCTGGTGACATCATAAAAGGCCAGGAGGTCATGAGGAAATGGAAGGTCACATGGAGGGAAGTGCACGCCAGCAATCACATGACACACCTGAGGAGCCCATATCAGGAGTGGCTGTGATTATTTCTGATCTTTGGTTCCCTGTTTTGTTCTCCCTTCTGTTGAGTGTGTCATGTGGGTATAGACTGTCTCAGGGCAGACAGTAAGAAAACAGCCATGTCACTTTCGCTAATGATGAAGGCTTTGGTATTCAAATGGGCCAACAGGACTCCAGTACTCCTGGGGCTCACCGTTCTGTTTAATATTCATGAATAAAATGTCATGTTGGAAAGCTAAGTAATTATGACCCTCTGGCACGAGAGCGTGAATGAGGCCACAGCCCTGGGAAGTCAGTCTCTGCTTGTTTTATTTTTGTTTGTTTTACATTTCTGGTGCTGAGGAGAGTGTATTATTCAGGAGGTTGTAAGATTCTGGGTAAAGCAGGGGACCCGGGGAGAGATGGTGCAATCAGGTCCATACACGCAGCAGCCCTCTCTAACCTCACCTGACAGAAACACTCCCTGTAAGATAAATACAGCCTAGGAGATGTACGCCCTGAGAGATCAACACACCCTAGGAGATATACGTGGCAGGGGCGGCAGTGTAGCATAGTGGTTAAGGAGCAGGACTCGTAATAAAAAGGCTGCTGGTTCGATTCCCCATGGTGGCACTGTTGCTGTACCCTTGGGAAAGGTATTTAACCCACAATTGCCCCAATAAACATCCAGCTTTATAAATGGATAACATTGTAAAAACCTGTAATTGGTGTAAGTTGCTCTGGATAACAGTGTCTGCTAAATGCCAATAATATAATGTAAGGTAAGGTATATGCCCCAAGGGATATATGCTCTAAGAGATAAATACAGCCTAGGAGATACACACTCTGAGAGAAATGCATACGGGGAGACAAATAGATACACAAATTCAGCAGTATGAATACTTTACAGTATATGGTCAAAGCTGTGGTACTGGCTTGCACTTCTTCATTCAGACTGTATCAGCTGTGAAATGAGACTGTGCCTGTGGTTCTTCCAGACCTTCACTTCACTGAATGCCCATTGGTGTGTCTGCTTAAGGATTCTCACATTGAAGCTCAGCACATAGCACCGGCTGCGATCATTTTTAGATATTTATTTGGAATTGTCCTTGAGTCAAATTAATGTAGTAAAAGCTGCTTTGCCTCTACTGTGGAGAGAGATAGCAAATTAAATTAAGGCTGTAATCTAGTCATAACCACTTGCTTATTTAATACATAATGCAGTGCAGTACTGTGTACGTCACATAATTTTCAGAAAGTACTGTTTGATGAAGGTATATTCAGATTCCAAGGTAAAATCTTTCCCCATGTCTGCCAAAATGCACTGAGTGAGGGAGAGCAACAGACGGCTTGATAAAATGTGTACTTTTACAAACCTCTGAATATCAATGGGCTTCGTGACCAAGCACAGCCAGACGCCTTTGCATCTTTGCTGTACTGAGCAGTGGTTAGCAGACAAAGACCCTGTGGTCTTCATGGCAACAGGTACACCAGTGCTATGGGAATATTGTAATAAAGTTCACACAACAACAAAGTGTTTGCAGATTTACCTGCAGTACAGGAACTGTTTCTGTTAGTTGTTCTGTGTATTTTCAAAGTGCTTGTTGACCTCTTGTTTATGTGACTTCTTGTTTCACCCTGTGAAATGTCTGTATGAACGTACATCTGCCAAGAGACAGTGAAAACAGAGCCATGTCTCAGGGGCATAGACCATGTTTAGTGCTAGAGGAGTCTCATTTAGAGTGGCACTGTAATATTAAAACAATCCAGCTATTAAGCAAGTTTATACTGCTGCAATAAAGGCACCTTGAGTAATGCGGACGTGCTTGGCTGGGCAAACAAAGAATTTATTACACACTCTGTGAAGACCATTCACTTAGTGTGCAACTTTTCTTTTTCCTACACTTATTAACAGTGTCCAGGAAACCTGAAACAATTACATGAACAGTAACAGTAAAAGCAAAATAGCCTTCATCAATGTTTCACAGTGTTAACAACCACCTTTTACGTCAGCCCAACAGGCCAGGGTAGCCAGACTGAGAAAATTCCACACAGTTACACTAGGCACTGTTGAGCTGGGAACTTCTGCCTTTGCTGAGACTTACTTTGGCTGAGCCACAATCAAACAGCCAGCAGTCTCCATCACTTACATGCTTTAGAGAACAGTAACAGTCAAAGTTATACAGTATTCTTCAGTGGTTGTGTTTTGGGATTAGTCTCCTTCTGGTAATTGCTTAGGCTTCAATAATCGGCTAAATTTCGCAGAGATCAGCAGCTTAACCACTGAATAGATTGGCATATTTCAATTCCTCTGGCTTTAAGAAAAGAGCCCAGGAAAGGTGAATTATCTATTAAAAACCGAGGATTCAGGGAGAGGAGAGGAGGTTAATTGAAGGTTATCGAGTAAGGCTCTTCCCTGCCCAAGAGGAAAAAAGGGCTATTTGGAAGCCAGCCACTGATAATCAAAAATGAGGGTTCAAAGGAAGTCTATGAGGTGGATCACCTGCAGCGCTGTGCAGCGTGGTGACAGGCAGTCCACCACAAATTCCCCTCTGCAAAAAGTCCAGACATCAATTAAGCCCTTGCGGGAAGGGGGGGTGGAGAGAGATGAGGAGATAAAAAAGATTGTCCCTCTCCTGGTGAAAGATAACTGTCAAGGTCACTTGTATGTTATAAATAATGCATAGCTCTATTTCGTGTTATATATATATATATATATATATATATATATATATATATATATATATATATATATATGGTGACACTGAAACACCTGGTGGCCCCATTTCTCTGTCTTATTAACATATATTGTGAGTATAGCATGCATTCCTTCAAAGAAGATAGAAATTAATATAATAGCTTTGCACTTTGAGTTGGTCTATAGCAGTGACTGTAATTGAATTTTAAATGAGATCCCAACACCACAGTCCTTCTGTTAAGAAAACGCAAAAGGCATCAGGAGAAATGTGTGCATAACCAACATGGATTTTTGCAGCGGGGGACTTGTAGATGGTTGCAGGTTTTGATTGGGGGTGGGATCACTGTCTCCTCATAGATGACATATGCTGCTGGTTGTGCACACCAATTTGTCAGTTTATGGAACTTCGATTTAAAACCATATAATTTTATGCTTCTTCTCAGAAATTGTTTCTTAACCCTGGCATTACTGTGTGCATGCAGAAGCCAGTGATTGTACTACCACATGTAAAGCAAGCTGGCAGTGGCTTCACCTTATACAATGCCAACTTTTTAGCAGTTCCTCACGCAAAAGAAGAGAGGAAATTTGCTATTAATGTTTATAATGCATAGAAGAAGAGAAATCGCAATAGCAATAGTAACAGCTTACATTCAGACAATGCTGCAATCATGCTTAACTTCCTTTCATGATCACATAACAAACTCAGAAACAGAACACTGTTGGCACTGCAATATGTGTTGGAGGACAGTGGGATAATTAGGATGCACTTCATGGATCCTCTGACTGTGCATTCTACATAACTAGGTTTATAAGCAGGAGGTCACAGGTTTGAATGCCACTGCAACTTGATTACTATTGGGGTAATATATAAATGGGTGTTATTGTATGTGATCATGTGTACATCCACCCACTGAAACATGAGTCTCCTCTTTAGACCTCTACATGAAGCTGAGGGTTATTTCAATGATTTTATGCTACATGAAAGACAAACAACCACAGCTGTGTGTGATCTTGGCATGGTCTGCAGTAGCTTTTTGATGTTCTCAGTGGTGCAGACAAGTTATCATGAGTGAAATATGCAAATAGCCTATGCAAATGAAACAGCTAGTGAAATTATGGCTGTCTTGGCCTCAGATCCATTGTCTTAGGTTTAGTCATTTTAGCAGTGTTGTATTGCCAGGCCATGGGTGCTTGTCAGAAAGTCTAATGAGTTTAACGAACAGCTGATATACAGAATATGCTGTCCATTTCCCTCATTTACTTTTTAAAATGCCTATCACTTGTTAATTATCAGTTAGTGTTTGGCTTGGCTTGCTTTCCTTCCCCATCGCAGAGATTTATTGATGTAGCAAAGTGCTTGCACTGATGATATAGAAAAAAGAAAGATGCTGAACTTAAACTGGTTTGCTGAAAACACAAAAAAAGAAAAGCATGTCCCATACAAAACTTAATTTTTTATAAACATGTGGAATGATGTCAGTGACAACAGAGAAGGGAAAATCCTGAATCTGCTTTTGAGACAGCAGGGGGTCTGTGAGAACAATCCCAATTCATCCTTTTTTCATCCCAGAGACAAAACGAAAGGCTCCGGTCCTCAGCCTGGCGTGTCCAATCATGCTTGATAGCAGGCTCACCTGGCAACAGGGATGGCAAGATTGCCAGATCCTCATTAGCAGCAAAGACTCCAGCTGTCAGACTTCCAATTCCCCAAGACCTGAAACTAGCTACTCCAGGGGCACCTTCAGTCCATAGCATGGTGTGTGTGTATGTGTGTGTGCATGTGTGTGTGTGTGTATGAGAGCATATGCTTATGCACATGTGCACTTGTATAGGTTTGCACGCATGATACATAAAATGAATGAGTAAACACAAAGAGTATTTTGGGTAAGTTATTACATTGTTCATTGAAATTATTTCATAATTCATAAAAAATGTACTCCCCTGATAATGCAATAACTCCCCTGATAATGCAATAACTGTAATGCTTCAACTATTTTATTACATTACCCAGAAGCTCATACATGATCCATTTTAATTACATTATAAATGAAAAGGTTATTACAGTATGCAGTGTTATTATATTATCAGTTGTTGCATGGTGCTTCCACTTGCCATGTACTATTATACAGCATTTTCTAGATCTCTGTGAAGGTGTAGGTCACATTTTAATTGAAATATCCAGCCTTGCAGGTTGTCAAAAGCATGACATATCTATTGCACCACATTATGTCAACTAAAAACTGGGCCATGAGCTTTGTGTGTGAGGTGGAGAGTGAAATGATAGACAGCTTGTATGGTGCAGTGTGTAGCTATCAAGCTCCCAATAAATTGATTTGTCTGCATGACCACATCCCATTTTGAACCCCATCTCCACTGGATTCCCCCGCATTTTGAGTGTTTGCAGACTTAGTGCACGTGCATCAGCAGATTGCACATTAGCAGATTGCTCATACCTGAGAGTGCCTGCGATGGAGCTATACTCTCGCAGCAGAGTCTGTATATACAGTATCACAGAATGCAAGAGAAATCCTCCTGACAATCTCATGCAGGCATTCATCAGAATCTGACACCAAGGACTGTCTTTTTTAAACAGCCTCTGCTGCTATTGGTCTGTGTGTGTGTGTGTGTGTGTGTGTGTGTGTATGTTTGTGTGTGTGTGTGTGTGTGTGTGTGTGTGTGTGTGTGTGTGTGTGTGTGTGTGTGTGTGTGTGTGTGTGTGTGTGTGACATACTATATGAGTGGCTGGAGAATTGAATTTTTACTCTGCATAGCTGCACCAAAGCTACTGCCAGTATGCCTAGGATCTCTGCATTTGCTTTGAGATGTTGGTTTTTCAGTCCTTTGCTGTCATCCTACTGTTTCCTTTCATCTCTAAGATGCTTTTCAGCAGCGGAGTTCATTTTGGTTGCCATGCTGCAAGAAAGGTTTTAGTTTTAAACTCCAAGGCTTCTTGTATCCTATTAATTTCAGTGCTTCCGGGTCAGGGTTGGCCTCTCTCTTAGTGATATCTATGAGAATAAGAGGGCTACAGACTGCCCTCTTCAACCTCCAGACTTTACTCAGGACAGGGTATTCAGATGAAACATGTCTCCTTTGACTGACCACAACACGTGTGCTCATGATTAAAAGCTTGGAGTTTATTTTGAGTGCATTTGCCATGGGGTAGAAAGTGTACCAAACCTAAAAAACTGAAAATATCAACAGTTGGTCAGCTCCCTGGAACCCCACTTTACCTCAGAGACCTGTCTGTATGTGAGTACCTCATCAGCTCCCCATGAAAACTACTTCTGATCATCTGCCACAGGCCTCCACAGGGGTGACCCTTTCCCCTGAAACTCTGGTCACTCTCAGATCATCCTGCCAAAGAGGATGCTGATGAAGGAGGGAGTGGAGAGAGCAGTGAAGAGGCAGAGATGAGCAAGGACTACTCTGGCAGAGCACCCTGAGAGTGTCAAAGATCACAGAGAGACAATATCAGAACCACTGATCCCAGTCTGGCCAAAGAAAAGGACAGCCCAAAAATGAACTGGTGAGCCAGACAGTGGCTGATCCATTAACTTGTGAGAGGGTGAGATGGAGGAACATGCCCTTTATTTCCTTCCCAAAATACCTCCCCATCTGAATCACCTTTTTCCCCAATTTCTCCAAATCTATCAACCTCTTTTTTTTCTTCCTCACAAGACAGAGAGGGTAAAATTCACATTAGGGAAAGATTCTGAAACTGTCAAGATGGCAGCTCAGTTTGTTTCTTCCTGTCAGACCGCAAGAGAAGAAAATTAATTACTTTTGGGACTGGGACACGTATTTAATTTAACTGCATTTTCTTCATGTTTTATTGTTTTATTATTGCTTGTAAATCTTTTATACCCCCATAGTTTTTGCAACACACGATAGGTTGCCACACAAATAAAACTATTTTTTTTGAATTTGAGAAAGTGAGAGAGAGATAAAGGCAGTTGTTCAATGAACCAAGGAAAGATGCAAGGATCCTGAGAGAGACTCAATCAGCATTTCCCCTCCCCTCAGAGCAGTGGCCTGTGCTAACTGCATTTGGCTCGCCAAACAGCCAGACCGCCTGGAGAGGCCCTCTCACTTAAGGGAGGGCTCTTCCTGTGTCCAACAGGAAGTCTCCAGGCAGTGGCTCAGTATGGCTCACAGATTATTAATGTGCCTGTCACCAGAGGAGCTAATGATGATTTATATGGCAAAAGCTAATGACCGCATCGAAGGCGGGAGCAGTGATTTCCACTGGTGGGCTGTGCTCAGTGTGGGAACGATGGGAAATATGGGAAATGGGGAAACACGGTCAAACGGAGTTTGCCAGCCCTGGCCACCCCCTTCACCTCCCCTCAAGCACCTTCTACAGAAACAGGATCATCTCAGAGTATGTGCAGCAGGTTTTAGCCATGAAGAGTGTAGTGATTTAGACATCATGAATGGGTGGTGAGGGTCTGTTCCTTTTCCACTGAGAGCTCATACTGCTTTAAATACACTGCAGCCTGTTGCCCTAAACTGGCAACAAACTCCTTCTGCTTAGGACTTCTTTTTAGGGCTTACCCCTGTATTTCAGGGCACATGCCTCTTGGGCCATGCTTTAATATGAGAGAGGTGCGCAGGTCTCCACGAATCACATTCTTTGCCCACTTGCATTCTCGCTGCAAGGGGAAGGCTAATGCTGCTGCTAGCTTCACGCTTGCTTGAAAGCTCTTAAAATGATGGCAGGAATAGCTGTGGTGTATTAAAGGGATTTAGATTAGATTCTGTGTATGTTTACCTGTAACACCCAACATAACGCCACCCCCACACACCCCAGCAAAGTGTTTATTTATCATGGTGCGAACCAGGCTTGGTGCCAGGAGAAAATACAAAGGAGTGCAAGTGGAATCTACGGGGGAGGGGGGGCAAAAAAATTAAAAATACTATGTAGGTATCGCGATAGAAGGAGACAACTGGGGGTTCACTGAGGTCTGTCTGGGGGTGCAATATACCCCTAAGCACCCCTATAGCGCCGGGCCTGGCGGGAATGCAGGCAAACCTCATCGCTAAAACTTAACAAGCGCCAGAAAATAAACACAGAACATTCCGGTTGTATTCCTGCTTGCTAATGGCCCTTTCAAAGGACCGCTCGCATCGTATTTATTCAAATGCAATTGCAGTCATATTTCGGTTAGTTTTCTTTCCCAGACCTTTCCCAGTTTTGGAGACGTATTTCCCCAGCGATGTTAGCGAGGCCTCCGTTTAGCGCACCCCCTTTTCAGCCTTAAAGAGGTGTCGCTGCTCACTTTGTCACCCATGCCCCAAAGCGCCAGGGCTGGTAATGAAAGGCGACGGCACTCCATTTGCAGACGGTGCACCAGCCCTGCGGTGAGTACGGACATCAGATGCTTCCGGGCTCCGTCGCAAGGATTAACAACAGGCTGTTTTTGTTTTTTTAAATAAACATATAACAACACTTCAGCGGTAATTCTGTGTGAATTGTTTGTATTTATAACAAGGAACATATGCTACCTGGATTCGGCATTCCTATTATCATCATGTTACGTTCAAAGGGTGTTGGAGAAATTACCGGCATTTGCCATTTGCTAAGGTTTAGCTCTTGACAGTGGTGGAATGTGTCACGCGCTGCCAGGCCGGCGCTTGGAGTGAGAGGGCGTATTGGAAGCGACACCCGCCAAACACACCACACCATGCAGTAATCCTGCTTCTGTGTGTTTTCACCTCCTCACTCGTTCAGTCCTCTTTTTCCATATATACCACTAAAAGCTGTCACTGAAATAATGTGCCAAAGTGCACAGATGTCTCAGGGTTGGAAAAGTTCTTTTTTTTTCCTTTTGAAATAAGGTTTTACAGAACTGCAAGCAGTGCAAATCACTCTAGTTAAGGGCATCTACTGACAAATTAAATAATTTAAATATAAAAAGAACTTTTATATTTAGTTAAGCATATATTCCTCCCCGTTAATCATCACTGTTTTACTGTTTGAGACCTAGAATTGGTAAACTAAGGTTGCTCAAAATTGCACTTTAACAAGATTAAGGAGATGGAGATATTAACACAAGGATGAGGACAAGCAAAAGAAAGTAAAACTATCTTTTCCCGTCACCTGAAACGAATCCTGAATAAAACGGAGATCTCTGCTTTCTCACCAGTGCTTAGGTCGCAGTAATTTACAAAACTGCACTGTCGACAGAATACGCAAATGCAGTAAAATAAAAAAATCCATGCATGCATATTGATTGTGTTTCTTGCTGACAATTTTCCCTGCAATAACGTGTCCCCAGGCTGTGTGTTCTCAACCTTCCACCCTGCAACCAGCGGCAATGGGGCAAGAGTTTCTTCTGGGGATGGAGATATCATCTGATCAAAACTTGCCCTGGAGACATGTTACGTCTTTATGTCAAAGCTTATCATTTGGACAGTACGGGGCAAATCAGAAAGGAATACAGCAGAGTTTGTCAATATCAACATTCTAAATCCTTGAATCTGAATCTTTGAATTCATTACAAAGACAGTGTGTGTCTTAAATGTCAAATGTATCTGTTATTATGTGTTTACTTCTGCATGCTTCGTCCCCCTACAGACAATTAATGTGAATACCTGCTTCACCCCCCTCCCTCCCAGAGAGGCTTTTTCAGTAGGCTATGATACTGAGGGAGTGCTTTAGGACAGCAGGAGAAAGTGACATGTACAAGCTGGAGTCTTCTGAGCACGCTCTGAACTCTCACTTTCTTATTCGACCCAGGTGCCCTGTGGTCACACGCTCGAGCACACACCCTGGAATTAGCATTGTCTCTCTGTGGCAGTACGCAGCCATGCAAAGTTATCCCCTCAGGGCGCAAGACGGGGATTTCAAATGTCAATACAGAGAGAGCTTTGAGAAGAAAAGGCACTGCTGGGGAACTGTTGCAAGAGAGACAAGGTGATTTCCTGTCACAAAGTGCCTGGATAATAGCCTCCATGAAGCCCAGAATTAATATTTGAGCTAATTATAGCCCTACTCTTTATCTTTATTTGATGGTACAGGTACAAAAAGCCACTTTAGGATAGGTAATTACCCTGAAATAGCCATGCCAGTATTTTTTATTGTTATTAATCCCCCCCCTTTCAGTCATTACTTTAATGGAATGAGGTAAAATGTATGGTGGCTTGCTTTTTCTTTCATTTCTGGAACTACAGCACTATTGTATAACTACAGCTCACTGGGTAATGGAGTAGTGACAGCCTGCTTGTCCTTTGGCATGGGGAACATGGATAATACCATGGTAGACCTCATTGTTTTGGTGACAGGCTGTTCGTTAAGCACGTTTCCCTTTTCAAACTCTTAAGTAAATGTCACTTTGACCAATGTCCAAGATTTATGACTGAAAGGCCAGTTTGACTTTAGTCAATGAACATAATTACAGCACTGATCACGCAAGAGCACATGGCTGTGATTTGTATTCAGAGGTGAAAAGTCTCATTGCTTTTTGGCAACTAAAAATGGTGACATTAAGGTCACTCTAACAAATGAGGGACACTGACATTATGGTACAACCGAAAAGTCTCCATGGCAACGCCCAGGTTCTACTAAACTCATTCGAGGCTTTGTGTGAAATGCAGCTCACAAAATCTGTTGGGCGGGTCCAATTTCTCCCGCATCTCCCACCAAACTGGATGGAGAGTGGGAGGAGACTGACCAGACGTGACCCCCGTCCAGAACGTGAAATCAACCTGAAACAAACTGCCTTGAGCCACAAGACACGACTGCAATCCACAACCTTAAATCACACCGGCAGACCTAAATCCCCTCAAAGGGA
Source organism: Megalops cyprinoides (assembly GCF_013368585.1). Lineage (NCBI taxonomy): Eukaryota > Metazoa > Chordata > Actinopteri > Elopiformes > Megalopidae > Megalops > Megalops cyprinoides. The sequence goes on along the minus strand of NC_050591.1, from coordinate 5,413,292 downwards.
AGCAGGCCGTTCTACAGCAGGCTGTAAGTAATGACTATCACAGCAGCCAGTGCTTTAAAATGCCGTCCTTTGCTCAAGGGCAGTGTGTTCAGCTCTGCATCAGGGCTTTAGACGTGAGGAATTCATGCAAAAATCAGGATTAGCAGTGAGACGTGTCTCTGGACTTTATTGGAGTTGAAGAATAATTGTGTCCTCCGTTTAATTCTGTGTAGTTTCAGACAAAACCATAAGGCTGAAAACTTCCCTGAGCAGAATTTCAGAGCTTTGAAAGGACCTTGTCAAGAGACAGAGGAGGAATGGTTAAAAAAAGTCCATAAAAACCCATGTGATGCATCTGCCAATAGGTGTATTAATCGATTCTGTCCCTCAGTAAGACCATTGCTCAGGCATGTCAATATCCAAGTATCAGGCTTCACTAATGAAACGGTAGTGGGGTATTCAATCTTTTACATATAGCAGAGCGGATTTAAATATGGCTTCTAACAGTTTAAATGAGCGGAACCTCAACCCTTTCCCACAATCACTGTTTTTTGCTGTCCTGGATGCTGTTTCTGTGCTCTACCTTAAAGGTTGAAAAGATTCTAGTTTTAGAGCACTTGTTCCACATAAAATGCATGCTTCTGTCAGCTCGATAAACATTTGACTAATTGGCATGGACTCTGAGATGGAAGGATAGTTTTCTGAGCACAGCCTGTACTACTTGAGATATGGATGCACAGGATGGAAGAGGTTATTTATCAGAGGTCGTGCATTTTGTCATGTCGCTGAATGCTTATGGGCCACTTCTACCTGCAGCTAGGAACTTTGCTACCTGTCAAAGGACTGTAGCTAGAGGGGTGGCTCATGAAAGGAGAGAGATAGAAGTGAAGTATAGTGTTTGAAATAAATATGGCAAACATATCTTATATATTAGATATACATATTGATATATTTGGGAAATATTGGAAAAAATACAGAACCCTCTCCTATGAACAAAATAAAAAAAAGAAAATAACATGACCCTCATGACCATCCCCCATTTTGAACCGCCCCCCATAAATAACAAACAGTCCCAAGGGGAAACTTAACTGTCAGACACTCCGACCTACATGGTGACTGAGAGGCAAATTCCTTACATTCCCTTGTGTCCATATTTTTCTGGGAGCTGTTGCGTTTGTCCAAAATGTACCTGCAGTGCTCCATAATTATCACCATACATACGACTGTGCTCCTGTAGCAGAAATTTAAGTAATGGCTTCTGTGAGTTATGCATGAACTGGTAATGTGGTGGTAGCAGGTAGTACTTTCAGCAGTGATGTCACTCCCTGAGACTCCAGTTAGCTCCAGTTATCTCCAGTCAGCCTATGGAGCTGGAGGGAAATTTCCTTTAGCTCACCTGTTCATGGCATGGGCTGCCCAGCCTAATGTTGCACCAACATGACAGGAATGTTTCATGTCCGTGAGTGGAGAGGCAGGGAATGGTCTGATATGGAGGAGGGGTGACAGCGGTAATCGTAGGGAAGCGTGAGGGAAAGGAATGTAATTTCAAAGCGCCTTTGGTAGATCCTGCTCTGTACTGGGAGCTTTAATCTCTTTAGGAACACAAAGCTGAGCTGTGGAGGTATAATAAAATTAGCACAATCACAGTGTCACCCACACACTTTCTCTTTCTCCGACCACCCCCCGCCCCCCCAGGCCAAGAACTGCCATTCATAAAGACTCTGTAAAGATTTTACAGATTCCAGATGCTGCCTCAGTATTTTCTTTTTGTAATTTGGTGAGTTTCGCCCTCTGGTGTGATATGAAAAAATGCAATTTGTTTTAACCCGTTTCCCCAGGATCTAGGGCCCCAGGGAGCAGGTGTGACCTCTGAAATGTCGCTCTGACATGGAACACCATCACTCTTTACAGCACTCTGTCCAACATCACACCAGGAAGGCAGGGTGTTTGTTTTCGCCTGCATTCTCATAAGCTCTTAGATGCAGTGCCACAGAGCTTCAGAATGGAGAAATGTGTAAATACTGTAATTACTGTCTGGTATGCAAAGAGGATCTGTTCCCTACACAGAACAGCCACATTTCCAGTATAAACACAATGCAGTGATCCCACACACAGGTGATTAGTATGAATATGTGTGTAAAAATGCTCTGTGTGGAACATGTAAACTCTCTGTGTGTAGGTGTTGGTGCAGCACTCTATGGCTGAGGAACAGAGGCTTCCTTAGAGCAGAAGCACAGCCTCATGAGAATAATATTCAAAACCACATACGTTGGATCAGTCAATGGGGAGGCTCTCCTGTGTAACTGATTAACTCAATCTTGCCTTCAGAGGCCTACAGTATGTGGGCTGCACTAGAGTGGCTGGGCTGCCCTGTTACATGTCCCTCACCTCTCGTTAGCAGGCAAGACCCTGAATAAGGTTTTAATCTTTCTGACCTGAAACTAAGCACAGCCAAGTAATAACTAGGCCAAGTGGTCTTTTCTTTTTAAAGAAAGCACTGCTTATTCCCAGACAAGCGATTTACTGCGTGGAGATGGAGAAGCAAGCTTTGGTGCGTTTCCTCTCCATCTCTTGATTCTCAAAAGAACATTGTGTGACATTTAAGGCTACAATTTGCCCTGAGTGGAATGGTCTTCTTATCATGTGTTACTGGCACTTCCTGGAAATTGACTCGCCCTTAGATGAGTCTGCCTCTGCCACCAGCTCAGACAAGCATCGTTTTTCCACTCATTGTTTGTGTTGTTGCTCTGTTTTTTCCACCGCAGACTTTCAGTTCAGAAATAATGTACATTTCAGATGCCATAAGACCTGAAATCCACCAGCACAAAAGACATTTATCACATGGAGCATTACTGTAATGATTGTGGTAGTGTTCAAATGCTGCCAATCTGTTATTTAAGGGAGACAGGAAGCAGCCAAATCAGGAAATCAAACAGCGTGCTCTACAACGAAAGGTCAGAATTTGCAGAGGGTTGGATTTGATTTCTACTTCAATAAAATATGAAAGAATGTGACCTGTCTAAATAATAAGATTGCTAAAGCACCACACACATGCGTATGCATGAGCATTCACAGTCACACTCACTCACACATTCTCACTCACACGTACACGCAAATGCACTCATGTACACACAAAGTCACGCACACGCAAATACACACACAAACATATACACCCACACACACAGAGACATACACACCCAATACACACTTGCTCACACACACAGACACACAGATAGACAGACAGACACACACACACACACACACACACACACACACACACCGTCTGGTCTTTTAATTTGCTGCTTTGTGGTCCCTGTAGCCCAGGGGATTTCCTGGGGAGAAGAGCTTGCAGTGATCGATTAACGCAAACATCACTTGTGACAAAGATGAATAGGGAATTAAAAACCCAAAATTAGAATAAATTACTTTAAAATTCTGATCCCTGGAACCTCTCGGGCAGGATTAACCAGCCGGCCTTTGGCAGCAGCAATTAAATCTCTGACCACTGCAGGGGGAAAAAAAAGGCAGGAGCAGAAATAGATGAACCATGTGTCCATGCTGTTACTGGCTCGGAGAGATGGGTCTCTGCATATATAATCACCTGCTTACCTGGGGACCTGCCGGTTGTCCGCAGAGTCACGGGTGGTTGCGTTTTGGGCAGCCTGCGGCCCTCTTCACAGCACTATATCATGTTTGAAATGACTTATGTCACCTCACCAGGCCTCTCTAACATTGGCACTGCAGCGAACTGGCGCGGAGGCCATCTTCATGTCCCCTGACCTTGGAGTAATGTTCTAACTGCCAAAATGTTCTAAATGCTTGCTCATTCGTTTGCATGGCATGTACTGTGCTTTCTTAATGCTGGGAAGTGAACAGCCCTGCAGAGACACAAATGGCTGGTTCAGTGACTGACTGACTAACCCATTTGAAAAGCCAGCACCCCCAGTTTGAGGCAGTCGTGTCAGCAACGCATAATTACATTAACTGCATTTTGTCTGAATTATGGCACCACAAAAAGGCACTTTGGATCCAGGGAAGGTGCAAATGCGGCCAAAGGCACCATTTTAACAGCGAGCTGTCAGCAGAACCGTGTTCTTCCTGTGTCTACAAGAGCATAGCACTAGCTGTGCTGGAAAATGTCCATGCTGGCCTTCAGCAAACTTAAGTTTGGTCACTCTAACAACATGCCTCCAAACTGGGGAGCAGCTGCAGGTTTTTGGGGACCTCAGTGACATTCTGATAGGGGAACCACCCGTAACTATGACAATGAAATATATAGCAGCAGCCATGTATTGTAATGTAATAAAAAATAATGTAATAAAGCATACTGAAAGTATTATGGTAATGAATGTATCACTCTAATTCTACCTTAATGCTCAGGAAATGCGGACAAGACAAGCCTCTCATTCATCACTCTGATTTGGAAGCTGCCTGGTAGGGAGCTTAATGTTATCACACAGCACTGGCATCAAGAGTAGTTTTTCCCTAAAAGCAATGCAGGCTAGCTTTTAGACTCAGTGATTAAAAACTGATCCGTAGTAACAGACAGATAAATGCCGTTAGAAAGAAATGAGACAGAAATGTGGATTAGGTTAACATAGACGATAGATTTAGCTGTCGATGTGTTCATGAACCCTTCAAGTTCTCAGCTCCTCCTGAGTATCTTTCATCACTGTATTTTGAGAATTTGTAACCTATTTGTTTACTTCAAGCAACATTAGTCCAGTACTGCTTTTTAGATCTCAATATAATGCAATACATGGTGTTGTGTACTACGATTGAGAGAACTGTTGTTCAAAACAACATCCAGCTTTCATCTTCTCTCAATTTCCATACTCTCATCTCCCCGCAGCCCTGGAGAAACAAACGTGTTTGACATGAGTTTTTATGAACACGGCCAGGCTCGAAGCTGCTACATTTCTCCCTCTTCCTCTCCGTTCTTCAGCCTTTTGGCCTGTTCCCTTAGCAACAAAGTATGCGTCTGTCCACAGACTCATGCAGCAGAGTTTGTCCTGGCAAACAGGAAGTTCTGACTGGCAGGTTGAACTGAGAATCTGATAAGAGATCTGTTAGGTTACAAAGTTATTTTTGTTCAGTGAAATGTACAGTATGTGCGATTGACAGGAGTAAACTTTTAAGTTTGTTTTCCTGTCTCCTCTTCAGAGAGCAAACAACAGGTGCAGTTGTGTTTTTGATTAAATTAACATTCTAATGAAGCTTTAAATATAAATGAAGTTACCAACATTGGGCATTTGGCAAGGAGAGCTTATACACAAACTCTCCAAATCTTCTCCATATGGCATATTGGCATGCCATCTCACCAAATTGTAATGGTTAGTTGTTTCACTGCTTGCATTTAGCTCACATTGGGTCCACCTGCCCCAATAAGACTGTGATTGTTTGTCATTTTTGTAGAAACTGGCACCATGGCAAGCCAAGCTCGATGGAATGGTTTGTTTTCCACATCAGTACTCTTATGACCAATTCAATTTGCATCAGAAAAATACCATTCACATACCAGTTTGCTCATAGCATTGAAAATGGTCAGTAACAAAACAGTTATCACAGAGTGGTGAGAATTGAAGCAGAATGGCTTTCACTGCATTGGCTCTCAGGTGGTAAACCCATGCCAAATGAGTCAGGACTGCACTGTTACTCAGCCGCAGGTTGGTTGGTTGAGCAGTCATTACTTTTTGCTCTGGCCTTGGGTTTTGCGGTGTGACACTTCGGGTGTGTTTCACACGGCAGCCCCCGATCTTCCACATGCACAGCCTGTAAAGCACACATCTGCTCCTGAAATGATGCTGGGTATGATAGCATAGGTGGTGCTTATGCTGGTTCTAGCTTGGTGCTGGGCTCCCACTGATGGATTATGGGAATTTCTCTGTTTACCAGCAGCTAAATGCTGCAGTGGGGTTGAGAGTTGGGGTACTGTGACCAGTGCCTACATCAGGCAAGCTTTTCCCTGGCCTCGGTGGCAGCTCTCCACACAGATTTATCACTGCTGGTCCAGTTAGGCCTGTAACCAGATGAGTAAAATCTCCGTGAGGAGCTAAAAGGCAGGGCACAGCGTGGCAATAAAAATTGATAGCGGTAATAACAATGCTGGCGGGCCTGTAGAGAGGGTGCATATCTTTCTGTTTTCCAGAATAATGGCGCTAGGCAGGCCGAAGCTGGCTACGTGGCACGCCTCCCGAGTCTCAGTCATAAATCCTCCTCAGAGGAGCGATTTTTGGAACATTTCAAATCCCCTGTGCCTAAACAAACCGTACCTCTTCAAAAGCCATTTAACTGTCGCCCACAGAACCATTCACGTTGCAAATATAACACAACTTTATGGAAGTTATTGGAAAAAGCAAAGCAATTAATTCATTCTTTGTTTCAAGGTATTTGCTGAGGACAAATGATTTCTGGCATATTGGCTCAGGCCCTTAATCTCCTGCAGAAGACCACAGCAACAACTATGCCATGGCAGGGTCTAACCATTGGAGTTGGCCAACTCAAATGGAGACTGCTGAGGAACTCATAAAGGCATCCATCTTTTTTTTCTCATTCTGTGTCTGACCTGTCAAGAAAGCTCCAGGGATGGAGCTGGTTCATGTGATGTGGGAGGGGTTTCATGAAAGTTTCTCCTCTTTCTCTCTTACCACATCAGGACCAGTCCTCTGGTTCCATTAGCAACTGAATGGGATCAACCATTAGCCTAATGGCAGTATGTGGGAGGGGGAAAATATCACCATGTTCACCGAAGATATGGTCCTCAGATATATATTTTCTTTAACTGCTGCCTTTGCTGGGTAGTGAGAGTGGCCTTTGAAATGCAGCGGAGCTCCAGTCTGATCTGCTCTCAGTCATCCTGGCTGTTTACTTTTATGTCCCATGATACATCACTGCGATCATATGTGTCTCGCCCTTGGACGCTTCACATGCCAGCCTATAGCATAAGATTGCCATCACAATTAGTCAGTTTAAGTGAGGAGTTGGGTTGAGTTCAGTGGGGCCTTTTGTGAGGCGTTGTGAGGCAGTGGCATCTGGGGGCCAAGGTGGTGTGGGATGCTAATGTGTTAAACCTGGGGGATTGTCCCCTGCAGATAGAGTTTTGAATGATTTATGATTTTTATGCATCACATGCGCTATAAACAGGGGCCTGGACCTGTTTTACACTGGTGATCAAGCTGTCAGGTGGAATGAAATATTGGAAATCTCTTAAGCTATACAGAGGAACTGGGAAAAGCCTGCATTCAAAAGGAGAAACAAATTCTGGCCAGATGTGGATCTGCCATCATCACCAAACTCTTCTCTTTCTACTGCCAGGGGGTGAGATTTGCAAAGAGTAGAAGTACAGTGTCCTGCTGTGTGAGTTTAAGTCTAGCGGTGAAGTTCTGGGATTTGCTGTTTGTGAGTAGATGCCTCTTATCCACTGTTAGGATGGTGGGGGACCATGAGAGAGAGGGGGAAAGCCTTACACACCAGCAGGTAATGTCTGTCTGTATTTTTTACAATCGCATTTCCATTACAAAATACCACCAGTTCAGTACTCTGCTAAAATGGTGTGTACTGTCGAATGATGAGGGTTCAGTACCCTGCTAAAAGGGTATGTTCTAGAATAGAATGGAATAGAATAGAATAGAATAGACTAGAATAGAATAGAATAGAATAGAATAACAGGGGCTCAGTAGGCCACTGAAAGGATTTGATCTGTAGAATAATGAGGGTTCTCTACCCCACTAGAAGTGTATGTACTGTAAAATAATGGGGTCTCCATACCCTGCTAAAAGGGTATGTACTGCTGGCAACAGCTGTCCTGGCCCACCCCACACAGTGCCACTAGGTCCCCTCCCTGCTTTGGAAGGCATTCAGCAATGACGCCCATTGTTTCCAGGCTCATTATTAAGAGCATTATTTGTTGGCATCCTGAGGGTGTGATGGTACTTAAAAAGATGAAACGGGGAGTTTCAGACCAGACCCCCGACGGCTTTATAAGAGCTTCTGGGTGAATTATCTCTGCAGCTGGATTTGATTTATATCAAAGCAATGAAGCAACAGGGAGAGATGGCAGCTGAGGTCTCCTGCAACAAGGACGAGGGAACAGATTCAGCTGGTTTCTCTCCCCCAACCTAAGCTTTGAGGCCTGGCCTTTTTCCAGTGATCCCAATGACACCAGGATGCAGAGCAGGGTAGTGGCTGGAGAAAAGAAATCATAACCAGAGGGTCGTTGGTTCAAATTTCCAGTGAGGTGTGGCAGTTCTTCCTTTGAGTGAGGTACTTGAATTGCTTCAGTAAATATCCAGCTGGCTACTTTCATAGCACATTAAATGGAAGCTGCTGTTTAACAAATACATGATATATTATGAGGTTTCCTATGAGTGGAGGGCCGGCTCCCTCATAAACACTGAAAGGGCCCTCTCTTTTTCTCCCCTGCAGTTTCCAGGGAGCCTCCTTCTCACTCTCTAATGAGAGTGGAGGGGGGGGGGGGGGGGCAGGCATCACATGCAAGACATCACACTTGAATAGTAACCTTTTGGTTTAGGGTTAATGGTTAAGTTTTTATCATGTGGTCAGGTCTGGGCACAAATGAATGTACGGTGAAAAGTCATCTCACTCACTTGGCAGGAGTCTGTTATTTGAATCGTTCTGTGGCAGTTGCTGGGTGGTGATGGGTCTGAAGGCTGCTCTTTGGCTGGGGAGTGGGTTTCCGGAAGCTTGGCTGTGTGTCGAAGGCTCGGGTACATCTGAGAAAGAGGGGAATGACAGAGCAGGAGCCTAATCCAGAGATCACTGAAAAAATGCAGTTATATAACCAAATTCATTCAGGGTGAGAAGGAAGATGATCACTAATATGCTGTAGGTAGTTTTTTTTTTAATTACTGTATATATAAAGCTTGCAGCAGGGAGTGTAACTCAGAATGGAGCTGGGGATGTTCTCACTACCATTTCATCTGTGAAAATCCAAAATGAATGAGACAAAGTTTTAAAGCAGCATGAGTTAGTCAACCGTGGGAATAGAGAACGGTTCTTGCTTTGAACCTTATGAAATCTGTGTCAGGTCAATGTGTCTACCCTTCCCCTCAAACAAACATTAGAAGTAAAAAGATTCATGGCAACTTCATAATTATGTGACCTGTCTGTAAATGCTGAGCACCAGATTCCAGTTTAATGGAGGCTGTGTGTAAACCCTGAGGACCAAAGTCCAGTTTAATGGCAGCTTTGCACCACCTCACGTCATTCAAGTCTTACATTTCTCACACTCCCACCATCCTCTGGGAGTGAAGGGAAGTGACAGTGCAAGGGGGTGGTGATGTCATCGCACCTCCATCCCAGTGCCCCTGACAGTCCCTGCGGCAGCAAGGGAAGGGTGCTGACACATCCAGGCAACGAGGCGAGGAGGTGGGCTGTGTCTGTCACTGTGTGTCAGCTACAGAAAGTCCCCTGGCAGGTCTGAGCCAGACCTCAGAGCACATTTTTATCCATAACCAAACTCCCCATGAGAACCAGTGAACCACACAATGCAATGTAGATACACACCCGAGAGAGAGAGAGAGAGAGAGAGAGAGAGAGAGAGAGAGAGAGAGGGAGAGAGAGAGGGAGAGAGAGAGAGAGAGAGTGTATGTGTGTAAGTGTGCTTGTGCATGTATGTGTGTGTGTGTGTGTCAATGTACTTGTGTGTGTGTGTGTGTGTGTGTGTGTGCATGCACGTGTGTGTGCGTGTGTGTGTGTGTGTGTGTGTGTGTGTGTGTATATATATATGGGTGGGCAGGTGGAATATACCTCTGGAAATAGACTCCTTTAATGAAATGTCAGGTCATGTGGGATCATTCCTTTATTAGATCATTACATCTTTGGGGACAGTAACATGGCCATTAAGAGCATGACCTTTCACTCCCCAATTCACTGTCTCCAGTCTGGACTCAGGCAGAATACCACATACAGCTCCACTGGACTCAGACAGAGAATACCACACACAGAGAGGGAGGATTCAGCTTATAAATAGATAACATGCACAATGTAAGTTATGGAAGTCTCCCTGCAGAGGGGAGAGAGAATAATAACTGTAAAGATGACCAATCAAAGGGCTAGGTGGAGGCAGTTTGTTAGAGGACATTATAATAAGAGGACAATAATTCCCCTTTTTCATTTCATATATTTTATCTTATCCTACTCATGAGTGTTTGTCATGTCCTGCCAACTGTATGAAAGATCTCCCCATGACACAGCTGTGCAGGTAGTCATACATGCTGGGGGTTAGACTACCACCTGTCAACAGGTAAAACTCAAGGCAGCGTTACAGCACAGCTGGTGAGTTCAGACACATCCGAGGAAGAAAGGGGGACCCTCTGTCACACACCAGCACCGCTGGTCTTCAATATGGGTAAACAGATGTTTGAGTGTATGCTCTGTGGCTAAGCCTACAGCATTTTGACTGGATCTGTCAGTTACAGTGACTACATTTAGAACTGTAGATGTCAGTACTCTCAGTCACAGACCATGATGCAAACTGAGCATTAGCTACAGTGAGTGAGGCTGCTTAATGCGGCCTGGCTGAAACTGTATTACTTCCCTAAACACAGAGAATTCACTCTCCTCTTCTGGAGCCATTTTCAGGTAACCATCCCTTCTTTGTTCACAGGTAAGGAGAAATACCCCATTACATTTGACTTCCATCAGGCAATTAAGGGCACTGTCACCGTGCATGTGTCACCACCATTTCATCTGTGTTTCACTCTGTGACATGTGTCTGTGGGAGGCTATGGAAGATGACTGGGTGAGTATGTGTGTGTGTGTATGTGCGTGCATGCATGTGTGTGTATGCATATGCGTGCATGTGTGCGTGTCTATCCACACATTTTTCCACTGTCAGTAAGAACACTTTAACTCCTTTGTCTTCATTTTAGAGTGCATAAGCGTCTGACTTGTACACAAAAACACCAAATGCAGCTCTGTGTAGGGATGGCCCCTGCACCCCCATAGCGGTGGAATGACTAACACCACCCGCATTTTCAGACCACATATTGGGAGTCTAAGTGACACCAACTTAACCTCGGCAGTACTGCAAGCATTTTAACACTTATCTGCTCCATGTCTTTGCATTGTTACAGTTTCAGGCAGTGCAGTCTGCATTTAATAACCTCTCCCATAAAAAGCTGCCAACAGTCAAAATCATTGGCACATACTGGCACATTATGAAATATAATTAGAAGAGTATAGCTCAAGATCTTACACAGACACCTCCAGACTTTCAACACTGACATAACGCAACAAGCCGGACACAGGAGACCAAAATCAGGAGGCTGATGAGTTGAATTTATTTGCATATCCTGTTCAGAATCATGACACAAAAAGCTGGGTTAGGAGGTGAGAGGTGAGGTGGTGTGTGGTTTTGAGCCTGTAGTGAGAGAGCTTTACAGGCTGAGATGGGGGAACAGCAGGTTGGAGATTAGAGCGACAGACAGTGCACAGATGGAGGGGAGGAAGGCCGGAAATGTGTATTCATTCATTCCGAGTGGGGTTATAATTAGCTTCCATTGTTCAGAATGTTTCCAACATGAAACGAAGCCATTTTTTGGCACATCAACTGTCCACGTCCAGTTTACTGGAGACTATATGTTTATTGGATATTGGAGTGTATATGTGCAGTGCATGTCTATACATATATAACTATTACATGTTTTACACAAATAGTTTCTCTTTGTGGCTATTGATTAAATGATTTGATCATTCATCACTGACCTTGGATATGTATCAGGAACGCTGGATGTTTGTATATGTGTGCATGTTCTGTATGTCTGTGTATGAATTCAGACTGATGTAATCAATCCTGAGTTCAGATGTAAACAGTGAGAGTAAGAAAAAGAAAAAAAAAATCCAAAAACTTTGAGTCATTCTGAGCATGAGCGGAATTAAAATTGTTCTGATAGATGAATTTAATCTGTGTTTGTAAAACATTATCCATCTATTCATTCAAAACCCATGAGATTTGTTCCGATAGGTGGACTTAAATCTATTTGTAAAATGTCATCCATCCATTCATTCATAAAATCACATGAATTAACAACGGCAATAATGTAAGTATAATTTATTTTGATGAACAGCAGTGAGAAAGGTAATAGCACAGTGAATAGTGTACCCATCTTTACACAATAAACTCACCATGATCCCCATTAATGAGATTTCTACTATGCTGCCATTAATTCTTTTATGGAATAACATCCAGACTTGTGACACGCTTGGATCTTACCCCTGTTTATAACATTGAATTAAAGGATTCAGCTCCCATCTGTATGCTTTCTGACAGGGTTTTCAGGAACACATTGTTTTGTAAAACCGGGAGCCTGTGTTGGGTTAACGTGATTGGCATTTCAAAGAGCTAAAAACAATTCCCAAAAAGTGCATTAATGGCAGTTTCTGAGGAACAGGGCCTATAACATGAGGTCGCAGATTTGATTCTAAGGGGCACCTCTGCCTCTATGCCTATGAGTAAGGTACCGGATCCTGAGTATGTCCAGTAATAGACATGATCCCTGTCTGTACTGGTCTGTCAGTGGTGGAAAGAACTCCCCACGGAGGTTAGGAAGCGGAATCACTGGCCATCTTCCGACACAGATTGAATACCCACCTCTTCACACTGCATCTCAGTTCCACTTCAATCCTTTCCCCCCAACACCTGATACCTCTAGTATTTGATACTTATTTTACATGTAGTATTGTGATGTATTTTGGATTCTGTGTTCTAGGGACTGTTGTAGTATACTCGGCTGTCAGATTGCACAAGTTAACTTGTGGTAGGGCTTGAATAGTGTTATGTTCACACTCACTGGTCTGGGAGTGTCGTTCAACATGGTCTCCTGAGGAATCGGAATACACACACCGATTGTTCATGCCCTGAAAATCGGTTCACATCCACCTGGACAAGCACCACCAAGGGGCTATTAGGGATTTAACAACCACGATAACGCAAAACAAGAACATGCCAGGCTATGGGTCTTGTCTAGGAGGTGGCTTAAGTTGACATGAACATGACAAATTTGTTACTGAATATCGCTAGTGAGCCAATCTAACAAGCAAAACAAAACAACCGAAACGGTAGCTAGATATGTTAGCTAACTAGCTAGGTAAGTAGCTAGCTAACCAAACAGTTCTGTTTTTTTCATAATAAAATATTCAATGAAAAGGTTTTCTGTAAGTTAGCTTCTTACCAGTGCTTTAGCCAGCTCGTCAGATCGAACACCTGCTTCGTTTCCGATGGGGTGTAGATTAAAGGAACCATTGACGTTTTTTTTACATGCAATTGTATCATTGGCTAATATGTTTCGGGAGTGGGAGTAAAATGTACGACTGTTAGAGAGTTTGGTTGCGCTTCTCCGCTTCTCTAAAACCATCATTTTTAAACCATTAAATGCAGCAGTAAACTGACTCATTACTATTATATTCTGTTCCAAAGGCCGAGATCAGATTAATTCTAGGTCAGTTATTGCAGACATTTACGATCTGAAGCTAACCTGCACGCTAGCAGGTTTACTTGAACTAACCTGGAGTTACTCATCAGAACACTTACCGAGCCTGCAGCATTTAAATTTATTGAAGCCCGAATAATTCGCAGTGCTTTACGTCAAGAGAGGGTGATTAGACCCCGATTATATGTTTTCAGAGGAGTATCTTTGCTAACTTTTTTCTGTGCAATGAATAATTTATTTGAACAACATTCTCCAGCCTCACATTTGAAATATTAAACATCGTGGATTCACCCTCAGTTTGAAACTAATTTTAAGCCTCAGTTTTGGTTGGGGAATTAGAACGTTTAATGTGAATGAACCTCCTCCCTGTCTACCTCGCCACAGCCCCTTGCAGAATAGTTCCTACGTCCCTGCGCTATGAATAGCTGGTATGCAGTGAAAAACAAGTACTGTTAACTTCAACCGCTAGGGGTGGATGTTCAGATCTTGGAACACAGAGGCCATTTTCAGTGGTCAGAACATTCGGTCACCTGTCAGCAAATTAGGGTTGTGACCAGGCTCTGTCGTTAGCCAGGTCTGACACCGTTTCTCATTCAATTTTAATGGACACACTTATGTTCTATTGTGCTGGAAGTTGCTCTGTACAAGAGCATCTGTTAAATGCATGGAATATAATGTAATGAAATATCAAGCTTCATAAGCAGTTAATAAATGTATAATACATAAAGCAAAGCACATCAGGCTTTATAAATAGTTTATTAATTGATAAAATGTAAAGCAGAATGGAATATCAGGCTTTCTTATATTACTTACTTTATGTCTTATGTAATATAAGTTAAGAAATCTTAAATTATTAAATTAAATTAAATGTCTTATATAGATATTGTATATGTTATATAAATAAATGAAATGGTTTATAAATGGATAATACATTAACAGTAATGTAAGTTGGCACTGCAACTACTGCTGTTTCTGTTAATGTATGCCCTCTATATTGTTAATGATGTGTCAGAAGGTGTTCTGTTGCTATTTACAGTCACCATTTTAATCTTCACAACAGTATTTTGCAGTGTATTACCCTTTAAAGGAAGTTGATAGGCCTTTATATTAACCTTTGCTTTTTATAGCAGATTTATATCTTATATCTGTTTCTCAGATAATTGTGTTTTTGGCATATATTATTTTTAAGTTTAAGTTCATATACGTATATTGTTTTTTTTTCTTTTTGATGTACCACATATTTGTTAAAGTTCTGAAATAGTTCATTTCTTGGCACCTTCATAATTCCCGTTTGAAATCTCACTCTGATGCAGGTGTTTGCAGGGTCGTCTCTCTGCATTGCTGCTCAGTCTTTGTTCACTCCGGCAATCTTCTGTATCTGAATTCGCTTTTGAACTGCTCGGACCATCTGTCCTTCTGTGATCTTCCTAACAGACAGTTCAAACAGCGGATGGTGCTGATGAAAGACAGCAGCAGCGGAACATCAGCGCTGCGTGTGGAGAGTGTTTGTTTGCCCTGATAAGAATGCAGGCCCTTCCTGTGTGAAGATGCCAGTTTAAATGGTAGCAGCGATGGTAGTACCCAGTTAGGGCTTGTGCAGGTTCATCTCAGGTAGGCAACAGGAGATGGCTTCACTCTTCGACTGAATGGAAGGAGAAAGCAAACATTTATGTTTAATTCTGAAGGAAATACCAATGATGTGTGTAAGAACTCCCCTACACAAACACACACACATAACATTACTGGCATTTAGCAGATGTGTTTATCCAGAGTGACTTATGTCAATTACAGCTGTTTACAATGTTATCCATTCATACAGCTGGATATTTACTGAGGCAATTGCAGGTTAAGTACTTTGCCCAAGAGTACAGCAATGCCCCCAAGGGTAACTGAACTGAACCTTTCAGTTATGTGTTCTGCTGCTTAACCACTATGCTACACTGCTGCCCTGTAAAGTTCACTTGCCATATTCTACTAACATAGGGACACATATATTCATTCACACACAAACATACACCCACTCATGCCCATGTACAGACAAGAACACAACTCCCTTTCTCTCGGTCTCTGCACAATGCACAAACTGTCACAAACACAGTTGCATGTATACACACACAAATAGAAACAATATCTTTCTCACACACACATATGCATGCACATGCATATGCACACATACATAAACATATGCACATACTACATACACATACACATGCACAAAGGCACACATACATACATGCGCATGTGCATGTGGACACACACAGACAATCTCGCTTTGTCTCTCATACAAAAGTGCGCATACACACAAACACTCTCTCACCCTCCCTTTCCCTCTCTCTCTCTCGTGCATACACACACACACAAACAATCAAAAACTCTGTCTCTCAGACACACAAACACACATGAGCACAAAAAACTCTTTTTGTCTCTCTTTCACACACACACACACACAATTTATTAAGATTCCAAGTGTGGAGCATCTTGTCGGTCTCTGGGCAGTTGTGTGTGGAGGTGGTGGAGGAGTAAAGCCAATAACCTTTGTCTGACAGAGTGGATCTGTCGGCTAGGAAAACACTTCCACTATTTAATTCAGACCTTTCTCAGCCTACTGCGGAAGGCAGCTAATCAATTAGAGGCCGGAGGCTACCAGCCGAGGGACCCGAGGACTTGTTTGTCATTGAAAATGCTGGCTGGGCTGCCGTAAACAATGCCTCAAATGTGCTGTGTTCAATTTTTGCTTCAGCTGATTTAGCTTGTTTGTGGCCGTTCCCCTTGTTTGTTTGTTGTTTTGTGGATATTCCGCTAATCCATACGCTCTGCATCAAGGGGTTAGCAGAAATCAAGCTTTGTGTTTGTGTTTACTGGGATAGAATATTGTATTTCTTGTGGTGCTCAATAATGCCACGAACAAAAGGTACATTTGGTCCAATTTTTTTTCCAAGAAAGATGGTATCAATTTAATTGTAATATAAGCCTATATGAGTACAATGTATCATTTATATTTTCTTGGCAGATGTTATACTTGATGTAAAATACCTTGCTCATGGACACAGCAGCCCGACTGAATAAAGCTTACCAGAGGGGTTCTGGTTATACTTTCTCAAAAACCATGCCGCGTAAAGATAGCACAATGTTGATACTTTCTCAAATTTGGTTTGACACTTTTCGTGTTCAGAAATTTTATTATATTTTGGATATAATGAAAATTTGCAAAAACACAGACATGAAACAGAAGTAAAAAGAGCAACATATTAGATACCATTTTGTTGTGCTAGATAACCCTGCCCACCCCTGCACTGTAGGGTTAGACTTTATTCAGTCTTGCTGTGGTGCTTATTAATTGACAATAATTTTGGAGTCATTTATCCAATAAGCTTTTAGTGCAAGATCTACATAACCTAACATATCACCCTGTCCCCACAACACTTTGGGCTTGTAACTCCTTTTATTTGAAATTGCTTGTATGGTGTGGAGTACACTGAATTATATTAAAATGAATGAGCTGATGTGCTAAATTTCTAGATGATGGATTCAAATTGACAAATTTGACCACATTGTGTCCCCGTCTGGAAACAATCCCACCCTCCCAAGCTTCCTCTCCCATGTTGTTTTAATGGACAATTCATGATTAACCCTTTTCTCTGAGAATATTGTAAATATGTGTGACCACCCCTTGTGAATTCAGAGCAGGGTCAATCCAATCTGTCACAGAATGTCAAAGCAAGGGCTCATTCCAAGCAACCCCATATGCCCTCATGGCTGATCTTAATTTCAAGTACAAAAAATATGAGAAGAAATTTGGTTTAGTTCTTCAGTCAATAGGCCACGTTCCTCTCTTTTGGAGTCTTTGCCAAATGAAATTACTCTCCTTCAGATTCACAGCAGAATTATTAAGAAAATTTCAGGGAGGTTAACCTCGTACACCCCAGGTGTATATCTAATATCTAAGACCAGACCCATGCCTGCTTCTTATTCCAAAGTGATATCTCTCCCCTGCTCTTCACCAGGAAGATGTGAGAACATTGAATTCTTCCTCGAGACATGAGTTTTAGTGGAAGAGCAACACTAAATTATGAATGAGTTTCTCCATTAGGATATCATTTGAGAAATGTACCTTTTTGGTAGGCAGTCGTTGTCTGTTTTGATAAAATGGTGAACTAATCACAAGATAATTGTTACATTACATTATTGGCATGTAGCAGATGTTCTCATCCAGAGCAAATTGCACAGGTTACAATTTTTTACAGGTTACAGGTTACAACGTTTAACCAGCTGGAGATTTACTGAGACTATTCTGGGTTAAGCACCTTGTCCAAGGGTACAGCAGCAGTAAATATCTGGCCATTCAACCTTTTGGTCATGAGCCCTGCTTCTTACCACAGTGCTACACTGCCGCCCTATTATTGAATGAAATGCAGAATGGAGGCCCTGATGCATCACTCTGGGCAATGGCCACCAACAGGTTCCCTTCCTTCTCAATGGAGGAATGATGCAGTGTCGGTCACTGTTGGATCACTGTTGGATCCTGGTCACCACTGGCTGATGACACTGCTGGGCTGTAGTGCTCAGCCTGCACTCCAAATGAGTGCTTTGCCAGCTGAGCCAGCCGAGCCACCCAATCTTACAATTTATGCTGATTTTGAGGGCTCTGGACGTACTGGAAGTGGAAGTGGGCACAGAAAGTCCCAGGCTCTTCCAGCGGTCAGTCCTGATCAGCCTCTGTAAGGCAGTGTTATTTTGTGTTCTGTATAATTTTCTCCATTACGCATGAAGGGAAGTGGAACCCAAGAAAGTGTCCTCATATATACTAACTCTAAAGGGATGCCATCCAGGGCATGAGCAGCTTATGGAAATGCTCTCAATATGGATAGCCCTGCATAGCTGTGCATGTCACTGCTGGCCTCTGGTGTGTGTGGGACAACACCAGTGAACAGGGCTTTTAAAAGCACAGAAACCTGACCTGTTTCTGTCACATTTCCAGGCGTGTGCTCCAGCACACTGGCTCCTGCCCTATCCTGGAATGCCACAGGTTGCCGTAGTGTTGACGATCTAATTAGGTTATCATATGAGCTGCATATAGGAAAGTGTTCTACATGTTCAACTCTTCTGTATCTGACAAGAGCAATGTTTCTACACGCTAAATATTTTCCCCATAACACAGCCCCTCTGAATGTGTTCTGACCTCAGACTTGAAACTATGCCAATTGTAATTATTCCTCTGAAGGGTTTTTGTCCATACCCAACAAAGCTCTAAAGCCTCTGACTACACCTGATGGAGTTTTCATTTTCGTTCCTTTAAAAATCCCAACAACCTTTTGGGAGAGGCTGCCATGTTTCTATCTATGTTTAATTAAGGTCTTGATGGAGTGAAACGGTTACAGCCAGCACATGGTTACAAAACTGAGCAAACGAGGGTGGGGAGTGTGAGCCACTGGGGGGCGGGGTTTGACAGAGAGGCAGGGCTGTGCGCACCCCTCACGGAGCTCTGCCCTCCAGAGGAGTCGTTAGTCAAACTAACGCTTTCCCTCCTTGATGGGAGTGAAAAATGACCCAGTGCTTGGAGCCCCAGTTACCCACGAGGTGACTCCGGCAGGTTAACCCCGCCAGATGCTCTGTCTCGCCGCATCCATTAGGCGGGGGGTTCGCTGCTAAATTCTCTCGCTCCTGACCGGCAGATCAGAGCCCGCGAGGCTGCCTTTCAGGAAGACGGGTGTGCCGGCTCTCTTTGGGAAACACTTCAGCTAATGGTCCTCATCCAAAAGCAGTTACTTTACTGCGGCAGCCAGATTCCGGATTTCACGGCCCAACATGGTGCGCAGACCCCCATGCCTCTGTCTGGAGTATGCACTTGCGTGTTGGGAGTGCGTCGTCTTCAATAGCGTTAAGAAGGGGGGCTGTCGTCAGGAGGTCTCGTTAGCACACACTCACAGGCCGAGCGAGAGGCCATCAGATCACACGGCTCTGCTAATGGAATATTCATGAAAAGGTTGTCATGGTGTCCAGTGCAAAACAGTCCTGTTAAAAGGTCCTGAAAAGCTGCATGAGTAGACCTAATGAACGGTGGATGCGGACAGGTGCGTGTTTTAACAAAGACCCGGCGGTGTCCCACAGGAACATTTGGAGTGGTGCGTAGGCCGTGTTTTATCACGGTTACAGCAGTTAAGTTAAGATGGAGGTGAAGACTGGGAGGCAGCTGCACCAAGTGCAGTGATGGAAGGGCCTTTTTTTGGCACTCCTTCAAACCCAGAATTGAGGGCAGGAGGGGTCAGAGCAGGGCAAGAGGCTTGGAGAGGGGGGCCAGCTCATGATTTTCAGCCTCTGTCAGGGAAACTTAGCGTCCCATTACCCCCCAGAGTGACCGGCGGGGGGAGCCTTGTTTCGGAAGAATTTACGGCCGCTCCCCGAGCCACCACACTGCACTGCGTGGCCTGCCGACGGGCACAGCTGGTGGGTTAAGTGGCGTTGTCATGGAGACCATGGCAGGACTCGTTCAGAGCAGGAGGGCTATGCTGGCTGTGTTTGACGTGGCCGTGATTTAGAGGTCAGGCGTGACTCAGTATGATGTAATAAAATCCTAATACCTTATTATTCATTTTGACATTTTTCAGGGGTTTGGGGCAGGAGTAGTAGTATTTAAAAATGCCAGTGCCTTCAGACTTAACCCATCTGTAACTCGTATGAAACTGAGTTTTTCTAGCTTCATACAGTTCATAAATCCCCTTGTGTTGTTTACAGTTCATTGGTAATGGTGACGGTTGCATAAACAGATCCTTCAATTGGGAAGCATTGTGATTTTAGTCTACTTTTCCTACGCTGCTCTTTGGTTTGCTGTTTTTTGAAAAAAATGTTGTTTTTTTTTAATGAAATCATATTTTGTAAAAGAGGGCAAATTATAATATAACAACATATTAATTAAATTAAATGTTTTATTGTGTTAATAAATTTTATATCCAGTAATGTACTCTTTCTGGTTATGAATACCTTTTTATTTTTGGAAAAACCATTTCCTCCACTTTATGTACATTACTGCTGGTAAGCACATGTGAGGCCTGTAATCAGCAATTAAATAGGCTGGCAGAGATTCAGTGAAAGCTCTGACAGGGCTTGCTTTACATGTCCTGGGATCCCATACAGCAGAACAATGGAGCCCTTATTTCACCTGTTCAGCTGGATATGACTGCATCAGGATCAAACCTGTACCTATGTGCAGCTGGGAGGAAAAGGGAACAGCATCACTGAGGACAATGAAGAGCTGAATCGCCACTGAACCAGCCGCAATCGCATAATCAATGTTTCCACATTAATAAACCGGTCAAGTTTTCCAGTTCAAAAATTTAAATTATTTTACCATATGCATAGAGTATTAATTGATGTTTACTGCAGCTCATTTAAGAATAAAGCCTGATTTATGCTTCTGCATCGAATCGACGGCGTACCCCCGCAGAGCCCTCTGCATCGCCGCGTACCCCTCCGCGTCACCTGACATGCACCTCCAAAAAATTGTAACTTCGCGTTGAGGCGACGCAGACCACAAGGGCTGTGATTGGTCCACTCAGTACATCATTTCCGGCATTTAGCTTTTTCAATTTCTCCCTCCCGCTATACCGCCATTTTTAAAGTGCTCATAGCGGAGTTGTTTTCTGTGCGATAACCATGGATCAAGTTGAGGAGCGTTTAACCAAAGAAGTACAAAAATACAAGCACAAATAAAAGCATTTGTTGTTCTACATCAATCATCTCCAGCTCCAACAACACTCTTTCCCTTTCGGTCGCCATTGTTCACTTTGAGCGGAAAAACGAAGCGGGAAGCTAAACAATCAACGAGTTTCGCGATTGACCCTTCAGGAACCACACATCCCCTAGCGTTATGGTGGTGAATTGAACAGCGACGCAGAGCAACGCATTCAACCCCGACGCAGAACTTTGAAAGGTTCACGACTGAAGCATAAACCAAGCTTAATTTCTATGATTCTATGAGGTGGTTATTAGGAATGCAAAAAGAAACCCCGACTCTATACAACCTGTGTGGATGTACTTGAAAAACAAGAAATGTTTAATCATCTCAGAATGATGAAAATACTCTGTTTGACCACAGCATAAATAAACCATTAAAACAAGATCCTATGGAAAGGTAATTTGTACATGTACCTTCAGTACATTCACATATTCTGGTGCCTCATTGGAAGGGAAGGTAAAGTCAAAGGACAAGAAGGGAGTAAATCATATGAAAATGCCATCTAAATGAGGTTTAAGTTTCACAGCTCCAACAAACTTGCTTCCATTTTATTTAATTGCAAATATCCTCTAGCTATGATAAGTAAACAAATTGGACAAACCGTAAACACATTTATTTCCTGCATGCA
Source organism: Megalops cyprinoides (assembly GCF_013368585.1). Lineage (NCBI taxonomy): Eukaryota > Metazoa > Chordata > Actinopteri > Elopiformes > Megalopidae > Megalops > Megalops cyprinoides. The sequence goes on along the minus strand of NC_050591.1, from coordinate 5,391,502 downwards.
GATGAAAGTGTTACAGAGACATTCATGTAAATTAGAAACCAATACAGTGGTCTGCAAATCCTGCCTTGTGCCGTTTGAGCATAATTGGGAGGACGCTTTGCGCCACATGCAGATGAACGTTGGAAAGCTAATATTTTTTCTTTTGTCTTTGAAGGGGTATGCTGAAACCTCGAGGTGCTGAAACATACAGTGAAAGCTGTTTGATATGCTAGACTAAAGCCTTTGTGTGTAGGAAAACTGTCTTGTGTTAATTAGGACTGATTGGAACAGAGGTTCATCCAGAAAACAGATGTGCGACTTGGAATAGATTTCAGTGTTTTCCTAAGAACTTCAATAGCTCATGCCTTGAATAACCTCAGTAGGAATTTTAAAATCAATTTGTGAATGTAATTTGCTTGTGGTGTGGCTCAGAGAAAAGACAATCTCATGGTGTCCTTAAGTAGAAACACCAGACAGAATCACTGTGTCTTCATGTACAAATACTAGACAGTCTTGCAGTGTCTTCATGTAGAAATGCTAAGGAGTCTCATGGTGTCTTCATGCAGAAATGCTGAGGATAGTCTCACGGTGTCTTCATGCAGAAATGCTAAGGATAGTCTCACAGTGTCTTCATGCAGAAATGCTAAGGACAGTCGTACAGTGTCTTTATGTAGAAGCACAGAGAGCAGCGAAAGAAAACTGTTGGCCAAGTAGTTGAAGGGGTTCATGAAAACTTCTGGCTCCAGACGTTTCCTCTACAACTTTACCTCCACCATAATGTTGAATTTATGTGTCAATGTCTCATGCACAGTCAAAACTGACTGTCTGAAGATATCTTCATTCACTCGTAGCTTTCTGAGACTTACAGGCATGGGGAGACTATGGTGCACCACATGGTGCTGTTAGGACGAGCTCTCCAAAGGGGTGAGGGTTGTTGCACTTCTGCTGTCTCCAGTATAGCATAGGTTCAAGTCCCTACACAGAGAAGGATGTGTTGTTCTGAAAATGAACTATCCCGCTAGGCTGTTTTCCAGTTTTATGGATCATTGTATTTTCAAAATGCTCTTTCAGCATTGCAGATGATTCATACCCTGCCCACCACCCCTACCTCCTCCGAGGTTGAATGCCTCATCGATTTTCATGTACCGTCACCCACGTCTCCATGGAACGTGGACAACTCCACTAGAAAGATGTCTAAATGTGACTGTTTTGTTCATTTCACTCCTCTTTTCTGAAGACATTTCCTCTGCCCAGTATCATGTTATTATGACTCTAAATAGCACACAGTAAGGCTCCTTATGGCATTGAATGTTTGATGGATTACAGGGGTACTGCTTTTGCTCTGTCTGGTAAAGACTAATGAAATCCAGTTTGCCAGGGCTGATGATATCATCAACAAGCTTTTACAAGGGGAAGCAATTGGATATACACAGTAGACACTTTAGAGCCAAACAGTATATGAATAATGATGTTTTCTCTGTGTTTTCGTTCTCAAAATCACTCAATAACTCTCCATCGCTTTTGAGTATACTAATAGCATTTACCACTAGAGCTGTGAGGGCAGTTAATTAAACAGCATTCACTTCTTATATTTACAGTAAATTGCCTGTTCGTGACATTTCCTTCACAAGTGTGCTTAACACCCCCATGCTAGAAAAGCAGGAGTGCAGAGAAATAAAAGTACTCATTTTTCCATCTGTCAGGTGCAGTCAGACAAGAGACAATTATTTTCTGTCTCTTCTGTATGTTCTGTTCTTTCATCTTATGAAATAACATTCTACCTTTTTGGTCAATTGTCCAACACAGGAAAAATTGGAAAAAGAAATATTCCCTGACCTCTCTTTGGGATATTGAGTTCAAAATGTCATGAATACAGTGGGATGGCACAAATCTGAAATAATCAGAGGCGGTGGTATTAAGAGGAATCTGTGACAGAGTTGGTGTCCCTTCCCTACACCTCTAAGCCAGGGTTCTCTGTATAATTATGTCAATCAGTCTCTGACAGCTGCCCGTATGAGATACAACACAGCTGAAAACTAATGTGTCTCTCCATCTCAGTCCTCCCTCTCATTTCAGACCCAATAAATGGAGCACTGAGAGAATGGTGTCAACTGTTTCCTATCTGATATTCTCTAGGTTATACATAGTGTGTGTGTGTGTGTGTGTGTGTGTGTGTGTGTGTGTGTGTGTGTGTGCAGAGAGAGAACCCAAAGCACACTGAGTCACAACGGATACTTCATTTCCTCTAAACTGGCGAATATCTATAGATCTATAATCCAGCTAAGATGTGCACAGTACTCCAGGTATTACGTATGTATCTAATATTTCACTTAATTTCAGTTAAAAACATGGACAGGTCCAGTTTGAAGTATGTCTTATATAACAGGACTTCAGTTATGACTATGCAACCCTGCAAAGTCTGATGAGATGTCACCTACCTCTGTCATATTGAGCTCAGAGAACAGCATTATGCTGAAGTGCTGCATTAGCAGTGGTTTGTGAATGGCTGCACTGAGCCTGGGAAGAGTGTGGAAACGTTTCTGGGGCGATGATGTGGGCTCCAGCCGTTGCACATGTCAGAGCTTGGCCGGGTGCCTTACTCCATCTGTAGATTGGAGGTGAAACGCATCACTTTTCTATGCATTCATACGCGCATGTGCAGGTTTGAAACCTAAGAGAAGGAAGAGTCTGATCTTTGAAAACATCCCACTTTTGAAAGTCCCACGGTTTGACTTTCTGAATCACAGGTCAAATATGCCCCCCCCCCCACTCCTATTCTCTGTTTTATTCCTGTTTTTTTAGGTTTGCGTGTGTGTGGTCTGCTGAGAGCACTTGATTCATGTGTTTCTGCTATTTGAATGGCTGCGTGTTGCATGTAGAGCTGGTGGGGGATGGTAGCACTGTTGTTCAGGGTGTCCCTGGGGTCCTCACTTTGAGAGGGTAATGAAGAGATGGTTCTCTGACAGTGCCCCATGAAGTGGACTAAATGTTCTCTCCAGCTGTAAAGCTCATTAGATTAGAAGCGGGCACTCACAGATACACACACAGAGATGCCATTTGTGACAGAGAGAGACATGGAGTCTGTTCTGCAGAAGCACTGTCTACAAAATACCATTAACTTCACTTTATCAACTTTACCCTGTCTTCTCCCCCCACAAATGAAAACTTTACTCTGTCTGCCTCCATCCCTTACCAACCAATCAACACTTTACCCTGTCTTCCTCCATCCCTTACCAACCAATCAACACTTTACCCTGTCCATCTCCATCCTTCATCCCACAAACACACACACAATGACTCCACCCCCACCAACTCTTTGGTCTTTGTGTCTCTGAACCAGGCCAGGCCTACCCACAGAGACAGACATGACCATAAACAACGCCCTTCCAAAACTTAGTTTCTGGTGCCCTTGAAACAGGACTTTGTTAGGTCAAGTCCTGGAGTTGGGTGCTCCTCCTACGGTCCAGTCTTAATGGTGCTCAGAGTGGAATAGCAAAGCTATCAACGCCCATTAATTCTGTTACAACTGATCTGCTCCCAGAATTCATTTGCGCTTTGTTCACAGCGGGGGATAAATTGTCACGCCGGTGAGCCAGCGTGGGCACCATCGGAATGTCATCTGTTTTCAGCAGCATGCCGCCTTCTGCAGTGTGGCGTCACTGACCCCTGAAAACCTCCATGTCTTTGGGAGACATCCTTCTCCTCCTCCTCTGAGCTGCAGCCAATGTCTCATTTGGCCCCTGCTCTGAAGAAACACACTGCAGTACCAGCATTTATCTGCATGGAGGATGCTCTTATATAGGGCATATTGCAAAGCTTGCATTTTCCAATTCAAATGCAAAACGAATTTATTGTCCCTTAGATAGGACATGGAATGGAAATTTGTCTCTGGTTCCTATTGTGGTCCAGTATAAAAGCCGACACATATATTCTACAAACAGCAGCAATATCACCAGTAAAACCATTCTTAGATGACACACCACCCTGTAACTTTCCATCAACATGCCTTACTATGCCAGCATGACATTTAAATACATATGCATGTATAAACACGGACGCACACATACACACACACACACGCGCACACACACACACTTGCGCGCACTTCAAATTTGAATCTGTAACTTGAAACTGACACCATGCTGCTACCAGCACTGCAATAATGAAGAGAAACAGGTCAACAGCTGGGGACATGTTGGCTGAGTTCTGTGCTTTGGGGCTCTGAGGGGCAGTGCTGACCTGTGGTCAGAGACTGAGGCCAAGGAGAGGCCATCGCTCCACAGCTAATCAGAGCGGCAGATGCTTTAATTAAGCCACACCTGCTAAAGGAGCAGCTCTAGGCCCTCAACACCACATGGCAAGCCATGCGACCAAGGGCTAATCCCCCATCACAACAGCAAGCAGAGAGGGGGAGAGGGGAGAGAGAGGTGTGTGTCTGTGTATGTGTGTGTCTGTGTGTGTGTGTGTGTGTGTGTGTGTGTGTGTGTGCGTGTGTGTGTGTGTGTGTGTGTGTGTTATCTTCAACACATCTCTGTATTTAACATATACATACATGTCTTATTTTACCCTATGTAGCTGCATTTACATGTACTATTGTTCATTACTGCTTGGCAGCACTACCTCTGTTTCTCTTGACAATAAAACACTACTGAATTGAATTTAAATGAAACAAGGAGAGTGAAAGAGGAAAAAGAGAGAAAGGATGAGAGACAGAAATAGAGTGAGGATGAGAGAGGAAAGGAGAGAGATGATGAGTCTAGGGAGTGAGAGAGAGAAAAAGACAGTGAAAGGGAGAGACAAGCGAAGAGAGAGAGTATGAGCGAGAGAAGAGGAGAGAGGGTGAGAGAGAGAGAGTGAGAGGGAGAGACAGATAGAGAGGGAGGGAGGATGAGAGGGAAGGGGAGAAAGGATGAAACAGGCAGTGAGAGAGAAAGACAGCGAGAGGAAGAGACAGGTAGAGAGAGAGTGTCTGAAGGGCACCACTGATGATTCACCGGCTAGAAATCTGTGTAGTCGACCTGTAAATATTTCAGTGTTTGTGCAATTATAAACACTTGTGTTCTTTTATATTTGATTACGGGGAGGAACATTCAGTTAAGTAATGTTTGCTTTATCCATTATATGTGTCATTCTCTGTATTAAACTGCTATGTGAATGCAATCCTGTTCATCGTCATGCTAGTAAAACCCCTCTGAATTTAACTGAACTGTGAGATACAGAGAATGAGTGAGAGAGAGAGAGAGAGAGAGAGAGAGAGAGAGCAAGAGAGAACCTAGAAACTGCTGATAGTGGTAGTGGTGGAATAGAGCATCCTTTCTGCTGTTCACCCCTGCATGATCATGCAATCAGTCAATGCTTCTTGAATCCATCTCTCCATAAAAAATTATATATTCAGTAAGAATATTCTGTAACAATTCCTGTGTAGGATACTATGTAAGAGCCTACATAAACATCCACAGAAATGTATGAAAACCCATATGGATCATACAGTATGCTGTATCATAAGCAGAATTAATATAACACTGATTATGCAAGATACAGTATTCTCACTTCTGACACTTTTGTCAGTTTACCTAAGTGTTAATGGATGTTAATGTGAAAATCACAAAGGTGTTATGCTTCACAGGGCTAGAGGATAACTCACAGAAAGCATTGCCAAATGCACTTGAGCAGTTGTTTACAGTTGCTGTAAATATTGTTTTTGAGTGGGGCGGCAGTACAGCCTTGGGGCGGATAGATTTTTCACTGTTGGCGCCAGCAGCAGTGCGCTAAACTGCACCAGCACCCAGTAAAGTGGTTCACACCAGCCTCTCTCCACAGGTTGAAGGTGTAGATAACTCCGTATTGATCTATCTCCTCAGGCAGAAATGGCCAAGGGATCCCCCTCTGTGGTGCTCTGAGGCTCTGCTGGCAGACAGCTGTGAGCTGTCTGCCTCTCAGATACAGCTATGGAGGCTACTCTGGGCCAAAATGCTCCAAGCAAGCTTGATTACATAAACAAAAAACAGCTAATTCATCTTCAGGTAAACATCCATATTGTTCCTTGTAGGCTCATTGTGCTCTGGTAAAGAGGTATTGTTTCAGATAATGGGAAAAAACAGAACAATTGCTATTCCTCAGAGTGCAGTTATTTTTGTGTTGCTGTTTTTGTGCATTTAAAAAGGAGGTTCTATGAGAAAACAAAGCCCTAGGAGTGTAATTGGTGCCTGAAATCACTTAAAAGTTTTCTGGAGACAGGTTGAAGTTTTTGAAAATGGACCCCAGGGAGAGTGTTTGTTTGGACGTGCCAGGCATTTACATGGGCAGCCCTGTGGGGGGCCTACGTGTTGGCATGAGCCTGGCACAGGCTGAACTGAACTGAGCTTTCCCCAAGGGGCTCCTTTCAGACACTTGACTTTTTTCCAGAAAACTTCAAATTATGCAAGCTCCAATTAATGGCAGATATGAAAGTTATATAAAAATGATAATTGTGAACCACTATTAATTTGCACACACTGGTGAGCAGAAACTATCTGGGGCTGTTATGAAATGAGAGAGTAACCTCTTTATGAAATGGACTAAAATAAACTACCAGCATGAAGCCCCAGAAATCCCTGAGGGTAGGGGTATAGGGGGAGGGAAGGGTGAGTGGTGAAAGGGGGGGTTGCTTTGGTGCTCTGTATGGAAAATGGCAGGGGTTCCTGCGCTTGTGGGATGTCTGTCACTGCTTCAGCTGTTAGCTGCAAAACTCCTAGTCAACAGCTCCTCCCCTGAAGCACAGCTCCCCAAGAGCAGAAAGCAGTGACCCCAAGGCGACGGGTTTCCCACTCCCTGCCCCTCGCTCTACTCTGCTCCGGAGAGTGACAGGATTGCTCATCTCATCACTTCCTGCTCACTGGCCAATCACACGCTGTAGTCTGCTCAGAGGAAGAGCAGTGTTTTCTCTCCCTGTATGTGTTCCAGCAGTACAGCGCTCTACCAGCAGCCAGACCACATCTCACAAACCCATCGGCCTCACAGCCAAAGAGTCCTGACTGCTGTAGGTCAGCGCATTGAGTCTCATTATGATCACAAAGCTCACTGCTGGAGAATCCTGTATTTCTCTCTCTTAAAGACCAAGTGCTGTCCTTGGTGTGTGTGTGTGGTTAGTTGTCTCAGATGGCATATCTCCTTTGATGGTGTGACAGGGATAGTTTCTGTGCTTACGGTAGATGATGCTGGGAACTGTAAGGTGGGAATGGGAGACGCCTGACAACATACGGACTGTGGCACACTAAAATAAGGGACTGTTGCTCAAGTAAGCAGTCTTGGGCCATAAAAGACAAGGAATGTGTCCCCACTCCTCCACACCAAGGAACTATACGACAGGATGGGTCACCAGGGGGTAAAGAGAGTCAGAGGGCACGGGATCTTGATGATCCCAAAACTCTCAGGGACCCTTCCTCCTGACCAGTGGTGAAACCCCAACCTGCAACTATCAGCTATTATGTCTGTATATTCTGTTTGGTTCAAGGTACACATGTCTTGTTTGGTCTCATTTTGATCCATACAATGCGAGTAGCAAAGGGGTGATAGTTCTATAACAGTAAAGGGTCTCCTAACCCTTAGTCTAAAAATCCGCTCAGCAAGATAATGAACACTAATGCACATGCCCCAAATAACGGGACAAGAATAAACACCGGCACCAATCAATAGCCAGATAAGGACAAAACCTAGTGGGGCTCTGTCCATGACCCCACCTCATGTGCTGACCAACTCCTTATGGTTTGGGTATATAAAGGGAAAGATTTCTTCACTCAGGGAGCCCGTCAGAACGGCCTCCTGCGCATTCAGCGTATAGCCATGTCACTCCGTGTAGGGAGCCCGTCAGAACGGCCTCCTGCGCATTAAGCATATAGCCATGTGACTCCGTATAGGGAGCACCGTTAGCACGGACTCCTGCGCATCAAGCGTATAGCCACGTGACTCCGCATTGGTAAGCTGTGTATATTTGCCATCATTTGCACTCTGCCATGCTGTTTACTGTAATGTGGGAATTTCTAATTGATTGGAATAATTTTAATTGGAACAGTTTGGATTAATAAAAATATTAGCCTTAACCTTTGTTTGTGATTTCTCATTTGGCCATTTCTAACGACGCACGTAGCAGGATTCGAGGTTTTTCCGTATGTTCTTGCCGTACCGCTCGAAACCCACTGATACTTACGCTCATAGTCAGTCTTAAGTATGGCACTATTCTGACGAGTCTGCAGTCCCTAGGTGGGCCGCCTAATGTATATTCTATAACTTAGAATATAATACGGCAGCGAGTTATATTAAATGTGCTGGTACGGTATCCTACGTCGTGGACTATGTAGCCTGATCACCTACAAGCCAAAGCGAACTAAGAATTCCTGGGATGCTAAGTAGAATTGGGAATTGGGGAACTAAAACGCAGGTTAGAACAAAATGGAGTCAGATTTGAGATATTTGATAGGCAGATTTTAACATCACTACTTCCAAAGACGCAAACGCACGCATCTGCCTTCAACAGCCACCACTTCCCTCATTGGTTGTGACTGGCTGTCCTACAAAGTGGTGACCCCGACGTGATCACTTCAACCTGATTGTCGCTGTCTGCAGCTCCAGTGACCGGTGAGGTGATTGCGTAATCTCTAGCATGTCTTTGGAAGGACATGTGTTGTATGTTGGCGAGCGCCCTGTTCTGGTCTCATCTCCTGAGGTAAGTGGTCTTTTCTTACTCTTTAGTTGGAGGTTGAGGGACATTCAGGGACTCACACCACATACAGACACATTGGTAGAACGGGTCGACATACCCAAGCTAGCTGGGGACCGTAGAAACCCGGAAATTTATTACGAATAATTAGGACTTTGATTGCCTATATAACATGGCAGGTCAAGGACTCAATAGGGAAAGAGTAGAACAGGAAGTCATGGAGACCCTGGCACTCTTTGTGAAAGATGTCCTTGTTAAAATACAAGGCAAGGGCTTAGCTCTTACGGCAGATAATAGCCAAATATTACATTGGTATGCTTCGGAGGGCCGTGGCTTAGCATCCAAAGCTAAATATAAAAACCTCCCTGCAGCCATTGTGTATTTGCTCCGCCGAAATGACCTTCAAACTCTAGAGGAACACGAGAAAACCCTCATTAGCATGCGTAACCTAGAGAAGATAAGATCGGAGGAAATGCAGAAACTTCGCATGCAAATAGACAGCTTCGCCTATGAAAAGCAAAGCTGGGCTAGGCAGGGTGAAGCAATGGCAAGTCAGATTGCTAGCCTCCAAAATAGGTTACAGCATGGCCAAAACTATGCCTCGACTCTTGAGGAATGCTGCGACAATGCCGGTTTTCCTGTCGCCGCAATTCGACAGGCTGTCATGGAATCGGTTAGTTGCAGGCCACAGGACGAGAGTGATGACGAAGAGGCCTTTGTGGCCTCTATAAATAATGATGTTGCGCGTGCCGCTCGGGCTCGTACCCGAGCCCAAGCGATCAATAGCCCGCGTGACCTTGCCACACGGTCAACTAGTCGGAATCGCTCGGTCAGTCCCCAGGACGACCCACACTACTGCCCATCGCATACCACCCGGCGGGAGTGCAGCCCGATAATGGCTAGGCTAGAGTACTAGCGCAAGACCACGGGGGCAATCTGCGCCCAGTTGCGTATTACAGCCGGAAGAAATCTCCCATCGAACAGGGGTTTGACCCATGCACACAGCATGTTCTGGCGGTGCACTGGATGCTTACAACAACGGAGCCCCTTGTAGGCTTTCAACCCATTGTTGTGCATACAATGCACACCCCGGTTCAGATGCTGTTGCAGGGCCGAATTAAAGGAGTGTCAGCTCAAAGACTGGCCAGGTGGCTAACAGACATTCAGGCTCGAGATATTACCACAGTTAATGATAGGATTCTCCCACATTTACTTGGGGATATCGAGGGACAGGCGCACACCTGTGAACCGGGGCTAGAGACCCCGAGTGCAGTCATGGACCGAGAACTTCCCGGGCAGCTCAGAGTATATATTGATGGCTCCCGATTTTGGGAAAATGGTCAGTTCCATTCTGGGTGTGCTCTCTGGACCCCTCAACCTCCGAATTCGGATGTTGGCCACCAAGCACTATTCAAGCTACCACCCTCCATGTCGGCCCAGGAAGCCGAACTTGTCGCATTGTTAGAAGCTATAAAAACGTATTCCGAACCGTTATGCGTGTATACCGATAGCTATACATTCGGAGTTGTGCACGATTTTATAGCCCAATGGCAATTGCGAAAATGTCTAACTTCTGCTGGGAAACCCATTAAACACTTCGGAGTAATCACAGCAATATGGGAAGCAGTTCAAGCCCGCGATAACCCGATCTCCGTAGTCAAAGTGCGGGCACATATCAGTAAAGATCCAAACATTCACGAAAGCAATAACAACATTGCAGATAACCTCGCAAAACAAGCAGCTCGGAACGGAGAGCCTTGGCACCGCATTAAACTATCTGCGTTTGCCGTAAGTGCCGTCCAAGCTACCCCCATAGATCTCAAACAATACCAACAAGATTTATGGGTCTCGGACGGAGAGCTTGCACCGCACTTAAAGCAGGACCAAGCTATCTCGGTAGCTGAAGGCATCGCAATGCGGGACGGTAAATACGTCGTGCCAAGTGCCCTCCAAAATCCTATCACTAAACTATATCATGAATATGCTCATGTCTCATCGGAAAAAACATTAGAACTAATTCAACGATATTTCTGGTGGCCCCGAATGCATGCTGACATTAACCACTGGTGCAAATCATGCTCAATATGTGCGGCGGTTAACCAAGGGAAGCCTGGTCGCACCAAACTCCGCAGACCAGAGCCCCCTAAAGGTCCCTGGGAATCCCTACAACTAGATTTCATTGGGCCATTGCCCAGTGCCAGAGGGGGGTATCGCTATTGCCTCGTGATAATTGACAAATTCTCCAAATGGGTGGAGGTCATCCCCACACGCAATAATACGGCACATACCGTAGCACGAGTACTAGCGAACCAAATAATTCCTCTCTGGGGGGCACCAACCCAAATCGAGTCAGATCAGGGAACCCACTTCACAGGGCAAATAATGAAAGATCTGTGCAAAATGCTAAACATCCAACAGAGATTTCACATCCCGTATAGACCCCAGAGCTCCGGGATGGTTGAACGCGTGAACCGCACCATCAAAGAGCACATTGCTAAGCAGGTAGCGCAGCATAAGAGGCAGTGGACTGACGCCCTGCCGACGGTACTAACAGTGTTGCGAGCTACTCCCTCTAAAGCTACAGGCATTAGTCCTTTTGAGCTAATGACTGGGAGAATAATGAAATTACCCATAGACCCAGAGATCTCACCCGCAGACCTGGGGCCTCTCATACTCGCAACACAGCAAACCGTCTTAACCAACCTGCAAGAACGGCTCAAGGTGCTACACGCGCATGCTGCCCTAAAGCAACAACAGTCCGACCGGATAAATGATACATTGTTTAATCCGGCCACTGAAAACAAATTTGCTGAAGGGGACATGGTCATGATCAGAGTCTTCGTCAAAGAGAATGCTTTTGCACCCCGTTGGCACGGACCTTATGAAGTAAAGGCCGTATGCAACAGCTGCATAGCAGTTCAGATAAGACGAAAACTAAGATGGTATCACATGACCCAATGCAAATTATTTCAGAGGCCATCCACCACATAGCGCATACATGTAAGTCTATGCGCCCATTCTGTCTTACAGACTGGCTGCTGCGATCCCATGGACACCAGATGCCAGAAGGGTCTTCGGGCCCACGTGTATCGAATTGGGACAGCAAGTGCAGCCCATGCACAACCTAGGTTGTGGAAGATGGGTGTGGAGGCATTTTAAGGGGCCAATCACAGAAAATGCAATCACAATCCCAACGAGAGAACCAGCTTTATGGCCTCCCGGTGTAGCACCGGACCCCGATTGCATCGCACAAATCTGCTGCAAATCAGGTTCCACCCGTCTTCCCATCCAGACAATCACAGGGCACACATCAATCGACAAAGTTAACTCTAACCGCACCCTCTGGTACCAGCTAGAGGAGTATAATGATAAAGGTACTGGTGGTCTCACTGTCATACACGACCAAAACAACAACGGCCGAGATCCTAAGAAATGTTATAACACAAAGGACCTAAGGTCAGCCCTATATAAATGCATTCATACAGGACCACATAATTCCACACATATGGAATACACCACACTACTGTTCAACCTGACTTCTTCCCCTACAGTTGAACGCAACTTAATTTGGTCAACATGTTACATTTGCATAGGTGGTTTGCATCAAGCCAGATGAAAACCATCTACTATGCAGAACTCTTTAAGAACTATAATGCTATACAATGGTGATGAATGCAATGGTTGTATAGGATTCTATGCAACCTTTCCCTTTATACATCCTGATCAAGTATTTCTGAATTCAACAACCATACGCTCCCTAGGAGTGGTGATAAAAAATCAGATCATTAAGTGGGATCATCTTACTGGCTATATTGCTATAAAAGGTACGACATCCCTCTTTACTACTCGCAACTGTTGCCATGAAACATCCAGTTATATCATATGTACTTGCAATACCTTACAACCTCTGTCATACAATAACACAAAATTGCTCAATGTACGATCATTGCATGGGTATGCAGATGCTGTACAGGTGTCACACACACAGTGGTGTGTCGTCAGTGAAATGAACTCCTTCTCCTACGGAGGGTTGACCTGCCCAGCCAACCACACGTTCTGCCTCGAGGTGACTGAAGACTTCACCATGGGACAGATAAACATCCTAGGGAGAGTGCCGATGGACACTGAGACCTCCCCTTGGTGGGAGGACACCTTTTATGAAGAAAGTACCCACATCCTAACGGACGCCATGGAGCTTGTCCAACGGATGGTCCAAGAAACGGGCTACCACCTTTACCAAGCGCAGGTTGAAATAAACCTGGCCAAACAAACAGCCAAGATTCTGACCAGCGCTTCCACCCTCTCTGCCCAATACGCCTACACCTGGTGGGATTGGGTGTATAGAGGGTGCGTCATCGTCAGCATCCTCATCCTCTGCATCACAATCATCCAATGCTGTTACTTCAGGCGACTCATCCACTCCGTGCGCACAGCTACACGCACCACCTTGGCTCTAGGTCCCCTACAGCTACCACCACTGTCGCTGCTGGGTTCCTGAGGGGGGACTGTAAGGTGGGAATGGGAGACGCCTGACAACATACGGACTGTGGCACACTAAAATAAGGGACTGTTGCTCAAGTAAGCAGTCTTGGGCCATAAAAGACAAGGAATGTGTCCCCACTCCTCCACACCAAGGAACTATACGACAGGATGGGTCACCAGGGGGTAAAGAGAGTCAGAGGGCACGGGATCTTGATGATCCCAAAACTCTCAGGGACCCTTCCTCCTGACCAGTGGTGAAACCCCAACCTGCAACTATCAGCTATTATGTCTGTATATTCTGTTTGGTTCAAGGTACACATGTCTTGTTTGGTCTCATTTTGATCCATACAATGCGAGTAGCAAAGGGGTGATAGTTCTATAACAGTAAAGGGTCTCCTAACCCTTAGTCTAAAAATCCGCTCAGCAAGATAATGAACACTAATGCACATGCCCCAAATAACGGGACAAGAATAAACACCGGCACCAATCAATAGCCAGATAAGGACAAAACCTAGTGGGGCTCTGTCCATGACCCCACCTCATGTGCTGACCAACTCCTTATGGTTTGGGTATATAAAGGGAAAGATTTCTTCACTCAGGGAGCCCGTCAGAACGGCCTCCTGCGCATTCAGCGTATAGCCATGTCACTCCGTGTAGGGAGCCCGTCAGAACGGCCTCCTGCGCATTAAGCATATAGCCATGTGACTCCGTATAGGGAGCACCGTTAGCACGGACTCCTGCGCATCAAGCGTATAGCCACGTGACTCCGCATTGGTAAGCTGTGTATATTTGCCATCATTTGCACTCTGCCATGCTGTTTACTGTAATGTGGGAATTTCTAATTGATTGGAATAATTTTAATTGGAACAGTTTGGATTAATAAAAATATTAGCCTTAACCTTTGTTTGTGATTTCTCATTTGGCCATTTCTAACGACGCACGTAGCAGGATTCGAGGTTTTTCCGTATGTTCTTGCCGTACCGCTCGAAACCCACTGATACTTACGCTCATAGTCAGTCTTAAGTATGGCACTATTCTGACGAGTCTGCAGTCCCTAGGTGGGCCGCCTAATGTATATTCTATAACTTAGAATATAATACGGCAGCGAGTTATATTAAATGTGCTGGTACGGTATCCTACGTCGTGGACTATGTAGCCTGATCACCTACAAGCCAAAGCGAACTAAGAATTCCTGGGATGCTAAGTAGAATTGGGAATTGGGGAACTAAAACGCAGGTTAGAACAAAATGGAGTCAGATTTGAGATATTTGATAGGCAGATTTTAACATCACTACTTCCAAAGACGCAAACGCACGCATCTGCCTTCAACAGCCACCACTTCCCTCATTGGTTGTGACTGGCTGTCCTACAGAACCATGAGAGAAACACCATGGTTAAAATTTCAACATGTGATGGATAACAATACCCATCATGCCTTAGCATGGTTCTTCATAAATACCAGTTTATGTTTAATATGCATATTAGTTTGCATGCTGTATCATTCTAACCCTCACATGAATTGCAATTGCCTCTATTCAGTCAAACCACATCACATTTAGTCCTTGACTTTGATCAGCACAGTGATGCAAGCATGACTTTATATGCTTATCATACCATGACTGAATTCTTCCTGTGTAAGACATGAAGTGGTAGCCATACTCTGGTTTAGATGTACAGAAAACCTGCTTGTGCAGAGAGGTTTGGGGGAGTTTTCCCTTCACTGTGTTGAAGGCTTTTTGCAGCATGTGGAGAAACATTTTCCTTGATATTGTACTTATTTTTCCTGAGAGTTTCTTCCTGACTGATATTTTCACTGATCCCCAAATTGCTGCTGTCAGGCAGAGACGTGAGATCCTGTGCTTTTCTCTTCCTCAGCACGCTCAATAAACACACGCACTCGCACAAACAACACATTAGCACATTGTGTGCAAATACGGATGGATCCTCTCTCCCCCTTATGAAAGTAATTTAGAGCACTTTCCGAGGCAATTTATATTTGTAAGGCAAGTAGAGTTCTGGCCTGTAGGCGTAAACAGCAGCATACAACATTAACGCTCAGGGAGGAAACGAGCCTAACTCCCTACATTAGACAGGCCCCCAGGCCCACACCACCCTCTCCTTTACCCATCCCCTGCTCCTCTCACGCCTCACTGAGAGCTCTGGGGCTGGTAATGTGCCTGAAACCTTACACGCCCCAAACCACCAGCTTCAGAGAGAGTTGGATTTTACCGTGTCTTTTCTTCTTTGATGTCTGCCTTATTCCATTTTGACTTCATATCACCAGCTTCAGAGAGATATTGTTTCACCATCATCCTCAGAAAGAGGTTATTTCATTGTCATTTCTTTTTTTACCTTCACCTTCTTCTACATCCACCTCAAACCACCAGCTTCAGTGATTATTTCACCACCATCTCCAGTCGTTATTTTACCACCAGCTTCAGAGAGAGATTATTTCACCACCAGCTTCAAAGAGATTATTTCACCACCAGCTTCAGAGAGAGATTATTTCACTGTGCTGTTTCTTCTTTGACTGCCACCCTTTAACATGTCATTCTCTGGATCAGCATCAACCTGCTGGCTGCATTCTTGTGATTGTTCGCCTGTTTGTTCGTTGTAGTGGTTAGGCACCCAGACTTGACCACAAAGTTTCAAGGGCACTGACATAGTATCCCCTGAGCAAGGTACCTCACCTTCATTACTTTCAAATGTTTAGTCATATAAATGGATAATATATGGCTAGACATATTGAGTTACATGTCATGCTGAATGGGCGACATAGGGTGTCTGCTGTGAAGAGAAAAACATAATACATGAGGCTGTGGAGTTTAGAAACAAAACTCAGCCTGTGAGTGATGGATATATCGCCCCCTGGAGGGAGAGTATTACTAGTTCCCTTAACTGGGAACCTTGGTCTTTAGCTCTGGGAGTTAACTCTCATGTAAATCTTTTGGTCTTCAGTTTGCTGTCAGAAACCTGTAGCATGCTGAACCCCGTTAGAGTGGCACCAGACTCCCTCTTGAGATGAACAATAGCAGTTTGCTTTGTACTTGCTTTGTTTCAGCTCTGCAGTAGCTATTCTGCGCTGTTTTTAATACCCTCAATTGCTGTCTTTAAAGATGTAATCTGAATGAGATGACACCAGACCCACTTTGCCAGCCAGTTATTTTAAATTACAGGAATTGTGATTTCTAGTTCAGGCCTTCGGATGAGTGACAGCGGTGGTTTGTAAGCATTATTATGCAGTGCCTATCCACAGAATGACCCAAAAAAATGGACTGAGGATGATGCTTCAGCATTTCCTTTTGGCTGGACATTTGTGCAGGCAGAATGTCTTGGCTTCAACAATATGTGCCAACAATATGTGAAGTATGTGCTGTTCTTTTTTTTCAAACTAGAGCTTTACTAAAATGATGCTAATCTGTGCAGTGTGCCAGTGTCTCCTTAGGGCGCAGATTAGTGTGGAGAATGGCCCTGTCTGTGTTTGGGCTGGACCAGCCAACACCCTATCATCACTGATCTCTCACATTCCACCTCCTGGGGCATTACCCTCTTTTTTTCTTTTGTCATTGTGAATCATTTTGAAGATCTCACTTGTCATTTTCGGAGATGCCAGAGCCAAATGAGCCAATCCAAGTATAGTCTGATGTGTGTAGTCCTGATGAACATAAATCTCAGATGGTGAATGTTTACAGTGTTGGTGGAATTACCTGAACTTAAAGTGGGAGTGGAATTACCTGAACCTAAAAAGTGGGCAAGCGGAATTATGATTGCCTGACTTTACTGAAGGATTTAAACAGTCTATTACCATATGCACATTATTGGGCTTGTTTGAGAAGAGAAGGTTCCTTTTGGCCCACTTGTTCCCACTTGTGAAAGTAATATTTCAACCCCTTGATTCTCCCGTTACTGGCACTTGAGTATATATGTGTGAGTGTGTAATTCTGTCTGCGCCCATGCTTATGAGTGAACATGAGTGTGTGTGTCTGTGAGTAAATGCACAATCTCTGTTTCACATTTTGATAGTCATTCCATACCAAGCCCGATTCTGAATGACTGGATGGGCTGCCTTGTCTCTCCCACCTAAACATCCCATTCAGCCATGTATTTTTACCATAGTTTGTGTAAGTCTGTTTGATCTTTGTTTCGTGTGAAACTGTGCTGGAACTTCAGATTAAATCCATCTATATCGGTGACAAAAAGGAAGTTTTCCAGAAGTCACAAAATGAGTCAATTAGAAAAGGTATTAAAAACTGCATGGAGGATAAAACATTACTATATTTTCTCTGGTGCAAAACCCAGTGTGGATTGTTTTACCATTGGAACAGCAGAGCTTTGTAATGTTTACAGCACTCATCTCTTGAGATTTAGTTTTTATTTTCTTTTGTCTGGAAGCAATGCTTTTTTTTCTTGCAGCATCACACTTTGCAGTAGGAACACTAAAATGCTGAAAACACAACAGCATGCGCGTACCACAGAGAAATTGCCTTTTAAATATTTCAGCCTCTCGATATTTCCATTTGACAGCTCAGACATTCAGGCTGTTCTTTTTGACGATTGAGACTGAAAAGAAAACAAAGAGAAGCTGTTAGAGGGCTCCACAGAGCAGAGTCTGTCTGTGTGCTGTCTGTTTGAGGCTGTGATGAAGCCTTCCTGCAGAGTGCTTATGTACTTTGGTATGGAGTTGGGGTGTCCAACCAAACACTCATTGACATTTCCAGATAGTATATAATTTTAATTCCAAGATGACCAAAATGGATAATAAGAACCTTTGTTAGTGAATGGTGCGGGAATTAGTGTGGCATGCTGGGAAAGCAGGTCTGCTGGTGGCTTTGGCTTGACTTGGAGTCCAGTCCTCCTGGGAAGCCAGTACATCAGTGCAGCCATAGGACCACAGTGAGAAGCTCCCCTTTGGAACTTGTGTAGCAGAAGGGGCCAGTCCTGGCTGAAAGGTAAGACCTGCAGGTAGGAGGAAAGGACCAAAAGGCGAAGAGAGGAGAGAAAATGGGATTTTCAGGCAACTGATGCAGTGGGAAGGAGAGGATAGTAGGCAGTTTATATACATCATTTGCTGGTCTGGATTTGTTTTGAGGAGAGTAGGTGTGGATATAGGAATTTCCTGTACTCCCTTATCAAGTTCAGTTAACCTCAGTATGACTTCCATTTCAAGCTCCAGTTAGATAAATGCTAAATAATTATGTAAACTGCTGATGCTCTTTCAGGGAGCAGCACCAGGTTAACTGGTGTGTTTAACTTATGTGTTAAAAGAATATATAGTAACTACTGCTATGTCTATGAGAATCCCTATGTTTGCAAGGGGTTTTGATACAGATCTCCTTGAGTATTTGATTAATTATGCCTGAAACAAATTGAGTGGAATGGATGAGGTAGAATATGCTTGAGTGAAAATTTGGTATAGAGTTTTTCTGATATTTTAAGGGACACATTACATATAAGCTATATTTATAGCACACTGGATTTGCTTGAGCTAGATGTGTAGCCAGGAGCGGTTCATAAAATTGTAATGATCTCCATTTATACATTTTAAGGATATTGATGGCTACTAAAATGTGAATGTAGTTATGTCTTTGAGTGTTGCTAATATTCCTGTTTGTTTGTAAGGAAGCACACGTACTACTGAATGTGACCTATATTCTATTTCCCTGGATTCATCTGGTATTTTGAAAACATACTCATGAACATTTGTTTTCATTTGCATGACTCAAATCATACTGAAATCATGTCAAATTTAAATCAGGCCCTTTTTTAATGTGAAATTGAGAACGAATGTTGAGACCTTGCCAATAATGCCAGAGGCGAATTTGGCTATTAAGAAAAACTACATGTAAAAAAGCACTTATTCAGAATGCTAAAATTCATTTCAGGAATTGTCCATATTTTGCCTCTGATATCGAAAGGGGAAACTTTGCCCTCATGATGCTATGATTTATTACACAGTTCTAATGTTTTTCATAGGGCATGTTTCCCGCCTTTCTGAGTGCACTCATTAAAGTCCAAGGACCAAGGTTCAGTGCAGCCTTCTCAAAAGACACACTAAGCTTGCAGGTCCATAAATGCTGAATTAACACACAATGTTAACATGCAGTTAGCCATTAGCACTGAGCTTTACGAGGTACTGAACTGCAGGTATGACATCCAACATTAGTCTTACACATCCCTGATAACCTGCTGTCCTTTAACATGTCATATGGCCATTTTGAAGACTGTTATAGGTCTTTAATGATCAGTGAATAAGGATGAGCTGCTATGATGAGCGTGTTCGGTTACGTCTGAATGCCCCTGATGAACGCCAGTGCTTAGTCTTTTTCTGGGAGCCAGATGCAGTCCGCTATGAAAGGGAGGGTGGAGCCGGGACATCAGAGCTGTCAGATTGATGGGGTCCCCCCCCCCCCCTCTGTACATGACAGCTCAGAGCATGTGTCACACACACTGAAATCTCAGTGAGGTTTTAAAAGATTTGCCAAAATGTGTGCAGTGCCTGCACCCAGCAAACAGGGCTGGTGATGGGCACAGATCTGAGGCTTTACAGAGCACCACAGCATCTAAGGAGTGGTGTACTGTAGAGTGGTGTGCTAGAGTGGAGACCGGCCCATTAATGCAGTATAGCTTCCTCCCTGCTTAGAGGACAAGCAGCACGAAAATGCTTTGAGATGCTCTGGGATTCCCTCATCTCTCCCATTTCTCAGAGTGACACACACATGCAGACAAATGCAGAGCAGGCTCTTAAAAAGAGATGTTAACAGACACATGGATTTAGTGACTTATTGTACAACAGACTGCTGCTAAATGAACCGGAGCCCTCCCCTCTTGGATTCGGTGCATGTGTACAAGCAGCATTGGGCTTTCCTCACACAACAAATCCAGTTCATCTGAGCTTCCAGGGAAAGCAGTGGAATGGTAATAGGGTTTGGACACACACCATCAGCAGATCTCAGAGCGGGGCTGTTGTCCCGTAACATCTGAATCAAGTGAGATCTGAATTTTTGTCACTGCGCCCCCTGCTGATCAGCTATTGCCCAGGCTGGAGGGGTGGATGCACAAGCTGTGGCATTTCTGCTTTGAATGTAGTGCTCACACACCTGCAGTAGCTGACTCATGATGGCTGCAGTTTGCCCTGTGCCCTGTCCTTACCAGAATTGCATTGAGATGAATGATTTCAACATGAGTCTGTGGGTTGCTCCATGAGCACTACTGGGAAGTCTACCCATGAGAAATCAGTCAGTGGAAGTAACATCAAGCTGTTCCATCAGGTAACAGAGAAAATGGCAACAGAGGAAGTTGTTTTGAAGACACCATCAACTACAATGAAATGCAATCTTCTCAAAATGAAGAGAAATCACACCTTTATGTGGACGCCCTGTAGGAGGAAGCGGAACAGCTGGAACTGGCCACATGCAAGGCCACATGAACACCTTATCTGTCTCATCTCACCTGTGTCTAGTCTTGGTGATGTACTCCTGATCTGTCTACCGCCAAGACAGTTGGTGGTGTGGAGTGATGGTTTTTTGCCGGGTGGTCGGTGATGTAGAAGGCTGCGTTGGTCGGTCACTGTTCAGTGGTGTATTACATCTTTGAAACAAAGCATGCGATCTGTGTTCTCTCCCTGAGGGGGTGGGGTCAGTTTCAGTTTGTCTGACTAATGAAGCATGAGGAAGAATGATTGTATGCTTGGTACGATTTTGTTTGTGAATTGAACTTGGCCCTTGCGACATTCAGTCAAATGGTCAAATTACGCCCTTCTCTTAACCCCCATCCCCCCAGGCCTCTTAAAGGTGTGTGGTTTGTGTGTGTGTGTGTGTGTGGTGTGTCTGCTTGTGTGTCTGTGTGTATGCCTGTGCGTGTGTGTGTTTGGTTGTGATCTGCATATTAAAAGCAAGGGTTACATTGTGGAGCTTCTGTGTTCAGACATGGCAGACACTGCTTTCGATAGGTGCTGCTTTCGATGGGTACCTATAGCAGCAGTAGTTCACCTTCAGTCTCGTTTCCATGGTTGCGATCACAACACATCAGATGTCATCAGTAAACTTCCACCCATGGCTCCTGTGTAGCATATATAACATCATAATTTCTTTCCATGCATGATGAATAGAATGCTGCCTGTCAATTGTTAAGTCGTGTAATATAGGGATTTGTCACTAAATAATGCTTTGTATTTGTCCATTTGAAAGATACATATCAGCATCCCTAAGAGAGGGGAGGGTGTGTGTGTTTTTGTATGAATATTTTGTGTGTGTGTGTATTTCTGTGTGTATGTGTGTGTGCTGTGGGTGCGAAGTATAGACACATTTGAAAAAAGATCACAGTTAGAAGGTGTGCTTCATAGCATGTATTTTTAAAGGTGTTAATTACAGTGCACAGGAGACATCGAGGGAAGCTGCTCTGCTCACACAGGAAACTGAAGAGACCAGGAACCGGAGCTTTTGTGTCTTTAGTAAAATACGTGTGTCTTTAGTGACAGAATGACAGTTCGATACCCTTCAGTATGTCTGGCTCCAGAAATCAGCTCCACAGTCCTCCACAACAAGAGAGAAAAACCATTTCCCATTCTACACTCAGTGAGTGTCCCCTGAATCAAACCGAACAGTTTAATCTTACTGTAGGTAAAGGAATGAGCTTTACACACACACACAGAGAGAGAGAGAGAGAGAGAGAAACGCAATCTACAACATGTGCTGAATAATGAAATTCCTCTCACTTTGAAATTCATCTGTGTGGGTGGCTGCAAATGGCACATCGACCTAACGCTGGAACTCTCCGTAAGTCATAGAGGAGAAATCGATTACCATTGACCCTGTACTTTGGCACTATATATATAGGAGTGTGGTACGAGTGTGTGGTAGCCACTTTTTGAGTCACTGTGGGAAAACCGTTACCATGCAAAGCCTTAAGCCTAAAATGACAACTTCCTCCTGGCTGAACTTCCCCCGGGGCGAACAGATTCGCTAGCGCCTCCTTCGGTTACACGCAGAGTAAATGAGTTAGATCATGTGATGGTCTTGAGACCAGCAGTATGTGCGGCTTTAAGATGGGTGTTGTGCTGTGTGGATTTGTGGTGACAGACTTTGTAATTTTGACTTCATACCTGAAGCCCAACATCAGAAAACTGATATCATGACTGCATTCACAGGACTGATATCTCCCCTCTCATTTTAACATTGTACATTAAAGCGCCCTTCAACCTGTGTAATGACATATTTATGTTTATAGGATTATATTACAGAATTTATTATGTTTGTCATAGCATTTAATACATATGTATTATATTACAGTATTATCACACCACACCGTCACCCTACTGTACAAGCATACCTTGTGACACAGCACCTACTGCACTTACATCGTACTGGCTAATGTAATTACATATGCAAACCAACTTAATATCTATACTTATTACATAGTACTTACAGATGTAATTACACAGGTAGAGGGTCGCTAATGTGAAGTGAGACGTGACTCTAGCCCAGCAGCTCCAGGCTAAAGACAGACAAAGTTCTAGAGACAGACTCCATTCTCCCTGAAAAATAATAAATAATAATAAGTAAATAATAAGCCCACTATTTATGTTAGAGTGAATGAGCTAGTGTGTTGAGCGTTTCCATCTGAGCACGTGCAGGTACACAGACCCCTTCAGCCCAGCACTGCTGAAGAACACTGTGATGTCACTGCCCAGACACATCTCTGTCACAAGACAGCGTGCTAATCAGCTCAGCGTGAATTACCACTAGTCCGCCTGTGGCCACCTGGGAGGGACACGCCCATCTCACAGCGACACGCACACAAGGGAAGTTAAGGGGACAAATCTCCGGTCTCTCCTGGTCTCCCCCTGCTCACTCCCCCTGCTCACTCACTTTTGCTTTACCTATGACTCTCTCTGTGCTTTCATCTTTTATCTCTCTATCGCTCTCGTCTCCCTCCGTTTCATTTTTTGCTGTGCGCTCTCTCTTTCCTCTCCCCCTCTCATGTCTGCATGTCTCTCTTCTGCCTTCTCTTTTGTTCGATTCTCCTCCTCCTCTGTTTCGCTCTCTATGTTGCTGCCTCTCTCTCCCTCTCCCTCTCTCTGTGGGTCTCTCATCCCTTCTCCTCTATCTTAATTCTGTTCGGTCTCCCTCTCCTCCCACCTCACATGAAGTGTCAGCAAAGCCCAGTGAAGCCCTGCCTTCTGACTGGATTACCCTGCAGGAGCGCGTCTCCTCTCGGCCTCGTCCTCCTGTCACCAGCCCCGGGGGCCGTCTGATGGACTTCCCACTCCACCGGAGCGTTCGCCAACAGTCCTGTCTGCGCCCGTCTCCATCTATTCCCACAGACATCCGACGTTCCTGACAATGCACCGCTCTCATAAAGATCACCCGTCAGGCAGGTTTATTTTCCAGAGCACCTGTACTACAGAGCGGGGTCTTTACCTGTGGGTGCAGCGTCACTACAACAGGCTCCTGAAGCAGCGTCACCTTGGCTGTCAAATTCTGATTCATTACATCATATAAAGTTGCCTACAGGACTGAGTAATACCCACGGCAACTAACCTGTGGTGGCTGTACCGTTCCAAACACACATGCAGTCTCCCTAATAGAAGTGACATTTCCGACACGTGTGTGCTCTCTCTGCAGCAGTGACGTTACAGTAACATGTGACATGCTGCTGTGCAGTGATGCACGTTACAGTAGACTCAGCTGGATGGGGACTGTTATGACAAGGGCATACAGAGTGGATATTATTGTCTTCAAAAAAAGTGAACAAAATGACATCTGTTGGCTGGGAATGTGTGAGGTTCAGAGCAGTAAGTGTTTGGGTGACGGTTTTCACTCGTGCGCACAGTACACAAAAGGACGTGCGAAAATGGAATTTCCGCCTGGCCGCTGATCGGAAGTGTTCTAATCAGGCAATGCCGTTGCCGGGATTATAGACTCTAATTTCTGTTAAATATTCCACACGCTGTTTCCGGCGACGCGACATGAGCTGTGCTGCACGAGTGAGGTGGAGGCATTCTGGAGGAGGAACACAGAGGGCGATGGCTGGTGAGAAAAGGAGACTAACGATCATGTATTAAAAAGCAGAAGCCCTCCGTCCTCTGGTCAGAGCGGTGAGCAGCTCCTCTGTGTCTGAGCTGTTCCTACAGACGGGGGGCTCTCCCCTGCTCTGTGGCAACCCGAATCTGGGGCGGGGCCGAGGCGTAAGCCCAGGGAGTCCTGTGAGGGAGCCAGGCGTGGCCAGGCACGGCCCCTCATCATCTGGGCAGGTACTGCTGAGGCAGGCCGGTGTGGTCGTGCTCCCTGAGGGCACGGTCCACGGTGCGGATGTACCCGTCGATCAGCACCTTCATTTCGGGGGTGAAGGGGTCGAAGGTGCGCTGCCGCGCCCCCGAGCGCTTGAAGTGGCCGTCCTGGTTGCTCTCAGCGCACAGCAGGCGCTCCTCTGAGGCGCTGGCATTTAGGAAAGAGGTGATGGCACGCAGCTGGGGGAAGAGCGCCCCCTGCAGCTCCTCGTAGTGCACCACCAGCACCCGCCGCCCGAAGCGCAGCCAGTCCAGCACGTGCGACGCCCACCAGGAGGCATAACTGCCCACAAACTCCGGCCACTCTGTGAGGGAGGGGGAGGGGCATGGGGGTCACATGATTTACATTTACATTTATTTATTTAGCAGACGCTTTTATCCAAAGCGACTTACAAAAGTGCATACAGCAAGTATAGCGACAGTACGGGGACAGGATGTGTACAGTTCCACAATGAGACAGTTCTCAGCTGAGAGCAAGGTCTGTTTGAGGACACAGTACTATTAGATGATGCGGAGCAAGCTCCCTGTAGCCACATATACATCTATCCACATATACAGCATACCTGAAAAACTGAACCACACCTGCTCCACAATAGCTCTACGTGAACACATACACACACACAGTGCCTCAAAGATCCATAATCTGGTAGGCTTCTGCAGTCTGCAGTACCTTTGCTCCTCCAGTGCTGTTCCGATGCATATCCCAGGTGTCCGGCACACTTGCGGTTGAACTCGGCCATCAGGGAGCGGTAGGGGTTTCGGATCAGCAGGATAGCCGCGTCGTACATCTCGATCTCACGCCTCCCGCTCTCGTGGGTCTTCACGCAGATGGTCCGCCCGCTCTTCCAGTAATCCTTCTCGCCCTTGAAGCCTGGAAAAGCACAGACATGAAATAAACTCCGTAGAGCCAAACTAAATCAGCAGCTGTGGGACACAGGGCAATGGTCTCAGTGCTGGTAGGGCACAAATTACATTACATTATTGTCATTTAGCAGATGCTTTTATCCAGAGTGACTTACAGTACATAGGTTACACTTTTTACATGTTATCCATTTATACAGCTGGATTTTTACTAGGGCAGTTA
This sequence comes from Megalops cyprinoides, assembly GCF_013368585.1. Lineage (NCBI taxonomy): Eukaryota > Metazoa > Chordata > Actinopteri > Elopiformes > Megalopidae > Megalops > Megalops cyprinoides. Next base: position 5,365,975 of record NC_050591.1, on the reverse strand, counting down.
TGAGTACCTTGCCCAAGGGTACAGCAGCGCCCTAGTGGAGAATCGAAATTGGCGAATTGAAAATTGGTTATGAGGTCCTTACCACTACACTACACTGCTACCCATTAACCAGCCCCTAGGGAGCACATACTAGTTGATGCAAGTGTGAGAAGAGGCGTTTCATTTTAAAAAGATGTGGAGAGTGAGGTCGTCATTGACAAAACCCATTCTTTCAGGGAACAGATTAAGTCTAATAAAGGAACGCGGACATCTCTTGAAAGTTTAGCTTTAACAGCATCATATTATCAGAAATACTTGTGTTATGAACTTTATCATTTTATCACATGGACAGTATCACTTTTACATAATGCTTTTACTTTGTGTGGGAACTCCACAGAAAATTGTGTTGGTCCTGTTTCAGTACTGTTGACACTCTGTCTGTGATAATATCTAAGATGCATAGCAGGAGATATACAGTAATCCCCAAACAGAGACTGTAAAAACTAATGGCTCCCTTGTCAAACACAAGGGACTAATTGTCTTTATTATCTAGCAAGAACAATCAAAATTTAGCTCAAGATTCCTATCTTAAAATATAAAACAAACACTGAGGCTCCTGGCGAGTTGGTTGTGGGGGGTCTCTCCTTCCTTTGGGAACATGCCAGTAGCACATAAAACAAAATGAATGGAAAGGAGTGCGAAAAAGAGAGGGATGGATGTTGGATGGAGGCGCACGTGGTGGGGGTGAGGGGGGTAACCTTTGTTGTAGAGGGAGCCGTCAAAGTAGTAGCTGCCCGTGTAGTATCCGGTTGCCAGCTCAATCAGGTGCCGCACCCAGGTATTTCCAGCCCCAGGGAAGCTGGACAGCGCCACCAGTGTGCTCGACTTCTCCGGCAAGAACTTCCTCTCTGTACACCTGGAGTCTGAGACAGGCCATGAGTCAGGGAATCTGAGAGAAGCCTTTAGCCAATGGGCTAATGTCACCTCCCAGTCTGAGAGAGCCATTAGCCGATGGGTTAGAGTCACCTCCCTTTCTGAGAGAAGCCATTAGCCAATGGGTTAGAGTCACATCCCAGTCTGAGTGAAACCTTTAGCCAACAGGTTAAAGTCACCTCCCAGTCTGAGAGAAGCCATTAGCCAACGGGTTAAAGTCACGTCCCAGTCTGAGAGAAGCCATTAGCCAACGGGTTAAAGTCACCTCCCAGTCTGAGAGAAGCCATTAGCTAATGGTCCAAAATGCTCTTTCATCACATTTTTCTAAACAATAAATCACATGCTGGCACACTATGTGGGGGTAACCTCACATATTGTTAGAAAGTGATTCATTGGTAACTTAACTACCAGTAATTGTTTTCAATGATTAGAAAACGTAGTAAACAGGTGAAATTCTAGTTTGAAGCTGTTTGATTATTATTCAGAACACAAAGTTGTGTGCATTGAAATCCATTAAAAATAGAAACGCTATTTAATATTTTGGTTGCAAAAGTGTAGTCGTCTCCTGACTGACAGTGAGCAGTATGCAAGCAGAGGCACCACAAGGTACATCTTACTGCCTCACAACAACTATTGATCTTTTTCCTGATTAATGAGTAGAACCGCATGTTTCCTAAGGATGCAAACAAGCTGTTGTGATAAAGTGGCACACTCTTCTGGGCCCTGACCCCTGCTCACCTTGGACAGGTGTCTGGTACACCTGGTAAAAGTCCTGGTCAGCGGAGGGTGCGGTGTCGCTGCTGTTGGCCTTCGCACACCTCCGCTCCTCTGCTGGCTCATGGAGAGAGAACTCGGAGGATGCGTAACCGCAGTAACAGACGGGTCTCCGTAGAACAGCCAGTGGGAGCTCCTGGGGAACACCGTGACATGAGAAAGAAGTGGGGTCATGAGAACATGTTAAACTAGTGTACCCCCATAGCACACACCTGCAAATGTGTGATAAAACCAGCATACCCCCATGATACAGTTCTGCTAATACGAAAACAGAGTAGCACTGTAACACGCTTCTGCTAATGCGATAGAACCAGAGTACCCCCATGATAGACTTCTGCAAATGTGATTAAACCAATATATTACCATAATGCTTTTCTGCTAACATGTGATAAAGAGAGGGCATTACTGCAGCACAGCAACAATAAAGTGTAATAAAAGTAGTGTATTTCTGTGATGCACTTATTTAAACATGATAAAGCTGCTATGACCTGGTGGGATGTTCTATGAAAAGTGAAAATCCCCCAAATCATTCATCTCTGTTCATCCAATCTCTCCATCATTGTGTTCTCCTTCACTCTGCTCCCCCTCTCAAGAGCCTACAAGGGTAAGCCAGTCTGACACAGAGAACTCTTTGGGTTTCAATCGCCAGGGATGCACCAGAAATGTTTCAGCCCACCAACGCTTGAACTAAGGACGCTTATTCCGCCAAAAGCTTGATAGCACAAAACACTGCTTCCCGTTTATGAAGATGCCCAGCGTTTGAATTTAATTTGCACTGTCCCTTTTGAAGCCAACAACAGACACAGAGCTCCTGCCAAAAGTAACAACAAAATCTCCTCTGAGATTATTGGAAAAGCGACTGCCTCTTGGTTTGATTTCAGTTTACTAATTTCTCTGTGTGAATGTGTGCATATCTATGGATTTATGGGCTTCAGCACATACAACATTTTTAACATCTGGTGTACATATATATGGCTCCACCCCAAAGGCATGCATCATGCCAGCGTACTTCAGAGTCCAGAGTCACTTCTGCATTAACACTTAGTAAGATGGCTTCCAGCTGGACCACAGGGTCCGCGGGGGAGGCCGCAGTGATTGGTGGCATGAGCGGCTCTGAGCAAGCAAGCGGGATCGATTACAGAGGCCGTCGATTCTCACCGGAGGCGTATTAAAGTTTAAACAGCCTGACTGTTTTCAGGGGCCCCAGAAAAAATCAAACCCTCATCAGGAAAGGTTCCAGCCAGGTCATTATCCAGTCTTTGGACAGGAGCACAACCAATCAATGATAATCTTCCTGTTTGGAAATGGAAATTGCTCAGCTGGGATAGGGCAGTAGGAGGGGAGGGGGACAGGGGGAGGGTGGTGGTGTTGGGCGGAGGGGGGTGTATTTTTTGGGGAAATCCAGACCTTATCCGTGCAGACACCAATGCAAGACTGAGATGTCAGGTTGGGCTGGATGGACTGCACCAGGAAGGCGGTAGAAGTGTTGGCTGGCCTCTTGAAACAGCCGCGATAGCGAACATTCCTGTCTGAGAGTGTGAGAGAGAGGGAGGGAGGGAAAAAGGGAGGGAGAGAGATGAAGAGAGAGAAGGGGGTAGAAGCAAATTGACACATAAAATAGGTTACCCACAAGTAGCAGTCCATGGAAGTTTTAAAATATATGAACACATAAGTACCACATTTGCTTCCTCCTACACACCCTCTCCCAAAGAAAAAACCTTACAACAGGCAACATCTGTAACCTTCTTTTTCACACACACACAGTCTTCCCAATATACCAAAAATGGTCTAAAAATGGTCAAGATTGTCAAAGACTGAGCATGAATACTCAGTAGCTAAGCCTGCCAAAGACTGACCATTAAACATTTGCACCACTTGTGCCCAGAGCCTGAATCCTGTTTTTTTCTAGTCAGCCAAACGGCCACCTTTGCCTGCCCAAACAAGTAATTTATTAGACAAAACATTAAATTGTGTGTATAATTATAGATTGAAGCACAATGCTCTCAAGGTTAAAAACACAGCCCAGTGCATTACACACTCCCCTCAGCAGTGTGAACATGAACAAGTGTGAACAGTCTTGCACAGTGTGTAAACAGGTGACTAACACTTTGAATGGACAGAATGGACACCCTCTACCCACTGTCAGATCAGTGTTTGTTAGTGGCAATGGCCCTGTACAGCAATCTGCATGGAAGATGTCCTGATCACTTTGGCAAGGGATGATTTTACAAGACCCTCCACTGACATGGTCCTGTCCCCAACTTCTCCCTGCCATACATGCGACCGGACACCCCTCAGTACTCCCAAATTCTGTACCTTTGTGCTCAGTACATCTTGTCCTTGTTCCCGAAACCACCACTGCTCTGAGAAGCAAAAGTAAGGAGCTGAACGCTTCCCCTCCCACCGTTCTCCCACCGTTGCAGAGACGTGTTAAGGTGGGAAAACAAGATCATTCTAAAACTGCAGGACTGGAGCTTGGCCCTCCGGCCCTTCCCCAACCCCCTCCAGCAAAGCGACTTGCAGTACAGGCAACAGCCTCTGTACAGCTCTCACCGAGGGGAGTCCAACCTGTTGTTCTATGCCCCGTACTGGTCTCCAACCCATCCCCTCCAGGCCCCTGAAATGAGCCAGCCTAAAAATTCCTGCCCTAGCAAATCAGCTCTGCTTGGTGGAAGACTCGAGCAGTTCCAGCTGCAATAGTAGGTTTAAGAACAATGGCTACTCCAGTGTCCAGGAACCAGAGACAACTCCTCCTCCCACCACCCTCTGGTCTGGTCACCTTTAGGAGACACCAAGCACACAACACTGGATCACGAAGGCCAGAGACACCTGTCAAATTCCTTACGCAACTGCATTAGGAAAAGATGGTAGTCAAGCCTTGAGGTCCCCTGCATGTCTAAGCAGGACACACCCTACCTAACTCCAGCAGGTCTTTATACTAAAGAAGTTTCTGAATTGCCTGGAAGAGGATGGCTACAACCCTAACGCTTACCCTAGGGGTACAGGAAGGTCCTGCTGGCTCCAGGACCCACAAAGTAAAATCCTCGCTCTTCCCTCAGTTAACTTTGGCTGTTGAACATCCACATCATTCCTCACACAAATAGCATTACATCATCGGTGTATGCTGACACTACAACGGGTGAGTTTTCCAATGACCCTGGAATTGACATTGCCATAAACATTCCAGAGAGGAATGGTGCTGCTACCAGGGCACAGAGCTGCCCCACAAGGGGGCACCCCTGGTAAATGCCCTTCCCGGCCCCCACTGGTCTGCTTAGGCCCCCTCCCTCCTTTACCAAGCATGACACTCCAGTTTACAGCGGCTTCACTAAGGATATAAACATTCCCACAAACACCAAAGCATTTAAAGTCTTGAACAGATACTCAAGGTCAACATAAAAGAATGCCTTCTATTGATACAACAGAAATAATGGTACAAGATAAGTCCATCATGCCACAGATAAAGGACTGTCTTTGATGGAGTGTCCTGGGATATCATAAGTCTGATCCTTATGAAGCAGCCTGACCAGATGTTTAAGTCTGTCAGTCAGGTGCTGAGAAAGCATTTTATAGTCCATACACAGCAATGTGACCGGCCTCCGATTCTGCGACATTTATTGATCTCTTTTTTAGGTAGGAGTGTGAGCACCACCCACCCGGGAGAGAATGAGGTGAGAGAAGAGAAGGAAAAGGAGAAAAGGAGGAAGAAAGAAAGAGATGAGTGAGGGAGAGCAAGAGAGACAGGTAAAGGGGGAGCATGTGAAAGAGGAGTGGGAGAGAGAGAGAGAGGGAGATGGCCTGCTGTCAGAATAGTCACAGAAATAGAGATGCCACATGCACACCACAGCAGCCATGCGCAAGTCTGGTCCTGACAATTCTCTCAAGAAGCATCCGTGCCTCAGATGCAAGTGTTCCAGTGTCATTTCTGTCTCTGTACCCTGTTCCGTTTCACTCCCAATGCCGCTTACCATGGGGTGTTAAAAGCAACACTGGAAAAATATATCAGTTTATATTTTATATAATAAAATTATAAATATATCAGTTTTTCTCATAAGGCACTTTATACAGCTCTGGCTATGATGATAAGCAAAACATGTCTTGCAATAAACATCACTTTAAGTCTCTCTGGATATAACCATCTGTAAAATCATGAATGATAATAACCATAGACAAGGGGATCCGGTTATGTTTCATTTATGGTTTCCTATTATTCCTAAAATTTGACATATTTCATGGACACTTCCTTGTTTCATTCCAAGAGGATATATTTTCTAAAATGTTGATGAAAATGAATCTCATGCAGTCTCATGATTAAGTAATGCTGAAATGACATTTCCTCTGGGTGTACTTGTTTGGTGCTGAGTAATTATTATAGCTAGCGGTTAGAGTCTCAGCATGAGCTACACTGACTCAGACAGCAGGGGGCAGCGTGCAGGCCCTCCCTTTGAGTCTGTCTCTGCTGTGCAGAATGTCAGAATAACTCTAACCCGGCCTGCTGTTTATTAAGCTTGTAACTGCTCCCTGGGTACAGCGTCAGTCACATTCGTTTGCAGACGACGTGCCAGAGGGTTTTTTCGTCTCCAGCTGCTGGTGCTGGACTTGCTGATGCGGGTGCCTTGGGCTGTGCCCCTGAATCTTGATCTGTGATCTTGCTGAGTGTGGCACATTTCAGAAGCATACACCCCTACCTGCGTGGCAGCCGCCTCCCAATCCTCCCCATGGTGTCCTGCCTAGTGGCATGCAGACATGGTGAGTGATTAAGCCATTCACAGGGCCACCAGGGTGTGATGGATAGAATGCACTGATCTGGAGTCAGTGTCTATTTACTACAGTGCTGGATCATACGTGGAGAAGCAGTAGAGTACACTGATCTGGAATCAGTGTGAATCTGCCATAGTGTCAGCTGAGCAGTAAAGTGTGCTGATCTGGAGTCACTGTGCATCTACCACAGTGCTGGCCCATGTGTGGAGAAGCAGTAGAGAGGACTAATCTGAAGTCAGTATGTATCTGTCACTCCAGGCCCAAGTGTTTAGGGCCAGGTGCAGATGCTGGTATCAGACCTACAGTGGGCTTGTGGCATTGGTACAGATTGCATATCAGCTGCAGGAGGGACTGCAAACAGTGTGCAGTGAATGCTCCTGATGCAAACAGAGAAAAGGACAGCTGTCCCCCTCATCCTACTTGCAGCCCACCTCTTGCATCACCCCCACCCCACCCACACCCCCTCCCAACCACACCACACCGTACACCCACCACCACATCACAAGCCCCCACCGCACCAGCAGTGGGTCAATCCAACACTCACATCTCTTCTGGCCTGGGAGCAGCTCTTCCACCTTGTAGACTGAGAGCCGTCCCACGCCACCACAGGGGGCGCCCTTCTCCCCCTTGCAGTCCAGGTTGCAGTCTTCCTCCCGAGTGCGTGCGCTGGTGATGCGGTTGCTGCAGTAACACTCTGACCCGTACTCCAGCCCGGCAAACTGGTACCCGCTGCGCCGAGAGGGGGAGGGAGAGAGAGAGAGAGGGAGGGAGACCTGTGATACAGCAGCTGCCCTCGGGTGGAAACGCACAGCGGTGCACGTGACAGTGCTCGCCGCGTGCGCAGCCGCGAGGAAGCGTGCCATATGGGCGTGTTGTTCTGGCTCCACCACCCTTGGCAGCATGGTGCGCCCCCGCCGCGGCAGTGCCAGGCGCTGGCGGTGGCGCGGGTGCCCGTCTGTGCCCTCCCGTCTGCGCCCCGCTGCGGACGCGGGCCGAGTGTGAGAAAGCCACAGCTGGGGTACGTCTTGGTGCCAGCAGCAGCAGCCATGAGGCCAGAGGAGTCGCCGTATGCTTATCAGCATGCCAGGGCCGGGGCACTTGAGGTAACCAGCACCCCTGCTGGGCCCCGTCCCCTTTCACCTGACCCCTACTCCCCCCCCCCCCCCCCCCCCTCAGAAGCACCATACAATAAATATCCTCCAAATATGAAACCTATTCAAGGAAATACATCATATTCATATGCATTTTTAAGATGGAAGCCAGGGTCAGAACACATTTTTTTCCACTGACTATCACCTCTTAATTTCTTTATTGCTTCTAATATAGTTGATGAACACTTTATTAGGCATTTAAAACCACAATGTGTTTTATGTGTGAGTGTTATCTAATTATTATAGCTTTTCATGTGGCTACCCTTCCTCCAACAGTTGGCGTAAATATGTTGAGAAAATCCTAATTTAAAATATCACAAATAGCAAAAAAATAAGATGAAGATCATCATTTAAATTTGAATATGGCCTTTAAGGGATATAAAAGTATGTTCACAGTGAGGGGAAGAGATTCACCTCACCCTCCACCACAGTTTACACCTTAGCACACAGCATTTCAGTTTGGGATACATAATTTGGTCTGGAGAGGCACTCGTGTGAGAAAATGTGGTGCTTTTGAGCGTTCCCTCCTGTCACGTCTCCACCCCTCAGAGTCTCCACTTCGACGCAAGTCAATTTCAGCCTCGACCTCGAGCTCTTTGTCATGACCTCCTACATGAGCTGGATGGAAGGCGTCCTGAAATAACCATGTGCCTGCCCGTTTGCCTTATTTCCTGGAAGAGCACTCTGTCCTCCTGCAGCCCCCGATCAATAGCGACACATTTGGGCCGTGTGAAAGGCACAGCATGTCTCCTTGTTGCATGGGGGAGAAGGGCTGCGGCGGGCATTAGGTGTACCATCCCGCTTGACTGAAACCCGCCCCTGTGGCTACAGGTTGCTGCGGCAACCTTCCCAAAGACAACCTCTGCTGTTTTTTGTACTAATTGCGACACCTGGGTGGCATGCATGATCCCAGGGCAGAGAGCACCTGAGGAGACACAGGCTAGAGAGATTCTCATTCTTACAGCTGAGAGTGCAGCTACAAATGAGGAAACGCAGGCTAGAGAGATCCTTTTTCTTACAGCTGAGAGTGAAACTACACCTGAGTAAACGCAGTTTAGTTTTTGGTACTTTATTTTTGTGTGCCAGTTTTTCCTTAAATGTCTCAAGCTAAGACCATTTAACAGAAATCTTGAATTGTTTTGGAAAATATATGAGTGCTGTAGAGAAGCTGTAATGTTTCAATTAATAATATTAACAAGCAATAAAATAATACTAGCAATGTAGCGTTTTGGGAATGCGTGGCTAACATGTCCTCTTCCCTCTGACTAACACAAGTTACCATTGAGACTCACACAACTCTGACCAACGAAAGTTTTTCACTGTGTAGATGTGATGACATTTTCAGCATAATGACTGTAATGCATTTTTCCAAACAATCTAAGCAACTGACTCCTCTACTTCGCGAGTAGCATACATGCACAAATAGTAAGTCATTTTCATATTGCAAGAACAATTTTTTTTTTGTTTCTGTTACTGTTCTTAAAATGCACTTGGCTTTCCCACCGTCTATGTACATTTTCAAATTTCAAGGCAGGGGGTGTTAAGTAATGTACCATTTCCAAGAACAGCTGTCACACGCTGTGAGAGAATGGCAAATTTAAATACAGCATCCGGAGCGGCACACGGGGGGTTAATTAAGGAGACGAGTGCATCTCTCTGCCTCTCTGCCCCTGCAGTCCATGGATGCCAGCGGATGGGGGAGGGGGGAAAAGGGGGAATACACAGGTGCTGACTCTATCACTGCCATCATTGAGTCTCACCAGTCAGAGACCGCAGAAACGCCCCCCCCCCCACCCCCCACCCCACACGTCCCCCCCAAGAGGCCGGACGTGCCGGCTTCGGCACTCCGTTCCGCAGTAATTGGCCCCCTGCCAGATCCCTGCCTGGGTCCTGCCAACTGGCAGCTTTGGGAGTGCAGCCTGCACTCCTCCCTACCCCATTTCATTAGCTCTTAATTCCAGTCAAGTGCGGAGGATCTCCCCAGTCCACTATCTCTGCCCACCTGCCTGGCTGCCCGGCGGGGACCAGCGCTCACAGGGCATCGGGGCTGTGCTTGGAGCCTGAGGGGCGAAAGGGACGGGTACCCCCCTTACCTTTCCGAGCAGGTGTCCTGACACAGGGTGCTGGTCATTTTCCGAAAATCGTAGAACACGCTGCCCTTCATGGCCCGGTCCTTGGCGTCATCCAAGAAGCAGCCGATGTAGGTTCCTTTCCATGAAAGCAAAACAAAATAAGAGAAAAGATAAACCAGTGAAGCATTGGAGAGAACTAATAAGATCAGGTGCTCAGTTCATTAAACCTGAATGGTGATTTTACAAAGCTTTTCTTCACTGGAGAAAGCGACTACCAGGTAGGCTGACAAAATTTAGCATGGATTATTATGAATCATGAGTACTGAGAAAGGTCTCCCCATTCTGTTATGTCTCCAAAATGTCTGTTATGAAAGCTTTAAACAAATGCTTCAATTGTTGTGAAGAGATGAAGGTCTGTCAAGTTGAGTGAATCTGAGCTGCAGCTGAATATGTTGTGGAGCCTGAGTATGAGTGGGGATGCGCGCTCGTGTCAGGGGGGTTACCTTTGTGCCGGATCTTCCGGTGGGGCCGGCCGCGGTCTGCCCCGGGGTTCTCCTGCTCCGTCATAAGGCTGTGGAACCAGCGCCGTCTGAGCTGCCGGATCTCCAGGTTCCGGGACGCTAGCCAGCGGGGGACGGTCTGCTCGCCTGGTGTGTGCCGGCGTGTCGCCCCGCCCCCGAGGACGGGTGGCTCCATAGCGGCAGGCGGCGGGGGCAGCGAGGGCAGAGGGGGCCCGCCCCCCCGCTGGGTCGCCGCCAGGCTGGCGCGCTGCAGCAGGAGCACGCTCCCAGCCATGATATAGGCCACGCCCAGGAAGAGGAGGAGCATCTGCGTCCGGCGCAGGAAGCGCTGCAGCCGGTAGAAGGGCTTGGCCATCCCGCCCGCTCTCTTGCCCTGCCCCGTGTCCCCCCCGGAGTGGAGGGCAGGGTGGCGCTCACAGCGGCATGGCACGGCGACGCCTCCAGGTGCCCCTACGCCCTGCTACCACCTGCTGCCTGCTTCCATTCCGTTATCAAATGCAGCGTGGAGGGCAGGGGCTTTCAGTGGCAGCCCATTACCGGCCTTCTGCTAGCACGTTGGCGCTAACCGCTAACATCCAGGGTGCCACAGACTGGGGGCTTCCGGCAAACCTGCAGTGAAAGCAGAGGTCAGTCAGATGCACGGTTTCAGTGCACGGTAATGAAACACAGGGAGAGACAGCAGAGAAATATGAGCGGGGCTGGACACTGCACGTCGTGGCAGTGTGTCTCTATCACCGGGAAGAACCCTCCCGCCCTCGCCTAGCCCCCTCCCCCCGGCCCATTACTCACGCCCCCTCTAATGAGGTCCGCAGTGGCAGAACGGCATGTCCCACACACCGTTATCCTCATACCGTGGCTGTCAGGTCATGATCGAGGCCGGCGTAATCCCGGTGCTGCTTTGTTCTCATAAAATAAACCCTGAAATAAATCCTACCCCAGCTCCTTCATTTTACACCGAACCAATGACCACCCAACCAGGAAGCTTAAATAATGTTATTCCTATATAACAGCGATGCCACTCCGCCATAAGTCGGCATTAGGAGGGTCACTGCTGGTGCGGGCGGAACCTCGATGCATGTCTATGCATTAATCGGATTTACGGTTTAATACCTTAAATCAGCAGCAGTCATCCTAGTACCTGCGCCTACTGGCGCTGTCATTGCCAGTAACCTCAATCTCTCTGAGTCAAAGAGCACCACATCCTGTTAAATGTTTACCTTTCGTTTGACCAGCCATTTACAACACAAAAAAGAGGAATTGCAATATTTTCTCTGGGGCTTAAAAACAGCAGCTCTGACATGTTCCTTCTGCTGCATGAGTGGCATTATTTCCTCTAAGCCCTGCCCCACAGTCCCAGTTGCATGTGGCAGGACTGAATTCGGGTGCTTTATCAGGAAGAGCAAGGTTCCTGCTGCTGCTGTGAGCAGCTGAAAGCACTGTCACCGCTTCAGCCCCAACTTCCTCTTTCACTTTTTGTGTCTGACGGGAGTCTTGGCCCCTACCAAGATGGTTGCCATAGCTAGCAGCTTTGCATCCACCCCTGACAGCGAGCACACCACTGACTGCATTCTAAGACAAAGTACAGATGAGTGAAACCCTGTGAAGATTTCACCACTGCTGTCCCTCCTCATCTCCTGGGGTCTCTGTAAGACTTGGCACTTTTGAGTTCCTGCTCTAGGGAGTATCTTAGTTTCGGCCCCATCATTCAGGACACGGTACTGAAGGCCGTCCGGTTGTGAGAGATGAGATGGCCTGTGTCTTGGGCCTGTCTCTCTGATTTTTTTCAGAGCTACGGGTCAGGCTTTTTCTCAGCGTTCAAGGCTATCTTTTAATTTCTCACAAACTCTTCCAAGTTCCCTACTGCTTTTTGTAGCCATGCGCAAGATGCAAAGTGCAGTAATTCACTTAATCAGGAAAAGTATTAAGAAAGCGGAGTGGCCTGTTGGTAAGTTTGTAACCACAGGTGAAATCGAGCCGGTTCTGACTGGGAGAAGCTGCCCGTCTCGCCCCAGGGGACGATGGGTCACTTGGCGATGTGTCTCCTGTCAGACCGTTGATGATGCAGCCCCTGGCCTGGCTGCTAACTAAACACAGCTTTTGTAGCATAACCTTGCATCCCTCATTCAGGGCCCCCCGGTTTGGCAGAGGGCCCAGATCCACACAAAGCCCCTGGGATGCATGTGGGCTCTCTCCCGGGACCCATGGCGACCAAAACAAGGTGGCAGGGCAGCGTCCGTGTTTGTGTGTGTTTGGTGGGGGGGGGGTGGGGTGCAGTGAATGGCCGTCAGCTCCCAGCCTCATTACGCCCTGAGGGTTCACTAGACTGACAGGCAGCTCGGAGTTTTTCCTTAGCTAAAGCGACAGCTTCAGGGGGCCATTGGCATGCTGAGCGAATTGCTGGCCTTAACAGCTTTCCCTCTGAAACGGATGCCACATGTTTGCAGGTTGTCATTCAACAAACAAGCCTGTAAATATTAGAGAAAACACTATGCTGCCAGGCAACATCTACACCCGCAAATGCACCATCTTCAATGGGCTGTTTCACGGCACACCAGCCAATGAAACCAGCTCGTTAAGCTTTGCTGGTACATGCACAGATCTGGAGTCCAGTTATCTCTGCCACACTCAACTAATTGCAGTGGGGAGACTGAGTTGAGGTGAATTTCAGAGAACAGAAAACGCCACATACGATAGAATCTCATCTGCATGCCCCCTTGTGGAAGGTTAGCCAATCGCGCATCATCTCCCTTCTCTTACCTTCACTTACAGCGGGCATGACACAAAACACCTTCTAGATTCTCGGAGAGAAAACCTCCAACCAGCATCAAAGCCATTCAAAGACCTCTGCTTGTCTGCCGACTCAAGGGTTTCCCTCAGAGTCTGTTTCTCATGAGTGGATTTCCTGGTGAGACACAGAGAGGTTTATCACAGATACGCTCACAATCACAGCAGGGAACTGTGTGGCGGAACAACGGGATCGCCACCAGCGTTTCCGATGCTCAGCAAGACGTCTTTGTCCTCGCAGCCCAAGCAGAGGAAACGGTCCATGGGGAACAGCAATGTCCCATTTACTCCAGAGCACAACAAGCACACAGAGAAACCACAGGTCAAAGCAGATGTGTCACCACCGTGAGCCCACGGCAGCCCGAACAAATTGGCTTTGTTCCGTCAGGGACAGGGGTGGGCAGGTCAGCTGTGGTTTCCTAGTCTCAGTGCTCTCAAGATGCCTGCGAATCGCTCCAATGATGGCAGTGCAGCAGCACCCATCCTCCAATTGGTGCCCTCTTCACTGTAGTGCACTGTGGGAACTGTAGTGCAAAAAATAGCTGTTGGCTACGTGAGAGTGTATCAGGCTGCATCTGTCTTGCCTGAGTGTCCCTGTGCAACTGCAAAGGTTGCCACAGTGAGATGAGCCTAATGTGCAACTGCGATTCCAAATAAGGTCATAAAGTGTAAAAAGAAACATTAAAGTAATTCAGTTACATTATTCTGGGCACCAATAATCTCTGGAATACACAATTATATAATGACTATGGATGTGAGCCTTGATTAATTTGATATTTAAATATTTTGTGGCTGCCAAAATCAAAAATTCAAATAATCAGACTGTCTTCCCCCTCCCAGTGCTGTACTTCAGCTCTGTGAATATAATTACTCTGTGTAGAGAGCCTTCACTCACACTTTCAGGCAGGAAAATATTCGTCATCAATGAACTCCAGATTCATGCACTCTCCTTCACAAATATTAAAACTAAAACTATAAACTATCTTATCTATTTTTAATTAACAAACACTTTGATAATACAAACAAGATATTAATTATGTCATGGCGAAATACTCAGATAAAGGAATATCCCCTTCCACTGAGGGAACAATACCACCATCTGAAGGTCAGCAGTATTCAGCCTGCTCTACTCACCTGGAACGTCACTCTTTTGAATGTTTGTGCCTGATAACATACATAAACATGCTAATTTGCACTGCTGGAGTCTGGATTGTGTGTTAGTGCAAAGAGATGCCTTGTGCATTAGACAGAGATAGGTGGATGGCCTGCTGCTGGACGTCTCCTCTAGGTGGCGTACAAACGAGGCTCCCACCAGCCATCACCATGCATGAGCCATGGGTGAATAAGGCTTCGTGACCCCCAAAATGGCTGCCCGTGTCCACTGATCTCGAACAATGATAGTGTTTTTTTTGGCGGACAGTCACTTGGTTCATTCATACAAGTGTCAATACAAGTGAGTGACAGCACATGACAGCACCATCCATTAAGGGGCTTTAGGGAGCTTCAGTGAGCAATCACTCGAACGGACAAGGTGTCTCCTGGTGATTACCCAGTGAAAGATCACTAAGCAATGGCCTTCATGTGTCACTTAAGGAATATATGGCCAAAGAAATCAGTCTGCTCTTAATTCAATGGAAAGGAGTATAGAAATACAGTTGCTGCATACGGTGGGCTCACAGTATCACTGGTTCAGTAGCTGAGCAATGGGGGCTCTGTATTCCTTAGCTGTAAGTCTACTCTGCAAAGTAATAATCAGACTAACTGACTCTTTCAAGATGGTTGCACATAAAGTAACAGATCGACCACTATGTTTAACATTCTGGAACAGGCAGTGTGGGTTGAAGGCTTCCTTTGGCTTTGTCCAAACATAAACCTGTTCAGATGTCGATCAGACCATATTACTTTTTCCCACCGCTCAGAAGCCCAGGTTTTGTGCTTATTACACCAGGTTATGTGTTGTTGTGCATTGGCCTTGATTACAAGTGGCTTCTGAAATGAGAGCTTTACCATAAATATCGGCGTTGTAACACTTATGGTGTGTAGTTATGTTGAGACGGGGTCATGGAGGTGTAGATTCAGTTCTGTGGTCATTTTTGAGGCCGTTGATTTATGGTTTTGCATTCCACCACTGTCGACTCCAGTCTTTGCCAACAGATGACAAGGCTGGGGTCAAACCTGCTCTAAGCCTTCACTCAAGACAAGCACAACTGCAGAACTATCACAGCTCTGTAGCAGGGTCACAGATCATAGTCCTATAGCACAGAGTAACACATCATAGCCCTATGGCACTGACTCACAGATCATAGCCCTCCAGCACAGAGTCACAGATCAAACCCCTGCAGCACAGAGTCACAGACTGCAGCCCTGTAGCACAGAGTCACAGATTACAGCTCTGTAGCACAGTCACAGATCATAGCCTGTTATGGGCTCTGGAAGCTCAAACTGTCATAAATGATAATGTGACCCAGGCTTATATGAGTTGCAACCTTTGAATAAGAGGGACGGTTCTACAGTATTGCAGCAGGTTCCTTACTCTTGGTTGACCGGCTGATTTCTCCTTATGGCCTGCATGCTTAACATACACCACACTATGCTTTTCCCACAACCCCCCACACCCTCAAACACATGGCATAGATCAATGCTGTGCAGAAGCTCAGCAGATTAAATGCAGATCAGAGGTAATGACTGCAAAGAAGGTTTGCAAGGGACAGTTTCCCTCTCAGCAAAGCCGATGTTGGCCTCTCAAATCTGCTTGTGTCCACAGAGCGCTTTGATAGCTGTGCTTTCAAACTGAAGGAGGGAGATTTCCTGGCCCTATGCCCTCACCCTTCCTGACCTGTGTGTTTAGGAGTGAGATGCAGGGTGTGTGTGTGCATGGGAATGAGATGCATTGTTTGTGTATGTGTGTGGAGGGGAGTGAGATGCAGGGTTTGTGTTTGTGCGTACATATGTGTGTGTGTGTGTGTGCGTGGGTGTTTACGAGTGAGATGCAGGGTGTTTGTGTGACACGGAAGACATGACTCGTGGAGTGAAGTGGATGTGTCCCACCGTGCTCCTATTCTGACTCCCCACACCTGACTGATGCTTCAGAGAGGACAGAAAGAAAAAGCTTTCACAAAAAGGGAGCCACAATTAAAATCAGCTACTACGTAGACACAGACAGCAAATCCCCTGTTTGTGACATCCCGAATCCCGGCCAGCTACGCCATCAAAAGCCTGTCACTCTTCTGTCTCAGGCTACCACATCCAGGACATAACACCGTCTGAACGCTCCCCCTGTCAATTCCAATCAAGTCCACACCACTCAGGCTTCTCCTCCTCCTTCTGTTCTCCCCTGCTCTGCAAAGGTAACCTGCCTCCCCCCTGTACTGAATGTCAGTGTCAATCCCCTGCCCAAATATGCACGCTGTCACACAGCGGACCCCCTCACCCCTCCCGCAGTAGCCCATAGCTCAACCCGCCCTTTGAAAAGGCCGATCCTCTGCTAAAGTCACAGCTCAGTCTGACGTGTTCCAGATTAACAGCACAGAGCGCTGAATGGAAGAGAAGGCGTATTCATGTTCACGCCGATTCCCCTGGGCTATGAAAAGCAGCACTGGATATGTGCAAATGCAGCAGTCAGCGGAGCCGGTGTGACAGAGCAAGCTGAGCTGCTCTGGGACAGGCACAGCGGTACCGGCTGGGGGTCGCGGTCCCGGCCCGGTCTCTCTCAGCACGCCAGAGTCGCGCAGATGCGCCGAGGTGCCTATGCGTGGGTGTCCGATTTGGAAGCAGACCACAGAAAGCCCGCGTTCTTAGCTATTAAGAGGTGTGCCAAGATTACCACTGAAGTCCCGAGACACCCCGGTGTACTGCAGCAGGGAATAATCGATATGCAAACACATTCCTGCACATCTGAAATCAACCATCGTTTGAGCGTGAAGCCATTCAGGTCACCCTGATGTATGAGGTGGTGGCACAAGCGATGGCCAGCGAGGCACGCAGTCACAAAAGTCCAAGTGAACTTTCAAGAGTAAAATTCTTTCAGGAGTCAGGTCGTACCTGCTGTCAGCAGGCGAGGATGGTCTGGTGTATCTGCCACAGACTATGGAGAGCTGCATCTGCAGTAAGCAGAGAGCCGTCTCACCCCGCTGCTTCAAATGACCCATGGTAAATGCACTCAGATTCGGAAAAGGATCCAACGCTTAACAGCCTCTTCAGAAAGAGAGAGGGAGAGAGAGAGGGAGAGCAACATATATTAAGTGGTGCATTAAAATTTTGTTAGGAAATGGACTGTCTTTAGTTATTTATACTTTGTGTTGCTTTAGGCACGTTTACATTCCCAGATTTATGGCCGGGTCATAAACAAGCCACTATAACTAAAAAGCGGTCGATAAACGCCCGCTGAAAACGATCACAAACGCCAGCCCCCGGACACACTTTTATTGACCACTAAAATAAAATGGAAGTGTGCAAAAAAAAAAACAGGCAAGCTCTGAGAGGAAGCAGGAGGCGGCTGTCTGAGGCGTGGGCGGGAACGGCCTTCAGTAGGCCCGTTTTCAGTCCACCACTCCCACCTGGGGAATGATCCATTACCTGCGCAGAGGCCACACCTCGCTGCCGCTGAGATCCATCCACACTGTGCGGGAAGCAAGTCTGAGCTTTCACTAGGTCCTGCTGCCAGGGATGGGAAGAACCTTCTCCCCTCCTCTCTCTCTCTCTCTCTTGCTCTCCTTAGCAATGACACAGCAATGACGATGGTGGTGCTGCTTATGCTGATGATGGTTACACTGAAGAAGGTGATGACTGAAATCATGATGGCAGTCTTGATGATGATGATTATGATGATGGTCACGATGATGGACGATCACCCACCATTTCCATTAAAAAGTGGTTCCTCTAGACACAGTGGCGCTTTTCGACAGGAGCCAACTGCGAGTCTTTTTAAAGGAAATGGGGAGATGCTATAAAAATCCACCAAGTTTTTCCATCTCTCAGCAGCCCTCTGAGCAGAGTGAAAGCCCTCCACAGTGGCAAATACAAACACTCAGGCCTGGCCAAGCATTCAATGTTAGTGTGAAACTCTGAGTCCACACTGGGTCTGCATGCTCTCTCTGACTCACCCGAGATGCACCGCAAAATCCACCAGAAAGCTGGCCCACAATCCCCTGGGGCATCTTCACTTTACTCAGTGCCCACAAGAGCAGACAAAACACTCCACCTCAGCCCCCATCTCCTGCCTGCCAATCCCTGAGGCCCACTGTGCCAGAGCCTGACTGCAGACCACAATGGAGCCCTTATACAGAGCTTCAACACACACAGTCACATGCATACTCACACACACATATCCTGTCTTCACACTCACATAAACATATACACTGACACAGACATCCACATACTCATGAAAACACACACACACACATACACACACAAAACACATATCACATACACTCACTCTCACAGTCACACACAACCACACACTCTGGTCTCATACACACCCACAAACACATACACACTCTCTCATACACACTCTCACATATAAACACAGTCTCTCACATAAATTCACATATGCACGCACACACACAAACACATGCACTCTCACACACAAATTTATTCTCACCTACACACTCACAAACACACACTCAGTCTCACACACACAACAGTATATAGACCTTCCTGTTCATGGGGTTTATGCTTCACCTCCATAGTAATGCACACAAGAGAAAAACACCATTAACACCTGCAAACCAGGTATGTGCTGTTTATAGCTGATCTGGGCACAGTGTGCAGGTATGTGTTGTTTGGAGCTGATGATCTGGGTCCAGTGTGCAGGTATGTGCTGTTTAGAGCTGATCTGGGTACAGTGTGCAGGTATGTACTGTTTAGAGCTGATCTGGGCACAGTGTGCAGGTATGTACTGTGTAGAGCTGATCTGGGCACAGTGTGCAGGTATGTGCTGTTTAGAGCTGATCTGGGCACAATGTGCAGGTATGTGCTGTTTAGAGCTGATCTGGGTACAGTGTGCAGGTATGTACTGTTTAGAGCTGATCTGGGTACAGTGTGCAGGTATGTGCTGTTTAGAGCTGATCTGGGCACAGTATGCAGGTATGTGCTGCTTAGACCTGATAATCTGGGTACAGTCTGCATGTAGTAATGGGAGCTCTGAGGTAGCAGAAACCCCCACAACGCTTTTAGGGGAATGATGCCTAACATCTGGCAATACTAGGGCTGGGCGATATGGACCAAAAATCATATCTTTGTATTGAATGGCGATACACAATATATATCTCAGTATTTTCTACAAAGTGGGCTAAATGTTCAGTTGTAAGTCAAAGCCACATGAGATTTCACAAGCTTTTTTATTAATTTTATTAATACTTTTATTAAAGACTTTAAATAATACAGACTGTGATCAAAATAAAATGCAAACACAGGGTTTTCCTTCCCTGATTGAGAATATACAGCTGCAAAACATGTAAATGAAAAAAAATAAATAAATAGCCTATATTAAATAAAAATAGGCCATCTCTGAGAATGCTCCTTCAGTTGCTTTCAACAAAAATAACAGACTGATTAAAATAGAGTACAATTACAGGTTTTCCTCTCCTGCTTAACAAAACACACAGCTGTGCAAATAACAATAAAGATGTAAACAGAACAAAAATAACAACAGACCTACCCTGTTTGAAAATACACAGCTGCACAATACATTAACATGTAAATGAAAAAATATATAAAATAAATAGCCTATATTAAATAAAAATATGTTTTTGTTGGTAACACTTTCTGATAAGATATTTCAGACTATCAAAATACACTACCTGTAGGTTTATGTTGGTAGCATTTTCTGATAAGGTAATTCAGACTATCAGAACATTCTATAGTTATATCCTGGTAGTTTTTTCTGATAAGGTTTAGAATATGAAAATATGCTACTTAAAGGTTTACATTGGTATTGATTAGAGTGTGTTGATGGACAAACTAGACTACAAATTTACATGTCAGCATGTAAACTAGACTGTCGAAATACATACAGTTTATGTGATAGATAAATTGTAAGTAGGCTATACCTATTATTAAAATTTACTTTACAGCATTTTCAAAATTGCTGTTGGATGAGTTAATGAAAACAATAATGTAATTAGCTTAGAACCATTTTTTGATAAGGTAAAAAAAAACGAAGAATTACTGACCAATTTTGTTACCACAACCTACTTGCAGTAGTATTTCCCGATGACGATCAATCTATGCTATGGTAGGACATTTCAATAAGGTAGGACAAATCAACACACCAGCGGTGTTCTGCCATTTTTTGTGTCCTTATCAGATTTTGCTACCAGT
Organism: Megalops cyprinoides; assembly: GCF_013368585.1. Classification (NCBI taxonomy): domain Eukaryota; kingdom Metazoa; phylum Chordata; class Actinopteri; order Elopiformes; family Megalopidae; genus Megalops; species Megalops cyprinoides. The sequence goes on along the minus strand of NC_050591.1, from coordinate 5,345,680 downwards.
CGCAGGAATTTATAGCGTAGTTTATAAACTATTGCTACCATGCCAAAAAATGTTGCCGGAAGGCAGAAACTTTCACATGATTTTGATGTGTTACAGAAACAGTAACGTTAGCGATAGGAAGCACATTTTGTAAAATCAGTTAAGATAACTAAATTGTGTAAATTGTGTCAAAGTAACTGTATTTGCCTATTTGCAAATCCCCCCCCCCCCCCCCCCCAAAAAAAGAGAAGGCTTGGTAATGATCGGTAGGACCATTTCATAACTTTGATTTGATTTTCATAAATAATTTTGCGTGTTCTGTTGTCGTGTTGTCCTACCCTGTTTAAATGTCCTATCTGTAGCCATCGCATCGATCTTTGCTACCCTAACTGTAAATACTACCGCAGGTAGCCTACCCTAGGTTGCGTACCATTTTTAGTAGGCAACAAATGGATCTTGTCAGAAAATGCTACCAACATGATATTATACTTATCATATTTAAAACTTCTAAAATTACAAAAATAGTCTAAAATATACCTTCATAAAACGACTGGTAGCATATTTTGATAGTGTAGACACTCATCAGAAAATGCAACCAGTGTTTTAGCTATAATGAACTGTGACATATGAAAACACTAGGCATCTCATTCGTTTTGATCTAGCGTTGCAGTAACGCAAGACAAAGTGCAAAAATGTTAGCTAGCTAGCAACATGTCATGAGCTATGCACAGGTACATCAGTTAACGTATCTGACAAGGTAGCCTGTGCGCGCCATTAACACTAATCTAGCTAACTAAGTTTTAGACCAGTGTTTCCCAAACCTCTCCTAGAGGACCCCTTGTCCTGCATGTTTTAGATCTCTCCCTGCTCAAACACAGCTGATTTAAATGATCAGTTTGTTATTAAGCAGCTTCAGGAGTTCATAACGAGTTGTTCATTTGAATCAGCTGTGTCAGAGCAGGGAGAGATCTAAAACATGCAGGACAAGGGGTCCTCCAGGAGAGGTTTGGGAAATGCTGTTTTAGACCACACAGTCACATAAATGTAAATATCATATAATATGTGAAATGTGTAAACATACTGTATGACTGAGAAACATTAGATAGCTAGATAGATAATAAAGTAGTAACTAGCTATCTAACAAGCTATTGTTTAAAAACAGCAAGTGTGTGAGTGGCTACATTTCCAAAAACCTAACTACATTTCTAAAGACTATGGCTGTATTTGAAACCGCCTACTGCATACTGTGTACTGCGTACTACACAAGCATATACTGTATACTGTGTGCTATTTTTCAGTGTAATACCCAGTATGCAACCATCAATGATTACATTTGTAGTAGGCTATGTTACACTGTCGCGTGAAATCACTGCAAGATTAGAAAGGTCCAGATTTCCTTGTGGTATTTTCCAGTTAGACGCCACTAGCATTCTCGCGAGTGAAAAGTATTGCCAAGTTCACGAAAAGTAATATAGCTGCAAGCAGCGATGAGGGGGCCAAGCAGTCCAGCAGGGCAGAGTCGCTATGGCAACGTGATCTGATCATGTTAAAAGCATGGCTGTAAGCACTGATAGCAAGTTTTATGTCAATTGACCAAAGATGTAACTGAGATATGATCGCACATCCTGTTTGGCAGATTCGCCTCCAAATTCGATGAACTGTGATGGACGAACGCTTTCAGAAATAAAAAAACAGATCTGATAGCTTTTGTGACGCTTGGTCCGAAGATCATCTATGCCAAATTTGATGAAGATTGGACAAAATTTGTGGTCTGTGAAAATTTTCTAATTTCTTCATAAAAAAAAAATGGCGGCCATGTCAATTAAGTTGACTTGACAATTTGTCATATCTCATCTTTGGGATCTCCCCAAGTATCACCTGACACAAGAATCACTTTTGTCAAGGGAACCACATGGAAACCTACAACGCAAAAATATGTTTTTGCTTCTTGCAGCGCCCCCCCCAGTGGTCAAATGACAAAAAAATTTAGCAAAACCTTAGGAAGGCGTCCCAGGTCCATAGATCAAGTTTGGTGTCAACACATGAAAGCATTGCTGAGATATGCCCTCACTTCCTGTTTGGCTGCTTCGCTGTCATGGCATGCGTTGAACTTGGCTTGATCCAAGGAATCCAACGGTACCTCATTTTTGAAAATCAGGCACACAGTTCAAAAGTTATGTGCATAAACGTACCTCCAACTTTACAACCAACAACTGTACAACCAACCCGTTGGTGGCGCTAGAGCGTTCAAGGCACTGACATCAAACTTGGTGAAAAGAATTATGGAACCGTCCCCAATCGTTGTGCCAAATTTCAAAACTTTTTACCTAGGGGCTGCCATAGACACCCTAGCCAGAAGAAGAAGAAAAAGATGATGAATAATAATAAGAAAAGGCAGAAACACAATGGGTACCTATGCAGCTTCGCTGCTTGGCCCCCAATTCGCAAGTTTTGTGGTACGGGCACATAATGTGGCACGAAGGAGGAGAAGAGCAGCTACAAGAAAAAACATTTTGGCTGTGATATTTGATACATAATATACATAATCCCCAGCGCGGTCCTCCAATGTTACAGGCGTCTTGTTGTCCACAATGTTTTTCAGCTTTTTACCCTCAAAATTAGCTGTGACGTCTACAGCAACACTTCCTTATGGGATATAGTAGGCGAGGTAGACTGGTCTGATGCATACTGCCTATATTTTTCCAAATCAGTACATCATCCGGGTATCGTTGGCGTACTGAAAATTTCATTTTGTTCGCATACTGTATACTACATACTACATTTGGTCTAAATCAGTATACACTCATAGTATAGTATGCGGTTTCGAATACAGCCCGTCTCTATCGTCAGAGGAAGCAAAAAATTATGGGTGGACATTTGGTCAGCTGTAGCAGAGCCTCTCTACATGGCTCTGAGCTGTACCGTATTTGCCTACGCATGCGCACTAGCTGTTGGTTGCACATTCTGATGGGTCACAAAAAATGATAGGACACCTGGTTTGCGCGCAGACGCAGAAGGGTAGTGGGGACGGATTTGCGCGGAGAGTGTGAGAGAGGAGAGATGCAAACACTGGCACGGCTTTACAGAAGAAACGGGTTATGTAACGCAACATCAAACTATATTGATATAAACGGTATTGTCTCATCCTATATCGCGTTTGAAAATATATCGATATACTTAAAAAGTCGATATACCGCCCAGCCCTAGGCAATACCACTGGAAAAAGGGGACCCAGCACAAACTTTGTGACACAATGGCAGTGGGTGACAAAGGAGGCCATCTCTGCTGGCAGCTCTGCTTGTCTTAGATATGCAAATAAGCCCCTGTCATGAAAGTGATCAGTCTAAAAATTCACTGCCTCAAACACACACCTGATCACAAAAGCCAGAAGGCATTTCTGCCTCTTTTCAAAAGGCTTCCTGAAGTCACAGCGTGCAGAAAGCTTGTGACTCTTAGAACTCGAAACTTGACGGGCAATGTCTGCGGAAAGAGTGGCGATGTCCCATTGTTGTCATATCTTTCGCACCACAGTATGCTGTTTGTGTCGGACAGACAGCGTGAACCAACTGTACGAAGACAGAGAGGAGCAAGACAGCTGGATTTAACTAGAACTGTCCCAGGTTTATTATTCATGAGCAAGTGTGGGAAACTTTGGGCAAGACCTCTCTAGACACCCATCTTGGATCCTGAGGGGAATCCACAGCATAGCTCAGTCTCATAATGTAGCTCCACACACTCCAACAGCATAATTCAGTGTTCATCTGTCTCCTTTGAATCTGTGTCATCCTAGTCTGGTGTGCAATTTGTAGAGAGACATCTTAGAGGAGAAGTGTGTGTTTGTGTGTGTGAATGTGTGTGCATGTATGCATGCAGGTGTGTGTTTGTGTGTGTGTGTGTGTGTGTGTGTGTGTGTGTGTGTGTTTGTGATCCAACAGCATGACAGTTTGGTACAGTCCAGGCTGATCAACAACCCTGACAAATTAATGGAGTAATTAAAATTAATCTCCTCACAGGAAAACAGGGACCAAACTGAAAAGGATTATCCACAATGCTGTGCCACATCCTAATGCCATACACAGTTTTCATTATATACTGTAGGTAGGTATATATACTGTGTGTGTGTTAATCTGTCTGTTTATTTTGCAGCAAGGATATACATATGAATAAAGAGGAAAAGCAACCCTAATCTCCACATTAACACTGAAAGGCTGAGCCTCTAAGTGAGGCAGGAACATCACTGAAAGACTGAGGCTCTTGGCAAGGCAGGGATATTGCTGAAAGGTGAGGAGGCACGATGGGGATGCTCCCAGTGACATCATCCTACCTGACAGGCTATAACCCCCACAGTATGGAAGTAAATATACCAGTATGAGCATGCGTATATGTTAATACACTGAGGTGTCTGTGTATTCACATATAACATAGACAACAGATAAATCTGCCCCAACGGACAGAGGGTCAAATGCACGCTTGTAAGCTTGCTGCCAACAATCATCAAGCACAGGATGGAGCTGGTTACATTTTCTGGGTTGAAGCAACGTGGAATTTGAGGATGTTTTTTCTTTCATAGACTCTTAATAAGAAGCGCAAAATAGAGAAGCTCACTGCCAGGCAGGCTCGGTGGCAGGAGAAAATACAGTGGGGTGCAACTGCAATCCAAGGGGGTGCACAGAAAGCCAGAAATACTATGTAGACTTTGGGATATAAGGAGACAACTGGGGGTGCACTGAGGTCTGTCTGGGGGTGCAATGCAACCCTAAGCACCCCCATAGCGCCGGGCCTGCTGCCAGGTCTTACATCACTGAAGTGAAACAATGCCTTACAAACAGCTAATGGGAGAGCAAGGCCTCATGAACCCCAAAATAGGTGGAGCTACCATGTGCTGTCAATCACTTGGCTAATTTTAACCACGGATGACCGACGGATGGCATGGAGACCTTGACAATCAGTGCATCATTGATAACAAACCCCCATCACATTTTGCGGTTTGTGTAGGATCACTCTCCCATCACTATACAAATCTTGAGTAATACTTAATACTCAAATACTTGAGTAATCGGGCGTGTCATAAAAACACGCGATGTGTCGCCCTTTGTCGTTAGGAATACGGTGACGTAACAGAGCACGTCACGCCACTCTTAATAGTCAGTAAACAGTCGTGTTCTCATCCAATTCAATTATTAACAGGACACCTTTCACATACCGACCGCACTTAGTGCGAATCGTGTTGAAAGCTCCGTATCAGCTGTGGAGGTGATAACATTCAAGATCGATTTGCGCGAACTCAGAGTGCCGCTTTCTAAATGCGTTTCCAGCCTAAGTCATGAAATATTATTCAATATTATATTAGCTCCATTTTTAAATCGCCGGAGGAGGGAAACAGCATTCTTAAATAGCTTATGCCTTCCCATAACGGCACAGAACTAGGTATTTCTCTTGGACAAGCCTCGAGGTTGGTGAAGTCAAGATATTTGGTGTGGTAGAACCTTTTCATGATATTTTAATAGGACTGTCCATTTTAATACACATGACTTGAAGCGCCTCCCTACCCAATAGAAAAAAACTGGAATAAACTACCCATTACATTATCGGCTATGATGGGGGCACAGTAAACCTCTTAATACAGCCAGTCTCTTGCCGTTATTGAACTACTGTACTCCTGCCTCTTTCTGGTAAAAACATTATCGCGTTCCCATTCTGTAGAGCAGCATCTGCAGCACGTGCACAACTGTACTTTTCGTTTACCTGATAGGCCTACAGTCTTCTAGCTAAACGGTCAGGACCTGCCTCTTTAAGTTCTGTAATATTTAAATCATTTGGCCCAAGCTGTATTTGCTAAACGTGTATTAAAAAGGACCGTGCCCATACATCTACTGTCCGCACTGGCAAAATTGCACAAGCAATAATAAAACATCTGACATCCTTGTAGCCTATGTCTGCGCTGAAGTTAACGGGTCATTTTCATTACTGAAGTGCAACACTTGAGGTAGAAATCAAGGCAACTATACTTCGTTATTCTATTTAGAATTAACTGAATAGAAGAGCGCAACAACATTTATCACACTTCAAATTTTGGTCCTTGCAAGTTACACTGTTAGTCTGATATCACTATTCGAATACATTAAGGCAGAAGTGTGTTTACAAATCACTCACAGTAGATAGGCTACTGTTTGGTCCAGGGAGATTTGTTTTGGTCCTACTTTTTTATTTTAATCTCGTTTTGCCACAGCCCGAGCAAGCAACACTGTTTCAGCCTGGCCCAAGTCAGCTAGCTACAGGCGACATGTATTTCATAAAATAGTATGGGTAAGTGCCGATAGCATCCTTCCCGACAATAGCTGCGTCAAGCGATATCACTTTCTCACTCTTTTGACTGCGTCACATGCCATTAATCTTAAACAATAAATAAATAAATAAAAACGCTATCGCTGCACGAATAATGGAACTCGAAATATTCAGAACATTAACACCTAATCGTTAAACGATAGGTATCCTATTATTCAAAAATTCCTGCACGCCTTCTCCACTTGTTAGCGTACAGACCTGCTCGACACAACTGATTTTCTCTTCGATGCTCGTTCACTTTAATATCTGAAGAAAGCACGGACACTGCCTCAGGAATTCATGAAAACTGGCAAACGACTGCCTCAAGACAGTCGTCTGAATACTACATTTACAGTGTATGTATTTGAGAATGGATGGATACTCTTGATTGGTGGCAAAGAATCCAACTTTACATTCTAAATTGCATCTGCAGGTTATGTACCAAAATCCCTCTTACCTTTTCTTCGGTGACCCGAGTCCAAAAAACAAAAAGCAACAACTGCAAGTCCGTGAAGTGATATAGAAATAGCTACTGTCCTTTAAGTTTTAGACCGAAAAATCCGGTATTATTCACGCTCTTGTCGGAGTATTCGTACATATTATTGTGTTTAATGCATTTCCATCTAGCTGCCTCTCTGTCCGCCTCTGTCGCTAATCCTCTTTCGTTTTCTTATTTCTCGTTGCTTTGAAACCACTCGGACAGCTATAATCCGTACACCCAAATCCGTACAGTGTCTCCTTGGTTTGCTGCACGTTTCTCTCTCGAAGCAAACCTAAAAACCCAGCTGTTTTTAAGTCGGGCAAGGGGGACTCTGCGCGCATGCTCAATAGCACGGAGGACCAGGGCGCTCCGGCGTCCGCTGTCTCCTGGGCGCTGGGGCACATGTCACCCTCAGCACCTCGATAACGCCTCCCCCGGGACGACAGCAGAGAGGTAGCCCGGAGGAATTTGAGGCGGAGTTTTGTATACCAGAGAGAAATACGTTGCGTCGTCCATCCGTGCACATATCAAGATTGTGTTTATCAGGGATCCGATCCACTTTGTTGACCTTTATTGTAGCAGTTTGATTGTGTGTTTACTGTAAAACGTGAGTTGCGCATTTTATAAGAGCCCTGGAAATGCAAGAAACAGTCGGCGCTCATCAAGTTGATGAAGTAATTGCCACACGTCAGCGCCACACTCCTTCTTTAACGATATGACTGCCCTCGAAAGATCAGAGACGGTGACAGCAACTGTCCCCATACGTAACTCTGAGGGCATAGTGCAAGATTTTTCATCTTTCGGAGATGAAGATTAAATCAAAGGGCAAACTAATCTCTGAGCAGAGATAAGGACCACGTCTGTCAAGTATGTCACGTCAGTTCTAGTACATCATCAAGGAGTCTCTCTCTGCCCGATCCAGAGTCAGTGAAGCCACGCCTAATTCCAACCCTAACAATAATTTTAAGAAAAATTACATTGATTCAGGATCAGTATTTGGTTGTGGAATCTTTCCAGTGACAGGTAGTTATAATAAATTAATATGTGATGTGGATCTATCACACTAGATCTGTCGTTTTGAACGAATATATTCAATATTTACCGTTCACAATAAGCATAAAAATCTTTTTTGTTAAATGCGGATTTAAAAAGAAATTTATCTTGCATATCTGGGGAAAACGTAGAACACAATATTGTTCTGTGTTACATTTGATGCGCCATAGATGTGATCGTACCAGTTAAGGTCGCCAGAGGAGATAGGTCGTTCATCCATCACCTATTTTAAAAATTACAGTTGCAAAACCCTGCTTTTTGTCATTATATAGAAAACAAAGTGTGTCAGTTTGTGCATTCCCAGATGGAAATTCAATATATATTGTAATACATTTACAAATATGTTTTCAGCCCAAAATGTATTACATACAATATAATTAAAATACACTAACTCAACACAAAAATTGCAATATACCAAATTGGCCATAATTTACATTTTTATTGACTGAGCTCAATGGTATGTGTATTTTTAATATATATTGTACATTATAAAATTTTTGTATTGGTTATCCACACTGACTGATTTAAGCACTGGTCTTACAAAAGGCATTACATCAGTAAAAACACACACATATGCTTAAAAGAGTTAAATCCAATGTGCTACACCAGTTATTCTCCAGGAGTTACATTCTGGCAGAGGCAGAGATAGAATACGTTAAAAATGTAGGATATGTTCCTGTTGCTGAAGCACACAAACAGGTAAGGCTCCTCTCTCAGGGTGCATTGAAATGACTCATGGCTGGCTGTCCAAACGATTGGCCCAGCATTGCAATTGCAGGATGGATTAAAACATAATAATGGAACTGCAAAGGAGAGAGGACTGTTAGAATGTATGCTGGTGATTAAAGCTGCACTTTATGGCTATCGCAGATTGAGTTTGACTGGGGCTAAATGGGTCAAAAGAGTGCCAATTTTCAAATGTTGGCACAATAGTAGGACTGATTGTCATTCCGTCGGCTGTGATTTTCAGGTCCTTTTCCAAATGTGTGGGATAATTGTGCTGCGCATCTTAATGAGCTTAATTGCAGCATCTTGATTATTCTGCTGTGCAAATTGCAACGTCTGTTTAAAATATCTTGCATGGAAGCAAGTAACTTATTAACTTTCTATATCTATGGAAATGTCACTTCTTTCTTTGAGCATTCCAATGTATCACATCCTACTCCATCATTATCTATGTGTTAGTGATGTCAACTGTGAAGTCATTCCTTCAGTCAGACAGGGCTGGATTGTATATGTATTAAGGCTGTGCTTCTTTTCTCTGAGGCCAATCAGAGACTGGCTATGGATCTGTGAAATTCCTGAGCTGTGAGAATGATATCACTGTTTCTCTGGTGTCCCTTGCACATTTTAAGCCATTTGAGGGGTGAGATGAAAGTTCACCTTGAAGCAGGAGGGCTTGACTGACAGCTTCAGACAGCACGACGAATAGAAATATTAAAAGCCATTTGGTGGAAAAGCTTCCTGTGCATATTACCTTATCGTTTGGCAGGGTTATGTAAGGCGTGTTCATCAGAAATGCAGCGCTTTCAACATTTCACTTATGTCAGGAAGTGGCATGCTCTCACTTGATAAAGTTTTGAGGACATTTTATTATCATCGAACAGCGGCCTTCATGGAAACATGGCCAGATTTGTCCAGGAAAGGAGATGAAAATGATTCCAGCTTTGCTGTCTAATGATCCTGCAGTGATGGAACTCTAAAGAAACATGGGGCCAGTTTCCTTCCAAGCTGAGAGCGAAGCCATTAGGGGATTTCTAGATGAGAGTGTTCCCTTAAGAGGTTTAAATTAAAAGTGGGCGATTGCATTACAGTCAGTTGTGTTCTCCTGTCAGCTATTGTTATGTGATAAAAGGGTGAGGATAAAGGGTGAGCATAATTCAGGTAATCTTGAGGCCACAATGCCCCCCGTTGTAGTGCAGTCTGAAGGGCAGGATTTTAACAGTGAAGAAATGGGATTTTTCAATGACAACCATAAAATGTCTCATTGCTCCTGTGTTTTACACGCTTGTGACATTTAACATGACGGGTAATGAAGATAAAGTGTACATACATTGGATGGTACGGAGTGTTGGAGAGGAATGGCATACATATGGCAGACGGGTAGTAAATGTATGGTAAATGTACCAACAGATGGTTAATGTACTGATGCATTGTTAACACTGTCTCTGCTCTGCTCTGCTTAGATTTACCACCCTTAGAAAACTTCACATAAACTTGCATTGACTCTCCAGGCCAGTACAATATGCTGCTCATAAGCTGACAGTAGATGACTCTGTGTTATCTCCCCTCAGTTTCAGACACCTGAAGTGAACATCCTTCACTACACATGTCTGTACTGCACCTTCATGTAGTGGAAGGCTTGTCTGTTAACATGGAAACTACAAGTATGCCATCATCAACTGACACATTGCCAATGGCCCCACACAGAATTACTCAAAAATAAACCTAAGCCTAAGCCTTACACTGACCGCACAGGATAATCGATCCATTTATATCTCCCTGCTGCTAACTGTTCCCAGATGAAAAAAAAAGGAATGTCATGTAGAAGAGTCATGAGCCATTCGCACAGTGTGTGTGTGCGCCTGTGTTCCTGTGTCCGTATGCCAGTCTGCCAGTATGTGTTTTGAAAGCACCCCTAAAGTTCCATCTCATTTTTGCAGCAGCACTGCATCTCTGTAGTGTCACTCCTCTGCTTTCATGACTAATCCCAGCAAGCGTTATTTTGATTGGCTGGAATTCTACTGCGCTTCCCCCAATCGCATGCTGTGTGTAAGTTGGCCTTTGTGGCCCACAGAGAGGGTGGCCTACAGGAGAGGAAATCCTGATTGGCTGTTTGTCTCTCTCAGCTTTGACCCACATCTCACAGACAGGCCAGACCTATAAGGCAGTAATAATAAAAGTCTAAAGGAATCATGTCAGTGGTAGGCAATGCTGGCAAAGTGCACAGTGCATGCAACCCTCCTCTTCAGCAAAGATACATTACAGTAATATCACACTCTTGGGACTTTACATTCAAAATTCTATCCCCACCACTTAACATACTACACGGAACTCTATTATTTCCCAGCAACTTCAATAGTAGTCTGAACTGCCCAGTGAACCAGGGGGGTACACAATATTCATAGTCGGCATGACTAGCAGTGTCTAATGGAAATATAATTCCATATACATTCTGTATCCATTTCTCTTTGCTCTCATTATTATTAATACATTCTGCACTCATTTTATTCTTAATGAACCACCATTAAAAGCTTGGGATGCAGTCTTTCAGCTCTGCATTAATTTGATGTACACTTTTCCAGCCTCTCTCTCTCTCTACCTCTCACTCTCTCTGCATTGATCCTTTCAGCTTGAATGAGCAATCAGACAGCTTGGAAATTATTGAATACCACTCCTACTTATTCCCAAAGCCCTCACTGTAAACAATGGCATTATTATCAAGACACCAGTGAGTGACAGAGCATCTTTTTCCCAAAGACAAACATCTATTTAGAAGCAGTGGGTGTGAGTCGGGTTTCTTTAGTTGTGCTGACATTGCAGCAGAGCAATAGGCAGCTAGAAAAAAGGGCCCAGCCTCAGAGATGAGATTCTTTTTGTCTCCAGATTGACACGCACTTCACTGGTTAATTTCTCGCGACAGGCACATTCAGGCAGCAGCCCACATCTTTGTCTGCAGGTGAGAGAGGCGTGGCACCTGTCTGCCCAGGGGTGACAGCATCTCACACCACTGAACTTCAGACGGACAGGCAGTCACATGAGGATGGCCCAGTGTTCCTCTGGAACTCAGAGGGAACCCAGGGAAGGTCTGTGTTGAGTAAATTCCCAGGTAAGTGTTCAGTTTGGCATGGCAAGCATTTATGATCAGCTTGTAAGGGACTCGTTCTTGGTATGTGATTATTGTGCCCTCCTAAGCTTTTTCCCTGTGGTTCACGTTCAAATACCTGGTAGATATGTATTTCCATACAATGGCAATCTACCTGTTGGAGAACATGCCAGTTTGCTGTTTGACAAGGGTAAAGTCGCACTAATCTTTGGCTTGGAGTACAAACAAAGATGCGCAACTGGTCATGAGGCTGAGGTTATTGACAGTTTATGTAGACATCATGAACAGGGAAAAGACAAGGGGGAAGATGTGGTGGAGGAGGGAAGCCATGAACAGCTGACATGAACATGAATCGCTCAGTGGGATTTATATATGAGTACATATACCAACCCAACCATGATTTCACCTGCCTGTCATGACTTATCAACCCTACAATCATGACTTTGCAATGTTTGGCCAGGAGTGAGACGATGGCCTTCAGCACACCTGCTCACTCACAGTGTCATCCATCGTGACACACAGAACCCAGTGCAACAGGCCTGCGAGCCCCCCTGCCCCCCAAACTACGCCCACTCCCCCCAAACCACCCCTCTCCTCAAACCGCTGGCTATCCACACACAGTCACAGTCACATCACAGCAGCCCTGAAGGTCAGCAGGTGCAGCACCGCTGGGGAGATGATGAATCACTGGGGTCCGGAAGAGCCCCTTGTCTGTGGTGTGATGCCCCCGGCAATGTGAGAAGGAGCCCCCAGGCTAAAGCGTTTCATCTCAGCGGACAGATATTACCCAAGTGAAGAGAGGAAAACAATAAACTGTGGAATTCTCTCTGGCTGTCATGGATATGCCTCTGCTACCTGGAGCAGCACACAAAGCCACCCTCCACAGGATCGAGACCTCATTACAGCCACAGGTCCCAGCCCGTTGTTCCAAAGGGTGATAAGTTCAGGACCCTAATAGCTTTGGGCCATCTGGACATCCGCCTGTGTGCAGTCTGGAGTGTCTGCAGGCTCTGGGATCCATATCAGCCCCCCGTCTGAGGGATGTTCTCTCTGGAATGGTGGCAGGAAAGCTCATGGGACTGCACTCACAGGGGGGATAAGCTGAACAGAGTTTGCTGTACTGTTGAGCCATATTAAAATGTGGAAAATGGGCACATAGAGAGTGAGGTTGTATGTTTGTGTGCGTGTGTGTGTGGGTGTGTTTGATTGTGTGTACATGTGAGACTGTTTGTGTGCATGTGTGTGCGTGGGTGTGTTTGATTGTGTGTACATGTGAGACTGTTTGTGTGCATGTGTGTGTGTGTGTTCTGCCTGAGTGCAACATCAGTACTACACTCCTCCGCATCTCTTTGAAAACAGAATCGGTGGATTAATTGAACTAATGATCCGTCCCCCAGGTGTTTCTGTGCTCTCTCTCTCTTTCTCTCTCTCTTTCTCTCTTTCTCTCTGTCTCCCTCGCTTCTTCCATCCTGTACGGATTCTCCTTTTGTCTGCTCACTTCCCTTTTGAAGTTTTCTTTGAATCAGTGGCAATGAAGTAACTTCACTGAGAGCTCCATTACTGCAGAACAAAGACTTGTACAAAAGAAGGAATTCTACTACATGTGTGAGTGCGCACATCCACACTCGCACACACACACACACTCGCACGCACACAGACATACACATCTACACATACACTTCCACCCACACATCCACACAAATACGTACATACATACATACACACACAGTGTCTCACACATCCACAAGCACACATAAACATTCAAAACTGAAACATGCGTGTACACACACACACACACACAGACACAGAGTCAGTGTCTCACAAACAGACACACACATTCGCACACCCACAGAGTGTCACAGCAGGATAAGAGGCTGAGAAGCCAGGAGGGAAAGGAGGCGATCGGAGATTAAAAACTGCAACACTGAGCTTGTGAATTCTAAACCCGTCCTGAAGACTCAACGGACAAAAGCAATTGATTTGGCCCATTTGCAGCAGTGGGAGACAGACTGTGTCACGCCTGGGACTGTGATTTCGGCCTTGTAATGACCTGAAGCACTGATTCGCTGTGTCTGCTGGGGATGATGTCGCATATAGAGCAGATGATTCAACTTAGGAACAGAAAAACAGCCAGTGCTACACAGGCTTCATAGTAATACACCTCATTGCACAATACTCACAGTACTGTTTGGAAAAGAGTCTGCCCCTAATATGCATGCATGCATACCTACACAGTGCTTACAAAGTAATCTAAGGCAACCATCATGTATAAGCACTCTATGTGTGCAATCACATCAGGTGTTGAGGGCTCTCCATACATTAAGCGCTATGTAATAAAATGAATGAAGAGTACTTACATACTACTACATGTGGTGTTACACAAATATCAAGTCACTGTGAAGTACGGGTGCAAGGCAAGCTGACATTTGGCACGCACTAAGTATTATTTATGCTAAAATATTTTCCCTCTAGCAAGACAGAAGGAAGTAAAATCATGAAGCATAAAACTGGATGACCACAGATCAGACACACATATTGAATGCACGGCTGTGACGTTTGGCAGCTCGTCCTTCACACTTTTGCACTTCTTGCAATTTACTTCAGGTGAACCTGAAACCTGAAAAAAACCGTCTCACTGGAGCAAAGGAAAGGTCAGAGACCAGATAGCGATCAGAGTCCCGCCCGTTTTAGTCGAGCCAATGGCAGGCCCCCCTGTGAAGCTAATGGAAATCGACAGTGAATGAAGGCCGTTTCTTTTTCATTCAGTGGCATTGATGGGTCGCGTAGGGCCTGTGAGTAAAGCTGAGGCATTCTGTGAGACATCGAGCAGAGAGCAATGGAGTCACTGCCATCTCAGAGAGTTTTCCGGTGGTGAGCGCAGGTGACTGGCAGCACGTTCTGTTCAAGCAGGCCAGATACTCCCAGGGCCCAGACATGAGACTGCATTCGGGTTCCAGAGTGTGAGTAGGACATGCACACTCATTTATTCTTACTAGTACTTTCTTTTCATTTTTATTTTGCTCATGCAATGCTTTTTGTTTTAAAATGTAAGCCTCACTGGGTCTCAATCATTATTTTTTTCCACAATGCTGCAATGAGGATGGTCACATTATAGGTCTGCCTTGCATTTTGTTGGGTTTGGTGGTTGTAAAATATTTTCATGCCTGGAAGGGGTGAGGTGGTGGGGGTTACGGCATGGTCTGTGAATCCTACATCCTAAAACAACCACCGCAGAATGTGTGAGGCCCTCAAGTCACGCCTTAGCCCAAACATTTGGCAAATTCACGTTTTGTTTTGTTTTTTTTTTATGTAAGTGATGACGGTGACTGGCATCTCAGATCCTCTGCGACCCTGGAATCCAGACCAGAGGGGCCACCAGGACAGGAGGGCAATGTCCCCGTGGCTGTTCTCTAATTGCTGGGCCTCAGCTCTAAGGCAGCTTATGAATGGTAAGCTAATGAATGCTGAGATAATGAATGTTAAGCTAATGAATGCTGAGCTTCTGAATGATATTCTAATGAATGCTAAGATAATGAGTGCTAAGCGCTGGTTGGTGTGCCTGGCTGCTACAGACAGGAGGTTGGGGGGGGGGGGGTTCCCCCAACGCAAGCAATACGGCAGCAAGGCACTGCGCTTTGCCTCAGTAACTGGGAGACTGTGAGTGTTTAATCTGGCAGTCCTTTCCTCTCCTTACATTTTCACTTATTGATCAAAGCCATTCAAGCCACATAACACATTTCACAGCTGAAAGGGGCACATTATGATGATAATGATTACATATACATCCCTGGATGTTCTGATGCTGTGCAATACCAGGTCATAGCCTCACCAGAGAAAAGTATCCCCCTCTTCATGTGATTTGAGATCCCTGAAATAAATCCTTAGAAATGACATTAGAAATCCCAACCTGCTGTAGCTACATGTAATCCTTTAAGAGTGGCAACCACTCGAGAGCAGAAGTGGCAAACTTTGATGCCTGTGATTCTCTGAAGCCATTTAGGTCTTTGGGGAAAAAATGGCTCAGCCTCAAGGTTTAAAGGTTTACATGGAAATGTCGGTAATTGGATACAAAGACCTGTGTTTTAAGGTGTGAGTCTTTGAATCCATCTCTCCTGGTGGTTTCAGTTCAGAGTAAGCATGATTTTGCAGTGCAGGTCTTGCACGCTAACCTGACGGCTGTGGTGTCTTTTCCCCAGTAACCATGACAAAAATGGCTCCCACAATCCATCGGCAGATTGATTTGGAGTGATCCTGGGATGAATGGGATTACAGCCCATTGATGATTATTGAGCTGTGGGCCTTTTTCTCACAGCATGAGGGAGCTAACGCAATCAACAGATTCCTTCTCCTGTTCCAGCCACCCCTGGACTCTGGTGTTTCTCTGTTGCACCAAGCTTGCATGTTAAAAGGAAAGCTGTCAATGCAACAGCTTCATTTCATAGACTCATGGACCAACCCATGGACTCGCACCAAAATCTCCTGAACCACGTAAATCTGGAATGGAGCGACAATGCAGTTACAGCAGCCGTCATAAATGCAATTTCACAGGCAAACTTTGCTTTTGGGAAGAGGGAGAGGGAAAGGCAACAGGTGACCCCTGTAGCAAAGGGCGAGAGCAGTCATCCCACCCGGCCTCGAACCCGGGTCTACGGGGTACCAAACATGCGACTTTGACCGCGACGCCAAAGAGCTAAGCTCGTTGGTATGGCAGTCAGAGCGCATACTCAACCGTAGTGACGGCACTCTGTCGCACCCCCCTTTGACAGTAACAAGTGATGCAAAAACTGTGGCGGGAAAAACACCCCATCGACTCAAACAGACCAGATGGGACGGGAGTGTAGCGTTCTGCCAAAATGTGTATATCATAGCTCTCTTCTTCTCCACAGAAGATAGGCTCTTACTTGCACTTGCAGTGGAAACATTGATTAGTTAACTGTACTTGGATTATATTTACCCTCCCATAACTACCGTTAACTTTGAATGTGTGAGGACTGAAGCACCCACAAGCAAAGACTTGGAGAGGTGAATGTGTTTTTAAAGTATTCTCAGCATTGTATTTGGCATTGACACGTTGTTGTTAGCACATTTCATGATATTTTGTCAGATGCATTTTGTACCAGCACTTTGGAAGTCGCTCTGGATAAGAGTGTCAAAAGTGAAAAGTGACAAAATGTAAGTGTAAGAAGTGCAATCATTTCATTATATACCTGAATGTAGGCCTGAGCAGCGTTTCGGGAGAGCTGTTTGACTTTGAAACACAATGCAATGAAAAAGTAAAGCACAAATCCAGTCAGCTGCATGCAGGGCTTGCAATTGATGGAGGGATCTGTGAGATAAAGCCTGCAGTTCACTCAGAGCAGGTGTTGGGGGTTCCCAGTCACATTCCCAACAACGGCTGACCATCGCATTCCTGCTCTGAGGTCTGCTAATTGTCTGTCTATATAGCTCAACATGCTGACAGTCACACAGCAGAGTGGAAGAATGGATCTGACATATTACTTTTGGACATGAGATATTATTTAAATGTCTTCATTTTTTCATTTAGCAAATCCTTTACACATAAGATGGGAGAGAAGGCTGCATCTTTTACAGAAGATTTTCAAACTTTTTTTATTTCATATATATACTTTTTTACACTTTCTTACAATTTTTCAGTCTTGGCTCACCCAGTTTCAGTTAAAGCAGACCTTCTGCCAGATGGTTTGTCATTGATTTTAAAACATTTTTGCTCCAAAGATTGTCTTTGACCCCTGCTGAAGAAGAAGGAGCAACATTTAAACACACAATATATTTACTGGACAGCATTTATCATTTCCCAGTCTCAAACACTTCTCCTGACTTCCAAAAACTGTAAAATGCATTTAGTCTAACTCCTTGGCATTTAAATGTTGTAGATTTTTTTTTTAAAAGTGTGCAGAGAAATACAGGGATTGGTCAACGTTTCCAAAGTTTTGTTAAGGGGCAGAAGAGCCCGGGCAATCATACGGAGTGTCCAAACCTGAGATTAAAAATGCCACTCTGTGCTCGGCTGCCTGCCCTTTCACAGGTAGTACAGCAGCCATACATTATTAAACCCTCAATTAAAGCGCTGTCCTCCGCGGTGCCCACCGCACATAACCATTTCCCAGCTGCACCGGCCAGCGACTTCCTGCGAGTCAGGCATCTCGAGTGTCCAGCCAAGCATTCGACAGCGGTTTAATCACTATTAACGGCAGTACCGCTCTCACAAGAGGCGTGAAACCGGCCCCGCGGCCAATCTGGCGTAATGCGGCGTGCCATCGTGGCTGGGGACCGGTTACGCTGCGGCTAATGCATCTTAATGAAATGTTAATGTTCAGAGAGACACGCTCCCTTGGAGCAAAGTGGCGGTTGTGTTTATCCAGTGACCTCCTTTAAACGGTGAGGCAGGGGAGGGGATGACATGTCATGGCGCAAACACACCCAGGCACGCACTTTATGAAGAGGAGAAAACGCTCTCGCTCTCAAAGGTGAAGGTTTACTGACTTGGCAGCAGCATTTGAAATTGCCACAACGGGGCCCCTGGTTGAAGAGGCAGAGTTGATGGATGCAGCCAAACCACCATCCCCTCCAGCATATCTCAGCTGAGATTAAAACTGCCCAACGCTGTCACATATTCATTAGATACATTTTTTGTTATTTTTCTTCTTTAGTTTCTTTAGTGTTGCCTGGCAATATTTTTGCTAGTTTGCCTGTTAATTTGACTTGGTCAATTTATTGTAAGTCCTGTCATTGACTCACACTTGGAGGTTATGACAGTGAAACCTGGTATTATTTTTCTTCTCTTTCGCTATTTCTCTATCTAGTAAAGAATCACCAACATCTGCAATAGACCTACAGTGAAAAAGAACAAAATAAAGCCTCAGCCTCAGCCTTAATGTTGATTTGTCAAACTTGCTAAAAATAGGAATGTACAGATGACACACACGCACAAACACACACTCACACACACACAACCATGCACGCACATACACACACATACACACACACACATATGCTCTTATACACACTCACACATTCACACATATGCATACGCTCACATCTGAGTGCACATGGTACACTGTTCACTAATCTTTTGATCTTGCTTTAAGTGGAGGGTGGAAAAAGAGGTTTTTGAATAATAGATAAAATTAGAGATAAAAGGGATGGCATTTCTCCTGTCATTCTTCTTGTGTGTTAATAAAAATTGCCTAATAAGACAGTGACCTTTCTCTGAATGGCTTTGTAAATGTCACAAACTCGCTGAGCATCTCCCCTTCCATGCAAAACTGGCACCTCAAACATTAGGGTGGAGGAGGCCTGGAGCAGGGGGCATGGGGGGTGGCATTTGGCATATAGAGGCTGTTATATTCAGCTAATCTGTGCCCGATGTGCCTGTGGCACAGAGAGGTCATCATATTCAGGTAATCTGTGGACATAGCTGACATGGACATTCTTCTCTCAGTTATGACTACCTCAATGGGACTGCAGGCACTTGCATACTTAGCAGCTTAGCATAGCTTAGTGTATACTGTTGAGTCTCCTTTGTGAGGAGCAATCTCAACAGTGGATTGGTCCTACTGTGTGTCAGTGATAATACAACAATGTCTGTAGAGGTGGTTTCACAGTAGCTCCTCGTTTTGATTTGTGTTAACTTGAATGGCTCTGATTCATGTTCATCAGTCAGCTTGTTTTGAAGGAGGAACTATGAATAGACAATTTAATGAAGACATTCAAAAAATGATTCAGACCTGAAGAAACAAGGCACCTTGTTACTCACCTTCCCCCAGCTTTAGAGAGAGACTAAGAGTGCCTGGGGCACATTGTGACTTGTAAGAACCCTCCCGTGGGTTGATGACATCACCAGAGATGATGTTGAGGAGGTAAACCAGGAAGTGACAAGGCTGAATTTGCATGTCACTGCAAAGTGTTGTGGAACTGAAGCCAAAGACCTGCACAGAGTTTTAAGCGCAATAACATTGTGTTATACATTTACAAACTACATGTTGTGTAATAATGTTTAATCTTGTTTTTACTTACTGTTGGAAAATGATAAAATGACTTAAGAACACAGGAGATTAAAAGAAAAAAGAGTATCTATGAATGTATGCTCTTTGATACAATTGTAGCAATTCAAGAGGTTAGGGAATCATCAGATTTTACCACATCACTTCTGAGTTTTTCTACTTGCCCCAGGAAATAATGCACTGAAAAGCACCTTTGTTGAAAATGACAATATGATTGCTAAGAGCCCTATTCCAAATACCATATAAAAGCTGAATGAAGACACATCCAAACCCTGCTATAGTGTGCTGGTAGCCCCGTTATGTAAACTGTAGCCTAGATAGCGAGGGACCATCTGCAAAGAGTGGACTGTCTAAAAAAATGTATGCCTTAGGGTTGATGATATCATCTCCCACAGCTGAGATAGAACCTGATGTGTACTTGTGTGTGTGGGTAATGGGTCATTAGCCCTGTGGGCTCATTAGACCTCTTCCCCACATAATTGTGAATGTAAATGTTTTTTGCTTGGAAAGTACCTGTTACACAGAAAATGAGCTCCATCTTGAAGACAAGGGTTATGCAATTTATTGCCATTTGAGGGGCAGAATTCGATATTGAACATCCTTCCAGTTGGGGCACATGCTGGATCTTTCTGGAGCAGCTCAGAGTAGTGCTCTTGATTTTCCTGAGCTCAATCTCTTCAAAGACAGCTGGGATAAATTATGCACATTGCAGGCTTTGATATGGTGAGGCAAGCAGGGGAGGGGCCCGGGGGTGGTGGGTCTCGCGGGAGTATCCCTGGGAAGCACGAGGAACTTCAGCGTGCCAGCAGCGGGCGACTTCATGTTTCTTCCAAGGGGGTGGCTGATAGAGACTTTTTAACACTGAGGAGTCTACCCCCCTTTTCTTTTGGATGGCACCTAAACCCCTCTCCTGAGGACCCCTCTTCACTGAGTGCCTACCCTACACCCTGCGCCCACCTCCCCGACTGGCATTTCAGACCTGTTAGTTAGCCAGTGCCATCCGTGTCAGGACTCGAGGGGACTGGCTCCTTTAGGGCTCATCTCTGAGGGAGATGGTATTGAAAGCTGCAGCAAGTTTGGCTTGGGGCTTTGAAGACACCCCAATTAAAGGACACCCCAGAGAAAGGGAGCAGTGAGCTTCATTCAAAGGCTTGCCTTTGATCTTCCTGGATTAAAAGTGAAAGACGACAAAAACTTAAAGAGTTCCACCGCTGCTTGCAATGTTGGTTTTCACAAGGCAAGTGGGGGGGCACAGGTCAGATACAAGGAGACGGTGAAAGAAGGGGGAACCTGTACATTGCTCTCCTTTATTCTGTATACAATTACTTTTTCATCACATATTCACTGTGGGCTAAATTACTCCAGAGTGCCTGCAGTTTACAATATGTTGTCTAATTTCCTCACTGCCATAGTATTTGTAAGGGAACAGGTCTGTACTCTCTGTCCTATCATTCAGAGCTTGCTGGGCAGATTGTTATGAGTGTCATGGGGAGGGATATGGGCTCATTGGCCTACAGCTACACTTGGCGCTGCTGGGCTGTGTCAGAGGGGAGGTGCTGAAGAAGCAGAAAGAGATGGCAGTGGCCCATGCTCCATGCTATCTATTACTTCTGTACCCCACCCCCACACACTGTATGAATACCACACGCAAGACTGACAGCTGGGCATTACTGAAGAAGGGGGCGGGATGCTGTTAAAACTGGAGAGGGCACGCACCCCCCCCCCCCCCCCCAAGAGGCTCTGCCGATCCACTCCTCCGGGCTGCACGCCCAACAGCATGACTTATTTATCATCCCCGCATCACTGTGTGCAGTACCTTCTGAGCTCTGAAGACATGCAGAGGTGGCAGGAGATCTCCAACCTCTCCCACAGAGAACTCCAACCTCTCCCACAGAGATCTCCAACTCCTCACACGGAGATCTCCAACTCCTCACATGGAGATCCCCAACTCCTCACACAGAGATTTCCAACTGCTCGCACAGAGACCTCCAGCCTCTCACACAGAGATCTGTAACTCCTCACACGATCTCCAACTTCTCACACATGCTTTGTCTCTTTCAACTGTTTCGCAGCAAGACCATCTTCCATTCCAAGGCTTCGCAGGGGAACCCACTATTGATGTGTGCTCTCTGTTCCCATCCTCTTATGTTTTACTGTAGCAACATGGCAGCAGAGAAGGCACACTCATATATACTCACAAACAGCAGTAAGTCTGGATCTGTCCTCTGACAGAGATATCCAGGGATCCTGGACTCACATAAACTTTGACATCAAAGATTACAGCATGCGTTTGTGTTTTTTATTCATGTTGTATTCTTCAATATTGCAAGCTGCAGTATATATATATATATATATACTTTCATATGAAAGATATATATTTGGACAGCCTGCGGCAGCAGATGTTTGCCTGTTCTGTGGGCAGTCCTTACAGCAAGCCATGAGAGGCCTCTCAGCTGTTTCCGGAGCTGGTATTTAAAAGCATTTATTTTAGGCTCTTTCAGCATTTGCAGTCTATAATAATTAAAGCAGCCTCTGCTTTGGAACATAGTATAAATTTCTGAATGGCATTTGAATGTCAACTGAGGACAAAAGAGCTGCAGCTATGCCCCCCTCTGTGTCCAAGGTAAAGTCCATAACATGCCCAAGAGGCTACATCCCAAACTACTCCCTCTACCCCTCCACTACTCAATCCCTTCGCCGTCGTCAGATCGCTGTACTGTTCACACTACACAACTTGCTGTCTTGTAATCGGGAATCTTGAAGTCGTTGTGTGCACACTACATGACTGATCAGCAACAGGGAGGTCACACATCTTTCACCAGGAGGAATCTCCGAATGGGGAGTGACACGATACCATGCACAAGACAGGGATTTTTTTTCTTCCAAAAATGGCTACTGTAGACAAAGATAATATGCTCTGCAAGCAATATGGCCAAAATATCATCATACAATATTTGTATTTTGACGGGGTACTGCTATTATTGATATTGTTTATGTAATTAAACTGTCACAGTCTTAAGTTGTGAAGGCATATTCACAGTACTGCAGACATTTATTATTTTTTGGAAACATCAAAAAGGCATTGGTGCTCCTGTCAAAGTTCAACCAAAATTTCCTCCATTTCTTGGGTCTAAGCAGACCGCGGAACTTTTGTTGAAGCCATGCTTGATGGCCTTGATGTTGTACAACTCCTCCCCCGGGTTTCCCCTCACCCCATGTCTTGCACTCTCATTGGCTGTAGCTCGTCGCCGCACTCACTGCCAGTCACATCCGGGTCACAACACCTTTCACACTACAGGATTTGGACTCCCCGACAGGTCCAGATATTTAGCATGCTAGATATTTTTCGGACGTCTGCGAGGCATCGGCGAGTGTCTCGGATATAGCGATCGAGAGCCGATTTGCGAGCCCCAAGTGAACGCCAATTTGCCTCTGATCTGGGGCTTTTCTTGGCGATCTCCAAAAACTGTCGGCAAGTGGAAAGTCAGGGCTAAAATCACGTAGTGTGAACCTCGCCTTAGTAGAAGTTACTTTATTTCTGGCCTGGAAGTCACTTCCCCTGGTGTTCCAGATGTTCCTCAATCAGTTACCTACACTTTGCATTCCCTAATATTCTGTAATGCGGGTTGCATTACATTTGTTTTTCAGACCTTCCTAGCCAGAGAAATGTGCATAGTTTACAACTGGATTCAAACTTGCAACCTTTGGATTAGAAGCCCCTGTCCTTACCGCTGTGCCACACTTCCCACAGCACACCCCAGCAGGTTTCATACTTGCCATGTAACAGACAAGATTCTAGGAGGTGTGCTTTTTTCTACATTATATATAATTACTCAACCAATAATGCACATGTTAGCTAGATTGCTACAGGGATGAGATGTCTTGTGGGGGCATGGGAATGTAGTGAAGCACTGGTGACCATTTTTACTAGGGTTTATGAGACGGTGTGATGGGAAGGAGTGGTGGCACCACTGCATGCAGAATGATTTAAAGGGTCCCTGTTCTCTTAAAACAGCACGACTACAAGAGCCCTGCTTTGGGTTTGCAGTGCTCTATGAATGTTGCTTGTAGCAGTGGCATACCTGTAATGAAAACAGAGTACATATTTGTCTCCCCGAGAGAGATCAGGCACATCCAGAGAAACTCTATATACACATCATGCCTCAGCAGCTTGTTAGCTCTTCCTTCCTGCTTCTGGAGTTTGCACTACACCATTTGTAACTGCCATCTGAAAGCCACTTTCTTTCCCCCACCACTGTGGGAGTTTACTGTATTACTTACTGCCTTGTATGTATAATTCATTAATTTCCTCAAAGAATAAGGGAGCAAACAAAGAACAAACATGTTTTAATGCTTTTCCCTGTTGGCGTTGATCCATTTTTTTTTTTCTGCTATTGTTATTTAATCATTACAACCTCGAAATGTTTAAACTCGCTTAGAGGAAGTGAGTGAGCAGGTGGCCAGGCAGTGGGGGGTGTGGGGGTAAGGTTGGGGGACGTGATGAGGGGGGCGGGTGCCATGCCCTCCAGGGGGCAGTATCACCAGCGGCGTTGGGCCACACTGGTAGGACAGTTTAACACACACAGTAATAATGAACCTGCTGTTCGCTGAGGCTGGCTGCTGGCCATTCGCTGTGAGGGGTCCGGCACCAAAGAACTTCCCCCTACATCAAAGGCCACTGTGCAGCAGCTGCTTCTGCTGGGGTGGGGTGATAAAAAAGGGGGGGTACATTTCGGGCAGATTTACAGGCACAGATGATAACCCAGTGCCAAACCTTTTGATTTTTCTTGTATTTGTTATAAATAAGCAAGCTTTAATGCAGGACTTGGCAGCCGGGCACCGATGAAAGAACACTTTCGCCAGGAACACAAAGGGAATACATTTCCAGCATTTACAGCCACGATCTGCGCAATCTTTCTGTTTGTTTGTTTGCTTGTTTTGTTTGCATTCCTCTTTTTTTCCTCTGGTACGGCATTTTGTGGATCTGTGGATGTTTGGCAGCGGGGCGTTACACTTTGTTTGGCTGCTAGAATGTTTGGCATGTGCAAATTAATCGAAACTTCATGATCTTCCTTTGCCTCCTTAAACAACTTGAGCAAACACTCTCTTGTTAAAGAACTGCCTTTACTAAAATCTCCCAGCAACTTCAATAGGCCTTCAGCAAATACAGCAAGGAGATTTTATATATATATTTTTATATATATAGATTTTATATATATATGTGTGTGTGTGTGTATCTGTACAGGGTTGGGAGAGTTACTTTTAATATGTATTCCACTACAGATTACAGAATACTTGACCTAAAATGTAATTTGTAACGTATTCTGTTAGATTACTCAAGGTAAGTAACTTAATCTAAATACTTTGGATTACTTTCTGAAATCATTCCGATTGATGATTCCGAACGTACTGTTTCCATAAAAACAATCAGATAGTTTATGCACTTTTCAATGTCACAAGCGTACAGTCGGAATACATAGTCTACCTAGCCAACTAACGTTAGTTCTAGAGTGGACTGGTGGCTCAACTATACCTATTACTTCGGTTTGCTTTATAGGATATTGAATATAAACAGCAACCTCCGACTTTAACCTGAAAAGCAGCTGGCAAATTGAACACAAAAATCTAGTTTAAGTACTGTGTGTGAGGTGGGAGGGAGAGGTGACTTAGGCTACCAGAGATGTTTTCCTCGGAGACAGAACTCTCCGGTGTCTTAGGCAAGCTGAGCCCAACATCCACACCGTGTTTGGCTGCGGTAGCCAGCGGCCGTTGTCCCATAATTTCCTCCATTATGCCAAAAAATGGAAAGTAGGTAGGGGCTGCACCACTTTTGTTTTGGTCAGATTTTGCCTTATAGGCTAATACCCACACTTCAGCCCCTTCCAGCGGTTCTTAATTTGGTCAATGGACCCGTTTACCCCCGATTCATTAGTCTAAGCATCTCCCAAACTTGCTTAAACAGCTCGTTGTTGCGGGATTTGCGCCCATCTAGTCGCTCGGCTGTTTTTAATTCTTTGAGAATGTTTAACATGTTTTTTTAATTATTATTTTAACTCTGTCATGCATAGTAAAACGTCAATACGTCATTACTTTGCGTAATGAATATGCACAGAAATTTCCAAGTGCAGAAGGCAATCCGATTGAGCATCTACATGGCTAATATTTTCCTATCAAACGGATTCTCAGAAATTTACACCACCTCTTTAAATCCAACTGAATTCTTGATCGGATTGGGATGTTTCATTCCAATCAAGGTGTTTACACGAGGCATTTTCATTCCGATTGAGCTTGAAGCTGATTATTAACGGAATATAAGGCTCCATGTAAACGCACCTACTGTGTTTTTAATGTTTAACAGGTTTTTAAAAAATGTCAATCCGACTAAGGTTCGGAACGGTTATTTCTAGAATTTAGCATTGCTGTGGCTAACATTTTGGCACCCCCATGTTAAGTCTATGGGCATTTCATTGCAGTTTCTTCAGAATTGTAAATGTTAATTCAAAAACTGTACATTACACGAAAACATAGAGTTAGAAAAGGCACGAGACACCCTAAATAACCTACACTGTGAGTGAGAATGGAGTAGCTTAACAATTTAATGTATTATATGCGTAGTGTAAAATTGTTGGCGTAATTGCAGTTTTGAACATGTGAAATTTCACTTGTTTTGTCACTGTATCTACTCGTTTGCTAGTTAGCTTTAATAGGCTACTACACCTACTAGCCTACTAGCTAGCTGAATAGCTAATCTAGTGCAGCCAAACTATGTAAGATACTGTAGCTAGCTAGTGATCAATATTAGCTTAAATAATGAAAAAGAGAACTTACTTCAAGATGCTTCTTCAGGTTAGAGGTTGGCTCTTTTGAAGCAGATAGCAGTTTGGTTGCTGGCAAACACAGCTTGCATTGTACTGTTATGTTGCGACCTTATTTAAAATTTGAAAGTAAAATCATCCCGGTATTTCCATGACATAAACGCGTTGTGCTGGTTGCTTTCTGTCTCACTCTCCATTCTACAGTCTTGTGAGTCAGGCAGGCTGCTCGCTTTTTTCTTCTTTTTTTTTTCATAAGGGGCATATGGGAGATACACCCTGGACTTGCCTAGCTGTCATTGGATAGATTTTCCAACTGAATAAACATTTAATGAAAAAAAAATGAAATTAAATGAAAAAAAAAATCAAATGTAATCCCTTCAGTAATATAAATATTTTAAAAAAGTAACTGTAATTTGATTAGGCTACCATCAATTTAAATGGTACTGTAAAGGAATACAGTGTAAACTAGGGAGGAAGTTTGTGTTTCAGCAGGACAATGACCCTGAATGCCAGAAGAACACTGGGTTGGCTTAAAATGAAGAAAATAAACGTCCTTGAGGGGCCCAGTGAGAGCCATGCTCTTAACCCCATCCAGCATGTGTGGAAAGACCTCAAAATCGCTGTCCACTGCAGCAACTTTTGCAAGGAGGAATGGGCTAATATAGTTCCATCACACCGTGCAAAATTAACAGACTTATCCAAAAAGATTGATGGCTGTAATAGCTGCCAAAGATGGTTCAACCAAGTACTAAAGAAGGAGGATAATTACTTATTAATTGTTGACATTTCAGTACTTGATTTTTTTATTCTTTAATGGTTTATAATTTTATTTCTTTTTTGGGCTGCACTGTTGCAGAGTTGAGTGATTCACAAATTTAAAAAACATATGGCTTGAATGTCTGCATTTGTTGATATGAGGCATAATTCTTCCATGAGAGAAGCACAGGAGAATCTTGGGAAGGGCTCCTCTCCAGCTTGGAGGGCCATGATCCAGCTGCATTTCCTGCTCCCTCGTACTCTCATAGCTGGCAAGTCATATTCATATAGGCAAGGCCATGGTTAATGTAATCAAGTAATAAAGAAGTGAGCTGGAGCAAAATCCAGGACCAAGGTAGAGTAGCCCTGCAGGCACTGTGACTCTCCAAGAGCAGGGTAGAGCAGCCCTGCAGACACTGTGGCCCTCTAGCCCCAGGGTAGAACAGCCTTGTAGTCACTGTATGTGTGACTGGCCCCTTCCCTGTCCTTTTTCCTGGTTCTGTACAGCTCTACCCGTATGCTCAGGGACAGGGATGCCCAGCAAGGAGGCCGCAGTGAACGCAGAGCCAGCACTAGTGATCAAGTGCCCTGTGCCTGCCTCAGAAGACTTTTCCTCTATCTGCCAGTGTTACCCAATACCCTCCCTTCCATATGCCTTGGCAGCCATAACTCCAATAGGCGAATATTCATTAATGAGGCCAGCTTTCCAAGAATCAGGATAATGAGGGGAAGGCAGGTGTGTGGATTGGGGTACCTGCCGGCCATGTTTTTACGCTGATGTGGTTCCTGCCTGACCCCTGTGAACCCTTTTTATTTTCTCTGTACTCTGCCAGAGGTTTATGGAATGGACTGGCCAGTTAGCATTTGATACTGAGTGCTAAGGACCACATGCTCCACTGTATCTGACAGATATGATTTCCTCTTCAGAGCATGAAACACAGAACAGCCTCAGACCCTAATGAGGGAAACTGTGAAAATGTCACTATCTCTTTCTTGTGGAAACTAAAGATATATTTTAAGACATTTGTTTTTTTTTTAAGTTGATTAGAGACTTGGGCTAACATGAGCAGTAACTTAGAAGTACTAACTAAGAAGTATTAACAAAGGAATGCCAACACAGGATCCAGAGTGGATCAGGGCCTCTGCGCTGATCAGGGATCAGTTGCTGTGGGTAGAAATAAAGTAAAGCTGGATCTGAAGAGGATGTTACTCAGCCTTAGAGAATCAATGGGCAAGAAAGACAGAGGAAAGCCAACATGAAGCTGTAGATGGTTGAAACTCTGGTGTGAGGGATTCACAGTATTCATATTTCAGCCCAGACTAGAGTGATAAAAAGAAAGGCATGTGAGGCCAAGGCTAAACTATGAGAGCCCAGCTGTGCATAAATACAGTACATGCTAGTACATGCTTCCCTCAAGGTGGGGGAAGGGTCCTTCAAGGCAAAGGATTGACATGGACATGCTCACTAAGGCAAG
This sequence comes from Megalops cyprinoides, assembly GCF_013368585.1. Classification (NCBI taxonomy): domain Eukaryota; kingdom Metazoa; phylum Chordata; class Actinopteri; order Elopiformes; family Megalopidae; genus Megalops; species Megalops cyprinoides. The sequence goes on along the minus strand of NC_050591.1, from coordinate 5,316,947 downwards.
GAGAGAGAGCTTGCTTTTTCTTGCTCTCCGGGGGGGTAAATTATGATATTTTCAGCCGTCGGCCTCTGCTGCCGTAATTGGCTTAGTTCAATAATTAATGAGCTTTAAAAAAAAAGTTCAGGCTGGAATCGGTTTGATTTAATAATTAAGATGTTGACATAGAAGGGGTGGGGGAAGGGTGAGGACACCCTCTCATCCAACATTATTAACCTGGATGGTCTCCTCTCAGTCAGCATTATTAACCTAGATGGTCTTGGGTGCCTTGGCAAACAGTGTGTTCTCATACCTGTGACAACTCCTGCCAAATTGGGATGCAGAGATGGTATAACCTGTCTGTCAAGGGTAGCATTAGCAACAAATAGATTCATATAACAACCATATGTAACCCCCTTTATTTCAAGGGATTACTGTATGGCAATTTACAATGTGATACTTTATGCTAACATGCTATAATGTACTAATCACATGTACTGGTGTATATAATGTAAATGCTGTACACCAAGATTGTCTTGGAGACAGGAATTGGAATGACATGGAAGGACACCTGATAGCTAGCTAGCTACATAGCCTGGATCAAAGTTAGACACATAATCACATTTGTAATTTGTAAGTTGCAAGTAAAACATGTCGGTCGATCTTAGAAGGTCAGTCTTAGAAGTAAAGATTTAGATGTACTCCCTTTAACTTGGGTCTCCTCATATTGCTATGTTAAATTCTTATTGAGGGTGATAAATAAACCTATGATATGGAATATACTAATTGGCTGCACACTTTTGAGTAATACTTTTTACTACATTTCCCATACTTTCACAGCCTTCCTGTCACTTTTACAGCTCCTTCACATCTGTCACACACCTGGCCAAGAAATGAATGCTGAAGAGCCTAGATCCTATGTCTCTCCCTAGCTACTCAGGTCAGAGTTAACCTACCCTTTCGAAGGAGTGAAGTCACCGTTACAAGGACTTCAGTGTCCCCCTGGAAACAATTGACCTTGAGTAGCAGCATGTGGCATAGTGGTAAGGCACTGGACTCATAAGCAAAAGGTTCCTGGTTCAACTTCCTGCTAGTGCACTGCTGTTGTACCCTTGGGCAAGGTACATAACCCAGAACTGCCTTTGTAAATATCAAGCTGTATAAATGGGTAACATTTTTTTAAAAATGTAACCTATGTAAGTTGATAAGAGCATCTGGATAAGAGTGTCTGCTAAATGACAATAATGTAAAGTAATGAGTAGAGAGTCTTAAAGAGATGCAGAGGAAGGGAGCCTGGTGAGTGATCAAATGCCAGCAGTCCCCTTGTGAGCTCTGGCCATGGTTTAGCAGGCAGCGCTCTTTGTACAAAGGGTGCAATTGAGCTGAATGGTAGAATGAGATCAGACAAGCAGGCCATCTGGGGTGCTGATCTGAAAGCCGGGGACCAAATGAATTGGCACTGCCTATTGTGTGATGAGTCGTGCCTGAGTCTTCACATTGTGCCACTGACAGATGCATAGCATGGTTTGATGAGCAGCACTGAGCATTCAAGAGTGCCTCATATTTATGGGGGGTTTTCAATAACACAGTTAGCAGTTTCCTCACAGACAGCAGAATGCAGCAGATCTTTCCAGGAGCTTATAAACAGTGTGGAACAACTCTTAGGATCATGTTGGAAGGTTGATTATGTTTCTGTGTGGACGCAAGACACTAAATAATATTTATGAGGTAGCTTTTGGTTGGATTTTGCAGTAAGGGGTCAGGATTGGTTTTGTCTGGCAGGACATGATTACAGTTATCTGAGAAAGGTCACGATCTGGGTGTTCCTCCACTGAAAATATCTGTGCCCATGGAGAACACTTTCTTTACCTGAAAGTGAGTTCATGTCCACCCAGGCCAGATATCAAAGAGTGCTCATTCAGCATGATAGCAAGGTAATTTAGATGGACAAGGGCAGAAAGAGCAGGTACTTAACCAATACGGGTATAAATTAAAAATGTCTGAAAGATTTGATCTGAACTCCTCAGAGCAAAGAGTTAGCAAAAAAGACAGGAAAATGAAAGGTTCAGAGAGAGATTTTTTTGACATCTTCATAACAAGCCGTATTTTCATTTTAGATTCACACTGGCAACTTGTGTTTGGGGGGGAGGGGTGACCTATAAAAGCTTTTATTACAAAGAGATAAAAGCTGCTTTTAAATCTCAGCTTTTGACAAGAAATATAGGGCATTAAGGCATGAAGTGACAAAAGGATGAATGTATTGGCACAGTAAACACACAAAGCAGTGATAAATCATTTCACTCTCCCTCCCTCTCTCTTTCTGTCTCTCTCCCACTCTCTCCTTCCCTCCGCCTGCCTCTCTCTGCGCCTGTCTCCTTCTCTCTCTAGCTCCTTTCCTTCTCCCTCTGTCTTCTTGTGTCTCTGTCTCAGTTCTTCTCCCTGCGTCTCTCTGTGCTTGTCTCCCTCTCTCTCTTTCTTTTTCTTCTCCTTCTCTCTTCTTGTGTATCTCTGTCTCTGTTTTTCTCCCTGCCTCTTTCTGTGCTTGTCTCCCTCTCCATCTTTTTCCTATCCTTCTCTCTTCCTGTGTCTCTCTGTCTCTGTTTTTCTCCCTGCCTCTTTCTGTGCTTGTCTCCCTCTCCATCTTTTTCCTCTCCTTCTCTCTTCCTGTGTCTCTCTGCCTCTCTTGCCTCTTTCTCTCTCTGTCCCTCACTGTCTCTCTCTTTCCTTCTCTTTCTGCCTCTGTCATCTGTACCTGTGTGGGTTGTGTGTCTCTCCCTCCCAGTGCATCTGCTACACGTAGTAGCAGAAAAGCAAAGCAAACACACAAATTTGATCAGGGACTTAAGGAGCTGCCCATAAACAGCAAGTAGGCCCCCCTCTCCATAAACAAAACTCAACACCACAACCCTTTAATTCCCCTGTACACCCAGTACACAAGTAAACACAGCCTCCAACAGTCGACACTCATGTCCTGCTCCCTTGTGATTTGTTTTCCCATTAGTACTGAATGCAGGCACTGCATTACCTAAGCCAGAGACACATGTCATCCTGCATTAGCCCATCCAGGTGGAACAGAAAAGGCCGTACAATCATTATGTAGTCTTTGGGGGGGTATAGCAGTGGAGCTCCATCACGACTCATTACTCTCCATGCAAGCAGCCCATGGACCCCGATCCTGACTCCTGGCCTTCTGCTATCTGGAATTGCAAGGTAGACATGACTAATTGAACTCGTTCGGTACCTCAGCCACAAGGACTCATGGACAAGGACTTCATGGGAGCATGAAGGGGGGTGGAGGTGGAGTGGGGGGTAGTAAAAGACTCTCAGGAACAGTATTAGAGGTCTGAGGGAATGCAGGTCAAGAGGCCAAAAACTGAAAAGCAAACAAAAAAATAGGTGATACTTTGAGACAACATGGACATTACATACATTATACACACACACACTCATATATGTACACTATATGGACAAAAGTATTTGGCCACACCTGTTTTTCAGGGTTTGGGCTAGGCCCCTGAAGTGAGGGGAAATCTTAATGCTTCAGCATACCAAGACACTTTGGACAATGCTATGCTTCCAACTTTGTGGCAACAGTTTGGGGAAGGCCCTTTTCTATTCCAACATGACTGTGCCCCAGTGCACAAAGCAAGGACTATAAAGACATGGTTTGATGAGTGCGGTGTGGAAGAACTTGACTGGCCCGCACAGAGCCCTGACCTCAACCCCGTCGAGCACCTTTGGGATGAACTGCAACGGAGATTGCGAGCCAGGCCTTCTTGTCCAACATCAGTGCCTGACCTCATAAATGCTCTACAGAATGAATGGGCACAAATTCCCACAGAAACACTCCAAAAACTCAAAAAAACTCCAAAAGCTGTTATAGCTGCAAAAGGGGGACCAACTCCATATTAAAGTATAAGTATTCGAATACAATGTCGTTACAATGTAATGGTCAGGCGTCCGAATACTCTTGTCCATATAGTGTGTATATATATATATACTGTATATATATATATATATGTACACACTGATGAGCTAAAGCATTATGACCAAATGCCTAATATGCTGTTGGTCCTCCATGTGCCGCCAAAACAGCACCACCCCACCAAGGCATGGACTCTACAAGACCCCTGAAGGTGTCCTGTGGTATCTGGCACCAAAACATTAGCAGCAGATCCTTCAAGTCCTGTAAGTTGCGAGGTGGAGCCGCTGTGGATCGGACTTGTCGGTCCAGCACATCCCACAGATGCTATTTATGATAATGCTATTTATGATATTTACGATTCGAAATCGGGGAGTCTCCAATCAAGTCAGTAGCATTAAGATGTAAATCCCTCACACTACAGGATCATTTGGGCAGACAATCGGTTCAGACCAGCCTTGAGTAGGGAACGCCCCCGCAATTGTCGGGAGGGGTGAATTGGACCCAGAATCGGCCCAATTATCCTCTAGTGTGGGGCCAGCATGAGTCAAAGTTCATAGGGATAGACAGACACTTAACAGGAAAGTTGCTAAAAGCCACAAACTAATGGCCTCAAAAAATACCACAGAACTGAATCTATACATTCATGACCCAGCCTCAGCAAAAACTGTATGCCAAGAACTTCAAACAGCTGATATTTATGGTCATTCAGAAACCAATTTCAACCAAGGCAAAGGTGCAACCTGGTGTACTGAGCACAAAATATCCCTCTGGAAACAGTGCGAAAGATGTTTAAAAGCATTATGAAAAGGACTGAAGCTGTTCTGAAGGCAGCTGAGTTGGTCGCCAACTCCTCATTAGTTAATAAATATTTTTTGGTGTTTCCATAACTTTGTCCACCCCCGTAAATGTGATGCAGTTGCATATGTATGTATTTAAATGTCCATGTAAAACTTTCATCATGTGAGAAGGTTGAGGGATAGTCCCATGAAATGCCTTCGCAGCGAGAACTCACCATGAGAAGGTGAGAAGGCTGCAGGTGCAAACCCTACCTGCGGTACTAAACACCCAGCTGTATAAATGGAGCACATGTAAAAATGCAAGCTGCCTTTGAAAAGGGTTTTTGCTAAGCATACATAAAACGACAGGTAAGAGTGTGGATGGAAAGCCCAGGAGCCTCCCGTGGCTCCAGATTCTTTTCCCCGTGTTTTAATGTGATACATGTCAGTCACTACAATCTTTGCACAGCTTGTGAACTGCACAAAAAAATAGTATCTTCATGGTTGATGAAGTGATTCACTGCAAGTAATAGCCTTGCACAATGCTATGCAGCAGGCATTTGTTTTTCTTATATTAATTCCTGCCTGTGCTTCTTACACAGCTTTTATATTTGAATCATAGCACAAAGTTCTCATTTTCAGCAGCAATAAAGATTTTAATGTTGAAGGAGGACATAATTATGGCCCGAGCAATCAGGGTGAATAGAGACAGGCCAAAGGTGCCAGAAATAGTTTTATCTGCAATTAGATTTGATGTCAGCCCCTATTCCTCCACATATAGGTCCTCCTCTGGGCATCCCTTTAATAAGGAAATTTCCAAGAGACTTCATTTAAGGGTTTTCAGAATAAATTTTTAGCACTGTTGATGTTGTTAAACACTGCTAAAAATGTGTTTCATTGAGACTGTTCTGTCCCATCTCAGGGTGAGTTTTGATCTGTGTGGTACTGACCAGCACTCACCAGCAGAGTCATATCCAGTATCATATCACAGACCACAAGTTGCTGAGTCATATCACAGACCACCTATCTGCAGAGTCATATCAGAGACCACCTGCCTGCTGAGACATATGACAGGCCACTTCTCTGCTGCATTGTATCACAGAACTCTTATCTTCTGAGTCATATCAGAGACCATATATCCACCGAGCATCACAGGTCACATTTTGCTGTGAGTCATATCAGAGATCACTTACCAACAGATTCATACCCAAAAACCACTTGATCTGCTGTGTCTGCAGACTACACATTGCTGAGTTATATTACAGACCACATGCTGCTGAGTCATATCAGAGACCACCTCCCTGTTGAGTCATATCAGAAACCACATATCTGCTGAGTCATATCACAGACCACACAACACTGTGACCACATGTGGCCCAAAGCAATTTCCAAGCTGTAGGCTGAACATCATCCTGTAATGATTAGGAGCCCAGCTACATGAAGTTTTTATGGGTTGTGTGCGAGATCAGGATGCTTCTGCTTACAGAAAGTGCTTCCTAAAGAGGTCTGCATTCACTGGTATTCAGATTCTAAAGCTGTTCAAACACTTGCCTTTTACCCCCTAATGCACTGGACCAGTTATCATTCCTCAGCATCTTTCTCTGAAAGATAAATTGTGATTCTGTCCAATCTAGAGATACAAATAACCGTGCAGCAGTGGCTGTCCCTTAGAAGGATATAGATGAGTATTTCATCATTTTTTAATGGCTGTGTAATGTTTATATTCATGCTGTTCAGTGCTCAGCAAAGAGAGCCAGCGAGTGTGTTTGTGCATTGGTTGTGCTTTGGCGATATGCACTTATTCTGCAACACGTTTCTGTGCCAATAAAGCATTTTGAATTGAAGTGAAATTAAACTGAAGGGGGCGGAGAGAGAGGGAGTGAGAGAAAGAAGTGTGAAAACGAGAGACTGAATATTCAGTGAATCCACTGAAAGAAAAGGCATGTGGAGCACTATGCAATTAAAAGAAAATTCTATAAAGTAGACATATCATTTAGACTTCAGTCAAAACTCTTTAACTCTTGTTATCCTGTCAATTGCACAACAGAGAAGGAAGATTTGGAGTCCACTCAGCACACTCAACTATATTAAATGGGACAGCAGAAACCCTACAAGCAGAATTCTGTAGCAATGGTTGCTAACATACACTAAGCTTAGACCAGATCTGCTTCTAAACAACATATCAACCAAATTATGAAACCAGCCAAAAACCAATTAGTAACATTTAGGGTTTTGGTTGGTTTTAAATTTAGGTTGATTTTGAGGGATTCTATGCTGTATATCCACTGAAATGTAATGGCTATCCGTACCCTTAGACAAAATTATACACTGACAGAGTGTCTCTTCAATGTCAGAGATACAAATCAGACACACACACCTGACCAAGAACAGGCTCAGTGACCAAGGCCTGGCCATAGAGAAAGGCAGACATAACATGGCTCTCATGGCTGCGTGGCCACTGTGAGACAGGTGAGATGGATCAGAGATGCACTTTCTCTTACTTACATTGTAATAAATTTCAAATGATTAAAAAAATACCATGAATATTTTGCCTTATCCCTCCCTATATTAAAGAAATGGGGTAGTGAAGAGAAATTATATGATAAAGAGAAATTAAAAACTCTTCTGGGTGAGGGAAACTCTGTACCTTTGGCTGCATGATATGTGTCACAGCCTGAGGGACACTGGGCAGGAACCTTACACTATACTAAAAGTGTATCTTATGTAGGCCTTTATATGTATGCATTCATTTTACTGTTTTAGGTTTAATTGTCGATACGGCGGCTTCTTAGCCAGCTTTGTTTTCGCTGTCCATGTGCTCTTGTTTACTGTTTTCCCCTGTGTTCCAGCCCTGCCCTGTTCTCTGCCCTGTCTCCGCCCACCTGTGCCTCATCACCCGCCTACCTGCACACCTGCATCTCATTCCCTCATTGGACTCGCCCTATATATTCCCTGTTTGTGGCGTGCTCTTTGCTATTTTGTCTCAGTTCTTCTGTTGTGCTACAAGCTGCTTGTTCTGTTTTGCCTGCCTGTTCTTGTTGATTTTTGCCTGTTTCTCTGACCTCGTTTTTTTGGATCTGTTTTTGGTATTGTTCACCGTGATTTCCCTGGTTTTTTGACTTTGCCTGTTCAGACCTTGTTTTCGGATTTCGATCTGGATTCATTAAACTCGTGGTGTTCATCGTGCCTTCCTGTCTGCGCCTGAGTCCCTGCAGGAGCTCCCTGACATTAATGCTTTAGTATGTATATTTCTCTCTGGCTTTGGCAATACTGTACACCTGTGTGGTTATGATATTAAAGCTTATATGAATATGTATTTGAATTTGGATTTGAGCAATAGAGGAAGAGTGTGAAAGAGAAAGATGCCCCCCACTCTGGCCCAGTTCAGGGTAGAGGCACAATGTACTGCAGTGTGTGAGGGGAACCAGGAGCTCATGAATATGAATGGGATGGGACCTGCTGCAGAGCGAGGTGTGACCCAGTTATGGGAGTCATTAGTAAGGATGAAGCAACCACGTCGCTGAGGAGCCCCTTCCCACAGCAGCATGTGGCCTTGTGGTTGGAGTGTCTGCCCTCAGCCCAGGAGCTCATGAGGTCAGCCGCCAGCCCTCAGCCCAGGAGCTGGCGGAGTCCCCAGTCAAGCCATACCCAAATGTTTTCAGCATAGCCGCCCCAGCGTCTCAACTTAGTGCTCTGCATGAAAAGAGATGGATTGTGGATAAGACGGGAGCTACGGGGTGTGTGCGTGCGTGCGTGCGTGCGCTTTCACATTAAGCTGCTTCACACCACATTTATTGGGGCTTCTTATGTGGCACCAACACTGCTGAGACTTTGAAAGAAGGTAAGAATGCCCTCGTGCCTAGCAGCATGGGCAGCATAAGGACAAGAGGACATCAGATGGCACCTTCGCATTGCTGAGGCAAGCACGACATGATATACAGTGGTCCCCCCTTATCCATGGTTTCGCTTTCCGTGGTTTCAGTTACCTGCAGTCAACTGCGGTCCGAAAATATTAAATGGAAAATTGCAGAAATAAACAATTCATAAGTTTTAAATTGCGCACCGTTCTGAATAGCATGATGAAATCTTGTGCCGTCCCGCCCAGGATGTGAATTATCCCTTTGTCCAGCGTATCCACGCTGTATATGCTACCCGCCCGTTAGTCACTTAGTAGCCATCTCGGTTATCAGATCAATTGTCACGGTATCGCAGTGCTTGTGTTCAAGTAACCCTTTTTTTAAATAAAAAAACTTTAAAAAATCAATACTTATGAGGACCTGGTTATTGGTCCTTAGTTTTATTTCTTCATTTAAAGTTTTTCCTGGCCAGTATGTATGTATAGCAAAAAAGCATATATAGGGTTCGGTACTATCCGTGGTTTCAGGCATCCGCTTGGAACATACCCCCCCACAGATAAGGGGGAACTACTGTACTGAGCCAAATAAGGAACCATACCAGGTCTGCATCACTAGAAAAGAGGATGTTAGTCTTTGATGTCACACTGCTGATCACCCCTACCCCCATTAGCCAGGGCACCATTTAAGTCTTTCTGTCTCAGCATACTCTTTACCTCCTGTTTTAGCTGTTGGACAGAAAGCCACCAACATCTCATCCATGCACTAGCCAGGGGTATGTGATCTTTGACCCCCACCCTGCAAGGTGTCAAAACTTCGGTTCTGCACTGTGGGGGCTCAATGTGAGAGATCACTGTTGCAAGTAGAATCTGGAGAAGGAAAGGAGACCCTTTCTCACAGCTGAGAATGGAGCTGAAATGGAAAGTATCTCCATGATTTTTAATGCCTAATCTCAAGATAGAAAACCCCATAAAGCACTGAATGAGGAGAGTGCCACACACTCTCAGGTACTCAGAGCAGGAGGTCCCAGCCAGCTATCCAGGCCAGCCCCTGCCCCCCGCGTTCGGGAAAACTGATGCGGGTTTTGGCGCGAGTCGTGAGGGGTTGTGACAGATGAGATTTTAATGGCGCCAAGCACAGCTGATGAATGCTCCTACACGCTGCCTCTCTCCTCTCCGCTCCAGACGGCCTCGTTCACGTCTCACTCCCACCCACAGCCCGCAGGGGCTGATTGATGGGCTCCGGGGCCCAACTCTCCAGCCTCCTCCTCTGCCTTAAACCCTCATCCTCCACTCTGGTGCTGTTGTGTGTCCCGGATTTATACTTTAGCATGCTAGCCTGTACCTGCTAACCCAGTGCAGTCTGGTGAGGTGGAGAGGAGGCACGCATCAGAGTGCAACCACAAGCCAACTCACTATGGTCTATATTTTTGGACTTTTTTGTCAACATTTTATAAACTCTTCTCAGTTTTTCACCACATTTAAAGCCATTAAATATTCACCGCTGGTGGATCAGAGTTATTTTTCTGTTATTTTTTTGATAATCACTTTATCTTTTAAGCACCTGTGTTTTTCCCACTACCCTGCATATTCTGCTGCTCCTTTTTGAGGTCCTCACAAATGGCCTCCAGATCGTTGCAAACTAGCATCTCATGAACAGTGCCAGAGTAAAGCTTTAGTTACACTACATTGTTGTCATTTAGCAAATGCTCTTGTGCAAAGTGACTTACAATTTTCAACCATTTATATAGCTGAATATTTACTGGAACAATTGAAGGTTACATGCCTTGCCCAAGGGTACAGCAGCAGTGTCACAGTGGGGAATCGAACCAGCAACCTTTCAGTTATGAGCCCTGCTCCTTAGTACTACGCCAAATTGCCACCACTGCTCCCTCACTTCTGCCTTTGCTGATGATGCTCCTCATTGCAGACAGAAAGTTTTTCACACCAAAGTCCCTGATCACACAGAGTAAGACAAATTGTATCCCTTCCCAAATGTAAGCCTTATGTCTCATGTGAGCTGCTCAGCAGAAAGACTGTGATTGGTGAGGCAACAATCACATCTTCTTGGCCCTCCCCCGATGGAAAGTGTTTGAGTTCGGATGCAATGAAGACTTTTGCTCTCTCAATGTGACAGAAGGTCTTTTTGGTGTAGATTCCGCAGATCCTGGTGATTTGTTCGGTCACCTCCCCCCCGCACTGTGCTTATGTTCGGCACATCAGTGCAACGTCATCGGATGAAGCTTAAATTTCTGAATGGCTGCCACCATTGGGCTGTCCTTTCAACCTTCAAAGGGCGCCAGGTCACTTGTGCAGATGTTCCCCAGGTTATCAGCAGTGATTATGATCACAAAGCTCTCACCAGCCTAAAACATTCTAGGCCATCGTGACCTCAGTTTCCATGGCAATGAAATGCACACCTTTCTCAGTCTCAGGCCTATCTGACCTGCACACCTGAAATGACCAGCTGAGATCTGCTTTTATGACAATGCTTTTCCATCCCGCTACGATTTAAGGCTGTGTGGCTTATAATGGGAGTTCAGGTAATTAATACAAGAATATGATAGCAGTTAATTATACTAATCGGATCAAATTAATTACACTGGCATATGCAAACTGCGGCGATACATTTTAATAATCCTTTTTTTAACCCCCTTTGCTTTATTTACATATTCATTGAATTACTTTTCAAGTTGTCTTTTGAAAGGAAGCTAATCATATGAGACTACAGGAATAACATGAAAGTAACTAATCTAGCCGTGTTAAATATGTCCTTTGAAAAATCCCTGCAATACTGCTTCAATTTGTTTAAAATCCCCAAGGATGACCCTTGATCGCTGACTAAATATATATGTGATTATGTAATCTTCATGTTTAATTTTAATATTCAGTGTAAGTAATGTGTTTGCTTAGGCTGTCATCGCTGTGCCATTTCTGTCACAACGCATGTTTAATGTCTAAATCTGAGTAACTCCCAACCCCTGAGAACTTAATCATATTCATAAAAGTCATCCTTTGTACGAATAATAAAAGAACAAAAACATATGTGCCGAGCTGTTTCATGAGATATAAAGGAAATTATTTATTGATCAATGCAGAAAAAAATGCTGTCATTGTGACAGTCCTCATTTTGGGAATTTTGTTTAGTTTAGATTAGTTAGATTAGTTTTCTGTTTTACGAGGCTGCTGCAGATAGCCTGATAGTGTTTGTGAGACACTTTTTCTGGTGCTTTTATGTCATCACTTTGTTGTGATTGGTGACTGCAAAAAATAGGTCTCACTTCACACTGAGGCCCTTGTGTAATTAAACAAGCCACAAACAGGTTTAAAAATTTTAAGTACTTGCTGTTCCTGAGTGGGTCAGACAGCTGAGACACTTGCTGTAAGTGCAGACTAAGCCCCTTGGCCTGACTTCAAACCCAACTGTGTCATCTGCCGACAAAGACTGAGAGCCACGGTGGATAGGCAGGTAAATATAAATAATTAATATGTACATGGGTACTGAGGCCCAAAGTCACGAGCATAACTTACACCAATTTTGTAATAATGCCTTGGCACTGCAAAACATGATATTCTTTTTTAGAAAAGCAATGGCAAAGGTCCATCTCCTAGAATGCATCTCTGTGGCAGGAAAAAAATACATTAAGACAGGGGAAAAGAAGTAAATTATTGCTAAGATTTCACCTGTAACCTGGCAGCTGGAAGATACAGTGGTCCTGAAATGTTTCAGTCATGACATGGTATCTTTTATTTCAATGAGAATGGGAGGAGCCTCTCACTTGCTGTGTTGATGACCTTGCCAGAAATAAATAGCTAATCATGAAAGCTAAAAAATAAAAAAGGTAGAAGGTCAAAAACAGAGGAGCTTGTAAGCAGTCCATCATTCTCACAGATGCCCTGTAGAGGATGTTGTAGAAGGGCATGGAGAGGATGTTACACTGCATCCTGCAAGTGTTACGCTCCTTTAAACATTATATCCCAGCATTACAGCTGTCAATGTGGTGAAACTGTGGTGCAGCACTGCAGTGGCTGTCAAGGGTGTGTCCCTCACGGCCATCTTACTTCATCCTATAGGGGGCCCATGTCCTAATCTTTAGCACTGCAAGCTAATCATGTCTCCTGTTGGGAGATTGTATTTTGTGGCTGGCATGGTTGTTGGTTTGATCGACACTCAGAAACCAGAAGTTGCACTGGTTCGCTTCACAAAATAAGGAGGAAAGTTTTTAAAAGCAGGCAGTATAGACAGCCGCATCTCTCTCATGAGCAGCGCTGTATTTGTACTGATCGATTGTAAACAATACATGAACACCACAGAGACCTCACACTGAAAGCCATGTGCAGACTTTACTGCACTTTAACCTGGAGGACGACACAGGCCTTTTTGGAGACATGCATCTTTCCTAAAAACACAGCAGCAGAACCTCTTCTGGGATCTGAACCTCTAACCCAGAGAGGAGTGAAACAGCCTGCACTGATGCCTCACTGCGCTGCTGGCTTCCAACTCAGCCTCAAGGGTCATTTCCACTCTTTCCCACAATTCATCTTTGAGATTTCCCAGCAGATTCTTAGGCTGTGACCCAGTTCAAATCAGAAGGCCTAACAGCCTCCAGCCCATCTCCCACTCCCTTCCCACACTGATCCAGGATCAGCAGCTTAGCCTGAATCACAGGCCAAACCCAAATCCAAGGGACCCTAGATTCCCAGATTTTCAACAGACTATAAAAACAGAGGAAAAAAAACACCAGGAAAGCACAGAACTGTGCAGAACAGCAGCAATATGTGACAAATCTGGATCACTGTTTAAATGATCAAACTTACTGTCTGAGCTTAGTCTGACCTTGTCCCAGTGTATACGTGCCAGCTCTGTGGGTTCAGAGAAGCACACACCTGCAATATTTTGGGGTGCATTTATGTTTGTTGACACAAGCCAATCAGTAAAAATCAGTAGAAAGACACAATTCAACAATCACCACATGCAGTGAAGTGAAGATGGGATGGGGGGTGGGGGTGGGGGAACGGGTCAGTTGTTACATGACATGAAATATTTATTGGCTCGTAGTGGCATAAAAAGGTGGGCTTTTAATTGCTTGTGACTTCAACAAAAACAGACTGACAAAAGTTTAGATTTGTTCTGCAGGTAAATTACGTAGCTGTTACTGAGTCGGAAAGTAAGTTTACAGATAATCATAATCAAGAAGAAAATGAAGGATAGATAAGTCTGTTTTACGAATATCAAGACTGGCACAACCCACTGCTGTCCCCAGCAAAACAACTCACGCTTCAGTATGAGGGAAATGCTAACATAGAGGAGTCAGATGGTGAGTATGAAAGTAACAGCACTGCAGCTAATGCTAACCGCTCTGGTGGGTCCCTAAAACTGAAAAAAGGGAGAAGTTTCAGGCCGACATAGTGTCTACCTATCATGGCTTGTGTGTGGCAAACAAATCAGAAAGCCTTTTTGCAAAAGTTGCCAAAAGGGACTGATTTTGTTTTTAGCACAACCAGATGTGATTGAGAATGGATTTGACAGATGGCAGCATGCATTGGAAAGGTTCAACAAACGTCAAAACTCAGACTGCCACTGTGAGATTTCAAAGATGATTTCAAGCACATGCAATGCGTGTGCAGTGATGTGTAAATGCAAGCAGAAAGATAAGCAGGTCGTGCACCTAATCTTGACCATCATTCCTGTGCCTATCAAGAGGGCCTGGCCATTTGCAAACATACTGATGAGCATTCAGACTCTTTGAATTTGCTTAGAATGAGGGGTGAGGATGTGCCTGGAATAACTACATGGCTAAAGCAAAGAAACTGCAGATAGCTGTCACATGGTTCCACAAACAAATGATTACTATAATGTAACAAGACGTAATGAGAAAGTTGGTGATTTAAACTGAGTTTAAAGCATATAAAACACCAATCCTTCATGTGTTAACTGATTGACTGTTTTCATACAATGGCTGAGGAGGAAACCACCAAAAACAGGGCCAATTGGGGAATTTTTGCAGCCAGTGAAGAATTTTTTTTGTTAGCGAGGAAACCAGCGAAACTGTTTTTGATTTTTATGGAAATGGTTTCAACTGTGAAACAATGAGTATGGAGTGTGGTCTTCCGCTGAAGAGTTTGCAGGCCCAGCTATTCAAAGTGAGAAGCATGCAGGACATTGTATCAATGTTTGGCAAGTCTGAACTCTCTGAGTCTTGTACCCAAAGCTGTTGAAGATCATCAGACTTTGTTTAACGATACCATGACACATATAAGTGAGAGGTCATTTTCTGGATTCTGACACTGAATCCTGCTGTCAACTACACCTCAGACAAGGCCGAACAGCACTGCTGTCATCCAGATCTGTGGGGACACACTGTCACCTTCAGACATTGAAGGAGCTGTCAAGAATTGACCTGGAGGAGCTCTGTACAGATGAAGATGATTGCGATGTCAAAATGGCTTTGATCAAATGGTAAGCCACTTTTTATTGTTGGTGTAAGGGGGTGGGTTCCCCAGTCAAAATTTAGACTTTGTGTGTATTTATGCGATCAACGACTTTAATTTTGCTATCACACAATTTTAAGATGTAGACAAGCACACTGTTTGTGCACAAAGCACACAGCAAACAAAACCTGTCAAGCACCAATAACAAAAATAGCTTGTCAAGCAGACAATAGAAAGGCAGAAAAAAAAATCATCTGAAAGGCAGAAATGTAACAAAATATAAAACACTACTGTGTCTTTTGAAATGTGTACCCACAATAATTCTCATAAATTGTTGTCTGCGTTGTAGTGTGACTGACTTGTCTTTTACAAATGAACCACTCACACTGTAAAGCATCTTTTCTATGGCATAGTAGATTAAGTACCTTGCTGAGTGGTACAACAGTGGTGTTCCACCTGGATCTCAACCAACAACCTTCTGGCTTCAAGACCAACTCCTTGACCGCTACTTGTAACAACAAAAGAACAAAGATTTAATCGCGAGAAATGTAATATGAGAGGCCATGCATATGCCTGTGTGTGAGACAGTCCCTATATGATACACCATGCATATACTGTATGTGTATTCCTGCATGCATATTCCTGCTGCCTGGATTCATGGTGACACAGGCTGCAGGGATGGGTGATGTCAGCAGGCCTTTCCAAACAGGTAGGAGCAACAAACCAAGCAGGTGTCACAATGCCCTCCACCACAGACTGTCCTGTCCTTAAAGCCACCGTGCCCTCACCTGCAGCCGTTAATGGAACTCTGCTGGTGGGGACTGCGCTCATGGATGGGAAAACATTTGCTCCGTGAACCATCAACATTTGTCTCTCCCTTCACCTCCCTTCACCTGCATCACACCAGGCACCCGTGTAAGAGGACCCACGTAAAGGTTGCCCAGGGCTGTTCTCAGATCAGCATTGCGCTTCAGGGTTCGCTCATGTACACCACAGTGGACCCTGTGATTCATTCAAAGTTCTCTTTGGAAAATGTCAGTATTTGCAAAAGACCACCCAGAGGAAGTGGCTCATCGGACATACCACGACCACACAAAGTCAGTGACTCATAGCTGAGCCATAAGTAGCTTGTGCATCCCTCCGAACACTTTCCCTGGATTTTCTTTCATTTTCCAAAAACAGCCACCATCTTTGCTGTAACTTGATTTCCCCGCGCTGTGTAAAATGAAGTTTATAACTTCATGCCTAGACGGGAGATGCCACGCTGTCTTATATTGAAATTATGAAAATACCCAAATCCTAATACCTCTCACAAGGTCTGTATTAAACTGGAATCACAGGGGAAATAAAAATACCATTTTCTCTGTTCAACAGATACTTTGTAAGAAGCACTTGCATATTGGCGGAAAAAAGCAAGGTTTTGCAGATTTGATTGAAGCGACGAGTTAAAACAAGAACAGTCTATTCATCATCTGTTTGCATGACTGTGTGACTCTCTTGGTGGTGAATTCATCCTGGACAGCCCTGGCCTCTGATTGGATGCATTAGGAGACAGGAGTAGGGGGAGTGGAGAATGTCAAAATGAAAGATGACTCTTTTCACCATGGCTTTGGAACTCAGTGCTTTGTTACCGTAAACATGAGTCATACAAACACATGTATGACATTTAGATATTTCTATAGCGCATAAACAAAATCATTGACATTTCACAGCGGCCTAGTACTTGTATAACTGCATATGTGCAAGCTATATAATTTCAGAAAACTTCAACACTTATAATAAATACACCTGTACAATATAATGAGACATAAATAGCTCTGGGGTCTGTAATTACAGAGGGACACAGTCACAGCAGTCTGCATCTCCTATCCCTGGACTCTCTCCCTGTTCCAGGGTGAGAGAGCTATGCCAAACCACACTCTGTGTAACAGATTACACACATTATTATTGTATGAACTTATACATGCTACTTATTAATTACATTATTAAAAAGGTATAAATGTACACAGAAGATACAGAGAGACAATTCACTTTGCATTAGTCTTTATTATCAGTACAGTATTTTCAGACTTCCCCATACAGGTAATTATGTATCTTTAATACTATTGTACCTATTGGTATATACAGTATTAATTGATGTTGTTTGTTTCTTGTTATTTTTATCAGCTTGGTAAAAGCGTTTTGAATATTTTACTAGAAAGGATGAGTGTTTTGGGGGTTTCCATTAGATGCTTTGTTTTAAAAACCCTCTGAAACGTTTTCAGTGTTAAAATGAGGTCATGGAGGAGGGTTTCCGTGTGGAGTTTTCCCACATCACTCAAATCAATTGAGATTGGTTTAGCATGTATGTGTGTGTCTGTATGTGTGCCTGTGCATGTTAAAGCATCAGAGACCACCTGAAGAGAGTAACACTGGTTTCAAACAGCTTTTCACATTTCGCTAACAGAAGCCATGCATAAACCTGCTCATAGTTAATTATAGAAGCAGCCCATAACTCTCACCCCTTTCAATGCAATTCTATCCATAGGGGGGCAGGAGAGTGTTTGAGCCAAAGCCAGTGTGCTTAAAGCTTGGCATCACACGCATGGCTCCATGGGAGTTCCCGGTCACCACTGGTCACAACCTAGATTTTTACCCACAGGCCTCTGGGCTATTCAGAGGACCCAATATGTCATCCGGCCTCTCAAACGGTCATTTCTGAGGTGCCATTTGCATTTCTTCTCTGCGGCAGTCATGTTCACTTCACACAGCGAGCTGTTAGATTTTTTTTTTTCTCCATATCCCACCGCAGATTCCCACAAGAAAGGAACAATAGTGCTTTGTGTTTTCACTGTTATTGCCTCTGCTGTTTTCGCTGTTGTTTTGGGGGCTCTCTCTTTTTTTGTTCTTGGTTTAATTTGCACATCAATCACGGCCACTTTTTTCCCGGGACAGCAGAGAGAGAGCGAGCTGTTGGGCCATTGTTGACTGATTGATCACCTCTCGTACGTCCTACATTACGAGAGGCAGGCTGCGTTATTGCCGCCGCCTCGGTGGCACACCGAACGGCGTCAGTCTCTGATGGAGCCGCTCGTCAATAAGAAATTGCATGGCCGTTGCCTAATTTCTCGAGGTGGAGACAGCCAGGGCCGTAATGACAGCTTCTGACAGTTTGGGAGCATTTTGACAAGCGTACCATGGAAGGCCATCAATATATATCACGTCTTTGGGAGAAATGCAAAACCACAGGAGCAGAATAGATGGATAAATGAAGGAAAGTAACGATTTGCCAGTTAGAGAATGGGCCTGAAGGACTGCTGGTCTTTGTCCGCTTGCATGTGTTTAGCACCTTTCAATACAGAGTCTGCATGGAGACACAGCAGCCTCTAAATGAATTCATAATCTTCAGAAACCAGAACAAATGATGTTTCAACAGAAGAAATGCAAATGCAAATACAGTGTTTATACAGGGAAAATGCAAATGCATATGCAGTATTTGCTTTGCATAAATAAATAGAAATAGGCAAAAGTGTAATATTCCTAAAAAAATTAACACTGAACAGAGCAGCATTCTGATTGCTCCTGAGTGGCTAGCATAAACTCATATGGCTGACTATCACATATGCACCATGTTGCCTCATTGGTCAGATTCACAGGTGAAGAAAGTCACATGGTGAATGTTAAGCTCAGCTGTGCTCTTACATTTCCTATGTCCATTCATCTTTTTATTGGTTTATTAAGGATATAATTAAATATTACATCACTGTAAACATTCTAGTAAAGTTCATGTCTGACTCTGGCAGGCCTGTTCTTCGTTGAGTTGTATGCTGGTAGAGAATTAAGTTGCATGGATACTCTCTGAAGCCTTGTTTATCTGAGGAACTAATGGTAAAAAATGGTAAGAAATCCACTTCACTGTATCGAGAGCTGGCCAGCTTGATCCAGGACTTCCATCCAAGCCAGGAATTCTATCTCAGTATGCTTAAAATGGAAAAGAGGAGAGG
Source organism: Megalops cyprinoides (assembly GCF_013368585.1). Lineage (NCBI taxonomy): Eukaryota > Metazoa > Chordata > Actinopteri > Elopiformes > Megalopidae > Megalops > Megalops cyprinoides. The sequence goes on along the minus strand of NC_050591.1, from coordinate 5,298,005 downwards.
ATCAGTGCCTACTTTTACCTGTGCCAGTATGTTCTCAACCACAGTTGCTCAGGGTAGTCAGGACAACAGGCAGGTTCCCTTTCTCCTGATTTCACATGAGGACACCTGTGTCACCACCTGTGTCACAACATGCATCATCACAGACTCGCCTAAATACCCGATCACCCCTATCAGGAGGTTTCGCACTGGGGGGGGGTGGGGGTTTTGAGGCCAGTCATTCCAGGAGCTGGTAGACAGAGAGAGCCTCCTTCACTGCTGTCCCAGATTCTGTTTCTAATCTCCGAAACTGCTCTGCACCTCGTGTCATCCGATTTGGATCAGCGTTCAGGACTTTAAGTGAAACCATTGGAGAGAGACCGTGTCTTATCTATCTATTCTGAGAGGCAGAGCCCTGCAGCGGTGCAACGTGACAGCAATCAAGTCACAGCAGTGACACAGACTAAAAGCTAAAGGGGCCAGATATGGTCACCAATCCAAGTCAAGTCTCCAAGTCAAGCTTCTCATAGGGCTCGTAAAGCAGTCATCCGGCAAGTCTGACACCTGACAGGAGGACCGTCCATCAAAGGGCCATTACCCACAATCCATCTCTTCAACACTGAGTGACAAGTAAGTCGGTACCATTGGTAAAGCTTTTAGTATGGGTTTGAACCCAAAACTAGAAGGTCAGATCTTACACAGTCACTTCAAGAACACTAAACCAACATGAGATATGGGATATCCAGTTTGCATGTCAATAAATTACCCTTTAGCCTCCACAAAAGTTGGTTAACGTGTAAGAGAATCATTGGCTGTGATCTGATGATATAATGATCCTAAAGGCAGTGTATTAATCCCTGATAAATTTGCTTGTACAGACAGTGGTAAAATTGTTGTAGTTCTTACAGCTGTCAGCTTCTGTGCCCCCCTTGAATGTATTTCCATAGATTACCATTACTGCATTATATGATCTGCCTCTTTCTGTTGTGATAAAAAGAAATATCTGAGCTCCAAACACTGCACCAAATCCTTTTCTTTAATTTCATCCTTGATGCTCCATATGGAGAAGTGTTCATTGAAAGGCAGGACAGATTTAAATTAATTTGCGTTAACAGCCCTTACAAGAGCTGAGAGATGAATTATTCAGATGTTTTAATTTTAATGACAGACAAGCATAAATCCATGAGAAAAAGTGACTTTTCTCTACGCCCGGCAACCTTCAATAAAATATGAGAAACAGGATTTTCCAGGATGTGATGCATGGAGTATCGGTTCGGTGTTCGGGTGGGGTATCAAGATGGGATAGCATGAACAAACGCAAGGGACAGAGATGTAGCGGAAACACTCAAACTCTTTACATGTTACATGGAAATGCCACAGCAGCACAGCGCTCCTCAATAGCAGCATGAAGACACAGTGTGTGAGTCTGTATGGCCACGGGGGCTGTGTGTGAGATAGCAGGGGTGTGTGCCTGTTCTGTGCGTGCATACGTGCTGCGTACCTGTGTGTGAGCATATGTGTGTGTGTCTGTGTGTGTGTATGTGTGTGCGTGAGCATATGTGTGTATCTGCAGTGTGTGTGTGGTTATGTATGCATGCATGTAAGTGTGTGAGCCACTGTGGTTTCAAAGCTTTGGTGAGGGGGTCTGTTTTAAAGGGGCATGGGATGACCCCTCTGATCTGAACTTTGCTGTCATAGCTGCATGTGCTGTGAACAGGAGAGGAGACGCCTGCTCAGACAGAATAATCCGGGCACTGGGGTTCCACGGGCTTGACCTCTTTTCCCTCCTCCATATTTACAGTCCCACACTGGGGCTGTCTTCTCCTCACTCCCCGTTCTCATTATGGCCTTGAATTTTTCAATAGTCTGCTTTTTATTGATTTTCCCTCTCTCTCATTCGAGATGATCTTCAGGCCCACAAATCAATTTTTTTCAGTGTAGGTTTTTAAAACGCATCTCTGAATGCAGCTGGCAGAGAGCAGGAAATCCATTTATGCTTGCATGTTGGTTTAGCAGAGCCTGCAGCCCCACGACATCGCTGCAGAGGCAGAGGGCATATCGACCCACATGCTGAACTCAAAGACGAGAGCCAGACTTACAGAGAGCAGACTTACACCAAGGACCAAGTACTATTTTATTCTTTTAGCAGTCAGACTCAGGTAAACATGGAAAAAGGAATGAACATATTTGGATCCTCCCCACTATCCCACAGTTACCACCTGAACCACGCACTAGCGCCCCCCTCTGATGGCCCTGCCTTTCTACACTCAATCCTGAGTTCATTCATTACCCACCAAACTTGAACACCACTATTAAAGTCGTTGTAATGTATCCTCTTGTTAAGGGAACCCATATCATTTGGATGTCACTCAGATCTGTGTATTACATTGAGTGCTGGGGTGCTCATGAGTTTCACAGCTAGTCTTTTAATAGAGTTGGATATTCGCTAAAGCAATAGAGGTCACGCACCTCACTCACGGGTACATCAGCCTCCCCAGCTGGGAATTCAACCTGCAACCTTCCAGTTACAGGTCATGTTCAGTAACTGACAGACTACACCACTCCCTTGTGAGGAACAGCAAAACATTTCCTGAAAAAGACTTGGGGAGCAGGCCTCAGCTGAACAGACAGATCAGTGTGCCATTAGAGGAGAGTGAAAGAGACAGATGGATACCCTCTTTCTGCACATTAATTTGGAAGCGGCCGCTGAAGACGCACTCCCTCCATGGTTAGGCTGTGGTGCTCTTTCCATTTCCAATAACTTTAATGTATTGCTATAATGGAAAAAAAATGTTTATTATTTTTCCATCAAGTAGAAGGAGAATAAAATCACTTCAGTTTGAAAGGAAGTCTGCAGTCAGGCTTGATTCCTCTCAGTGTACCCCACTGTTTCTCAAGGTTGCGTTTCTACTACTCATCACATAGAAAATTTACAAAATTGAACTTGCTCTTTCTATTTTCCTAAAAAATATATATTGGCACAGGGTGTTAAGCTGGAGAGCCCTCATTCAGTGCAGTAATTTTATTTAAATGAATAAAACAAAGAAAGAAGGAAACGGATAGCTCTGAAATAAACTGCTTATTTAGCAAGCTGCTTGTGTCCGCATCCAGTGATGGATGAACCAATACGAAACTAATAGACCGACCTCATTAAATTAAACCAGCCATAAAGTGAGGCCGGCTGCGTTTGCCCACAATAATTCCACCCCAGCAACCGCTTACCCAGATATTACCACAGCAACGATATTTAACACGTTACCATAAACAGGCTTACAGTCCTCACTCTCTGCAAGCAAACTCAATTTACTTTTCCATCTCCTCCACATGCAGTGTTGTAAATACTTCCCTCCATATTATATATCTTTTTAATGAGGGAAATCTGATAATGTGGGATGGAAGTTTATTGCCTCCACCTCTGGTAAGTGGAGGTAAAATGCTGCAGTCACCTCTAATGTTTCTGCCCATGCATGAACAGAGCTGAAAAAGTTACAGACACTGTGGGCTAAAGCTTGGGGAAGTGATTGCCTCTGGGACAAGGAAAAGGAAAAGGCCATTTGAGCCCTTTTTTGGGTTCTTTTAATTACATTTAATTAGCAAGGCTTGATTGAGCTTTGAATTGAATACCTGTCTGAATTTCACATCTCTTGAGTTACACAAATAAATGTATTTTGTGATTTAATTCTATTTAGAATAGAATAGAATAGAAACTTTATTTGTCCCCGTGGGGAAATTGGTTTGCAGCACCATCACAAGGCATTTCACCACAACATCACAGAGTTACTAGTAGACCAAGAGACATACTCATACACATACCCATACAACATGACAAACATACAGAGTCACCAGCAGACGTACTCATACACGTGCCTTGCACCTTGCAACAGATTAGGATGGCCAGACCAGCTGGACATCCTGCTTATTTACCCATTTAAAAACTTAATGGCTTGTGGAACAAATGAAAATTTAGATCTATTTTTTGTGAATAGTGGGGGCAGTATCGTTATCCAGATGGCAACAATTCAAATGAGGAGGCATGGGGATGCCTCTTGTCACCCACAATGCTATTTGCCTTATTCATCATTCTGTCTCTGTAAATGCATTCCATACTTGGTAACATAATCCCTAGCAGTTTACTGGCCATTTGTACCATTTTTCTGACAGACATTTTCTGTGTCTCAGTAGCATTGCCAAACCAACAGATGATGCAGAAGGCTAAAACACTTTCAATAAAAGCACAGTAAAACATTTTAAGACTTTTCTTGTGGACAATAAAAGATAACAGTTTCTTTAAAAAGTACATTCTTTGTTGTGTCTTAGTGCTTATGAGGTCAGTCCACAGGTCCCATTTAAGTTTATGGTCGAGCACAATGCCAAGGTACTTGAAATTTGTGACAGGTTGTATTGGCTCCCCATTGATAAAGGTAAGGTTTGAGGATTGAATCTTCCAAAAATCAATGGACATTTCTTCTGTTTTAGTGGTGTTTAGGAGAAGGTTTGACCTCTCACACCAGTTTAGGAAGTAGTTTAGAAGTGGCCCATGCTCCTCTTCCCCATCATATAGGAGGCTCACCAAGGCAATATCATCTGCATACTTAATAAAGTGCCTATTTGTGCAAGAGTTAGTGAATAAAATAAACAATAAAGGTGATAAAACACATCCCTGGGGGGAGCCTGTGCAAGTTGTCATTTTGTCAGAGAATGACGTACCTACTCTGACCTGCTGAGTTCTGCAGCTAAGAAAATCAACAATCCATGAGATCAAACCAGCATCAACTGAAAATTCTGTAGCCAATATATCTGCTAAAATACTGGGTTGAATAGTGCTACAAGCAAATGAGAAGTCCACAAATAAAATCTTGGCATGAGTTTTTGGTTTCTCAAGGTGGGTATGCAGTAAGTGCAATAGAGTCAGAATTGCATCTTCCACCCCCCTAGAGGCTTGGTAGGCAAATTACAAGGGGTCCAGGAGGGGCTGTGTTTGTGATACAATGTACCTCCTCACTAGGTGCTCAAAGCACTTCATGACCAGTGATGTCAGTGCTATTGGTCAGAAGTCGTTGGGCCCTATGGGTCTGGGAACTTTTGGCACAGGCACAATTGTAGATGCTTTCCATAGGGTAGGGACCTTGAGAATATTAAAAGAGGACTTAAAAATGTCAGTAAAAATAGGTGTTAGCTGTTCAGCACAGTGCTTTAAAACTCTTCCACAAACATTGTCCAGGCCTGGGCTTTTCCGTGGGTTACAGTCTCTAAAAAGCTGCAGGACTTCTGATTCCTTGATGGTAAGGTTAGGTGAGGGGGGGAGGGGGGACATCACAGTGGCAACCTCAGCACTATTGCCACTCTCAAAATGACAAAAAAAGGTGTTAAGCTGGTTTGCCATCTCCAGTCCCTCACTACCATGCAAGACAAGGGTAGGTTTCCCCCTGCCCTTGTGTGGAATATTGGTCATGGTTTTAATTCCCTGCCATGCCTCTCTGGAATTGCCAGATGCCAGAGTGGCCTCTATCTTTTGTTTGTCGCTGTGCTTGTCCAGCTGTCTTTTAATCTGTCTCTGTGTGTCCCTTCTAGCTGTTTCATCCTGGTTCCTGTAAGATTTTTTCTTCTGAATTATAAGTTTCTTTAATTTGTTGGACACTCAAGGCTTATTTATTATTGAACCATAAAGCAACTTGGGAATACACATTGGTATTCATCATAACTGATGAAGTTAAATTGCTCATTTGTTATTGAACATGTTATTTGTTAGTTAATAGTTCAATCAAGAGTTTTATGGCCAAAAACAATTAATTGAAAAACTTATTAGTCTTAATTGCGAGCGCTGCCATGATCTATTTAAGGGACAGATATTAACAAAAACATGCTGAATACACACATTTATCTGAATCTATTTAGCAGTGCAAGCACACTCTTTAACAGCACATTTCTATTAAATAGGTCTTCAAGCTGATTAGTTGTCAACAAATGAAGAGTTCAGTTCTGCATTCAGGGAATAGCTCAATCAAGCATTAGCCAAAAGCAGTTGGCACAAGGCGTTGTGTATACACCTCTGAACACTGATATCATACTCTGGTTGCACCTCGTGTTACTGACATTGTATCTCTGATTACACCCCTGACCACTGACATCTTACCCCTGATTGTACCCCTGATTACTGATATCATTTCTCTGATTGCACTCTTGATTATTGCTATCATCACTGATATTATTACACTGATTGTACCCCTGATTACTGACTACATCATACCTCTGATGCTGCTCCTCCTATCCTCACTGATAGAGTTGGCATCAGGTGATCACTGCTGGTCTACAGCTGTTGTGCAGATTCACTGACCTCTATTATGTGGATCAGCTCATACACTGGGGACATCAAATTATATTAGCCATCAGGATGGTGTAAAGGTCAATGTATGCAGTTTGTGTCATGGTAACCTTCACTTTGTAAATGTGACCAGTCTTTCATACCAGAACAGTGAATTCTTTCCCGTTTGTATATTTATTTATTAAACACATACTCACAACTGAAATAAAAAACTACACAACCTGATCAGCAATATACACTTCTTACTTCACAGCAAGACAAAAAACGCAACACAACCACTCAGTAACCATACTTCATCAACACATATGCTTTTACCTCAGCAAAGCAAATGTGACACAGAGTAATCACCACACACCTGAGCCCATCATCCCTACTAGTATACGTTATTCAGAACGACCTCCTTTGACTTGACTGGACAGATCCACTGCAGATCAGTCCTCATTAACCTTATAAGCCCAGTACAGATATACAGACTGTAGAAACTGGATCTGTTTTTTTTCCCACTCACCCACAGTATTGCCACTCAAGCGTGTGGAAGATCACAGTTTGATGTGAGGACTCACCAATCTAAAGTCCAATGAACTGTTGGAGATCAATCAACCCAAAATTAGATACATGCCATAAAACACCATATATGCAGAACTGAAGTGCTGTTTCCCTGATATTATTTTATATTATTTATAGCACTTATAGCACTTACATTTATTAGTATTTATTTATACATTTTAGGTAATAGCACTATGTGGTACTGCAATTTTGAATTTTTGAAGGACATAAAGTCAAGGCAGAATATTTCAAAGAAAAAATCACTACTGACAAAGGGATCAGTGCTTGAAATGTTGACAAGTCCAGTGAAATACCATTCGGCTGCCAATCCCAGTTTGACATCAATATTTAGCCTTTTATCACTACTATGAACAAGGAAAAATGCTTTCAAGAGATTAGTAATAATAGTAATTTAAACAGGACTGCCTGGCCTCCCATCTGAAGCATGTCACAGCAGCATCATGAATATCTATGATTTGCTTCGCTAATTTAGAGATAACGTTTTTCTCCTGTAATTATGCAGAAGCACTGATAACCGGGTCCTCTGCAGACACTTGAAGCAGTCCCATCTCTGAGCAGGCTGCTGGAACCTGACATTGATAAGCCAACTGCACAGGGGAAATATAATTACCTTAATGGCCAATTACTAAGTTCGTTACTGCGTGTAATTAACCGGAGATTGATGGGGCTGAATTTCGGTTGCACCATTTCCTCTCTTCCGCCTGGCAGTACACTAATCATAGATAGGTTTGTTTACCACTGTGTGCATGGTTGGACATGCGAACATTTCTCCAGAAAAGAGAGATATAGCCAGATTACACCTGACTGCTATTTCTATTGTCTGTTTATGTGTGTTTTGGGGTTGTTTTTTGTAAATCTATAGGAAAATTAATTTATAAGTAACTGTAAATACACCACAAAGCCAGTATTTACATTTAGCTTTTTGCATTTTGAAGTCCTCTTGTCCTTACAGAGGTTATTGTACATTCATTGAAGTCCCAAAGATTTGGGAGGAGAATTTTCAGACAACCACTATGCAATTAACCAGACCCAGACAAATTGGTCCTGTCCAAAACTACCAAAATCCCACTTACCACTTCCTTTCCATGTCAGCTGTTCACAGCATCCCCCTTCCACCCCATCTCCCCCTTTCTTTTCACTGTTCACAATGTCCAAATGGATTGTATACAACCTTGGCTTGTGGGCAGGCATGGTCCCTTTGTGGGACACTAAGTCAAATAAAAGTACCACTATACCCACATCAAACACAACCTTCACTCTTCCATTGTATGGAACTTCACATCTACTCAGAAATAATTAATGTGTTAATCCAATTCAGGTCTAAATGTTGTTTTGTTGATGCACTTTGACAGGAATATCAGGTGTTGGTTCCGGATTTCTGGGACATTTTAGCAAATGGGATTATTGATTGCAGTGTTAGTACTCACTGTTTTTGCAGTCTGAACCAGCCCTAATATTAACAGCTTCAATTTTTCACCAGTTCTTTTTTTCTGAATAAAGCATCAGAGACAAAGCATCAATGCTGTAACCCTCTGCCCATCTCCCATTTGTTCCATCCTATTATTAGCCTTAATTAATGTGGAGGAAAGACATCATTAGCAATTTCACCAAAGTGCATCCACACAAGGACCTGAACATGCTTACTGAAGGCCACACACACACAAGCACACACACACACACACACACTCACAAGCATGTGCATGCCTCCCTCTCACACATACCTCCATTTCACACACATCAAATACCCTTATTTACTTTCAAGAGCTTCTTTTCATTTTTCTCTGTGTTCAGTAGCCATACTGTTTCCCTTCTCTTGTATCAATTCTAATTGTCCAGCTTTGTCTCCTCCTTCTTATTATTATTTATATAGAAATTGGCTTAGGCCCAGTAGCCATAGAATTAAAACACCCTACAGCAGTAAAGGAGACCAGAACAGAATCCAAAGCCATGCCAACATCCTGGATCCTCTTGTAATGGTAGGCTACCAGGGCACGTCGACTCCTGCCATAGCAACCTTTACCAATGGTTAAAAGCCACTTCAAAAGAAAAGCACAGTTTCTACAGCACCTCGAAGGTTCGCCCTGATTTACTGATGAATGGCATCATCTTTTCTCTTATATCATTCATAAACCCATGTGAGTTTGACTGCTGTTAAAAGCAGAGTGGCATTTTCAGGCCACCACCACCAAGATAATATATGAAAAATGCACATGGAGCTTTTAAAGCAGCACAGCCTGAAAATGTCATTTCCCACACCTCTCATCCTTTGCTTAAGCGGTCAACTGTCAGCGAGTCTGCTAAGGGCCAATTTGCTGTAGTCTTCTCATTAACTGACAGGTATTGCTTCATCCTCATTACATTAAAATGGCTTCTTTCCCATGACAGACTCAGGATGTGTAGTCAAAGTGTGAAATGATTTCTTAAAGTCGCTGTGATTCATCCAGACAGAGTATTATCCATTAGGAAATAACTTGCTGAGAAGGATTTATAAAAGGTCAGCTTTAAATATTATTTCATGGCCTGGCAGTAATATTCCCCGCTGTTTTGAATCCGTATAAGAAAATTTAGTGGCTTAGGAGAAAACCTTGTCCAAGACGATGTGCATAACTACAGGTATTTACAGGTGGGTATATAATGAAACAAGGTAGGTGCATCACACACCAACAACAGGACAGTCCCCAGTTAGGACTCAAACCTGCAACCTTACATTGTATATTTTATACATGTATATATAAGCAACAACACTACCTTGTTATACACCCCACAAACCTGTTTGCAAGCTTTGGTATAGAGGTGTTTAAATAAACCTGCAAGCTATTTTTGAGGTCAAGGGTCAAAAGAAATAGTATATTCAAAGAATACAGTGAAGGAAATTAATATTTAAGATTAATTCATATCTAATAAACATAGCACGACTGGATATTTATTCAGTGCCTGAAACCCTGAGTTTTTATTATAGTAAATGCAATTCTGTGGATATTAATTTAGTCTGCACAATGAGATGGGTATATCGGTATGGAAAACACAAGATAGGAAATACGAAATATCTAATATGTGGAATGAGACCGGATACAGTATTGATTAATTTAATATAGAGAAATGAGATTTCGTATCTTAGAAATCCAAGAGTAAAAGATGTGTTTTCCAAAGATGCAGACAGTCCAGGCTTTGCTATTTGTATTCAGTAGAAGAGACAAAAATATTTGTCTCAACCCAGATAAAAATAAATAAACTGGTTGGGAATCAGTGTTTGTGGAGCTGGGCTTTTAGCCAGAAGTAAATATCCAACTGTACAGATGCATAAAATGCAAAAATATGAGCTTGATAAATTGCCAAGGATAAGAGTATCTGCCAGGCTAATAAATGATAATAAATGCCTTCAGAGGGACAGGGCATGTTGTGGTAGTTGTCAGGAGCTATATTTCTATGCAGACGCAAAGACACTGAAAGACAAAGGTGTGTAGTAGCTCCTTCTCAGTCAGCATCATCAGGAATTTTATTGACAGTTTTCATCAAGGAAAAGGTATTGCATCTTGAATGATGTAAGGAATTAAATATATGTATTTCTATGGACACGAGCCATCTCTCTCTCTCCCTCTCTCTCTCTCTCTCTCTGTCTTTCAAAATTGAAATGGGTGACTGTTCCAATGATAACAACATTGCCAAAGCAGCCAGTCTTACAATCAGGTGTATAACATGTATAAGCAGATCTGAAGATATAAAACGAAAAAAAAATCAAAAACAAGCAAACAGAAGGATAACATTAAAAAATACAACAATAATACCACTGAAAGTGACCTTGGCAGTCTTTCCCTCTGTCTCTGTCACTTTCTTTCAAGTTCTCTCTCTCTTTTTCATGACAACTATGTCAGTGGATCGCCCATGGGATGGGTGACTCTTTGAAAAGGTCAGGGGTGAGTCTCTCCATATGTTGTGAGCTCTTTGCTCTATCTTAGGACTGAGAGGAACTTTCACGGATCCACTCCTCATTGTCTGAAACAGTCCGTCACGCCCCATAGCATATGACTGTCCATCCCCAATTCCGCCCCGAAACACCGCCCAAGGACACCTGAATGTCATTTACCCAGTGCGCTCATCAGAGGGTGAAACCCGCGCTCCCTCGCGCACGTGCCCAGCCAAGCGAGAGAGCCGGATTACGGGTGAAAACGCTGACAGCCGGGAGACGCTGAACCGCTCAGAGGAGGCTGTGGAGCAGATTATCTCCCAGTCGCAGGAGAGGCAGCTGGAAAGGTCAGGAACATCTGCAGCGGTATGGCGAGTGAAAGGCCCAAGACATGCTGCGGAGTGGGAGGAGCCTCTCGCTGACTCCCTGACCTGAAGCAGTCACGCGGTCTCTGTGGAATCAGTGCCTTTTGATTGGTTGAAAGCAGAGATTGATGGCATTCCCAGTGGAAGAGCACTATGAATAGCACCAGGATTTACAGCAGCATCCATAACCACTATCCTCAACGTAGGCTTGCTTCCGATAAACTTCAACCCTGCTCGGATTTATCCAGTGTTCGGTACACTCGAAAGGCAGTGAGTAAATAAAACCCATACCATCCGGCTCCTGAGCAGCTCAGATGGTAAAAGCACTTGTTTCAACTGCAGGCTGAGCCCCATGGTACAGGTCTGAAATCGGCAATGTCATTTGGTAGCTGGAAGCCACATTGGCAGAACTGCATTGGTTTTGTTACTCCGGGGATAGGGGTGTATAGGTCAGATGGTGTCCCCTCATCTCCTCTCAGTGCTGTAGGACTCAGAAAAAAGACAGCGTGACATGCAGCTTGCACGTCAAGGTGATGAGTTGTGACAACAGAGGACATGGGTGCTGAAAACACCCCTGATGGCGTTGAATGCATATGCAATTGTTTAAACTGCAGAAATCACAGGTTAGTGTGGGCATCATGAGAAATGTTTCCATGGTATTTTTTCCACTGTCTAAAAAAGTCATAAATGCAGCATGAGGTCTTTCTTTTTCAATCAAGTAACACATATTTGATTGTCGTACACTTAGACACTGCACACACTCAAACAGTACGAGCAAAACTAACTAAGCTTGTAATTCTCACTTGTCTTGAAACGTGTATTTTAATGCAAGCTCCATTATGGCTGGGAAATGCTACTGTAAGAGCATGCAAAGTTACTATGTAACTTTTTTTACGAGTAAAGTTACTGTGTAACTGCATAGAATTATTCCCCAGTCCTATACCCCAGGCTGCATTACACAAAAAGCTGATGGTTCAGAGAGCTGTTTCAGCAGATAGTTTCCCATTTTTCTGCATGCATTCCCCTGGGCAAAACATGGATCCGGCTATTCATGGCCCAAGCACATAAAACAACGCACCATGCCATGAGTTATACAGTACAATTCATTTCATTCAGCTACATTTACATGTTGATTAGCAGATGCTCCAATCCAGAGCAGCTTCCAAAGAAAGAGTACAATGTGTATCAAATTTCATTGCAGGAACAACTGACCTTACTGAAAACAATCACATTTTAACATGTGTCACTCCCGCTTGCAGTAATTGATCATTACTGCAATGTCTTGACCTCTCAGCAGAAGAGATATACACAGGGGAAGTTTAAAACAGATTCTCCATCAGTTCAAATTTCCTGGAAAGGTGAATACACCCATTCATGACAAACCATCACATCTAATCTGTGAATTATCCCTAACTTGACTTCTCTTTCTCAGCCGCAAAGCTTCACCTATCTCATTTTGGGGCCACTTTCTGTTCTCTTCAAATTTCCAAGAAAAAGTTGATGAAAGAAGATGAAAGACAAACCTTTAAAAATGTTTTTAGACCATGCTGTGATCCAAATCAAGCATGGGAGTGATCTTGCTGAAAAGAGATATGTGGTTTATGCCCAGCTCTGGTTTTAACCCTTTTGTGTGTACGATGGAGTTGTCTTTGTCGTAGAGAGTGGTACGGTGCTGTGGGCTGGTGACCTGGGTTTGTAGGTGCAATCCCCAGGTGGCACCTGCTTCTACTGTGCCCTTTGGCAAAGCAGTTAATCTGATCTTCTTCAGTATATATGCAGACGTGTGAATGTAGAAATCAATGCGATGTAATATATTTTCATATAGTGAGGTGGAAAATTCTCCCACAGTGTATTGGGGTTGATGTGTTGGAGGACTTGTCCAACCCAAATGACCTTAGCTACAAAAGTTGAGGGGTGGGTTGGGGGGGGTGCATTTGAAAAGGCTGACTTTTAGCTTACACAAAGACGGAATGATGAAATAATAGTGTGGAGGAGAAGGGAGAGATTGAGCATTTTACAGGGGTAATTTACACCTCTATCCAAAAACGCCCCTTTGCTCGCATTCTCATTGGAAATTGCCTACCCACAAGCACACGGGAATGGTACCTTTGTCAGGCCTCACCATGGATGTCAGCTCTGAGGAGATGAACAAATGGAAGGCAAGTGATTCCAAGGTTTCATATTGGATGCTCAATGACCTTCCCCTGAGCCATGGGGGTCTGCCTCAGTCAGAATTACCCTGCTGCAGCATGCAATTACAGCACGCTGCATCTCACAGCAGACGGGAGATCCTCGTCCCTGTTCAGCAGCTGAGAACATACACACATCAAACACCGTATCATGCCAAGACCTTTGAAATACAATTAATTTCATTCAGCTGGACTATGATGCATGCATGTTTATTATGATACATTTGGAAAACCACTGCTTCTGAAATGTGTTCAAGCTCTGTGCAATGAAACACAGACAAAATCACTGACACCATCTCCCGGGCTCTGTGGTGTGAAACATTCTCCCCGCCTGCCCTTCACCTCAAAAACTTGTATCACTTTAAGACACACTGCAAAGCCATCTTTCTGTACCATGTACCCCCCCCCCCCCCTCTCTCTTCCCCGCTCCTCTATTTCTGTTACCGTGGTGATTCTGGACGGCTCGTAAGTGATGATGTCCTTTTCCCCTCGTCTTCATGCCCGCACCCCCCACCCCCCGAGCTGTGTCTGAGAGTGTGGTGTAAATTATATATACATAGAGCAATTCTCCTAAGATGGATACACTCTTCCCAAGATGCCGAGCGGAAAATGGACCTTTTCCTCCTTTTCAGGTATGGCAGCTGAAATCTGACTCGAATACAAATCATGGCGTCTCAAGCAGAGAGGAGCTAATGATACCCCTCTTGGAAAAAGCCAAGGCTTGCCCACAGTATCTGTGACACTTTACGAACAGTGATAGGAATTTCTGGCTCCAGCTCTGTGGAATACACACACCCCAGAGATATCTGTTGGGCCTAATGATCTCCTCTATACCATATCCTTGTCAGAAAGTTTATTCACTGCTCTGTCTTCCCAGTACTCAGCCTCAAGTTCTCTGGGACCACAGGGAAATCAATCCACACATGGAGGATTACATCTGCAAAACATGGCAGCCTCTATATATATTTTTCTCTTTTATATTTCTTTTCACTTTTTCAGTCACTCAGGATGTGGGATTTCCTTCATTCTGAGATGGGTCCGTGTCACAGCACATCACTAAACCCCACAAGCAAAGGCCTGTTTTGATTCCCTTTGCCAGCGATGCTCCATATGTCACCACAAGGACATTCTCTAATTAGTATGCTCATTCCTTGGGCCAGGTATGGTGCGAACAGTAATTAAAATGAAATATTGGTGAGAGGATGTTTGAATCCTCTCTCTCTGACTCTCTTCGCGATAGAGTGCATGCTGGCCGTTTAGGGTGGCAGATGCCCGATTTAATAACCTGCGCGGCAGTCGTCAAGATTTCTACTTCTTCCCCAGGGAATGATAAAAAGAGCCAAGGAGAGGGGATTAGAGTGAAATATCAACCACAAAGAATTCTGGGACATATGGTCCTCCATACTGTGGCTGTGCAGCGCCTTCTATGGAGGCCATGAGGAACATGCCATCCTGTCTCAGCAGTGCCTCCACTTCAGTAGTAAATGGCAAGCTAAATGCTCTAAAATGGATGTTCTATATTAGTAACACTATCTGCTGTACATTTGGGACGTGATCGCAAACCATTCAACATTTGACTATGACCTCGTCTCAGTTCAAATGATTTTCTAAAATCATGTGTACCAGATGTGGACACCCTGCATGGCATGTTAGGATATTGTTGTCTCCCCTTTGTCTGCTGATTGGTTACGGTTGTCCTGATATCAGAATTTTGAACTTTGAAGTGATACTAGTTCAGCTTCATGATGTACACTACAAATATGACAATTTTGCTTTAATAAAGCTTGGGATTGGGGCTGAGAAATCTGATCTTAGAGCACTAAAAAGTAAGCTCTGTGTATGGTGTCCTTGAGGTGCGCATAAAGGGAAGTCATTTTCATTAACTGACACTGTTTTACTTGAATACAAAGATGCAGTTTTCATCACACCATTGCAGACAGCTCCAATATTTGCACAATTTCTGTAGAACTGCATAATTAATGCATAATTAATGAAGCTCAGAACCTTTTTGACATCTAGTGTCTTTGTAGTATGGAAGTATCAGTATTTTTGACAGCCGAATGATCAGTTCGCCACTGTCTTCCCCAACTGTCTTGTGAGGGGGTTTGCAGCAGATTCAGGAGGCAAGTCACTGGCTTCATACGGAGGGACACTGACATTCGCTGGCTTGTCCCCGGCCTCGTGTGGCCTTCGCTCTCCAGTCTCCTGGAGTGTAATGACATTTCAGGCGGGTGAGACTAACGAGCTGTCCGCGAGGTGGCCTGCCACAGGAGGTTCAGGGCTCAGGGTCTCCTTGTTACACAGTCCAGGCCTCATTAGAGCACCAGCAGGCCTGCTCCGACCACACAGGCGTAGATCTGGGCCTGGGGCAACCCGGTTCTGCTCTCAGTTACAGCCCCAGCTGTCAGAGATCAGGAGAAAGTGTTGTCTGCTCTACCGTTCTGCCCTGGGTTTGTGAAGCTTTTTGAAGGATTTTGACTCGTGGAAGATTTTGGAGGCCAGGCTCTGAAGTCGAACATAGTCAGATGCTGCTGGCACCCGCATGCCCTTCAAAGCTGACCTTCCCTTTCCTGTGGAGCCCAGAGCACCAGTAGGCGCCAGGGACAGAGCAGGGGTGAGGACCGAGGAGGAACCAGAGGCAATAGTTACCACACTGTGGGTGGTTTTCAGTTTGAATCCTGGATTTCAATCAAATCCATGGACTTTATATTTCATAAGTCATCAGTATTAAACTGCTGATGAGCTGTGAATGTGTTTTCAGTTTGGTCCTGTCAGGTGGTTTTTATTGTGCTTGTCAGAGGGGGTGGTGTGGGTATGTGAGGGTGAAATGCATGCTTGTGTGCATGTGTGCATACTTACATGCATGCACTCATGTGAGATCTCTCCTGCCGGTGCTGTCGTTCTCATGTCTATTAGTTTTACCTTTGTAATAATAATAATAACAATAATAATAATAATATGAAGGAGTAAATTCATGTGACTTCCCGTGACTCATGAGCTGTTGTTGCGAGATTGTCTCCTGTCTGTGAGTGGGCTGTCTCACCTCAGCACTCACCTATGACCCTCGGCCGTGATGTACAGCTGAGGGAACTACACGCTCTTCTCCTCAGCACGGCTGTCAGGGCACAGGCACGGACTCAAATGCAGACCAGACATACTCAGGTTCTAAGTGGTTTTATTGAAGTCACAGGGCAGGTACGGAATGTCAGAACAGGCAGGGTCAAAACCAAGGAAGCAGTCCGAAGCGGGGCAGACAAGGAACTGGGGTCGCAAACAAGGCAGGCGAGGGTTGGGACCAGGCAGGCAGGCAGAACAGGCAAACAGGTCAGAGCGGCAGGCAGAGACAAAGTCGGGGTGTCGAAGACGGGGCAAAACGGGGTCGGAACCAGGCAGGCAGGGGGATCAGGCAAACAGGGCAAAACGGCAGGCAGAGATCAAGGAACAGGCAAGGTCAGCACAGGAAACTCCAAAACAGAATGTACAGGCGGGAACAAGACAACAAACTGGCAACAAGACAGAGACAAGCAGGGAAGATATAGGGCTGGGCTGACGAGGAGATGAGATGCAGGTGGGCAGACAGGCAGGTGGAGGCAATCAGGAAATCAGGTGGGCAGGGACAGGGCGGAGAGCAGGGCAAGGCTGGAACACAAGGAAATCAGTAAACAAAAGCACATGGACCACATTGACAGACCGGGAGAACACCAAAACAACAGCGAGGGGGCCGGAGTACTGACAATGGCCCTCCCCATCATTGGGAAGAGTACTCAAGGTCTCCAGGATGGAGAAATTTTGCAAATCACTACAAGTGTACAGACCCCACACATTGCAATGAGGCACATAAGAAAGCCCATACACGCAATCTGCTTTATTTCATAACTTTTAATATTCGCACAAACACGCCCCGGGAGGGCAGAACTGATCCGGAATGTTCCTTCATCAAACTTTCCCGTTCCCTGCCGCATTGGAGTTTATGTGACACCCGAGCTGATTTGCATATTATAATTAACACTAATTATACAGCTCATTATGATGTGCGTCCTGGGAGGCTGGCAACAAGCACTGCCGACCATTTGCGGTGAGCAGGGGGATTTCTCTTCACTGCTTACTGATGAAAATGGGCTTTGCTCTGTAATTGGATATAAATCTGATAAAGCGACAACAAAAACCCCGCACACAAAATTGGTTTCGGGGGTAGTTAAGGAAAAACATGCTTCTCATTAATCCCTATTTGCATAAATGCTAATTTGGTTACATATTAATTAACAGAATTTACTTTCACAAACTGCAGCAGCGTGATCCAATTATCGTGCCATTTGTCTTGACGGTGAAGTAGAAAATATTGTTGACAGGTTTTTTTCATCCTGCAGAATAAAAAACTTCACTGGTCTCACTTGAACAGTGATTACACCTGTTAGAGTTTCGCTGAACTTTAAAATGGACCTGAGGCTGCTTCATTTGTTGGGAGACTGTTGGAGGCTGTTTTGCTTGTAAATGTATGAATACCTCAGGGTTTGAGGCCTGAAACACCATTTAGCCTGTCAGAATCATTTATGGCTCCAAGCAGTGATATAAATATTTGTACAGAAAGAAGCACAATTTCATTTGCTTTTTTTATCAAAGCAAAACAGATCATAACAGCAGTCATTTTATTCAGTACTCCAGTGTGTTGTCTGTCTCTACCACTGTTCTCACCAGTCAAAACAGAGGACAGAGACATTTGTCACTCCCCAGCATTTGTGATGTCGGGACAGTTATGAAGCCACATGGGAACCTCTGGGTCTTTTTAAATGCAATCGGATGACATACACGTGTCTCATTTCACACTGAATTTTTAAAAAAATAAATCTTTAAAGTCCTACCATTGTAAATAAGGTTTGAAATCAGAAGATATGATCTTTAAAAAGCCTTTTGTATTTGAAAATGATCATCAGGGACAGTCTGTAATAGAGCAGTGTCAGCCCTTATCAAATGATCCTAAAACAGAATCCAAATCATACTCTGAATGGTTGGGATGAGGATTGGGGCTGGGCAAGCTGACCTCAGATCCGCTGTGAGGTTAGTACAGTAAGTGGAGTGTAATGAGCACAAAGTCAATGATGTCACACAAGGCTGATGTAATAGTGCTTTGTATGTCCAGCCACACACTATTCCTGGGTTTGACATTCTCACGGGTGTCTTTGAAAGCCTTGCAAATGGCCTCCAGCATGGGTAAACATAGCAAAATGGCAAATCATTACCACAATCCCTTCCTCAAATTGATCTGCACAATAGTGATCAATATCGCTGGTCTTCTGAGAAATACATTGATCTGCTTCAAGATCAGGCACTCAGCAGAAAGCCAGCAATGAAAAGATCCTCCAGCATCCCTCTGAAGCTCTCCTGACCTGACCTTTTCAGTTTCTCACCGATAAAGTTCTGTATTTATGTCTTTTTATGTCTCCACTGGCTTTGATCGTGAAATTTCGACGACGGCACACTATTTTGTGCCAACATATTGATTGTACGTCCCTTTACATCCAAGCTTGTCTTGAAATCACCTTTTATAATGGAAACTCTGCATACCAAGCATCGGAATCAAAGGGATTATGTCTCCCAGAGCTCATGTCAAGGGTGCCACATAAAACTGCTTCAAAGCAAAGGTGGGAGGGACGTGCTTACGGTAGTGCTAAGCATTCACTTCTGAGTGGGGTGGATGGAACTGGCCGTTCTCTCAGTACTGAAGTAAGTCTTACATGTCTCTCTGCAATCACATTATTAAAATACATGGAAAGTTATGAGAAAAATTTACCACAAATATGAAAATATTTTCAAACAATTCTCAGTGTCACTGAGATGCCTGTTGTAGTGACAGGCATTAGTGAGATTTATAACTTTCTTGATTAATCCATTTGAAGGTAATTATAGAAAGGGGTATGATGACCCTAAATAGGCCAACTGTAATGTTCCCCTGTAAATATGGCTATTGCTATCAACACTTACTGTTGTCTCTGAGCAAAGAAAGTCCCAAAAGACCAAAAAAAAAATGAAAAAAGATGAATTAATATTTTATTTTGGGACATGCTTGAATTGCAAATGTATGATCCTGAATGTTTGACCTTTTATTCTGCATGGCCTATATACAGATAAAAAAAAAAATGCATTCACTTCACCGTCTCCCAAAGTTTCTTCTTGTAGGTGTCATCTTATTTATTTTCATCACTCAAATGTCTGTGAGTGTCAAACCGCCATGAGCTAGCCCAAAGAGCTGTTTGGGAACTGCAAAATGCCTGCTGGAAAATGACAATAAAAAGAATTTTAAAACAGTGGAATGGCAGTGAAAACACACAAAAAAACCAAAGGATTGAGGAAAAAAGGTCTGGAAATAAGAAGAAACATAAAATCAAGCAAAGCCTCTCCCTGCCATGTGCCACGGAGGCTGGCATCAGGAAGGGGAGCAGCTGGGCTGGCGGAGACGTCCTGAAAAATGGCCGTCCCCCCGGCCCTTGCCTGCCGTTCGAGGGCAGGTCTGGGCGAGACATGGCCAGAAATCTGGTGTTTATCAGCCGATCCCCTGCCCATGGCTGTAAATCAAAGTAACAGATCGGGGTTCAAATCAGCGCTGGGTTGTCGGGATGTGATGAAGCAGAACTCATCCGAGGAGGACAGAGGAGGTGATCAGATAGGACTTGCGCAGACGGCCACCACACCGCCCCACTCCCTGCAGGGAGAAACTGGACTGAGGGCACGTTCATTTCAATGAGAGTGACAGAGAGAGGGGCAAATATCAAGGCAAATAAGGTTCAGATCACTTAGTCCCCTCTGATGTTACAGCTAAGGATTATGGGCACAGCAGAGCTGAGGCCTGAGAGAATGACATTTGATTTGTTTCTGGATATGGCACATTGCTTTGCCAGCATTTGATGATATTGCGACAGACATGATTTGAGCGGCAGGAGAAAGCATTAGAGAAGCAGAAGGTTCTGCAATCAATGTTCACTTCCATCAGTATTCACATTTCACTTATCATTTTCCATGGACTCCTGGGTGAGAGGGTGCGATGACATTTATTGAAATGGCGGCGTGGGCCTCATCAAGACCACGCAAAGTAATGCCATATGCATTGTTCTTAAGACCTTGAAATGTGAAGGAAACGCATGCTTTTTGAAACAATGCTGCTGTTATCCTGCAAACACCTTTTTATCTTCCAGGCAGAGGGTACATTTTCTAAATCTAAGAAGGGACACAATGTCCCCTTTCTGCATTTAATGTAAGTGGGAGCCTGAGAAAACAGTTTTTGTTATCTCTGAAATTAATAGCAGAGGTCTGTAGGGTTTCATATTTTTGTTTTATCTGTCTGCCGACATCAGCATTGGGGCGGATAGTACAGGGAGGGTCACATTAGCTGACGGCTGTTCAGTTTGTTCCCGTTTTTCATATGGCCCCAATTCAGGCACTTTCTTTCTGGCGGATTGGGAGGGTCACTGCACACCTGTGTCTCCGGGGCTCGTACTCCCCCGCCCCTCACCCGTCTGTGACTGACAGGTCACAGCGAGCACGCCGTTATCTGCAGAGAGTCTCTCGCTCCGGTAACGAGGCCCAGAAATGTAAGCCATTAGCTGCACTCACTGCCGTCTTCCTGCTTTTCCACCGTGACCTTCACACCACCCCACCCCCCCAAAAAAACGGAATGAGATTTTTCTCATAGGGAAGAAAAAAACCCTGAAAATGATGAATCACATTTAGAATGTGATAAAGGAAAAAGACCTGACAATGGAATAACCAAAAGGACGAATGGCGCTCGGGCACACTAAAACTCTGGAGAGGCCTGGGTCCTCAGGGGTCTTTAATAGCACCCTATTGGGTCTGGTGATCGCCAGGTCTATAATGTTTCCTTTTCCTTTGTGTCTGTGTCCGATGCTTCATCTCTAATGTTCTCCCTCCATCAGGGAAATGCTTGCAGATGCTTCCTGCTTTCCACAGAGTCCCTACAGCCAGGCAGATCACACAGGCAGGGTAAAGTGGTTCTTTGCACTCTTTCATTCTCTGTGTCCGAACCTGCAGAATTCTGCAAATGCTGTGATTCAGGTAGTAGTAGGAATGAGTGGAAATATCCCATCCTGCCTGTATAAGCGGGCAAAGTCTTGGCACAAGGAGCCAATTGCTGTACAACTTTGTGACGTCGACTCCTATGAGTCAATCATATTTCATCATTCACAAATGATCTCTTGTCTAGCTGGTGTTTATTCTCCTGCCTTATGTGTGTGTGCATGTGTATAAAAAATCATATTCCCACACCAACTGGAAAGTCCTCTGCAATATAATTGTGTGTTACTAGAATCCTTGAAGATCCATCCACCAATTAATGGTGATACCAGGACATAATTCCAGCTCAACTACCAGTAAACCACAGACAACCAGACTATCAGGGATTGGGCAGAATGGCACACATTGGCGTTACCCTGGTCTGTAAAATGTTTGCATGTAATGGTAATATATGTCATCTCCAAGGAATAACAACAGTTTATTATCTGTGATAATATGGATGGATACATAAGCTAAGATATTACCTAGAATCTAGGCAATCTGGGGGGAGTGTTGGATAAATGGGTGGAGTTGTATGTTGCACTGAAACAACCACAGTGTAGAGCTGGAGGGAATGCACAGAAAATATTGTGCCTTTTTGTAGCTCATAAGTGATGTATTAATATTTCAGGCACATATTCTAGTACCACAGTGCGCACTGAAATGAGATATCTGGTATGAGATATCTGGTTCTTCCCCTAAACACATCAAACACACAAAATTTTCCCCACTATGTTCTGTACCCCTTATTTATTTCTGGACATGAGGAGACGCATGTTCAAGCATGACCCTGGGGGGGGTTCCTCCATATCTCATTCCGTGCCTGTGTGGAAATGCGTGGAATAGATGCGCATACATATTAACGTGGAACACATGCATTCCAGTTCTGGTGGTTTGTTGATGTAGCAACGTGAGCATGCATGGGCGGGTGGGTGACTCGGTTTCTTCTCTATTTAAGATTGGGAAGAAAGGGGAAACTAATACACTCGGCTGGGAAAGATGTAAAGATTGTCACTGATTGTCACTGTCACTGTCATTGTCAATGAACTGTCACATCCGCACGCCATCCGAGTGCGGTGGATCTGCAGGTTTAGATGGTGATTAATTCAGCAGCCTGTGGTTCCCGTGCTGTGTGCTTCGGATTCCGTGCCACGCTCCTACTTCCTGCACATCCTACCCGATGTCGCGAGCACCCTCAAGCCAAACACGCACTGCGACGATCAATACGTTTCACCGCTTTTTACCTCATCTGCACCGCTCAGTATCTCTGCTTCGCTGTGCTTTCTAACACCCAAAAATCGCTGTTTCTTGGAGAATAACGTGATGAGGCCCCAGGCGTTTCTGAGGTGTGAAAATCGGTGCCATTTTAGTGTCTCAAGTTCCATCTGGAATATGTAATTCCCCACAGGCGAGACTTATTGGCTCTAATTAGTCAATTTCACATTAAATGCCTGGTTAGGATTATCGCACACAGAATGACTGAACGTAGCCACTAACCTCGATACCATTCCATGACAGCAGTGTGTCTTTGTGTGGGCGTATTTGTGGTGCTGCAGAGTAAATGATACATGCGGTATATGTGGTGAAGAGGTATGATAAGGGCATGAGAGGTATGCAGAGGAACGAGGGGAGTTTGATAAGAGCTTGATGAATTATTATTATTATTATTATTAGATATTTTACGTATTGATTTGGCAGACAGTCATATTAAGGGCAGCTTGCAAGGCTGCAATAGGCTAAATGGCAGGGTTTTGAGGAATAATATTATGTATGTGGAGTCCAGCTGAAAACCAGATAAACACATCATGTCTGGCCCGCACACTTTAGTTTAACCCTGTGACCTCCTTTACAATGACAATGGAGGAGGTATGTAGCCACCAGGGGTCTGCCACTGTAACTTTTGACCCCCGCCAAGTGGCTGGGATCAGTGCCATGGGAAATAAATGTATCAACGGGACCCCTACAGAAGGCTGAGATCAACATCCCACCAGCAACCCCGACAGAGGAGCGAGATCAGCACAGCACTACAGTGTAATGTAGAATAGCATAGGATAGTACAGAATGGTATGGGAGAGTACAGCAGTTTGTGCTGTGTATAATGTATATGCTGTATTTATATGTGCTGAGTATACACTGTATGTGTGTGTGTGTGTATGTGATTCCCTTCCCAAATACTTCAGGAAGGAAAGCTGGGCTGAGAGCCTGCTATTTCCCAGGGATGCCATGGTCTCATCTGTCTTGTCAAAACTGATTTTGGCGGATTTCTCTGAGACATTTTCCCACCTAGAAGAAAGTGTGTGTGCAGCTTTCAGGTGGAAGAGATGAAAGGCAAGGGGGTCTGTCAAGGGGGTGTAAGAGACTGTGCGTACCAGTCTGGTAGGGGGGTAGGGGGAGCGAGTGTTTGGGTGTGAGGGATTGTGTGTAGCAGTCAGGGCAGGGGCGAAAGTGTTTGAGTGTAAGAGACTGCATTTGGGTGTGAGGGATCGTGTGTATCAGTCAGAAGGGGGGGGGGGGGGGGGGGTTGTGTATTTGGGTGCTGCTGCAGAACATCAGCAAGATGTGAGCCAGGGGCCAGAGAGGAGAATTGTGTCCTGAGTTGTACGATGAAATCTGCCTGTTGTTTCAGCTTGTCGTCAAAAGCATGTCTCCATGTCTCCATCTCTGCCCCCCCACCCCACTCTTTTTAGATATATTTATGCAGCAGTGTAGCATAGTGGTTAAGAAGCAGGACGTGTAACCGAAAGGTTGCCGGTTTGATCCCTGCTGGGACACTGCTGCTGTACCCTTAGGCAAGGTACTTAACCCACAATTGCCTCAGTAAATATCCAGCTGTATAAATGGATAACATTGTAAAGAACTGTAACCTATGTAAGCTGCACTGGGTAAGAGCATCTGCTTAATAATGTCATGTAAATATACATTATGGGAGAGAGAGAGACTACAGCTGTGAAGTGTGCTAACAATCTGCTATGTTTTGATTTATGATTTATTATGACATTCCTCTCATTCTTGTATGATTAAAATGCTCTTTCTCTGATGAGTAATACACAAAACATGGTGAGTTAGGGCATTATGTGATTAAGGTGAGAGCAACCCCCCCTGTTACTGTCTGATAGACTGTGGAAGGGAACCGTTAAACACAGGGACTACAACATGGTAAAACACTTTTGCCATTTGAGACCAGGCGAGTGCAGTTAAATTCAGACTGAGCTGCTGCATTGGACTATCCCTTGATTGATTTCCTATTGCCTGTTGATAATACTCCTTTAAACAGCTTGTTTCATCCCTGCTTTGTCATAAGAGACTGTCCTGTCATAGCCCTCCTCACATTACCAGTGGTTTAACCACTGACCCGTCCTGTCTAAGTGGGTATGGTTTCGGTACTAATGGCTGTCTGGATTGACTTTTAATAGCCCGAGCGGAGAAATTGCTACTCGAGGTGACACGCGTACATGGTGCATGAATTCATTACCCGATTAATTACGTGACCAGCAAAACCTGTGTGTCTAACTGCACAGAGTGTGGCGTAAGCGGAGCCATGGTGATATCTCTCTGGGGTCATGCTTCACGGGAGTCCCCGGCGGAGACGCCTCAGTGAAGGCAGTGAGGCTCATATTCTGTGCCAGCTGCAGAGGTGGAAAACGCTCATTTGGCCGCCACTGACACGGTGCTACAGTATTGCTGCGAGGGGAAAGGCCTTCGGTGAAAGGAGTCTGCAGATGCAGGGGGCTTCCCCCTGTTAGAAACCATCAGATCTTTCATTTCTACTGCAGAGGGTCACAGCCCCCAGAGAAAACAATGCCTCAGAGCATCAATTCTTGTTCAATCATAGTGTCATAATTTTGTTCTTTTTACCGTTCTCATTTTCAGCAAATTCTTTCCGTTGTCAGGGATGGTGTGCCCTCACAGCCGAGACGCCCCCTCACTTTCCTGTGTTCCATTTGTGTAAAGCATTGGATCCCGTCACTCTCCCTGTCAGCTTGTCCTAGGGGCCTGTACATTTGACCACTTATCGATCGCATTGTACCTATGGCCAGTTAGACCAACTGTAGCCCTACTTCTCCATCTTTCTCTCTCTTTATCCCCTTTCCATCTCTTTCTCTCATACCATCTCTCTCTCTCTCTCTCCCACCTCTGCCTTTCCTGTCCTCTATCCCTATCCTTTCCCTCTCTCTCTCATCTGACGGTGGGGGGGGGGGGGGGGGGGGAGAGTTTAAATGGCGAGGCAGGCTTGACTCCAGGGTTACAGGGGTCACACAGGTCACGTTGTCATTTGTGGCTCATGCACCTTCGTAAGAAGTGCTGCCATCATGTGAGAGAGGCGAGTGTTTCATTAATCAATCAATCACGGCCACAGGGTGCAGCAAACAGGCTAGGCTACCACCACATCAAATACAATACATTTTATTCTCATAAGTGATCCATAGATGTGTCTGACTTGTGGGTAATGAGAAGGGACTGTCTTTTGTTTCCAGCTCAGAACAGGTTTCTCCTAACTGCAGCTGCTTAATAAAACACATCTGAATGAAAATCCCCACGGGCTTGGAACATTGTCACTTGCTGTGTATCTGCAGTGGAGCCACTGAAGACCGCACAGCGAGTGCTGCTCCTGACTGTGACTTTCACACAAGTCTAGAATCACTCAAGACAATAGCTTGGATCTGCTTTGTTATCAGTTTTCCTGATAATATGCAAATCGGCATATTTCGTGTTGTGGGATTTATCCTTCACTTTCATGGAGACGCCCGTGAGTCTCTCTGCAGGTCAGAGAGATGCAGGCTGTCACTTCAGGCCCAAAGATATTACAGCGTTAACCCCATTAAAACCCCAGCTCCTCCTCCACATCAACCCCACCCTCACCACAATCCCAGCCCTAGTCTAATCCCAGTTTCATCCCAGCACAACTTTGCCAATACCCCAACCAAAACCACAGTCCAACCCCAACCCCCCTTCACGTGTAGTTGGGGCTGGCAGACACAGTACTTGACTCTCTGTGCCTCTCTTATGATGATAAGTATCCTTTGTCTTTCATTGTGTTTATAAACTGTCAATAAACTAGCAGAGAATATTAGTCAATTAAAATATGATTATCAATTAGGAAAAAATAAGTATGTCGCTGAAGCCACACAATATCTGGAGGTGCAGATCCTCGGGAGCTTCAAGCAGATTCTGGAGTTGGATGAGGAGCGGTTTAAATCTGATTAAATATATTTTGCTCAGTGTTATGGATGATATGCAATGATATTTGTGCTTTGTATGGGGAATCTCTGCTGATCTAATTACTACACAGTGAAGAGTCAGCAATCCTCACCTCCCCAGAAACTGCCGGAAAATCTGAGTGCCTCAAGGAAGATGAGCAATTCCACAAAAGATTCTTCCAGGGCCTTTTTAAATAGTAATGACCCACTCCTACAGTTGTGAGTTCCTGTAGCTCTGCGCATCCCCGCTGCCTTTAGGGGATGCATCATTTAAAGCTGGCCTTCCCATTTCACATCAGTCAATACACATTCCAATCAAAACTGTGTATGAGATTTTCTGCTGTGTTTTAAAGAGCAATAAAAAAGCCTCTTTCCCATAGTTGCTAACATGTGCTAACTATGTGAGGTGCTGTTATTTGCTGCACTTAGCTAGCTAGTGCTGAAGAAGTGTATGCTATCTGCTAACTTCATAGCTTACTAGGATACACTTTTAAAGGGATAATACACTATGTGACTAACAATGAAAAACACATATCCAGGATCATGAGTCTATTACATATTTGCTTTTTACTCTGATTATCCAGTCCTTATGTGCAAGTTCAATATGTAAGCAATGAAGTGCCTTCCAGTTATCCTCAAGGGTAGCGTAAGTACATCATTCTACCGTGAATATAATGATGATCCGAGTTCATGTGATGCCAAGCAATAGACCATTGATTTAAATTAAAAACATGAATTAAACCTACAAGCCAGGTAGATGTAAATTCAAGCGATCAGAGGATGGAGAAGAGGGGATTTAAGCAGACACTGCAGAAGCATATTGCAAGCTGAGAATGCCCTTGACTCAGCTGCTTCTGCTGGTTCTCAGATCCTGGGAAGCTTGAGTGTTGAACCGGACATACTGACCTTTTTAATCCCCCACCCAGAGGGGTTCTGGAGCCAAACTAGCCACCTGCTGAGGGCCAACCACAGTGTGCCAATCTCTCCAGCAATGCGGTACACCTCGGTCTATATTGCTGACAGGAAGTGATCTGACCTGACCTAGAAGTTATAGCAGCTTCCCTCAGCTGCACAGCCACTAAGTGAAGACAGTTCAACAGAACACAGACATATGTATGACATACTGCACAGACAGTATGTAGGAGAAAGACTACTGTTTGACATGAATGCTTGTATTTTAAGGAATGCATATCTGCTGTGCTAATAAAACATATTAATAAGCCATTCTTGAAAGTCTCCCATCAACCACTGTAACACGGGTCTCTTATGTCCCTAAAGTAGCATTCTTAGCTGTTAACACCCCTCTTTTTTTAATGTGTGATATGCCTAACTGGAGCTCGGACACAGTGCTATCTATTTCTCCCTGAACTGTTATTTACATGTTACATTTACATGATGTATTTTATGTTATTTTTCTTAGCATCTACTTCTTTAGAAGAAACTTTTACAGTTACAGTTAGACTGCATTAGCAATGTACATGTGACTGTAAGACACAAGGTAATTACCTTGGCAGGTGTTTGTCAGTGTCCTCTCTTATACTTCATAACTCCTGCTAAGAAAATCCAGCTTGTATGGGGCTGAAGCGTATGCTTCAGTAAAAGTCCATGGACAGACATCATACCACAACAGACATCAGTGAGGGGTGAGAAACACCTTCTGGTTTGTACATCCCACCTGACCCCAACACCCCCCCCCCCCCCCCATCATCATGGCATTATGTCTTTCTCAAAGTAGCATCCTCTCATCAATTATTAAAGCATGCATTAATGGCCCTCAGCTGCAAATATACCCACCTAAACACAGTTGTCGAAGATGTGTACCTCATAAAAAATGTAGGACAGGCTCCTGAAGCATTCTCGGGCAACCTATGATCTGTTATTTTATTTGTGCTATTTTTAAAGTCTCATGGAAAAAAATAAAGGTAACTGTTTTATGTGGAAGATGTATTTTTCCCCTCATGCTTGTCATATTTACATTTACATTTACATTTATTCATTTGGCAGACGCTTTTATCCAAAGCGACTTACATAGGTTACAGTTCTTTACAATGTTATCCATTTATACAGCTGGATATTTACTGAGGCAATTGTCGGTTAAGTACCTTGCCCAAGGGTACAGCAGCAGTAGCCCAGCGGGGATCGAACCGGCAACCTTTCGGTTACGAGTCCTGCTCCTTAACCACTATGCTACACTGCCTACGTCATATATTGTCCCTTGGTGATTTCAGCCACAGCTCCTGCGAGATCTGCAAAGATGCAGCTCTCGAAATGACACTTTAATTGCCTTGTGTGAGGCACGGGAGTGCTGTGGTGATAAAGAGTCAGGCAGGACTGTGTCTTCAAGAATGTCAGTCACCATTGTGAGCCTCTATCGCATTCAGAGACGTAATGAGAATATCAGCATTCAGACAGTCTAGACTGAAAATTCCCCACCGTTCATCTTCATCAGTGTTGTGGTCTTATGCATGGGCCACACAGTTGGGCTTCTCTCTCTCTTGCTCTCTCAGCTGGAGAAGACGATGTCATTCCAGTGCTGGCAATCAGGCAAGGGAAACTGCTTTGCAGCACAAAGACGTTGCAGGTGCATTAAGGTACAGTAGGACTGTGAAGTGACACAAGCAATTTCTAAACCAATTACTCATGTAATGGGAGGCAGGCTGGGACCATTAACACGCACTGTGTCGGAAACATTTAGAACACGCTGGAGCCTCATCCCCCAGCACGTCCCCTGAGGAAACAGACACGAGACAAGCTCATCGCTGAATTATTTAGTGACACATGCGGATTCATGAGCATGTTGTGGACCAGCCTTCACAAATGAGCTCCCACAAAAACACTGAAAGGCAATTATCTGTGCAGAGGTATGTTGAATGTGTAATTCAATACATGTGTAAGGATGTGGGGGTAACTATCTTACAATGGACAGCCAAAAGGCAGAAACAATTGGAATTTATTCAGTGGTGCAACTGATTGATTGATTGATTGACTGATTGACCATCATTTTGAACTATTAGGAAATAAACCATTCATCATTGAACTAGGTATTTTTGGAATGCATGCATTGAAGTGAAAGGCCAGTGTACTGTTTTTCTAAGCACAAAGTTCAGGCCCAGCCCACATAACTACCACAGGAGGAGTAGAAAGGCATGTCTACAGAACTGTAGCTGCCTCATTACAGGCTTACTCCAAAATGTAAACATTACACTATATATATGCCAAAGGGGGGCTCAGCTGGCTTGGTACTAGCTATGTGGTTGAGGTTATCAGTGGAGTACATGCCATCTGCTGGAGATTCATGGTCCCATAGGCTCTCGAGACACGCACTGAGTGATCTGAGCTCACATCTGAACAAAAACTCCAATTAAGTTATTAAGACTTGAGCTGGAATATAAATGAGAAACCAGTGAGTCTCCAGTCTGCATGGTTGGCATATATACTATATGGAAAAAAAAATTTGTCAACACCTGTTTTTCAGGGCTTGGGCTAGGCCCCTTATCTCCAGTGAGGGGAAATCTTAATGCTTCAGCATACCAAGACACTTTGGACAATGCTATGCTTCCAACTTTGTGGCAACAGTTTGGGGAAGGCCCTTTTCTATTCCAACATGACTGTGCCCCAGTGCACAAAGCAAGGACTATAAAGACATGGTTTGATGAGTGCGGTGTGGAAGAACTTGACTGGCCCGCACAGAGCCCTGACCTCAACCCCATCGAGTACCTTTGGGATGAACTGCAACGGAGATTGCGAGCCAGGCCTTCTTGTCCAACATCAGTGCCTGACCTCATAAATGCTCTACAGAATGAATGGGCACAAATTCCCACAGAAACACTCCAAAATCTTGTGGAAAGCCTTCCAAGAAGAGTGGAAGCTGTTATAGCTGCAAAAGGGGGACCAACTCCATATTAAAGTATATGTATTTGAATACAATATCATTACAATGTAATGGTCAGTCGTCCGAATACTTTTGTCCACATAGTGTAGTTTGGTTGAAACAGAGCCCATTAGACAGGAGAGTGTATGCTCTCCGTCTCCTTCCTACATGCTCATGTAGGGGAGGCTGGTAACAGGGAGTGCAAGCAGTAAACAATAAACAGTAAACTGTTCATCTGTGGGTGATCCACCCCTCGAACCACACTCCTTCATGAATACCTATCAAGAACCAGGAAATCAGAACACTCTGGGCTTCTGTCATGACAGAGGCTAAATTTGCAATGTTAATCTGCACAGTGAACAGCGTCTGGACTTCCAATCGATCGCTTGTGAGTGCTTTGACGGGGGACAGGGAAAGCGCAGCTAATCTGCAGCTGCTTTGTGAAGACAAAAACAGCTCTCTGATGTAGTCCTCCATTTTCCGCCCGCCACCAACATGCAGCACTCGCCCGACTCTCACTTTTCTCCAAGGTGCCCCACAGCAGAAAGCCGAAAATATCTATCGATAACAGACAAGAAAGGGATGCAATACGAGCAGCCGCGTTTGAAGAGGGCTTTGATGCTGCTGGTTTACCAGCCGCTGCAGCATCTCTCCACCCACGGCTGCTCCCAGCGCACACGCTCAGCAAAACGTCTCTCTGATCCAAGGAAGGCGCGCGCAGCAGCACAACGCCGTTCTCACACACAAAGGAGTGCCGCTCCGATCCCAGAGGACACACATTTATTTTGCGGGATAGTATTTGATGTTGCACTCCGCCTGTCTCCTACGCAAAACACAATTCACCCCCCCACAAAAAAAAATGTTGCCATTTCCTATTTTAAGACCAGTGGAGGCAGGCTGTTTCCACACTTGTGCTCCCTTCTTTTGTTTCAGCAGCACTTGAGTATGAGGTTTTTAACGAGGGTCTTTGTATGCCTGTTTGTCCTAGGACAGATGACTGTAAATAGAAAGAATATGAGTCTGTCTGGTTAGTGTGCTTACACCAGGCCCTGTGAGACTTAGCTACTGGCTGCTTTGAACCAATGATAGTGATTTTCTGTGGTGAGCCTTTGGGCTCCTTCAAAGGAGTTATTGACTGACTGATAAGAGAGGCTCCACCCGTCATGAGGTTTGTGAGGCCACCTCAGTATTTGACAGCGTCTTCCAAAACTGTCTGTTTGTTTACACGGTCAAGGTGCGGTCTCGATAAAACTGACCACCCACTACGATTTCAACCACATTGGACTTCGGTTTAAGTGTAAGCGACTGTGGCAGCAGTCGTGACCGCTAGACCTGTGGGGCGGCCCCATCCTGAACTCTACCAAGGTGGGAGGGGTTTGGGGGTGATCGGCTGTCCTTCCTGCTGAGGGCCGCAGTGACAGGGCTCTCCAAGGAGACCAGGGACTGAGTTTCAACCCCTCCCTCCTCTTCCCCCTAATAAGATGCACCGTCGCCAGGGGAGACCAGTGCTGCCCGGTCAAGGCTCATGCCTGTTCGGTCCCGCCACATCTGCAATGCAAATGGCTGTCATCACCCATGTTGACAGCACGTGTGTATATATATCACCACATTTGCAGTCTGAGACAGCTTCTCTCAAGCCTGTATTACAGACAAGCTTTTTTTTTTAAAAAAAATGTGAGTGCATTAAAAATAGCCTGTTATTTGTGGAAGAATAAAAATTGTGAGTGCTGAGAAATTTTATCCCCGAAGAAAGCTAGGATATGAGCAAAGGAAGCTAAACTGTTCTCCGTGTTGGTCTTTGCTGCTCAGACCGTGACCGCTATTTCATGGGTTTAGCCCAAGCTAACCCCTCCTTGGTCATGTTTGTCCAGTCATCAGCTTTTTCTGTTCGCATACATGTGACAAACCACCCCACCCCATGTCACTGGGGACACAGTGTTAGCTCGTCATCACCCTGTGATAAATGTCAGCTGCTCGGCTGGTCGATGGAGGGGACCCTAATTTGGTCCGTCCCAGGACCCCAGGGGAGGCCCCTAATGAAAGCCCCGGGGAGCAGCGGGTTCGAAGCACGGCCTCCTCTCTATTTCCTGGTGCGAGACATGATTTATTGCTCGCAGCATAACCCCAGGTCTGGCTGAGCTAAGGAATCACCTCTGTGGTAAAGCACGTCTCTCCAGGTAGATAAAAACATGCTTTATGCTGTGTTTTGCTTTGCATCAGCACAAAGCCCTACAGCATGCATTGGGCAAACATTTCCTGTGATGTGTGGGGAAAAGCAGAAATATTCTTCAAGGTGTCTCTCCATTCCTGCAAATAAACAAATCTCCAGAAACTGTGAGAAAAAACTGAAAAATAGTACAAAGGTCATACATTTACACTGAGCCCTTATCAAGGGTAACACAACAGTAGCCATTTTATGTTTAAGATTCACCTCAGATTGGCTGAGGTGGAGAGGAAGGGATCTGAACTGGGGTGTGATGAAATGAGATATACATTGATAGAGAGCCAATGGGTAAATTTTGACCATGATCGCAGAGAGCCAAGGCCTGAATTCAACATCTTGTCCAAAACTCTTTCATCATAGTGTTGCTGTCACTGCACTGGGGCATTGGTTTCAGCTCAGTCAAGGGGAAAAGAGGGCCCACTACTTGCTCATCAACACCTCCTCCAGCAGCAATTTCCAGGAGGTCTCTCATCATTAACTAGGCCCAGGGTTAAGCAAAGTGGTGAAGAGCAGGGGGTGTGACCCAAAGGTTACAGATTTGACTCCTAGGAAAGGCACTACCTTAGTGCCCTTGGGCAATGTGCTTAACAACAACTGTCTCAGTGTACTAGTGTGACTCCTCATCTTTGGCCTCTGCCTCATTGCAATTCTGTATTCTCAACAGGAGGGCGGGACCATGAAGAGGAAAACTGAATGGTGTTTTGAGGTGGGGTCTGTAGCTGTAGTCTCTGAGAGGTTTCAGAAACAGTTTGAGGGCCCTTGCCCTGACCATAACCATTACCCTTATCAATGTTAGGGGCAGCTCTGTCGAAATCCCTCTCTTTATTGCATTTTCATCCACTATGTAGCATGGGGTGAGGCTTGTGTAATCCTCTGATACACACTAGCAGGCCTACCGCAACTACAATCCCCACAGTGCATCAAGAGGCTTCAAGAGTGGTTCATGTCCACGGGAGTCGATGGAGGGTGACGAGAGCCGAGCAACAGGGGGACCCAGCATAACTTACCCACCCTTATTCCTAACAGAATGTGGGAAATTGACAGAAATTCGAACCCGTGCCGTGGGGCTCAGCCACTCGGGAGCCGTCCTCATCGCTCTCTGTCTGAGCTCTCGCTGTCACATCTTAACGAGATCGACGCATTTGCAGGGATCGATCGTGTATACTGGACTGCCAGCGTTAATCTCCAGGTCTGTCCAGGGCCCGGGATGTCGCTGTTATCCTATAGAGTGCCATCAATTCACCTGGTGCCCCAGGGCCAGAGGGGGAATGGAGAAAAACCAAACTCTGATCATTAAACACCAAGGCTTTGCAGAGGATAAAGGGAAGGGCCAGGGAGATGGATGGGGGATTATTTTGTTTTTTATGAAAAACAACACAGAAGTTTTTGTTTTTTCCTTTGCATTTCTTCAACCTCAGAAAAAGTGAAATACTGCAAAAAAGGCTGCAGATAACATTAAAATTTCCTCTGCATCAAAGATGCTGGGGTCATTTATACGGGGGAACAGTTCCCCAGATTTTTTTGTTTGCCAGTGTTCAGTGCTTCAACAGAAGTCTTCATTCCTCTGCAAACCCCTAATTATGTCTCACATCTCTCAAAAATTAGAATAAAAAAACTGCCTGTCTGAAACACAACTTACCTCTAAAGTCATTGATTCTGGGCACCACTTATTTCAGTCCAGCGGTCAATGGTGACTCATGCGCAGAAGTTTCTATAAAAGTTTACTTTGACGCTAAACCTGACGGGCACTGATTTAACGATGCATTTGTTTTTCTGAATTCACTTTGACATTTACCAGATGACACCAATCACTTTTACATTTAAATATGGCAACACCAACAGAAACGGGCCAAATTCCGATTTGCATGTACTTAAAGTGGTTCATTAAAAGACACCAAGACCCTATTACCGTTAAACTCGAATACCTCGCATTGACACACCTTCGGCAGGTTAGGAGCAACGAAGCGCAAAAAAGTATCTGGTGCATCAAAATACAACACTCGGTGTACTTTGAGCAGACATTGATCATTTTATTACACTCCACGAACAAAATTATTAAAAGTGTGCAATAATCACGTTGCTATGTATTGTTAAGACAAACAGCAAACATCGCCGCTTAAGGGAAGCACAGAGAACCAACATTCTAAGAAGTGGCCTGTTTCCTTTGACACCCCTGCACTTCAGGGAAAATGTACCTGTAAGCTATACATTTTTACCACTGTTACATCATTTAGCTATTTAATGTTGTTGGCCATATTATGGAGAACAGCATTTTTCCTGCCATGTCAAAACAGGAAATCCATTTTTTGAAATAGTCCGTAGAGATGTGGCAACGAGTAATGATTTGACGGCCAGGACGATTTCTGCATATCTCCTAATGGCCATTATTATACTCCATAATCGATCGTCAGGCTTTGCACTGAACAAATATAGGCTTTTTCCCAAACCCAGCAGTTTTTCAACATAATTATTGAACAGGCAAATACATTTAGTATCTGAGTGCACATCACAGTTCAACTGCAGGGCCAGTAGCACAGAATGAGTCGCTTAGAATGGAATTCATTCATTTCCGATTCTCTTTTGCTGGTGTGAAATCAGGGACTCATTACCGAAATGGGGTCTGCAGGGGGGAGAGAAATGAATTCAATCAAAAGCCAGCTGAGTCGCCCGCGGTGTCTGACGGCTCCCTCCGGTTCAGCGGGAGCATTACATTTATGATGAGGCGCTTTTTAACAGCAGAACAACACGCTGACAGGCTCGTCTGTGTATTGTTTATCGCCTTTGAACAGTTACACAAGGTTGCCTGTGGCGATCCGGCTTAGTTATTGTTCGTAGAGTGACGGCCAATAGCGCTGGCAGGTTTATGTCTTGTGTGCTTTTGAGCTTATTCCATCCAGCTGGATTTTTACCAGAGCCATTGAGGCAAAGCACCCAGACTGGACCTTACATTAGCACCGTCCTGTCTAGGATTCGAACTTGTAACCCCTCTTCTGGTGAGAACAGTGGACTAACCTCTATTCTAATGCAGTTCAAAAGGCACGATAAGCTCAATCACAATACCTTACCCGAACGTATTTGTTTTATGCAAGAACAAGTTCATTTTAACTTTCATCATGCTTTGGCTATTAATTGGAGAGGAGAAGTCTTGTATATTGTGTCTAGCCTCTGCTCCACACTTCTGTTATCTTCGTTTGCGTATAATCCCTAGCTCTGTTATTATGTATTTTTGTGATGCAATATTTCTGGAGGCATTAGTGATATGTAAGCAGGTAGATATGAATGAACATCCAATTTAAATGGAATGGAATAACACAGAACACATGTGTGCATGGGCACACCTCTTTGTCTGCAGTAATTTAAGTAACTTCTGTGCCTCATTAGACTCTCTTGAAAACACTACCATCCAGCATCATTCTATCCTGTTGATCCCTTTCATTTGCCTAAAGCCCCGTCTCTAGCCTTGCACTTGCTCCACTGAAATGAAACTACTGGAGTGAAGAGCTAACAACGAGCAACTGAAATACAGCGGCAATTAACACATTTATTTATCAAGGTGAGCGAGTCATTTAACCTTACCTGGAGCTGTTGATGGGTTGCCTTTATGTAACTCCTCAAGACTGAACTACATTTCTCCAAGCAAACTTAAACCTTTGAAAACTCTTTGTCTTTGCTGACTGGTCCCTAATGGTTTAGGGCAGTTCTTCAAAACATGAAATTGTCCAACCTGTATTTCTATACAAGGGGTAGACAAAAAATGGAAACACTAAATATATGAATATTGTTCATTAATAAGTGTGGGCATCCTTTAACTTCAGGACAACTTTAGTCCATCTTGGGATGCTGTTATACAAGTTTTGAACCATTTCCAGTGGGATATGGGGCCATTCTTCAAGAAGGAAATCCTGCAGTTCTTTGACAGAAGGAGATGGAAATCCACTCTACATTCTATAGTGTTTAGACTGGGTGATTACTGAGGCCATGGAAGGTTTTGAATTTGTTTAGCAGAGTGTATGGGGCATTATCATCTTTGAATATTGGAACATTTTGAGGAAACATTGTTTGGACCATAGTTTGTACCTTGCGACCTAAAATGGTTTTGTATTGCTTGGTGGTAATTGTACCATACACGATAATAATCAGACCCAATGTCCACAAGATGACACCGTAACAGATCTACCACCATATTTAACTGTTGAGGACAGGCAATGTGGGTTGAATGGTTCCTTTACCTTTCTCCAAACATAAACCTGTCCTTATACTGCTCAGAAGTCCAGGCTTCGTACTCATTGCACCAGGTTATGCATTGTTGCTCATTGACCTTGGTTACAAGCACCTTCCACATGGCAGCTCTATGATAAAGATCAGCTTTGTGAAGTTTACAATGTACAGTGTTTGTTGAGCCTTGAAGTAATGATTTGACGAAGGTGTAGATTCAGTTCTGTGGTCATTTTTTGGCTGTTGTTTTTTGGCTTTTAGCAACTATCCTACACCCGTTATTTGACTTGTTTCAAATTCTGTAAGATCTCTCATGTGTCTTTGTAAACTCACATGTTTTCATCAAACAACACAGCACATCAAATCAGTTTCTGACCACTTTGTACTATATCACACATCAGCTTACGCAGGGTATTTGTCTTTCACACATGAGCGCACACAACTGAAGCGCACTAACCATAAAGTTAAAGTCTGTTAAAAGTGAAATATCAATTTGTTTATATTATACTGTTATGCTTTCATTTCCCATGTACCCTTTTAAAACATTTAGTGTACACATGAAATAATTTAGTGTTAATTTGAAAACTATGAAATATGCATACTCACTCATATGCAACTTATTGTGCGCACACACGCACACAATTAGAAAATGCTCAGCAACAGTGTCGCCTGTTGTTACAGTAGGCTTGTAAAATATATATATATTAAATAACCAGTGTCCTACCTAGTGTAGAAGTAAACACCTTTTTTGCATCCCGCGTATATACCAACTATCTTCTCACGTGATAGGTTTGCTGTTATGTCGTCCTCAATGTGAAGGCTCAAAAATGAATTTATTACAAAACCAAACATAACAGAATTCAGATTTATTTCTTACAATCATTTTATTTTATTGCATTACTGTAGGGTTGTCAAAATAACGCGTTAATTTAGATTAATTAATTATAGAAAAAATAACGCGTCAAAAAAATTAACGCAGATTAATCGCACTCCATGATGACCCTTGACCCCATACGTCACTGTGCAGTTAAGCAATACCACACGAGAGGTGAGTGCCGTTATACTGAAAGTCAGCACGGCTGTGACTCGGTCGTAGGTATGAGGCTGCAAGCCGAGTGCCCAAGATAATCACAGCCGTGCTGATATTCAGCATACCAGCACGACTTCGAGTGTGACATTGCTTTTATACAACAGTTCTACAAACAAGGCTGTTTATCAAGGAACAATAATTTGAGACAACAAATTATTTTTTTGTCGTTTATTCGGCTCCGCCGACAAAAATACTTCCTTCAGGATTACATTTACACGTGTTGTCAAGCAACACATAAACAGTTTGTTGACTGCAGGTTAGTTAGCTAGCTAGCTACCTACCTGCTTTTTATCATACACGAAAAGGGTAGCTAGCTACTTTCATACCCGACAGCAGACTCGCCAGATACTTTTTATCATACGCGTAAAGGCTAGCTATACGGTAGGCAAGCAAGCCACTTTTAATCATAGCCCACTTTACCGAGCTAGTTTTTAGCATACATGGATGGGCTAGATATACGATAGGCTTGCTAGCAAGCTATTGTTTATCATACCCAGCTGCAGGCTAGCTAGGATTATTTTAAAATATTTTTAAATGCTTTCCACGGCAAATATTATATATGCGATTAATTTAGATTAATTCATCATAAAGCATGTAATTAATTAGATTAATTTTGCACCTATTTTAGACTAAATGTAGTGACATATTTCAGCGAAAGTCTCCCTAGCATTCTTCTAGATACAGGTTGGACAGTTAGAACAGAACATGAAAGGGGCTCTTTTTAATGAACACAAGTCATTGTCATTATATGTCAATTTATGTCAGTATATCTTTGTGACATCATGAAAAGGCACATATGCAATTCAGGCAATTGGGATCAAAACGCAAGTAACTGAAGCACACCTAACGGTATAAACAGGGACATTCTATCATAATTAGATGTTCCAGGAAACTCCAGTGTTTCCTTCAATCCTCTGTCTAGGAAGTTAAGGTTGGCAGCTGGAGTTTGACTGTCTTACTATGCATATTGATATTCTGATTTAGACCACATCCCTTCAAAAATGCTGATAATGAGCCAGCAAATAAGAATGCTGACAGCCTCAAGAATGGCAGATACAGAATTTTCAATGTGATACAATGTGATAGCCACCAAGCTGATTATTTGGTCTAAGAGCACATTCATATTGTGGATAGGCCAGGACTTCCAGCCAGTGTTCCCTTTGGGAAATAAATGCACACTATTCTCACCTTGCATTTCAGAGTTCAGTGATAAATCACCCCCTGGCTGTACTGTCTAATGAAGCAGCACTTTGTACATTTCTCTCTCTGTTCGTGCTGTGTTTTGGTCATTGTTTCGTTTTCTGCATTTTACAGCATGAGTGACTGTTACTGAGCTAGAGAACAAATTTCCTCTTTGAGAGACAATAAAGTGAAACCAGATCTATCCTGAGTCTGAATCTATACTAGGTTTTTCTAAATGTAAATCTGTAGTGCAGTATATTTAGAGTAGAATATAGACTGTAGAGAATCACATTGGGCCCAAAGGGGATCCAAAATCTTAAAAGAGGTCTTGTGTGACTTTCAAAGCCCCCCTAGCTGGATAAATGTGTATGTTTCCACAGTAATTAGACTTTACCGGTTTGATCAATGCCTTTGATGAGGAAGGCTCACGGGGAGTTTCAGCCGGGGACACAGACCTCCCTGCCTCAGGTATTAATTAATGTAAAGATTTGCTGTCTCAACCTCCCCTTGCCATAGAGGGACTTGATAATACTTCAGAGTACAGTATTTTACAGCCACATCGATCTCATCCCCTGGGGGAGTCCTGGTTTTTAACACCGCACAGAACTTTCAGTGGAGAGAAACTTTCTAATGGCATCAGGCTGAAGTGGCGTTCAGAGCCTCGTCCTGGTTCACCGGACCTCAGGGCCACAGTTCTCATGCTGACTCAGTACGCCAGGGCTGCACTGAGCTGCAGAGGCTGAGCCTGGCAGACAGAGGTTTGAATCCAGAACAGGGTGCTGAAACCAGACAACTAGGGATTTGAATCTAGAGCAGGGTGCTGAAACCAGGCAGCTGGAGGTTTGACTCTAAAGCAGGGCACACTGACAGTCTGAAACCAGACAGTCTGAATCCTGGACAAAGCACTGCTGTTAGGCCAGTGAGCTATATGAACTGTGCGCATGCACATGAGTGTTTGCATGCATGTTTCTCCTGCTTACAGCACAGCACCTTGTCCAAGCACATTTCCTCTGTATGCTTGAGAAAACGTTTGACCTCTCATTATTCATCAACGCGTCAGTGCAATTCTCGTTCTCTGTCAAGCACAGCACACATCCGGGGGGGAGTCTAACCCTCAGGTATAAAGAATACCCAGTACTGCTCCCTAAAAAGAACACTTACTGTGATTTTTTAACATACATGTGTGATTGGAACGTGAACATGTTTCCTTGGGCAAGGGGGAGTGGGTAGTCAAAACGCAAAATAAAAAAACTAGCCAGATGCCTTCAGCTAACAGCTTTCCAGAGACTGATATACTCATGTTCCTACATCCATCCAAACACCATCACAGGGTTTTATTTTTGAAAACAGAGATCAGTGCCACTCTGGCAGTGGGGTCCACACTGCTGTCCTCGCCTATTTATCAGATGGCATCCGGCCAGGACGGGCCTGGTGGTGTCTGTGCCACCTCCTTCTCCCTGCCGAGCCCTCCCTGCAGCTATAATCAGCGGCTGGCTTGTTGTCCTGTTGTTTTGTTTCAGACATAACTGCCATCGTCCTCGCTCCCCTCTGAAGGTGACATGGCGCCTCTAGAAATGGGAGCAAATGTTTTTTGCCAGAAAGTCACAGCCTAGCCTGAGGTTAAAAAAGTTCTTGGTTGTTTAATTATAAATGTATATTAGTGAGTGCCCTTACCCTCAGTCATGCACTCTGCAGAGACAGTGTAGGAAAACACCTGCATGCATGGTGCTCATATGTGTATGTGTGTGTGTGAGTATATATGTGTATGGATGTGTTCATACGTGTGTGTGTGTGTGTGTGTGAGTGTGCAGTGTATGTATGAGTGTTCATGTGCGTGTATGTACATGTGTGTGTTTATGCATGTATGTGTGTTCATGTACATGAGTGTGCATTTGTATACTGTATGTGTGTGTGTGTGTGTGTGTGTGTATGTGTGTGTGTGTAGGGCTGGGTGTTCAGTGCAGGGCTCAGGCCAACATCCCGAAAATGTCTGCAATCTCAGCTGGCTCATGAGGCAGGCAGAGAGAAGAGGTGCAAAAAGAAAACATCATTCGTCACTGGAATGCCTCGGCTAAGACCTTCAGCAGAGCATTACTCAACCATCTAATCCAGCAGAGAACAGCACAAAACCCCACAGAGATGAGTTTTCATGTTCAAACATCACGGGATCCCAGCTGCCATTTCTCTCACTTTTTTTTTTAAGTAACATTCAAAATTTTTGAATTCCCTGTCACTTATTTTTTGTATGCCTGGAAACTCTGCTACAGAAAACAACAATTCCATAGAGACCAAGAAAGAGAAAAGGAAATAAAGATAGAGAGCTGGCCTTGTTTTAAGTTGTAATTCTTGTCTTTTGCTGTCTGGACTGTTTACATTACTGCGGGGGGGGGGGGGGGGGGGGGGTGGCAAGGACAGGCCAGGGGGTGTGGGAATGCTGTGAGACAGCTTCAACAGCTCGGAGAGTAAACAAACAGCAGGCTTGGACAGGCAGCATGGGGTTCACTCTCTGTTCTTCCTGCCAGCACTGGGGTTCACTCTCTGCTCTTCCTGGGTTAGGGTTTTAGGGTTTGTTTTTTCTTGCTTAGGACCCTGATAAACAAAGCAGGCCTGGTGCAGAGATAGGGAGGAGAGGATGATTTAAAGGTATCCAGGTGTGTCCGCTTCGTTGCTCGAGCCCAGTCATCAGTCCTGCGCCCAACACCACATGCAAGACCCATTTTCCCTTTGTCACTGCAGATACAAACTCTCTCCAGCACTCTAGCACTCTAGGATACCTTATTAATATATCTTTACAAGGCGTTGCATCAGGACATCTCTTCATTCATAAACCAGCAGGGCTGAAATATCTCTGTTTGCAGTGGAGTGTCATTCTGGCTGATTTGTTCTCTGTTGTCATTGCATAATTGATTGTTAACTCATATTGTTTCTCCATGGTGTGGTATGTCAAGACTTGTATGAGAGCTCCGTTGTTAAGAGAGCTATGAGAGGCACGTTTGATTGATGTGATTGATATTTCTGTCTGGTGGCTGGGGAGAGACAAAACTGCAAGACAGAAGGGAAACCTCCGTCTCTGTACTACTCTATTGTCCAAAGCTTGTAAGTGTTTTCGGGTGATATCCGGTCTTTACAGAAAAGCTGCAGTACAATCTGTGCCAGCCGGCACAACTGAAACAATTTGCAACAGTTATCCAATGCTGGATAAGTGCTTTCAGCATTTTGTTGTGGACAAAAATTTGTCCTTGATAGCATTGTTGTTTCCTGGCTCTGTGAGGACCATGCTTTATGCTTGAGTGTGTAATGTAACAGGGATTTGTGAGGATGATGCTTTATGCTTGAGTGTGTAATGTAACAGCGATTTGTGAGGATGATGCTTTAAGCTTGAGTGTGTAATGTAACAGGGATTTGTGAGGATGATGCTTTATGCTTGAGTGTGTAATGTAACAGCGATTTGTGAGGATGATGCTTTAAGCTTGAGTGTGTAATGTAACAGCGATTTGTGAGGATGATGCTTTAAGCTTGAGTGTGTAATGTAACAGCGATTTGTGAGGATGATGCTTTATGCTTGAGTGTGTAATGTAACAGCGATTTGTGAGGATGATGCTTTAAGCTTGAGTGTGTAATGTAACAGGAATTTGTGAGGATCATGCTCTAAGCCTGAGTGTGTAATGTAACAGCGATTTGTGAGGATGATGCTTTAAGCTTGAGTGTGTAATGTAACAGGGATTTGTGAGGATCATGCTCTAAGCTTGAGTGTGTAATGTAACAGGGATTTGTGAGGATGATGCTTTAAGCCTGAGTGTGTAATGTAACAGGGATTTGTGAGGACCATGGTCTAAACTTGAGTGTGTAATGTAACAGCGATTTGTGAGGATTATGCTTTAAGCTTGAGTGTGTAATGTAACAGGGATTTGTGAGGACCGTGATTTAACCCTTTCACGCGTACGATCACACCGGTGTGATTAGCCGTTTAGCAAATACGGTAAATCTGGTGTGATTAAAACACTAGATTGGAAAAAATCTTGCTAATTTTAGCTTTGAGGAAACAGCGACTTAACATTAAAAAATATAGCAAATGCGGCGGTGAAAACTATGAGAAGCTTAATAACACTAATGAAAACATAACAAACCATATAACGTAACACGCACGCTACATAGCGTAAAATAAGTTACGTGCAAAAGGGTTAAGATTGAGTGTGTAATGCAGATTTCTGTAACAAGAAGGCTGATTGTGTTTCAGTGATGCAAAAAGAATTGTGGATGTTGAAAAGCAATGTCTCTCCTGAGCAGATGTTCAGTGGATGGGCTCAAGGACTGCCACTTCGTCAAGTAAGGTTATGAGGACTGGCATGGGGTCAAAGGGCCTAGGAGTTGGTGATCAGACCTCAGAGTGATAAGCTTGCTATATTGGACTAAATGCATCACAGTGCATGAGTTCTAAGTTTGGTTGAGCTCATCAGAGGCTATTAAGAATAACAGTGAGGGATATGAACTTTTAACTGGAAGGTTACATGGTTGAGTCACGTGAGGAAGTTACCGAAAGCTCACTGCTCTGGTGAGCGTGCCCGACTCATGAAATCATGAAAGCATGAGCTCAGATGAGCCCATCTGGTGAGCTTGTAAATAAGTAATGCTGCATCTTGTTTACTGGCCCTGAGTGTCTTAAGGACAGACTTAAGTTTTGCTGTCGTTTGTTTTGCCTCTGCCCAGAAACATTGGTCCTCCTTTGTCATGTTGACGTGACAGGGAGATGCTTGGAAGGCTTGTCTTCAAGAAAGTGCTTCTCTCCAGAGTGTTCTCTATAAATGGCTTACGACGGTTTCAATGTCAGGGTTCTGTCAGAGTCCAGCCTC
Organism: Megalops cyprinoides; assembly: GCF_013368585.1. Classification (NCBI taxonomy): domain Eukaryota; kingdom Metazoa; phylum Chordata; class Actinopteri; order Elopiformes; family Megalopidae; genus Megalops; species Megalops cyprinoides. The sequence goes on along the minus strand of NC_050591.1, from coordinate 5,253,991 downwards.
ATCAAACAAGAGCAATTTATGTTTCCTCCTTGCATGGCCATATAGACATATAGAGGCCATTGGCTTAATGACCTCTTAGAGGTTGTTTTATTTTTCTATGTTATCGCTCCCTCTCTCACACAAGTAAACCACACAGACTTTCACAACATGAAAAATGTCTTTTTGCAAACCAAATAGTTCTATATACATGATAGAGGTGTGGCTTGTGCTATTGGTTGGTTTTGGTTCTTTTGTTTTGTTTTGAATTTGCATCTCAAAGTACCTTTTTTTCACGTTAGGGTTCTTCGAGCCCCGAGGCCCTGCAGGTATCTTCGCACCCGTTTTGCCCTAGCCCTGTTTGGGAGGATGGCATCACTCCCTGCACATCTTGGCTGAGTTCCAGAGTCAGGCCAAGTTTCATCACTCCCAACACTCCACACCCCATGCCTCTCATCTCCTTTATGACTTTACTACCCAGCGCTCACAGCGAGATAGTCTGCCTGGAGTGTTGGATCGGAGCATTATGCTTCCCTCAGACATGCATACGGTGAACAGGGCAGGCTAGGACAGTGTGCTCCAGTGCCAATAAGCCATCCCAGGTGCTTAATCCCCACAGCAGAGAGGCAGATACAGAGTGCCACCTCCAGACATTTAAGCTGTTAGTCTCCTCTTCCTGGATGATCAGCTCACAGTCCTGAGGCACTGAAGACATCCCTGTGACAAACACAAACGGGACTCCCAGATAAACCTTGCAGTAATACACACATTAACACAGACTGAGGGGGAGCCATTCAGTCTGACCATTAAGGTTCTCTGGGGGCAGCAGTGTGGTGCAGTGGTAAAGAGCAGGGCTAAGTGTTGGTTTAATTCCCTGCTGGGGCAATGCTGTTGCACGTTTGGGCAGGGTGCCTAACCCACAATTGCCTCAGAAAATGTACAGCTATATAAATTGATAAAATTGCAACCTATGAAAGTCACTCTGAATAAGAGCGTACCCTAAATGACAACAATGTAATGCCTCTCCTGGACTTTGTGTAATTTTAGCAGTCATTCTGGTTCAGGCATTTTTTTATTTTTCTTGCAACATTTTTCAACCATGTCAGTGACCAGCCAAACTCAGGATAGTGTGTAGGATTTTAAGAAATGTGAGACCTGCTTAAATTGGTAGCTCAGATATAAAGACAACGCACCACAGCAGTTAGTGGTTAGTAAGATAGTGCTATATGAGCAACTCAGAGTAACAGAGGAGAGGTGGCTCTCCCCAGCCGTTGATTTGTGAGGACAGGGCCTGGTGGAGATCCATCACAGGGGGATGTTGTTTCCAGTGGTAATGAGGAGATGGGGGCCCCCGCAGACATGGGCTACCAGGTCTGCGGCGGAGCCAAGCTGCGATTGGTCACCTCAGCTCCTCAATGAGCCCCACTGGGAGTTGCTGCGCCGGGCCCGTGGTAGACACTCTGACCAATTATCAACACAGTGTTAGTAGCCTGCTGGGAGCACCCCCACCACTACCATCACCACCATCCCCATCATGTATCTACAAAGGTGTTGCTCATCCCAGCTGCTGGGACACCACATGCGAGGACACAGGAACACAGACTCAATCTCTGACACAGTTTGTGGTACAATAAATCAGCAGGGCATTAATCTGTATTGATCATAATGAATGTGGTTACCATGCCAACAGTTCTGGAACCAGAGGGTTGTTTACTGTGTTATCACAACCTATGCTATGCATTAACTGTAAACATTAATTTTGGGACCATTCTAGCCTTCACACAGTGTCTCGTACAGCTTTCTCTTGGCTCTGGGGCATTGGTACGGAAACTGTCCCCCTTCCATTCCCCACCCTTACCTGTCTGCCAATGCAAGCTTGGAGAAGATTTGTGGCTTTAACATTCTGATGCTTCATATGACACACTTTTTAATACTTGGTCGCCGTAGTGGTGAATTCGAACTGTATCCAGACACACTGATACGGAGTGTTCCCATTCTCCCATACAGAGCAGCATGTAGCAGACTCCCTCTGAGAGAGCAGTGTTGCTCTGGGAGGTCGATGGTGAACGGCTGTTACAAAGATGTTATATGAGCAAAAGTTTATTGGATCAGCTGCTGTTACTCGCACCATTACAAGATGAGTCTAATTGGATCAGACCACGTCCAGAGTCTTAATTGCCATTCTCTGATTTATGGCTGGGGCTTTATGTAAGAGGAGGGGGGAGAAGGAGTGAGTGAGTTTAGAAACAATAACCACTCTCAGTAGGAAGTGAGCAGCACAGGCTCACAAATTGACAGTTCAATCAGAGACTGAGGCTGCCTTCCCTCCACAAGACTAAGGATATCGCCTCCATGAGACTGGGACTGCCCCCTCCACAAGACTTAGGATACCTCTTCCACAAGACTGACACTGCCTCTCCCCTAGACTGAGGCTGACACTGCCTCCTCCCCTAGACTGAGACTGACACTGCCTTCTCAACTAGACTGAGGCTGACACTGCCTCCTCCACTAGACGGAGGCTGACACTGCCTCTTCTCCTAGACTGAGGCTGACACTTCCTCTCCCCTAGACTGAGGCTGACGCTGCCTCCTCCCCTAGACTGAGGATACTTCCTCCTCAAGACTGAAACTGTCTCCTCCTCTAGACTGAGGTGCTCCATCTTGCCCTGTGAGGTAATGAAGTGTCTGATTACTTTTTCTAGGGAGAAACGGACACAGGAGAAATGGACACTGAATAAAGCACTCCAGAAAAAATCTAATCAGTCATGGTCACGTGGTTTATGACATTATGCAGTATGGAGCTGAGCAACCTCTTCTCCCCCACTGAACAATTACACATACACACACACACACACACACACATGCACTCTAACACACAGACACTTACACTCACACTAACACACACATGTGCACACAGACACACACTCACACTCACACACACACATACACACACACACACGCTGTAACACACAGATACTTACACTCACACTAACACATACACGTGCGCACACACACACACGTTGTAACGCACAGATACTTACACTCACACTAACACACACACATGTGCACACACACACACACACTCATACACACTTACACAAACACAAACACACACATGCATACTTATGCACGTCCTGCACACAATGCATATATTAATGAACTTTAGTCTCAAGAATCTGTTTGCATCCCTCAAATTGATATGTTAAAATATGAATCTAACAGAGCTTTCCCAAAGCTATTCTCTTAAGTATCTATAAATGTACAGCTAAATACACAATTCTTTTGGCTTGAATTACCTAAAATAAACAATCATACAGGATTGACACCACTCTACAGGACAAATTCCCCAAGTACAACAAGGCTGACTTCACAAACAGAATTAAATCTTTGACCCTGAAACAGTTAACATGCCCTCAGCAACCAAGGAGCTCATTTATTCCCGTGAACATCAGATGCCAGAGCGTGCTTAACTGTGAAAATTGTGACTAATTACACCTGTAACGAGCTCTGCAGCCCATGCTCAAATGAAACCTAATTAAAAGCAATTAAGCGGACTGGTAACGAATGCCGACTTCACCAAGTCACCCTTTTCCCCACTGACCAATCCCATGCAAACACCCCAGAGCTCCCTGGTGTCTCTCTACGTTAACCCCCTGCTCTAACCGACAGGGGAAAATTAGTCTCCCTGGACCATAACCAGCCAGTCCACATATAATGATTGTGGGAAATGTATTGACCTCAGTGAGTCCCCACACATACAGAAGACATGTTCTTGTGCAGCGTGTGTTAAAACAAACTATGCAAATGTTACACAATAGCTGTTCAAAGTGGAACAGCTGCTCTAATCAAAAGGAATTATTTATAGTTGCACTTGCACTTGTCTCTCTACCAGCTAGCTTGTATCTTGTCTGGCTAACTATTGAAACTTGGTCATGCGGCACTTCTATATTGTGACTCCATGTATGGCTTTCACGTCGTTGTAGTCTGCCTCACTTGTGAGTCGCTTTGGATAAAAGCATCTGCCAAAGGAAGAAATGTAAATGTAAATGTATAGTTACATCACCTACAATACAGTTTATTTCTGAGCCCAAGAGGGCTTAAAAGACAGTAATACTTAATATTTTGCTCTGTACAATAGCTTAGCTCACTACTAGAGATGGTGCAGCAGACTTATGCAGAATTATGCAGATTCCGTCCCCAAGAACTGATCCTGGAACACCTTCAGCAACCAGTCTGCCTAACAGACTCTTTGGCTTTTAATCAACGAGGGGTCCAAATGCAGGTTTGAAAGGCTGATCCTGGATCACTTGATGGGGGCAGCAGAAACATGAAGCAAGTTGGTTGTTGCTTGCCTGAGTCTAAACATGTGTGAGTGACAAGGCTACTGGTCAAAGTGAACCTTGTGTTAATAAACTCACTCCTCTTGTGATGGTGCTGGCCGATGCATTATCCATTAAAGGAAAAACATGTAATAGCACTTCATTACCAAAAAATCTTATATTTACTTACTTGTCTGAACACTGGCACAATTTACTTTAACAGTCAAATGGCCACAGTTAATCTGTAAGGAGCAGGGCTCGTAACTAAAAGGTTGCTGGTTCGATGGGACACTGCTACTGCACCCTTGGGCAAGGTAGTTAATCCAGAATCGCCCTAGTAAAAATCCAGCTGTATAAATGGATAACATGTAAAAACTGTAACCTATGTAAGTTGTTCTGGGAAAGGATGTCTGCTAAATGACAGTAATGTAATGTAATGTAAAGTAGCTCCTCGGATTGGACTAGCGTTATTTTGATATCAGGGCCCAGAGTTCTCCATTTAGAAAGACAACTAAAAAACACCAGGGCTCTCTGATACGAGTTCCTGGCTATTGCTCCTGATCCATAGTTCCTTGTCTTATTACCTCACTTTGCCTGAAAAAAAGAAAATTGAATGAACAGAGATGTGTGCAGTTCCTGCTGCTGAAGCATTTGCTGTGGAGTCATTTGTGAGCTCACCAATTATTCAGTCTATTCCCCCCTTGCCTGTGTAAATGACTGTCGCGCACATGTCGACAGCTAATGCATTCATCGCTGGCTGGGTCTACAGCTCCGTCTGGCTCTGTACAGCTGCAGCCGCTCTCCCCACAGAGGGCGTGCAAGCCCTGTTCTTCCAAACGCCTCCGCCACCCTCCCAACCCCCTTGTCAGCATTCATGAAAATCCCGTTCATCCATCAGCACGGAAAGTGCAGGCCTCCACGCTGTCCAGATCCCCTCCGGTGGGGGATAAACAGGGTGGCCAGTTCAGTCCAGCCTTCGCTCAGAGATGCACAAAGAGCAATTTGCTCATCCATTGAACCTGACTGTGACAAAGGGCCCGGGACCCAGGTATTGAACGACAAATGAAGTCTGCTCTCTGCTCATTTGGACAAAGTGCAGAAGTGCAGAAGCTTGGGGGTGGTCGGGATGGTGTGGGGGGTTGGGGGGGGGCGATTTTGAGACATTGCTGGAATAGTACAGCCACTGAAGGAGTAGTTGATCTGCTGTTATTTCAACCACCGATCACGATTTTCCATTTATCATTAAAAAAGTGAGATTTTTAAACCACAGGCCAGCACTCAGGGTAATGCATGCTTGCACAGTGATGTATTCAAGCGAGACTGTGTTACCCATAAGCATTCATTTATAAACTTATTGCGGGCTGCAATTAATCTATGGTGCTTGATTACAGTGCTCCATCTTTTTCGATTGCTGGGCCATTCATTTGTGGTTATAAATGCATTTAGACTTCCCAGTGATACCGCTGCTGTTTTTTGTTTTTTTTTTTCCAACAGATGATGTCATTCACAATAAGTCTCAGCCTATGGAGATGAGGCGTATTATTTCAATAAAACATTAATAACAAGCCCTCATTGCTAATGTGTTTCCTTGATGTAGGTCATTAATGTTTGGATCTTGAGGCTATCGATTTGCGCTCCCACAGGAAATGAGGAAATGAATCTGTGCCCGTCACATCCATCTTGATATAGATACGCGTGGATAATGAAGACATCGCTCAAGCTCACGAAACCTCAGCGAGGTTTTAAATCCCCGTCCAGCGTTTAGCTTGTCTGTTTACCCTTGTAATCATCGGACGATAAATCCATGGCGAGCGGGGGGATCCATATTTCATTTTCCACGCGCAGCACTCGTGTGAGGAGGTCACTGAGAAGACGCAGAGTGGCGGGGGGGCAGAAGGATGGCACAGAGTCCTGGATTTTGTACATCGGAGGCGAGAGCTCTTTGGCACGCGTCTGCGCATGAGTGTCGCGAGACTCTGCCATTCAAACCGGCAGCTGTCCCACTTCTTCCACTCTGCAGTAATAAGGGGTGTAGGAAGACGAAGGGCTATGACACCTTCAGCGATGCATTCACACACTTTTGTCGTTATAATGTGGCATTTATACTGTCCATTGCAATATATAAACGTCATCTTTATCTACACTGATCTTTTCCCACCATGTGAAAATACACAGCCATCAGGTGAGACTGACCTGAAAGATGACACCTGCTATGATGGAGCTGGGAGTGATTTGGCCATTGTCCACCTCAGAGTTGCACCCCTCCTCGCACCTGATGTGAATATGCTTTTGCCAAACACACATGGGGTAGCAGAGGTAGGTGAATTAGGGTCAGGGCTCTCTTGGGCGTTAGGGACAGCGTTAAATGGCAGTCAGAGTATTTGAGCCCTAAATGCTGTGGGGAAGGGTTTACTGCTTCCTCCTGGCTATTCTCCATGACGCTCCTGGGTATCACTGTGTACATAAATGAGCACGGCCACTTGCCGAATGACCTGTGCATCTGCTAGCCATGGGAACAGATGAAGTAGGAAGACACCCTAACACCTGGGTTTCTTTTATAAGTGTGACTCAGATAGGCCACTGATGGTGCATCCTGATGCTTTGAAGCCAGGACTCTGCTAAGACCATTGATGCTGTATCCTCATGGCTGTGGGTCTTTTAAAACTGTGTCTCATGAAGGGCATTGATATTGCATCCTGATGCATATAAACTGGGACTCTGCTAAGATCACTGATGTTATATCCTCGTGGCTGTGAATCTTTTAAAACCATGACTCCAGCTGGTGTCATGTACTGTTTCAACAACGCCCCCTGCTGGAGATGTGGGCAGCATCTTTCTATAGGAAAGGCAGTAAATGGTGCTCACCTGTCTCTACCGTGAAGGCGTCTGCTCTCAGCACCCTGATTCATTTAATCCATGTATTCATAAAAATACCGTCAGGAGCAAGAATACGCCTGGCGAGTTTGAATGGGAAAGGTTTCAAAGGATATCACTGTGCAGCACCAGCAAAGACCAGACACATCTGTGTGACGGGGCGCCTTGGTACGACACCGGCTGTGTGAGGATTAGAGTTAACGGTAATCTGCTCTGTGCAGAACTCAGGCGCTGACGTTCTAGGCTCTTTCTGCATTACATTATATATTTACCCAGTAGACATCCCAACCAAAGACCAGACACCATGACTCTATTCATGTGCACCATCTATTTATACAGCTGGGTATTTTACCGGTGCAGTTCAGCACCTCGCTGAAGAGTACAGTACAGTACATACTGTTATGTCCCACTCAGGAATCAAGCCTGCAACCCTCTGGTAAGACACCTTGTTACTGCTGCCTGGCCGAGACAAAAAGCCACCAGTACCATCCCGGGCCTTCAATCACTTCAATGCTCAGTCATGATACCATTAACTATTTAGGCGTGAAGATTTGAAAACTGCCAAGATCATAGACTGCCCCAGTCCAGCCCCTCCCTCGGCTCTCTTCTTAAGGAGACCCCTGCATTAACTCCTGCTGACCGGGCAAAATTCTCACAACACTCACCTGACCCCTCTGTTAAGAGGGGCGAGGAGTAGACAGAGAAAGAGCAGCAGGTGTGGAACAGTATGATCCCACAAGAGACTGGACCCTGGAGAGCTGTCAATCACACTGCTATGATCTCAGCAGAGTAGTTGGGAGGGGTCAGAGCTGTCAATCACACTGCCAGGATCTGACTAAAGTAGTTGGGAGGGGTCAGAGCTGTCATTTACACTGCTAGGATGTCACCATAGTGGTGGGGAGGGGTCAGAGCTCTCAATCACACTGCTAGGATCTCACCATTGTAGTGGGGAGGGGTCAGAGCTGTCATTCACACTGCTAGGATCTCACCAGTGTAGTGGGGAGGGGCCAGAGCTGTCAATCACACTGCTAGTGCCTCACCAGCGTAGTCAACAGCTGGATGGGGCTGCAGAGGAGGGAGCTCATTTTTTCTCAGTGTTTGACAGCTGACATTTCCGCGCAGAGACCATCACTCATCAGGCAGAAACAAAACAGTAGGAGAGCAGGAGGTGAAGGAGCCGCATGGGGGGAATGTGTGCTTGAGAAACAGCTCTATTTTCTGCTTTCTCAGTGTCAGCTCTTCCCTCAGAAACACCCTAATGATATCACCTTCAGTCCCGGGCAGCGAGACGCATGGTGTTTCCATGGCAATGCGACCTAGCAGCACTCCTTGAGAAGGCAAGGATGAGGACGAGGACGTCTCTTCTGCTGCAGGCCCTGCTGGCCATGCTTTGTTTAGAATGGCCTGGACCGCGCGGCTATTTTTACCAGCAGGGACCGAGTCATCAATCAAGCACCTGGACGCATCTCCTTCTGCCACACGTGCTGTTTGCTGCAGTCCCAGTGCAAGACCGCTCTCCACGACAGCGCTACAACTGTACTGCAAGCATGCCCAAACTCAACACCTCTGCACCGAGCATACCCAAATTCAGCACCTCTGTATCGAGCATGCCAAAATTCTACACCTCTGAACCGAGCATGCCAAAATTCTACACCTCTGAACCGAGCATGCCCAAATTCATCACCTCTGTATCAAGCAAGCCCAAACTCAACACCTCTTCACTAAGCATGCTTGAACTCTACATCTCTCCACTAAGCATGCCCAAATTCTACATCTCTCCACTAAGCATGCCCAAATTCTATATCTCTCCACTAAGCATGCCCAAACCCTGCCTCTTTCAGTCACTCAATCCAAGTGCTTCATCTATTACTGATTTACAGATAGTTTGTGATAACATCCTCTGCGTGTTGATCTCCTGTTCGTCATGTAAATCGGCTGCCTTGCTAATCTGTCCCTTGAGCTCAGACTGTCTCTGGAGGACAAAGCAGCGCCCCTCTCAGTCCTCCTGCCCCGTCCTGCCCCACCCCTCCTCCTGATAACTGAGCCCGTTTTATCATCTGAAGTGCTCTGCTTGGACAGTGACCCACGATCCGGAGGGCGCTATGAAAAATGACCCCCCATGTCACCAGCTGTCAGGACTCTGGCGGAAGAAAGGAGAAAATCCTAATTTTTCCACCTCCTAACCATCCTCCCTTTTCCCCAGCGTCGCCTCCTCACTGCACATAAATCAGGGGACTTGGAGGGGGTTGGGGGGGGGGGGGGTGGTTAAGGGCGCTGTCGGCCGGAATAACTGCTGATCTGACACGAGAGGAAAATGTTGGGAGTGACTTTGGGCGATGTGGAGAAGGACACGCTCAACACTGGACACCCAGCGGGAGACTGCACCTGCTCTCTGCCATCCTCCCTGTGGGAGCTCTGACCCACTCGCTACCACTGTCCCTGGGAACCAGGTCCAGATTCCCATCTGCCTGTTGCAGCCGTGCCTACCCGGCTCTCCGCGGCTAAACTATACTGTCTGAACTATACAGCCTGCAGTAACTCGGCTCCTTCGACATTTCTCCAGTCCCCCAGAGCCGGTCACACTCTGATTTGACCTTGCAAGCAGTGGTTGGTCCCTTTTGTGCCGACTTTTGTTGAGGTGATCGTATCAGGTCCCGCTCGTCTACGGTGTGGTCTGTTGTAGCGATTCCACTCCAGTCCCACACTTCCCTCTAGTGTTCAATAAAGGAAATCGCAAATGCACTGAACGAGTGGGCCGGGCAAAGCAGAATGGCTTTTTGCTGCTGAAGACCCCAGATTCCTCCCCTCCTTACTCTCCCCAGACAATGACAGAGGGCCCAGTTTTCAGCAGACACCTGCACGAACCTCTGCGCACATGTTCACTTCCTTAGCAGATTCAGTACCCAGAGTGGCTCATAGAATAGAGCCTTTCCATGTTTCTGTTTATAATGCTACACAGCACCTTAAGATGTTTAGGACATGGATCTTGCTCAAGAATTTAACAGGAATGTCCCACCCAAGATTGGAACACGAAACCTCCTGGTCTCCTGTCCAGTTCTCTAACTGCACTGTGTCACTGTGTCTACACAGTAAGTTGAGTTGTTACTAAAACACACACAAGTACTGTTAGTGATTGGTTCCAGATTCCATCCACACAAGAAACCCTGTCAATCTCAGATAGGAAATGTAGATCATATATTTATAGAGTATTACTCATAAAGTTGCTAAAGGAAACACACAACACATTCACAACACAACACAAATTTGAACTGAAATTACCTGAAACAAATTGTATCACAGCATTGTGTTGTGGACTGCATTACACCTGTGAATATATATTCATATGCTTATGAATGTATTTCATATAATTTATATTTAGTGCTTATTTCATAAGGGCTATGTAGCTGGCCAATGCTTCTCACAAAAAGCAATGAGTAAAATCAAGGAAGTTCAATTAAACATTTAAACAAGCATTTAACAGTTAACAATTATACCAACAAACAATTACTCGGTTTTTGGTGGACATACTCCTTCACATGGTATTTAGGAGATGTATGTGCAAGTGTCCAAAAATGATTTAATACTGTCTGGAGAAAAAAGTGAACGTCATTCGTTAAGTGTTTTCATTCTTCTAATCCTCTGGGACAGCCTTTGTCCACAGGCCAGTGTGGCTCTGATCTCCACAATGCAGTAGTTGTATTCACCCGGATTTGTCATCCGTCTGCGATGTTGCGGTTAGGTATCCGACAGTTGTACCCGCGTGAACGGTGCTGAACTTTTGATTCCTGCACGTACAGTCACAGGCAGGTACATAAACAAGTGACTCACTGATGTCTGCGACCTTACCTTCTACAAGCCTGCTCGGAATAGACGTTTCCGACAATAAATATGAATGTATTTTTTTCCGTTGGTTTAAGCGGAGGGGGAAAATGCCAAGGAGGCGGAACGGACCATCGTGATACGTCAGCGCCGGGCGGGCGAGTTCGAACGAAGCCCAGAAAGACTCGGGTGAGTCACGGCTCTAAACTTTAGGTTGTTTGTAAACTGTGTCAAAAGTCACTCTCACCCTCTGCACGTTCTCCTGGCACCTGTGCTGAATGCGTGGGTCCGTGGGTAAAAAGGCTGGGGGTGATCCGCGAGCTTTGACCGACGGTAGTCTGTCCGTCCTATTGACGCGCCCGTTCAATTCCATAAGGTGGCAGATTGCTGCCCTCTAGAGGTTAATAGTAGCGCCTGCATGCAATTTACCATATCGCCCTGAAATAACACAGAATTTTTTCATGTTTTTACTGTTATTTTTTTATTGGGTTGTTCAAAATACTCGGATGTGTTTAAAGTCTGATTATTTTATGGCCCATTCATAACAGCTACGATTATTGTCATCCAAGGTTTATTATCTTATCAGCCTGAACTCAAACGGATGGGATTTTACTAATGTGCCAAAATTCAGTTGAGCAACAGATGGTAATGGTAGCAGTACAGCTCTGCTGAGAGTGACTTGATACATTAATGCAGTTAAAATGTTATACTGTAAGTGCCAAAGCTGCAAGCCTCATCCTCAGGAGTGCATTATTGCAGGTGTTATACTTCCTGACTTACAGGGCTAACGCATAACATATAAAATTAGTGAAAAGAGGTTGCTCATTCCTGAAAGGGAACAGGTGCTTTTTTTACTGTGGCGTAGAATTCCAGCCAAAAGTGATGTGGCCATAATTTGAATTAATGACAATGACAATGCTCTTTTTGACTATTTTGAAATGTAGCTTGTCTGCCATTAAGATAAAACAGGAACCAGTCGAGTGGACAGACAGTCAGGTGGGCAGGCAGACAGGCAGACAGGGTTGGCAGAGAGCTGTGTCTAAGCAGACTGGAGAGGAGACATGTCGTCATGCCTGTTACATTTTTTAATAGGTGGTAAAAGACAACCTGGGAGGGATCCTCCTTCATCCGTCCGTCCCTCTGTCTGTCTGTTTGGTGGGGGTGTGTAGGTGAGTCAGACAGCACAGATTCTCACCACTCAGAAACAGAGAGAGTGAGAAAATGAACAAAAGTACACTGTCAATGCTGTCCATTGTTCAGTGCAACCCCAATCACATTAGGATAGTCTGAGTCCTGGAGAGATACAGAGAGACAGAGACAGAGAGGAGAGACACTGAGAGAGAGAAAGATCAGAAACACAGGGAAGGAGAAAGAGAGAAGGAGAGGGAGGGAAAGAGTGAAATGAAGGTTTCCACCCCCCGCCTCTTCCTTTTCTCTCTTACCGGAATCAGATCATTCTGGCACACATCCACACACACATACACACAAATTCTCACACATGAGCATGCACACACACCCACGCTCACACACATTCACACACCTCCCCCTGGATGCCCTGAGCCAGCAGCTTTCAACGGTGCTCCTGTCCCAGCCTCCTCCGGAGAGACCTCCGCAATGATCAAACGCTCCCTCTGGTTCCTCCAAACCTGCACACACAGGGGAATTCTAGCGCTGAGAGGGCTCCATTCACCCATCTGTCAAAGGATGCTAAGCCATATTTAAACCTGGCAGGGACTTCCACACGTTAACTGCTCTCTGTTTTCACATACATTTATGTTTCCTGTCCGTAAAGCCTATTACATGTGCATCGCTGCTTACTGCAACAAATCAAGACCTTTTGCATTCTACGGATTTGCACGTTAACCTTCATTTATTCCAAATATATCAAAGCAATGATCCCTATCGCATACAAAACGTTGCCTTTTAAAGCCATGCTTTGAGCCACTGAAAAATAACATACGCAACATTGTTTGTCATATTGGTTTGTTTTATTAGGCCACCAGCCAGCAATACCTGGAACAGCTCCAAACCCCGTCATTCAGATTTCTTAAATGTGTGACAGCTCAACAGAGTTAGCTTTAGGCAGGCCAAACATTCGACATACAAGAATCGACATATTGGACAGGCATTTTCTAATATTTGCATTGTTTATTCAGATCAAATGTTGATCTCGGTATCTCCCAAGCGCCATGCATACTCCCTGTGTGTGGCTTTTCCTTAGAATCAGCTGAACTGTTTCTTTGTGTAACTTAACCATAAAACTGCAATAGGGCCACATTAATCTGACCGTATAAACAGGACATGTGCTTAGTGTTCTCTGGCATGAACACAGCATTCATCTGGGCCCTTAGACACTAGAACTGCTCTGGGCTCGTTGTCATGGCCTACCTCTGTTTCATCAGCACTGTGGCAGGAGACAGCACATGGGCCTACTGCTAGATAACTCCCAAACACAGAGAGACAGGGATCATTCATACTCAGTAACTTCCAAACACTTGGATCTTCATGCTTAACAAGTCCAAATTCTCATTCTCATTCTCATTCTCATTCTCTCTCTCTCTCACACACACACACACACATACACACAGACACACAGACACACACACAGAGGCACATTTGCATGGTGGTACATGGTGCTGGAGTTACTTCATTCATTCATGTTCTAAGCTGACAGGCATTCCCTTACGAAAGAGGAATGCTGCCAGTGATGGTAATTATGGGATGGAAGGACGGTTGCCGCATATAGTGTTAGTGAGAGGAGAAGAGGTGCTATGTTGTAACACATGCATTCTTCACACAGAGATAGGAGCAGAAGAACCAGTTACAAAACAACAAGCTATACTACTCTCTGAGGCCCCTAAGAACATAGTCATAGAAATCACCCAGCAAATGTTTGGTAATATCAGCCCATATATTACATTTGACTGCTAGCCAAACACAAACACGGTGGTCAGCTTTTCACTGCAAAAAGCTAATTCTGAGAAATTTACTGGGTTAAAATATCAACCACAATCTCCCACACAGTCATTTCTGATTAAATAAACAGTGACCCTGTTGTACTTTTCTATAAACTATGTGGATGGGAGCTATTTTGGTTTACACTTGCACAAAGTGAGCAGCATCTTAATGAATTATTTTCCCTAAGTGTGCAGTTAACCATTTGCAACAACGACAAACAGCGACCGCGGAAGCGCAACACACTGCCAGAACGTTAGCATCCCGAGAGATTCCAGCGCTGTTGTAACGTGTACTCTACCTTTTTCACAGAAGCACAAAAGTCAAATCCAGGGTTTCTCTCTCAGTGACACTTTAACAGAATGAAGGGGAAACACTTTTGTGTTTGGAAATGACAAAACCTTTATTAACACCTCACACATTTCGGAAGAAGTCATTCAAAAAATAAAGGTTGCATAAAAAAAAAATACTCATGTGGAAAGGTGTCTGTGCTCAGGTGGGTAGCAGCGGCGGTCCTGCCCTCTTTCTGAATGTGACCAGCGTCTCTCCCTCCCTTCAGTGACAGTCCCAGGCTCCCATTCTCACATTAGCCTCACAGTGTTGATGACATGCCTCTCGCTATTTAATGAAAATGCATGCCGTACATAGGCGGGCATTTCAACAGCTATAAATCACCTGTATACACAGAAGAAGGCTAAAAGAGGTGCGTTGCCTTTAGCTTTCTTGCACACCATGTGATACCTACTATTGGCATATTTCCATATCTCTGTTGTAAAATTTCTTCTCAGTTGTTCTTTCAGAACGAGCATGGTACGCTTGAGGATAGACATAGACACAGTACATTCACAGCAAGTCTGGTCCCTGAATGAATAAATGCAGTCACACGCGCTTCAGTCTCTGTGCTCGCATTCTACTGCATTCACGCTGGCTTTGGTGGTGCTGTTGTGTCCCCAGTGTCCTTTCCATCTCTCCAGAGGAGAGAGCTCGCCGGGTGTCAGTGCATGGAGAGAGACTGCTGGTACCCCGACCCCCCCTGCAGGTAACTCAGCTGCCAGGTGAGGGGGCGCCCGGGGGGGCAGTCTGAGAAGGTGTCCATGGGGCTCTGGTGGCAGGAGGCCCTCACGCCGAACTGGTACCCCATGCCCCCCCCATACAGGGGCGGGCTATAGCGGTCGTGGGGCGCGTAGAGCTGGGCGTCGGGTGAGTAATGGGGGTAGTGTGGGGAGGGAGGCCCTGCCGGGGCCAGGTGGCCTGGGGAGTCCGAGTACAGCTGCTGCTCCAGGGGGTAGGTGTGGCTGTGGCTGTGGCTGTGGGCGTGGCTGTGGATCTGGAGGCCGGGCGTCTGAGGGTAGCTCTCCCCCGGCGCCTGGAAGCCGCGGTCCTTCCCCGGCTCGCAGCCCGGCTCCGGCAGCAGCCCGTGGCACTCAGCATGGCCGCAGGGGCGGCGCGGGGGCCCGCCGGGGTTGGCGCGCAGGAAGACGGACAGCGAGGAGATGCGGTTGATGGCGCGGCGCAGCGTGGCGATCTTGGACAGCCGCTTGCCGCTCAGGTCGTGCTTGAGCGCTGTGCGGAGCGCGTTGAAGGCCTGGTTGTAGTCCAGGATGCGCTTTCGCTCGCGCACATTGGCCGCCACCCGCCTGGCCTTGGAGCGCGCCGGTCGGCTCCGCCTCTTCCCAGCCCGGGCCTCCTCGGGCTCGCTCGGGCAGCCGGCCGACGAGCCCTCGCTCCCGCCTGGGGGGGACATCTTGCGCCCTCCCTCACCGCTGCTGTCTTCGCCCGCGCATAGCGGGATGCCCCCCAGCTCCAGCTCATCCTCCGAGAGCTCGGACTCCGTCAGGCTGGTCCGTGTCGTCATGGCGCAGCACCAGCAAATGCTTCGGCCCGTTCCAGCAATCACCGTGGGCCGTCTGTTTCCGTGGCAGGAAGTAAAGGGCGGGGAGGGGAGGCTCACTTAACGTTCCCGGGTCTGTGGTGTGGGGGCCACCGCGTCAAACGCTCTCACACGTACACCCCTCTCCTCTCAGGACTCCTCAGTGTCCCAGCGCTAAGCTGTGCTCCTCTCTCCCACAGCAGCTTTTTAAAGGCAGCGCTAAGCCACGTCATGGAGCCCGGGCCGCCCCCCGGAGAGAGGTGCACGCCGGCCTTTTTACAGGCGCCCCGGGGCGAAAACGCGAGCAGCCATCAGTCAGCTCCTCGGACACGCCCCCAGCTCCACACTCAGGAGCTTCACAGCGTTTTTTTTCACTCAGGTGCGTTATTACCTGGATCAGTGTCAAAACAGAGCTGCTGCAATGGATGATGAATGTAAAAAAAGTTCCCAGCACCAAACTGCGGCCAAAAAAACAATGTCCGGTTTTGACAGGATGGTGTTTGTGTCGTATTTATTCATGCTTATGCCAGCTGAAATGCGTTGAGGCCTAATTGTTTAAAAGTACATCTTAGGAACAAACATGTTTGGAACAAACATTCATCCCTCACATATAAAGTACAAATATGTTATCTGTTAAGTGATCACTGTGTTCTAGAATTCCTGGCTAATTCAATTCCTCTTTGCTCTGTAGTTGGTGACACTGGTGCCTCATGTCACACCAGGTCTAAAATCATATTCATGTCCGGTAACCAGCAGGACATTCTCACTGAGTCCATGAATCACCCATAATGATGTGTGATTGCCTTACTGCCAGTGTAAGGAGACTTCGACTGTAGTGCTATTTAAAACAAGCTGACCACCCATCAGCCTCCTTACCACGTAGCTGAGAGGCAGACAATGCCTCTCTCCAGAGCCAGAAATAAAACCCAGAATTAAAAAAATTGCAGGATTATTCATTGCAGGTACATGTTCATTTGCTCTTAAATTCCCATTGGCTGTTTCACGATTTTATACTTCCATTCTTCTGGCTAAGGACCTGGATGACAAATTGCAGCTTTATCAGATAACTGGCATTTCTACATTTCCCTTTAACACCTTACACCTGATAAAAGCATGCCCTTATCTCCTGCCATCTAAACAGCAGGTATCTCCACGGCCACAATTAGCCGGGCTCTGTTCAGCGATAACCTGTCCTTCTGTGGCTCGGGTTTGGGGCAGTGTAATTCTGGTGTCTGCGCCGGGACCACGTCATAAATCTACCCCCAATGCCCCACAGGACAAGAACAGACAAGGGCCGCGACTTCAAAGCCGAGGAAAAGGAACACAAATATTTTACAATTATCACCTGTGATGGCTGTTGGTTCATGCGTTCAGCCCCCCGCGCCTAACCCCCTCCCCCCACGCCACCGGCAAGCAGAGGAGAGCGGAACTGTTTGTCCAAATTAATGGATTACAATATGGGCTAAATAATAGGAAACTTTCTAGGTATGATTTAGTGGGACCAGCCATCCCTCTTCCAGGTGCCACTTATCTCTTTAAGATCTGTCATTTTCTCCAAAATTCTTGCGCCCATTTTTTTTTTTTCCTCATCTTTGACCGCTTCGGTTTGTTTGCCAGCGCATGTCAAGGTTTAAGGGTTCCCGTGGAAACAATGCTTTGGCATGGGGCCCGAGCAAATCTTCACTTTTCACATCAGCTGGGATGCTTCAAATGGCATCTCCATGATAAAGTTTCCACAAAGAACAATAACAAGCAGAATGTCAGAATAAACAGTGAACCGAGATTAGATTTTTCCTTAACACTAGCATAAATAGCTTAGATTTTACATTAGTCCTTTATACAGCTCATTGTTCACATTGGCCACTCAGAAAAAGTACCTTGCTGAACAGTAAAGCACTAGAATATCCCCTAGGCTTAGAACTTGCAACCACCTGGCTACAAGTGTAGTTCCCAACGTTCAAAAGCACATTGGCACACATTCCCCATCCTGTCTCAGGAGCCAAATGACAGAGCCTCCTGTTTGCCATCCATAGTAGTGCCTTTACAACTGCTTTATTTGGCTTTACAGTGGTGCTGGGTATGTGACTCACGGTAAATATAGCACTATTCGGGTTAACACGGATCTCAGTGCATTTGAGTACAGTTCACTCACAAAAAAGAAACTCATTTTCTTTATGTCTTACGGTATTTTTCATCTTTTTTTCACTTCCACGGCACTGTTATTACAGCGGGGGATTACTGCTTTCAGGAACTTTTAAAAACAAAATTTACAGCCCGACTCCAAAGGACATGGCTCCGAGCCATCTTCGGAAATAACCCGCAATCCTGGAGACAGAGGTTAAACCATTACCTGGCAAAGCGCTGCTCCTATCAGGGCCGTTGCTGCCCCACCTGAGGTGACAGCCACAGTTGGATAGCAGAGAGGGACCCCGCAGCCAGGCCAGAGTTCGCCCCTGCTGATGCTATCAGTCAAATGGTGACCATGTCATCACTGTCACAGGGTGAAGGAGCGGTCATGGAGGACTTTGCTTCCTTCCTGTCCCAGCTTTACAGCCCTCCATATAGCGGGGCTCAGTGCAGGCACAGTCATGAGGTGTTCCTTCCAATTATTTCCCATTGAGAGAACATAAAGTCACATTGAAAAAGGGAAAAATGTGGTTGTTATGTTAACAACAATGCTCACCGCAGATTTGGAAGATATTGTGTGTGTGTGGGTGCATATTGGAGGTGGGGAGGTCCTATTTTCTGCATCACCATTCAAGTTAGCATTTTTCACCTTACTCTTTTAAATCAGGTTTATGGCACAGTGACTAATCCTCAATTCAAGATCAATATGTCCAGTAGCCTTGTGTTTCCCTTGTGTATATGCCATTCATTCAAAATGAGATTTTAGCCCAGATTTTAGACTGCAGTGCATTTAAAACCTGACATCCAGAAACACTAAGCCCAACCGACCCAAAATTCTATAATGTAATTACAGGCCCAAACAGGGTCCCATTGGGTCCAGGTTGGGTTGCAGGGATTTACTCCAAACCTATTCAACCTGTGCAAGTGTCAATCCCAGCAGTAGCACAGAAGCCAATGATCTCTGTTGCACAGCTCTATCCAAACAACCACTCAGCCTGCCACACCTAAAAACCCAGGCCTCTCAGACTGGCAAAGTCTGTCAGCTCTGTGACTCACCCACGCCAGAGGGGGGGTGACATCATTCTTGCCAGCACCAGCTCAACATTTCTCAGCAATCCCTGATCACCTGTCGCAGGTGCAGCGTGTCAGGAGGGTGACAGGAGGGCCACCTGTCGATGTGACTGGGTGGCACAGCTGGGAGCAGAGCTAGACCTGTGGCTACCACCCAGAAGGTTGAAGGGTCAAGCCCCAGATGAGTCAACCTGAACCAGATGATGGCACCCTTGAATAAGATCAGCAAAGAACAAAGAAGTTAATGCTGGCTTTAGAAGTAGGTTGGAATAAAAGTCAGAAATGATGAGATATCTCATTTCTTGATAAGATATAATGCACTAACACTGATCACGATCTTTATGTTTTGGAGCATGTTCTGCACTTCATCTCTCCATCTTTGACCAAACTGGTTTTCAGCACTTCCAAAACTCTTTCAAAATGCAAAAATGTGCAGAATTCACACACTTCAGCAGCACGTGTCGGTTGGAGCATCTCCCGTGTGCTGCATAGGACAGCGTATCACAGCGGGTCGACGCAAATCAGAAATAAGGTGTTTTCCACATTCTAGCACGGCAGTAAAAGACAAATGGCTTTTGGCTGATGGGAAAAAAAGTTGTTTAAGCGAACATTACAACACCGCTCTCTGCGTTTTTGTAACGCAATTAGAATGTAATTTGTAGGCTGTCTAAACACAGGGCCCTGCATTCCGTCACAGCGTTTTCTCTCTATAATTTGAAATTAGCTGTAAAACACATAACCTTCGCATGCTAATTGCAGGTTGTCTTTTTTTGAGGGGAAAAGGTGGAGGGGGCAGCAAAAAATATATAGTTTGAAATAATGTGAGCTTTCCCAGAGGAAGGACAAACAGGTACTGAACGCTCCTGCTCACTGCTCACCCCACTGAAAGTAATTTTTTGTTTTCGTGTGCAGAAGCAACAACGGAGACAGTATTTGACGCTGCCTAAAGTAGTCAGTGACAATGGCCATCAGTCCCCAGAACCCCTGACAGTGAGAGGGAGAGAACTGATTCAGAACAGGGAATTATTACTGCGCTTATGTTGCGATAGATCATTTCTGACTAGACTACTTAATTTTAATTTGCCTGCCATTGATATCCTTAATCAAACAGCAAAGTTGTCAATTTGGAAGAAAGAAAGACACAAAGAACAGGCTCCTAGGGTTTGGGATTGTTGACCTCCTGGAACACCGGCCCATTACAAAAAATAATTGAGAATATATTGAGAATATATTTCAGAGAACTTAAAATATATACTTTAAAAACTACTCTTAAAATATGCAAATTATTTCCCTTTTGGTATATTGTGATATAGTTCTGCTGTGCATTAATGTATTTGCAATATATTTTTGAGCAGAACAAACTGAGTTTGCCTGCTATGAACTTATTGACCAGGTGGCTGACTTTATCTCTGTTTGGGATGTTGGGGGATGTCTTCTCCAGGATAAGAGACTGCAGTGAACTGCGTTCAATACTTACCCCTCTCTGTGTGGAGGGCAGCTAACGTTCCACTGACACATTTTAATTGACTGTTATGTCCCTGGGATGAGGGTCAAGCTTGACGGTTGGTTTTAAATTAATAAGTATATTGACTTTTTTGATTTGTAGTGTCTAATTTTGACTTGTACCAATAAAAAGAAATGAGTTAAAAAGAATAGCACAATTAAATGTCATCCATTCATACACCAGGGTTCAGAGTGCACTGAAGTAATCCAGATTCAAAACTCTTTCGTGCAGTGGCAGTGCCCCGACTGGGAATCAACCCTACAACCATCTGGTTAGCCATCACGCCACACTGCCGTGCCAGACACAATCAGCATTTTCTGATTGTCAAAGTTTCAGATCATCTCTACCCAGCCCAGTTATTGTCCCTCACCTCTGGTCCCTGTCCCATTCTCTCTGGCCCCAGTCTACCCTACATCCCAAAAGCAAGCCAAACCAGGCTGATCCAAGCCATGACAGAGCATCAGGGGAAAGGGAGGGCCCTTGGCCAGCATGCCTGTGTAATTGTCTGTGCTGAAAGGTCTTTTCCTTGGGCAGGGGGGAGGAGTGGGAGCTGGGCGCCTGTCTGGTGGTCAGGTACGCTAATTGAGGGCTTGGCTCTGAGCGCCTCTAGCGTGGGAACGTTAGGGCCCCTGCACCTCTCTCCCTGTAGTCTGAGAGAGTGGGACACCACAGACAACACCCCCTACACATATACACCCACATTCAGGTTTTCTATAAACTACTGTGCCTCTGAGGTACCACACCTGAAGTCAACTATAACTCGCGGCAGTGTAGCATAGTGGTTAAGGAGCAGGACTCTTAACCAAAAGGTTGCTGGTTCGATCCCCATTGGGACACTGCTGCTGTACCCTTGAGCAAGGTATTTAACCCATACTTGTCTCAGTAAATATCCAGCTGTATAAATGGATAACATTGTAAAGAACTGTAACCTATGTAATTCGCTGTCTGCCAAATGAATAAATGTAAATGTACTTTCAATGATCTGAGAATGCAGGCCAAAAATTATGGAACTGATCTGAGCTGCTGTGCTACACCAGCAATGGAGGTGAGCAAGAAAAACTTGAACTTCAGTAAAACTGACTTCAGCCTCTTAAAGATACACACAGCATTCTTCATTCATTTGAGCACCCAGAACTGCAACTAGTGTTGAATAATTGAAAAATAATATTTGCTAATACATTTGTTACACCTTACAGTTAGGTTGGCACTCACAGTGTAAACCTCACCACATTAAACAATTACAGTAGGTTAACACCAAATGAATCTCTGTTAAAGTACCTGGTTGTCTTTAAGAAGGCCTTTTTTGGACAGAATTTTGTTTTCTGTGTCCCCCTGAGCAGCACAGCACTGTGGCATTGTGGCCAAAGGATTGACCTGTTGAAGGTAAGGTCATAGGTCAAAGGAGGTGCCCTTGAGCAAGACACTTCACACTGGGGTTTAAGTGGATTAGCCACTTAAAAAACATCGTTATATAAATGGCCTCCATGCTGAGAGTCAATTTAGATGAAAGCAGCAGTTAAATGAACGATTAACAGTAATGATAGCTCACCTCGTGAGCCCATTTGAGGCTAGGCGCAAAATTCACGCGATTTTACAACAGGAAGCTTTTGTATGAAGACGTGCATGAAAGTAACGCCTGGGGTTCACGTGCTCGAATTTTCAGCATTTACCGGAGCCGCTGCCACCAGCGATTCCTTCACCTTCCGCAAAACCACAGTCGGATCCGCCGGCCGGGTTCACCGGGAGGTTTCTCATTCACGGTTAATGTTTCATGTGGTTTGGTGCGGGCTGCGTCACTTTTTAGTTTAATTGCCGTGTAATCAGACCAGCGAGGGGCTGTTTGCTCCTCTCTGGCTGTGTAAACGTCCGTGTATGTTGTCCACGACAGGAAGTTTTGATTCGCAACGCCTGCACAGTCTTAGTTTGCACCTGTAATTACCGCGCTGCTACCACACGCTGTTTCTTTTGATTAATTTATAACGGAAAGGATTTCGCATCTTGAGCCCATACCACAGTATTGAGTAACGCGGCCCGGTGAGCAAACAGCCTTCCTCGGCGGGCAGTGATTTATGGCCGGGCTTGGCAGATTTATGGCTGCGCGTAGAAAGCTTCAAGTGTGTAGTTAGAAGCACCCAAGACCCGGTCTTTTGACAGACGGCAAGACACTAGTAATTATCAGTCGCCATGAATAAATCAAGTGCTTTATAGCGCCCTCAGTGACATCGTTGACGGTATAACAATTTTAAAAAGACGGCGAAACCTGCCCGACCACACTTTCCCGAGATGTTTAAATCTCTAGCCCAAGCTCCAATAATGAGTGGTTGTTAGCCGGTGGTTATTAGAGGTCTCTGCCATATTTTATAGATACATATTTCCACGGGGGCAATTAGGGTAATAAGTATGCAGAGAGACACGCGGTCCAGTTTGCCGGCCGCGGCTTTGCAGTGGTATGTTAATACATGTTCTCCATGAAGGGTAAACAGTGGAATTCTCTCACCTCGCTGAAGGCACGTAATTAAAGCGCGTCTCTTCCTCATGCGTCGGATTTTCCTCTGCCTTAATCGATCGTGTTTCAGCGAAATAATACGTGCTGTAAATAATATTTTTGTTGTTATGGAAACATGATGTGCATATAAGTGTATGGGCATTTATCACACAACACTTTTGCTTCTTGCTGTTATTTGTTGCGTATATTTAGTTGTATCAGTTGCTGAGAACCGTACCGGTTACCTCTCTAAAAAGATAAACAGTATGTTGGAGTGTTTTTGTGATTACAGAAGAAATGTCCACATTCATGACAGATAGGAGCTGTTATTGGCGATGTTATGAAGGTGCGTATTCATGGCAAACTGTCACTCACAAACATGCACCATGCATTTTAGTCACAAAATGTCCTGTACTTCACAGTCTGACGAAACATCATGGAATAATCACAGCTTCAGTTAGGCTAGAATTTGGTAATACATCTGCACTGAGACTACAGACGCAAATACACTGGGCATTACCTGCCTGTGGAAACATTAACCCTTACTGTAGCCATTTACTAGCAATGTAAATATTAACTGTAAGTTGATTAGAAGTTCAACCAGCCAGTGAGAATTATTGGTCCAGTTCTGTTTTAAAGTGATAAAACTCACACATAAAACAAAACAGAATGCACTCGTACCTCTTTTGAGAATAGGTGCCCCCAGAGGTAGTACACAATAGACAGTGCCTCTATGATCTATATCCAAAGTTTTGATCCCATCCGTACCATTTCAATAGTGGCTTGTTTTTCATGGCTAGGGATGCTGTGGTTGGTAGTGTGTTTTTGAGAGGTTGTTTACTGATATGTACTTTTAAGAACTGAAGAAAAGTCAATGAAATTTAATATCCATTATTGTACAGAACTGTTTTTAGATTTTTTTTAACGAAAAGAGCTTTATAAATGCTGTATAAATGCATTATTGTATGCATAATAATCACAACAATCATACTACTACTAAATGATGTAGTATGATATGATGACAAGCCATGTCTAAAACCACTGAGTGTGGCATGAACAGGACAGGATGGTGTGTGCCCCAGCATTTACTGTGTAGTACATGCAGAGTATAATGGAACCCAAATAGGTGCTAAAAATAGGCCTAGACACTTTAGCCCATACACTGTAGTTTTCAGTAAGGGTTCAGTGAAAGCAAAGTTCAATAAAGCATAGAGTGAAATGTCTGAAAGTGACAAGAATTGATATGTTTTATAATCTGTATTCCATATGTTGTTTATTTCATTTTATTTATTAAATAAATTGAAAGAAAATTCCAAATAGTTTGGATTTTACATGTCATCACATATTAGCATGTACGTGTCCGACTGTACTCTATATTTAAGCAACCAGTTCCATTTTCAAAGCAGGGCACTGCTGTTGTAACCTTGGGGAAGGCACTTCAGCTGAACTGCCTTCGTAAATACCAAGCTGTATAAATGGATAGCCTGTATAAATGCTAAGCTATGGAAGTTGTGCTGGTTAAGAATGTGTGCTGAGCATGTGCAATGTATGTTCTTATGGTGCTGGATCGGCAGGCTGCCCTGACAGAGGTGAGGGTGAGGTGTTTCCAGTTTTCATTCGGGTTTGTTGTAGGCGAGAACCCCCTCACGTCCTCCCCAGGGTGTGTCATATGCAGCTGAGGGGATAAATGCGTCATTTACTTTCTCAATTGTACAATAAAAAGCTTGAAAATTCCAGAATCAGGAGTTGCCTGGGTTCCCCCAAACTGCATTTTAAGTGGCTGCTATATGATCTTTTTTAATGGGTGAGAAGGCAGGCTGGTAATGTTCCTTTGCACAAATGAAGCTGGCAGCAGTAAATTACCCCAGTGCCTTTCAAGGCACCTTCGCAGAGCACAGTCCTAAAAATTATTATTTGGGAAAATTTCTGGCATGGCTCCATCAAGCCATAAATCTCTCAAAGTGAGCCTACTGTCAGCTCGATATTATATTACAATAGGCCAAGCTATGATTTTCTCTCTCTTTTTTTAATTCACCCAGGTGAAGGTGCTTGGAGGTTGAGGAAAATCTGCCAGTGGAATGAATTAGGTTGGGAAAGCGATAAAGAGGGGATTCAGTCCTTGAGAAGGTTGCTTGATCGAATGAGGTTGCATTATGTCTTGAGTGGCTGGCACATTGGTTTAAAGAGGGAACGTCTTTGACACACTGCAAGATTACAAGCCTGGGGAGCATTGTGGTGTAGTATTAAGGAAGCAGGGCTTTTAACTCAGAGGTTGCTGGTTCAATTCCCATGTGGCCTCCTGCTGTTGTACCCTTGCATATAGCACTTTACCTGAATTTCAGTATAATGCCCAGCTGTGTAAATGGATACCATGTAAAGATGGTAAGATATGTAAGTCACTGAAAATGAGTGTCTGCTAAGCAAATATAATTTTCACCAGTGGTTTCTCCTCCTGCTTATAGTGGCTAAAATAGAGTATCAACCTGTAGACTTTACTGTCATTTTCTTCCATAAACTGGGGGTCTTGTTTCTTGGCTGTCATTACTGGAAATATATTAATAAATTTTACAGTGAGCTACTCAAGTTCTATATTTTATTTTTATTATTGTTTTGAATCAGTGAATACAGATAACAAACAATCTGGAATATGAATTACTGCAGTATAAGTATAAGGCCAAAGCCTCTTTAATTCCTGTTCACTGTCGCATTGCTCAATACTATTCACTGGCTGTATAAAATTGCTGGATAACAGATTCCCTGTCATTATTACTTTGCATGCAAATTTCAGCTGTAAGACTGTTATTCGAGGAAAGAATTACCTTGGCAGATGAGTGAAATATTAACCTTTTCCCCCGTAGCTGGAGTGTAGAGTGGTACCCCTAAACTGAGGAGGACAGGGGAGATGGAGTGAGAAACACCCCTCTTCATGCCTGTGGCGTGGTGGTGAATCCGGCAGGGGTGCCCTGTCGGCACATACCGCCCCAGGCCTGGGGGTCCTTCCCCTGTCTGCTGGCTGGCAGCACAGCTCTGGCAGGGCTCCTTCTGACATCATCCGGACCTGAGGCTTATCCGGTCGGGGAAGGACTGCCCTCCCTCTCTGACTCACACACTGCCACACAGACACACACACACACACGCACATGAGCACAATCACGCACACATACACGCATGCGCGTAAACACATACACACGTGCACACACACACACAAACATCCCCGGGGCTGTCAACACTGTGGGCAATCTCTACCTGTGGAAAGAGAGAGTTGCATGGGCAACACGTGGTGAGTCACTCTCTGATTGGCTCATAGCAGCTCTCTCAATATCTCTCCCACTCTATATACTGTATGTCTCTCTACCTTTGTCCTTCCTGCCGTAGAGAAGCAAAATGGAGAGTCTGCACATGCTCAGTAGCTGCACCCAAGCCTGTGACTAGACTGCATTGCTCCACTTTCACTTCAGGAAAATGTTTTGCATGTCAATATGATCTGCAAGAAATAGATTTTCACAGTATATGTGAAATATGAATGTGGTGTATACGAGAAAATGAACTTAAATTTAACAAAAAATCTTTTTTTCCCCAACTTCCCAGTGAGGCAGCAAATAACTGAATGAATACAGCTTTGAAAACACAGATTCAAAGTTAAAACATACTGTAAGGTATTATCAACTACTATTCTCATGCAGTAACATGATGGTATTGCCACAGTGTTATAGAATTGTGAGATAGCAATGCTATGGTGTTATAGACCTATATTACCACAGTGTTACAGAATTGAGATAAGATCGCCAGTGTTACAGAACTGTGAGATAGCATTGCC
Organism: Megalops cyprinoides; assembly: GCF_013368585.1. Taxonomy (NCBI): domain Eukaryota; kingdom Metazoa; phylum Chordata; class Actinopteri; order Elopiformes; family Megalopidae; genus Megalops; species Megalops cyprinoides. The sequence continues at coordinate 5,227,175 of NC_050591.1, read as the reverse complement.
ATGGTGTTGCAGAACTATAACATTGCTACAGTGTTACCAAAATGTGAGATAACATTCTCAAAGTGCTACACAATTGTGTGATGGCATTGGCATGGTGTTACAGAACTGAGACAACATTGTCATGGTGTTACAGAACTGTGAGATAAAATTACCTTGGTGTTACAGAACTATACATTGCCACAGTTTTAGAGATATGTGATGTCAATATTATTTTTTATTGAATTTTGTTCTTTGTTTGTATACTTCAGACTTGCATGGAAATAAAACTTAAATGTTAATGAAATGTCTTACTTGCTTTCTCACCTATTTTTCCATTGCAGAAACCCTTTGTTTCCTTGTGGAGCTATAACATATGCAATATATTCATTTGGCCATGGGCTTTTAAAAGTTAGTTTTTACAAGATTAGTCTGTCACACTAGAAATGTTCATCATCTTTGATAGAAGATTGATGCCTCAATATTCTTCACTCAACTCAGTATGGCTACTCTCTTGTCTCTGTGTGTTACCTACGTGTCATGTTGGTGAACACATATGGGCAGCGTTTCACTGCAAGACACTTGAAAACAAATTTTAAAATCCAGTGTGTCTGTTTTACAATGTGACTTGTAAACACCATTCTGTGTTATGTTCTGTACAGTCACTTTTCAAAAAGTGAGTTTTTTTTAAACCTGTTCAGTTTTCTGGCATTTTTTGTAAAACAGTATAAAGGAAAAGGAAATCAATACAATGCTTGGTGCTTGGCTTCCAAAAAATAGTAATTTAAACTTCTGGAGTATGAAGTCCGCTTGAGTTCAAAATTTAGATGTTGTAAGTGCCCTCTTAAACATGCCATAAACAGTGCAGCAACACGACCGCGCTGGATGAGTTTTGACGCACCGCATCGTAAATCAGCGTGTGCGGAATCGCCTGCGATTACACACGCCTGTCTGCTGTAATATTTTTCAGGTAGCGCAAGATCCATAAAACAGAAATGCGCTTATCCCCCGGGGCCCTGCCCACAACGCAACTCAGTGCTAAAAAACTGACACAGAGAGCACATGCCAAGGTATCGCACATTAATCACGGAGTCAGTGACGAATAATGACGACTCCAGCTTAGGTTTGGCGCTGAGGCCGTTAAAAATGTCGGGGGGGGGGGGGGGCTTGTTGTTTTTGTGATACATCAGTCTCTATGGTGACGGCAGGCACTGGAATCTCCCAACTGGTGGTGGTGGGGGGTTGTAGTTCGCATGGGCACTCTTTTGTCTCTTCGTAATGAAAACATGGCAATGTGCTGAACACTAATGGTTTAACCTGTGGTATTGTGCTCATTTCAAGTACCAAGAATGGTTGGTAACAACAGCTGCACCCTGTGTGAAGAGGATTCACTGACAAACGATCACATGCGCCTTTGACTATTTAATAAGAAATTTTGCTCAAGTGTTTTGTTTGGCTGTGTGCACAAATTATATTTTAGCTTTTACCTGGTAGCTTTGTAAACATCCAGCCCTAGTTGGATCCAGCCCTACACATAGTTATCTGCACTGAAAATGGGCTGCATAACAGTTTCAGACTGAAAGCAGTTCAAGTGATTGTTGTGCTGTACAGGCGATCTGCCTCTCCACCCATCACTGTCTTACACAGTGAGACAACAATGCATTCCTGCTGCGTGAAATACGGGCTGCTAATAACGCAAGCGCTGACATGGATGCGAGTCTGTCATCGGCGCAAATCACCGTCTTTCCACAGACCTTTCCAAACGGAGCGCCTCGCTCAGGGCAAGTCAGCCTGGCTGCGTCCAGGCTTCAGAGATCCCGCGGTCTAACATTACCGCTGGCCAGCAGCGTGCAATTAAAACACGCTGCCTTTCACTTGGGGAGAACATCACTGGATGCACCGATCGGTGATTTACTCTTCGGCTGACACCAAGGTGAGTGCCTGGCTCTGTCGGGGAAAAAATGCAGAGGCACGTCGTACAGCTCCTCCCACTTACAGTGCAGGAATGCACGGTGGGTCTCCCCCTCCAGTGGGGTCACGTTGCCCGAAATATTTTGAGCTGGAGCTCTGCTTTGCGTGGGAAAGACAGAGGATCATGTTTCAGAGCCAGGCACTTGTGCGTGTTTACAGCAGTGATTTGGATAGCGCTTGGAAGCCTCTGGCATTGGCAACATATTGCCACTAAATACTTTACCCCACTGATTCTCAATCCTGCTCCTAGGGCCCCCCTGTTCAGCACGTTTTCCATCTTTCCCTGCTCTACCTACCTGACTGAACTCATCAGTGGCACTTTTGACTAGCTGAGCATACCTGATTTAATCACTAATTTCAATCAGGTGTGTCTGGAGTAAGGATAGATAGAAGATATGTAGGACAGGGGGGCTCAAGGAGTAGGATTGTGAAACACTGCGTCTACCCAGTAGCTACTCTACCACACTTGTAAGTCGCTTTGGATAAAGGCATCTGCCAAATGAAGAAATGTAAATGTAAATGTAAGATACATTACAAGGTGAAAAGACTAGGAATGTAGTTGCACCCAGAATGAACTGTGTCTCCTTTAGTTCTTGTTTCAGATTCTTAATATTCCCAAGCACTCTCTTCATAGGTCAAGCTTTTCACCAGAATATGTGTCTAAAACACTGATGTGATGCAACAGGGTCCTACTGGCCAGGTGTTCAGAGTCTGGGGAAAAAAAGTCATGCTTTGCAATGCAACACTGCCCCTGGCGGACACTTTGATTTCAGTGCTACCAAAACTAGGTTTATGTGGCTGTAGGCGAGAGATTGACCTCAACTCGAGGACTGTTGCGTACAGTTTTGGAGAACATTATCAGTGTGCTCAGACCATATCAGGATCACATGAAGGGGGCAAAACTAGTTGAAATACAGAGATTTATAGTTTAGAGTTTATAAAAGCTGTGTGGGCCTTACCATGTGGCTAGATGCCTGGGCTTCATTCCTAGGCTGCTATTTCACCCTGCAGTCAGTCCATGTACATCTGTACCCATGCCATCCGTGACCTATGAAAGCCATGAGCCATACCTTGGAGACTGTGTTAGGATTTTTCAGCAATGACATATTTCAGTTAAAGGCCATCATTCCTCTTCCTTCCAGGAGCGCTGGAGCACTTTGAAGGCGCATTCCAGTTTGCCGCAAACCGTAATTACAGGCAGGGCCGCTGTTATGACCCGTAACTATCGCACTAACTCAGGGGTCCAGGTGAGAGGTCTGAAGGCTCGTTCCCACACAAGGAAGAGAGAGGGCTGAACGTCTCAGCCAAAGACACAGCAAAGAGCAGTCACAGAGTGCCCACATGGAGGCCGGCACAGAAATAACACAGATTCACTTAAAAGGGATCAAAGACAGAAACACAGAAACAAAAAAACAGAAACACAGCGGCAACTCATATATCCAACATGTGAGCACACAGTGGTGTTGTAAGGCTTTGAAAAGAATCACCTCGACCTGTTCTTCAAATGGGCCAAGCCGCAGTGACACCACGGAGACTGCATTTGTGGTTTAATATTTAAGATTCTTTTGGAACAATAATAATAATAATGCATTCAATTTATTTAGCATCTTTCATGAATCTGGCGGAATTTTAAATTGTAGGGGGCAGCAGTGACTCAATCATCACTAATGTGTAGCCACCACCTGGGTAATGCATGGCAGCCATTTTGCACTAAAACCCTTGCCACATATCAGCTAAGGTGGAGAGGGAGGGATTGATTCAGCCCATTAAGCTGGGCAATGAGGACACATGTTCATCAAGTGTGTCAAGTGTGAGTAAGAAATGGGTTCTAAGTGCACAAATATTCTTGGAGTGACGTCAATTTGGTCCTGCTCTGACTCCTAAGAGTAAAAGGGATTTATCAACATTCTTTAGACTTAAAAGTACTCCTACCGACAAGTGGCCACATATAAGCAGCGTGCACGCACTCTTCGGGAGAACAAACACGTTTTGCATACATTGCATAAGTCGGTGCTGTTAAAAAGATATCCATCAGACAAGAAGAGTATTTTATTTGTCACCGACCTCGTCAAAGATATGCATTCAATGCGGATTTTCCATTCAACTGCATTCAATGCGGATTTTCTCAACGTAAGGGACGAACTGTGAAATCACTACCGTTCTTTTGCGGCACTTCACATGTCATAGTCTTACTCCCAGCTGAACGCAGGAGTAGGAAGCTTCATAAATATCTCCCATTTTCTACTATGAGGTTGGACTTCAATCACTCCTGAAAGTGCTTTTGGCAGTAGGAGGAGGAGTACCTCTCAGATGCTTGATAACCCCAAATCCAGATTGGGATATTAAATTTCAGCACAGTGTCCACTTCACTGCACGGGGGCATTGGATCTGTCTGTCCTCTACTGCACTGATTCTCAATCCTGCTCCTGGGGGCCCCCTGCTCTGCACGTTTTCCATCTTTCCCTGCTCTACCTACCTGACTGAACTCATCAGTGGCACTTTTGATTAGCTGAGCACACCTGATTTAATCAAGAGCATGCACATTAATTTCAATCAGGTGTGTTTGGAGTAAGGATAGATAGAAGATATGCAGGACAGTGGGCCTCCAGGAGTAGGATTGTGAAACACTGAAAGGCTGGTCTTCCAACACCACTTTCCAGCAATAGCCCATTTGTCCCAAGCAGCCCCTACACACACACACACACACACACCCTGCTGCTTCTCTGCCCGGAGGGACATGACCTTCTAGGACCTTGACACTGTGAGAGTATCCCAGCCAACCGAGCCAGTTCCCATTCTGGTCATCCACAGAAATGTCCCAGGGGTGACTGTGTGCTGTCTACTGTCTACTCTCTACACTTTGACCTTTCCCAGCAGTGACTAATTACAAAACTGGTCCTTCGTGCAGCTTTTCTGCATACTGTTGGGAAACCTCAGTAGTCTTGTAATTGAAAACATTCAAGAAGGTAAACCAAAGTAAACAGAAAACAATTTCTTGATACAATTTCTTTTGTTCTTTTGGAGTGAACTTGTTTGCATTATGTTTGGAGTGAAGTCATATTAGATAATTCCAATGTGCCCTCGGTTGTCGTGTCCCTACCAATGTTGAGACCAAACCTACACCCTTGGGTTTATATTTTGATTAAATGGAGGATCAATGTTCCATTGGAGGAGAATACTAACCCTAAATTAACAGTGCGTTGTGCATTGTAAAAAAAAATGTATACAGAGCTCAAAAGCACTGTCCAATCCACTCAGCATATGTGTATACTCAGTGACAGTACGCAAAGTGACAAGTAGGTTTGAGGTTTTTGGTGCCGTCTTGCAATGCTATGACCTGGCGCGCCCTCTAGTGGTTCAGTTCCTGGACTACAAGGAATTTCTTTTCTCTGTGAATTGTGTGATCTAAGCGTGGCAGAGTAGCTTTCATGGCAATTTGAACAAATTATCCAAATTCCGCCCTGGTATTGCAAAACATAGATATATAAAATGTTTTCAAGTCAGGGCACTTTTGCAAAGATTAATTGTATGCTCATGAGAATACATAAGACTTGGACAGGCAAGGGGATCATGGCTGAATAGGAACTGGGTGAACTGAGAGACTATGTAGTGAGCTAAAGAGCACTACAGATATGTCTTTGAATTTTAATGCTGACCATTGCTTTGTCTACAGGGGTTAGCTTCAGAGAAAAGACGCTGCTTCCCTGGCTTTAACAGGCAGCTGGTGTGGACGGACATGCAATTGCATTGGGCGAGTATGGTTCGACATACAGGGGGTGGGGCTGCTGTTGGACCTGAGGCTGCTTTCACACCTGCAGCCTTTAGTCCGTTTGAATCGAACCGTAGTGCGTTTGACCCGTTGGTTCGGTTCGTTTGCGTAGGTCAGAACGCAGTAATCGCACTCAGAGCCGCACCAAAATAATCGGCCCGAGACCCCCAAAGAGAGGTGGTCTCGATCCGCATCATCTGGCGAACTCCGGTGCGGTCCCACGGGTAAGAAAGCAACCCAAACCAACCAGGACCAAAACTATCCAATAGCTATGGCTGTATATATTGACAATCTGCTTATGCTATTTTATTGCCGGGTACGTTAATTTGGATTGTATATGTGTTTGAAATGTATTTTTAGCTAGCTAGTTCTGATATCCCAAGCTAGCTAAAGTGGCTAATGTATTTTGAGCTTTGCCAGGTAATTTTATATTGTTACCACAATGGGTTCTAGCAATACTGCGATAGCGTAACTGTACTGTGTAGCATTAAAACTATACGATCAATATGGAATATGTGATATGTAAAACTATACGAGCATAAGCTCAATATGTAACATGTAACTATATGGTCATTTTGTGCCCCCTTTCCTTATGCTGGCGACGAGTGTGGAGTCAGAGACGCGTTACATTATGGTACTATATGTAATGACAACCTACGCATGCTGTTTTATTGCCAGTGCTAATTAAACACGTGCTGTGAACCCAACCCATCCTGTCTGCCTGCGATTCCTGCGAGAGTAGCGTCGCATCAACACATTATTTTCCAGCCGCAGCCTCGCCTCATTTTCAAACTGTATCATTTGCCTAAAGTGATTAATGCAAACGATGTAATAAACGATGACCAGGGCCAAGATCAACCCGCGTAGTTGTCTCTCCATTGTGAAATTGGAAAGTGGCCCGTTAATCTATTTCCGGAACATAAACACCAAAGTGACCAATGAGTATGCTCTTCTTTTACAAATTTTGGTCCGTTTAGAAATGCCATGTGAAACCGAACCGAACTTACGTCATTATGCAGCATTGTAACAATTTTTCCCTAGTGCGGACCACAGAAATCGAACTGTAGGTGTGAAAAACGCCCTGAGTGATCTCTAGAGACAAGCCCTCATCCTTCCCCCTCCCAAAAACACATTAGACACTCACCTGTGTGTCTTAAAAGGCAGATACTATTTGCACCCTGGTGTCCATAGTCAACAACGCTACTTACACCCGGGTACACCTAGCCAAAATGGCTATATACACTCAGGTGTTAACCCAGTGTTAACTGTCTACACGTTTTTACAGTAAGGAATAGAACTGCATGGCAAAACAGCAGAGTATTTCTACAAACTGTAGGATATGTAAAAAAAATATTACATATCCAAGCCCATTTGTCCAAATAATGCTGACATTTACCATGATTACATTGTGGCTATCTTTCTAGTCTAAATGGTGTGTTCAACTGAGCTGGTGTTTTTACCGGTTAAGTATTATTTGCATGTAACGATAAACTGCGTTGTGTCTACCGCGCAGTTCAGCCCTGCATCCTGCCCAGACTCGAACCCACTACTCACAGCAGCTCGGATTGGGAGGCGAGTGTATCAGCAACTGAGCTCCAGGCTGCTAGCTTTCTTGCTAGCACGTCTCTTGAATCAATTTCAATTATACAGACATTGGGAAAATAGCCTGGAAAAGTGTATGTTTTTTGTTTACTGTAACCTACCTTGTATTGTTCGCACGTCCCTCCAAATTCGACACAGGTCCGCAAAAGTATGGGAACCACATACCAGCACCGTTGAATTTTGAATTTTCTTTTGGCGCCTGTCGCAGGTATACGATCGGCCATCCACAGCGCCATCTACGGATAGAGATGACGCTATCCACCTACATAATGAAATGACGTGCAACCAGGCACGCAATGTTAGGCTTTTCTGGAGCTGGGTGTAAATAGAAGAATAGCCTTCATTCCACTATTAATACCCAGGGTGCAAATAGACACTCCGTTCTTAAAAATGTTCTTTAATGTGCAGATTGTCCCCTCATACCCATCTCTTCAGTGAATCTGTCCAATGATAGGGGCAGGAGACATCATTTCAGCCACTCAGATTTCAGCAGCTCAGGTCCTATCCCCATCCCCAGCCAGTTCCTCTTTTATCAGTTCACGTGGAATTCTGCTTCCATTTTGGCCCACCCACTTTTCCAGTACTATGTGACACCTACAAATTTCACTAAGTAGTTTGAATATTAAATTCAGTTTTAGCTCGACTCAATGACGGTATCTATCAGGCTCCGTAAACAACTTTGATTGGTCATAACAAACTGAACTTTGTCCACTTTTTAATTCCCCTAGCTTTCAGGAAATTGCTGAGTAAACTGCTAAGAATTGCTGAGAAATTTCTGTATCTGTCAGCTTCCAGGAAATATGTCCAATAGCAATGGTTTTCCATTTCATGCTAAACAAACTGAATTTTACATCCCAAGTTCATAATGTAATTATTAATATGAGTAGGTGAGTAGCTTATTGTGATGCATATACATGAATATGTTTTACCTCTGTAATTTAGAGAATATCAATACTTGATTCATCATGTACCAGGAAATGAACTGAAGCAGAATCCTAAATCTGTTTCAGGTTCCAAAATCAATCAAAATGCATCCAAATTTCTCAATACTGGCACACATTTTAAAAAATCAGAATTGGCTGATGTCACTTCAACAAGCGCAGAATGCTACTGCCAGGATCCTGATCTGAGCAAAGTAATTTGACCGCATTGCACCAGTTCTAGCATTGATCCACTGGCAAACATTAAAATAGTGAATTTATTTCAATCCGCCACCAACAGCCGTTCTGATTAGCTTTGTTCACAAGGGGCTGGCTTTGCTGTTGTCCTAAGAATAGAAAAAGTGAAACCTGGTCCTGGGGCTTTCACACAGCTGAGTCCCCTCTTATAAGGCATCCCACCCAATCGTCCAGGAATTACATGCAGTATACTACAGTAAAACTGTCATTTCTGCCTGGTGCTTTTAGCTGGTTCCTGCTCTCCACAGGGCAGGACAGTTTCTGAACACCTTTATGGCCACAGGTCCTGTGCTTGTATCTTGGATTTTTTATTAGTTGCCATAATTTGTCTCCACTGAGGCTACAGACAGTGGTTATGACCACTTTCTCTCTCCTATCGCGCTCTCTCTCTCTCTCTCTATCTCACACATATGCATTGGGAGCAACAAGAGCACCTGTGTCCCTGCCCTTAGCTACCAAGAGGTCACTGTGAGCAGCATTCATTCTGACTCATTGCATAAGAAGTCTGGGCCATTGCTGGATTGGGGAACCCCTGATATCCCTGCCCCACCCACAGCCCAGCAGAGCCCACCAATGGCCATCCCTCTAGCCCAGTGTTTCTCAACCCTCTCCTGGAGTACCCCCTGCCCTGCATGTTTTAGATCTCTCCCTGCTCCAACACAGCTGATTCAAATGATCAACTCGTTATGAACTCCTGAAGCTGCTTAATAACAAACTGATCATTTAAATCAGCTGTGTTGGAGCAGGGAGAGATCTAAAACATGCAGGACAAGGGGTACTCCAGGAGAGGGTTGAGAAGCACTGCTCTAGTCCATGGCCACTTAAATCACACCTAAAAAGGAATCTGCACATGTGTTTAATATTAATGCCAATGATGATTACCAGTATGTTTCTGCTATACAAAACATTTTAAAATCTACATTTTAATGTGAGTTTCTAAACAAATATGGGAGATCTAATAGAAGTTTTGAATAGATGTTTTGTTTGTCTAGCTTGCTTAATGTTGTTCGCTCACTGAGTGAAAGATTTAATTGTGACCTGCCAGTGGACTGCAAATGAAAATTAGCCTTAGGCTAACTCTGGTACAATGCATCCAATGGTAACATTTATGTTTCATATTGTACATGGTCCCTTATAAATAAAATAAATAAATACATTTTGAAAGAGCTATTTAAATAGGAGGTACATCAGTCACAGAAACAGAAAAATTATGTAATGTGTCAAGGGGAACAGTGTTGCTCATGACCACTTACGCCAAACAAGCAAAAACTGCATCAGGGAAGAGGACCAGTAGAAGTCAAACACCTTCTATGGCCTCCCCAATTACCAGATCCGAACGTCAGTCAACTCTTAGGGGCGGTTGTGGACCACAGAGTGCAGCATAAGTTTACACCTTTATCTCTCAAAGAACTTGAGAGATGGATACTCTCCTTCTTGAGGAATGATGCAAAATCCCACTAGAAATTGTGTAAAACTTTCATAAGAGCATTCCAAGGAGGACTGAAGCTGCTCTGAAGGTAAAGTGCAGTGCAGCCCAACCCCTTATTAGTTAATAAATATTCATATGTTTGATATTATATGATGATGTGTGTTTGTTATCACAAATCCCTGAGCAGACTGTTGAAAAAGTACACCCAAAGTGTTCACTGGAGAATCATCCCGAATGCTGACAAAGGCAGTCAAGAGACTCCTGGAGAACAGTGGGGACAGTACCAATTTGTCAGTGCTTCAATAAAACTATTTATGTATGTGTAAAGCTTTACTAACTTTGAAATAAAAATGTGTTTGCTATAAAATCTTGAGGTTGCTCTGTCCAACATGATGAGTGGTTTATATTTTTGGCTCTTAATATTATCTTAATTGTTTTCAGCATGCACTTCCACAAAATCACATACCATTTAAATCAGATAAAACAGTGTTTAGCAACTGAGATAGGTCTTACTGTATAATTTCTTCTGGTGAAAAAACATCCCTTGCCAAAAAAATCTACTGAACTTCATGTTGACATGTCTATTTAAGGTGCATATTCAATGCTGTCAAGAATTCATCTATGCAATGTGAAGTATGTTGCAACAGGTTTAATAAAGCAAATAGTATCAGCATGACATCCTGGTTTTAACAGGTGTCTTTCACTTGCTCATCACTTATTTTAGAACTTATTTTGCCATGTCTATGTCATGCATCTCTCAAAGTATAGCATCAGTTCAGATTACACCACAGTCAGCATTGTTCATATAGTCTTATAGTTACACAGCTGGGATGACCAACAGTCTGTTTGCCCTGGTTTCAGAGATTCACCCTTTAATGGAAAATCAAGTTGCAACTATATTGATTATAAAATCAAATGTGTTGTTGTTATTCATTCTATTAAGATTTTTTATTTTGACAGTTATTACCATCGTCATTACTGTTGTTCATATGGATGATTTGATTATAAATAGTGAAATGGCTTTTTATTTGTTTTTATTCAAAAAATTTGTTGCAGTTTTGGTGCTTTCCCCATAGTTTAATTAGGTAGGCTGTCTGTACTGTAGTTCCATCTTTCACCACAGGGGGAGGAAATATCTTCAAATCAAAGTTAGCATTTTCCGAACATTCCACTACGAATCACACAAAAGTATTGCTAGAAAAGTCTCATGTGAGATGAACTCGACATCAAAATTTTATCAATTGCATGTCGCAGCTTTGGTGCTTAAAATTTGGAAAAACAACTTGGTCTTCATGTTGCTTCTTTAACTTTTCACAGAAAATGACTTGATTCTTCCTCGCTTGTTCATAATTCTCATGTTCATAATTCAAAAGTACACAGAAAGTCCACAGTCATATTACCTGACGGTTTAGTGGATAATGGTCTCACTACTCTCAAAAAAAAGTCAACACACACACAGTTAACCCTTAGACTTAAGGAACGCTTATCCATATTGGATTGTGCTTTCCAGACGGCTTTAAAAACGCACAAATCACTCTGTTGTCTGTCTACTTGAGGTAAACCTTGTTCAAGCCCATAGCAATGTCATCCGACCTGGAAAACTTTTCTTGCTGCTGTATTGAACATAAAAGCTACTAACAGACTTTGTAGACCTCCCGATTCAAGGTTGTAGTTCTGCTGATTAAACGTTATTGTTTCAGGAAGGAGCACCAAGCAGGAGATAGAGCATACCGGTGAGTCACAAGACTATGAGTCACTATGTGGCATGATACCAACATGAAAAAAAAACTTTCTGCGAAGAAAATTTAATCGCATATTGTACCTACTGGTCATAAGATATAACAATGCAAACCGTTGCAAATTTGACGAAAGTCGACTTTTTGTAAAACGAGAAGGTTTGCGGAGAGGCTTAACACTTTTGTTAACAGGAAGTCTACATGACAGTGGTTTATTGCACAACTTTCTTTACGTTCGGCTGGGTGGCTATCAATGGAGAATTCCGTGTAAGCTTCTGCCTTTTCTCTTGCGCCAAGCTTTCTACTTCGCCTTCCTATAACTGTGCTATGTTGAGATTGTGAAGAGCAGTTCTTACAATTGTTCCGTTCCCCCGTCCAGCCAAAATGCTGATCTCTGAGGGTAATGAAAACAAAACGGGGCCAAAGGATAGTTTCACGGCGGATCGCTGACGTTTATTCTCAGTCTTTACTTGGGAGGCGGTGGAACGTACTAAGTGCGACTGGCGGCGGGGTCGCGGTGGTTTCCCTGAAATCGCCGGCGTTGATTGGGCAGTAGAGCTGTCTCCGCAGTACTCGCTCGGTGCGCCGGAGTGCATGCTGGTTGGAGCCAGAGATTGTCCCTTATTGCACTTCAATGGAGGAACGGCCCAGCGAACGGCCACACGAGAAACGATACCACCATGGAGAAGAGAGGAGCCCGAGTCGAGCCAAAAAATCGCTGAAAAATGAGCCAAGCCAGTGCCACTACCAGAACCAGGAAACGCAGACGAAGAAAACAGGTCGGATTTGTGCACATGACTGTAAAACACTTATGCAGTAGTTAGCGGCGAGGGTGAACGCTGGGGGAATTGCTGTGCTGGAAGTTGTGCCGCTTGATTGGGGCGTGTGTCTCAGCGATGTATGCATGGATCGGTGGCTGGCTGGTTGTCTATGGACATTGACCTTGTGCACCGGTTTCAACCCATTCTATCTCAATTTTCAGTGTATTCCTAGACTATTAAATGTCGTCCGATTGTGTTGTTTGTAATGCATATGCATCTTCCCGGTCATTCACCTGGATGAGTTGAGACAAACATTAGTTTTAATTGACGAAAAGGGGAGTTTGGTACGCTCGCCTCCCAGCAACACAAGCCGGCTCCGCTGGAATGTTCCTGCTTTTGGTTTGCTCACTTGCTATTTCCTGTCCGCCATGTTGCAAGTAAAATCACACAAACTGCTTCTTTAATTAATTGCTAAAATATCTACATTGTTTTCGTCGCACAGAAATTACTTTAGAAATACCGATGATCATCTCAAGTATGGTTGAAACAGCGTCTGGGTTGTATTTTGTCAGCTTGCCACAGTCGCATGTTGTAGGTGGGCCCTGTTGCTCTGAAGCGTGCGTGTCACTGTCATACGAGGAGGGCCCGTTAAGAAAACTATCTAGCTAACGTTAGCTAGCAGTCCAGATCATCGCCACCAGCACGTTTTAGAGTAGTTATCCACTAAACATGTCCTAAACTAGTGTTTTCATGAAATGTCTGCTTGACAACTGTCGTGAGGAACTATATGGTCACGACCGAACTTTGTAGGTGGGTAGTTAGCTGGTTAGCCTGCTAGCCGGTGAAATGAGCAGCCGTGCATATCGCTGGCTGACTAAGCTAGCACACACACTGCTAATGTTGGCAAGCTAACCGCATAGTTTGCTAGTGAGCCAGCCCACCCACACAGAGTGACATTTTTTTGCCAGCAATCTACAAGTATTTTTGATTGTGTTGAAAACATTTATGGTCATACTAAACTGATCAGAATTGACTGAAGATCGTTGGGTGTCATGCCTATTTTTGTTGTAGCTAGCGAGCTATCTTGCTAGCCAAATGCAGGCCAGCCCGGTTTCCTCAGTGACCCACTTAGCCAGTGTCCCCAGTACTCGCTTTGCTAGCTGTCTAGTAGCGACAAATAAGCTAACCGAGTCGCGTCTTCAGGTCTTGTTAGTTACCAGAATTGATCATTTTTGATTTTCCTTTTAGTTGTTAGGACGATGACGCTATGCTTTAGCTAACGTTACGTGTCTAAGTTTAATGTAGTACCGAGACCCCCCTCCTTATAACGTTTTACATAATTCATCGAAACATTATAATTGTTGGTGATAGGTAGCTAATCCAGGTAATTAGACTATAGTGAGTTGCCACTCATTGTTCTGTTGAAGTGTTTGTATTTTTGGGAAAAATCAAGAAATTAACGATTAGTTAGATTAAATTGAGGCAACTTGCAAGCTAGCTAACAGGATTGTAAGATACCGTGTGAAGAATGTGCTGTTGGAGCAGTTCTGACTGGTTAGATTTAGCAACAGAGCAAACTTCACAACTCAAAGGACCAGAGATACTCCACACCATGAAGCAAACAAGCAAGCCTACGCATAGGTACTGGTTTGAAATCATCCTCACATACTACAGCTAAACAATTGAAACGTTTTATCACAAATGTTGACGAAAGATTGATTGAATGAAGCACCCCATTTGTGACACGTCATGCCGCCGAGGTTAAAAATAGGACACGAGGACGACTGCAAGCGGGGGCCTCGAAAAAGCACTCGAGTCGCGTCCCCAAAGCGAGCGCTGCCTCTGATCTCAGATCAGATCGCGCTGAATGACCATCACGTGCTGACCACTGAACCGGGGTCAGTAGGGAGTGCTTTGGCAGAAAGATGTTATTCGTGTAAAATATTTCAATGTGAAACGTTAAAGGTTTGGATTTGCCAGAGGTTGGGTTAGTTTGATGTCCCGCTTAATGTATACATGTATTGCCCAAGTGTTTCTGTATCTAATAATGTAATAATAATGTATCTAATAAGGCAATGCAGTAAAACAATATATAAATGCAGTAAAACAATATATTTACTCGGAAATGTATCCTCTGGTATGGTATGGTATGTATAGAAGCATGCAAACGTTTTGGTATAAACAGTCAACAATATGATCGCCATTCCTCTATTCATGCTTTAATTGAGTGTTATACGTATGGTCAGTAATAAAGGCATATGTCTACTGCCTGGTTGAAATTTAAATATTCTACCTGAATTGTCTGATTGGGACTAGTAGTAGTTCTTGTTTTTTGGAATGTGTTCTTTACAGTGAGTTCTCATCTCTGGATATTTTAATTGTAGTCCAATTCAGCATATTGATGTGGATGTCATGGTATGAGATTTTGACAGAATGATAATCTGGTCTAAAATGATATCTAAAAGTAATCCTAAAAATCACACATCAAATATATGTCATGTTAAATAAATATGATTTTATTTGGTTTCCATTAAATAGTTCACCATATTTAAATACTTAAACTTTTAGTAGTTTAGATTATTATTAGAATTAGATTGTTCAGACTTGAGCTCTTTTGAAAGTATAACACCAGTGCTGTAATGTGTTTAACCCTTGTATATCCCGATCGCTGATCATTTTGTTGAAGCATTTTCCCCCTTAAACGGTATTCTTTCACCCAGACCCAGGTAGGCTGGCCAAGTTAGCATGATGTATAGAAATGTTGTAGGTATGATAACCATAAAAGTCGCACCATGGTACACCGTCAGACCGGTGCACTATGACACAGGGCCATGATGTACTGTGATCTTGGCAGCAGTTCAGCGAGTTCAGGCAGGGTCAAAATGAGGCACACAGAGAGGGGGGGGACTGTGTACTCAGTCTGGGCCACCTGTAACGTGGGGCAGAGAGCTAGCGTAAAGGATAAGGCAGTGAACATTTGTGTGTGACTTTTTGTGTCAGGTCAGTCCTAATAGCTAATAGGCCTTTTTGTGTAATTTAATGTCTGTTGCCATGTTTTTTGCTGCTATATTAATGCACTTTGGAGCTCCTGGGAAAGTGAATCAAAGCCACTTCCCAAAGCTGCAAAGTTAATGAGTGCCTGCCCATTTCTTCTCAGCCTTTGCTCTAACTGTCTTTGTCACGGTGTTCAGGGCGCAGCTGGGTTGGTGCACACAAGTCAATAATGTTTGCTCTAAACTTAACGTCTGGGCGGCCTTTGCACCTTCATTTTAAAACAAATAAGTGATTATGAGAGGCCTCTAGCTTTAGCCCGCTTGTGTTAGCACAGTTTCTGTCCGGGATTCTTTAAAGAGGAGTGAGAGATCAGATATGGGAGTACCTTCAGCCACGCTTGGCCTGTTGCCACCCGACGCCTTCAGACTAAACAACCAGTGTCGCGCCACTCAGCCCCATGGAAACCTTGCCACGTCTCCTGTGACTGGGCTACAGAGCCGCTTCAGGAGCCACAATCTGATTGGGCAGGACGAGCAGCGCCGCACTGTAATGTTTGTTGTGACTTGTTCTGTCTCTTTAAGTATCGGGCATCGTGGCTCACCCTCCTGTTTGCTTGTGCTTTCTCGCTCTTGTCAGGCAATGGAAAAATAAACTGGAGCAGCACGGACAGGGAGAAGGTGCCTTCTGCCAGCGACACGCTCAGCGCCCCCTACCCGGCCAACGGCCATGGCCACAGGTCACAGCTAGACCCCAACTGGAAACTGAAGCAGCCCGGGAAGGTCCACTCCACTCTCTCCAAAGGGGGGGTCAAAAGCGGTCACGCTTTCAAGAACAGCATGGACAGCAGGAATGACCGGCCCTCAGACCTCAGAGCTCACGAGGGCAAGAAGGAGCCGGCGGCACCACTTAATGGCGTGGTGGCCATCAACTCTGGCTTCCTAATCAACGGTTATCCCGGCAAGCCAGCCACCGACAACGATGGCAGTGGCTCTGAGAGCGGCTACGCCACCCCAAAGAAGAGGAAGCCCCAGCGAGGCAGCGTCCGGGGGGCAGAGCCTGCTACCGTGACTCCAGAGGCGGTCACGCACCCGAAGCAGGAGGCAGAGCCCCCCATCCCCGAGCAGGTGGAGAAGGCTGTGAGTCCTTCACAGCTGACCGCGAAAGCTGAGGCTACTCCTGGAGCTGCGCGGGCAAAATCAGTGCCTGGCTCCACGCCGGGCATCCCACCACTGCCACCAATGGGTGAGCCGCAGCGCAAGAACTTGGACAGCAAGGCCACTGCTGCCTTCGGCAAGAAATACGAGGATAGGCCCGGTAAGGCCAAGCTCAACACCTCAATGGCAGCAAAAGAGGACTCGTGGACTTTGTTTAAACCCCCACCTGTCTTTCCTGTGGACAACAGTAGTGCTAAGATCGTGCCCAAGATCAGTTATGCAAGTAAAGTCAAGGAGAACCTCAACAAGGCCTCACAGGCTGCAGGGGAGGCCTCACCCGCCCAGCTCCCCGGGAGGCCACCGCAGGTGCCCATGTCCGCCATGAAGACCATCACCTCCCCGAGCTTCACCAACGGCCCCCTGCTCGGGGAGGGGAACGGCTGCCCGCTCTCTGGGTCCCTCTTCACCGCCGCCAGTACTGTGCCACCGGCCACCTCCCTCTCCGGAGCTGAGAATGTAGCGCCCCCCTTGGAGGAGGGCGGCAGCACCGCTGCAGCTGCCCCCTCTCCTGCGACAGGTGACCCAAGGAAGCACGGCCTTTTCATTTACCCCCATGCCCCATCTTCATCCAATATGCAACCCCCACTCCCCAGCGGGCGCCAAGCCGCTGCCCCCCCGGCTGCCCCAGCCAATCAGAAAGTCCTGGTGGACATCTTCCAGAACCAGTGGGGCCTGTCGTTCATCAACGACCCCAGTGCCGGGCCTGAGGGCGGCACAGGCAGCCGGTGGCCTGCCGGCAAAGGCGTGGTGGCTGAGGTCACCTTCCAGGGGGAATGCCCTGGTGATCACGCGCCACTCCCCAAGCCTCACGAGCTGGACAAACGGACTAGCCCCCAAACCCTTAGCAGTGTTTTAAAAGCGTGCCCGCCGGCAGTGCCGGGCCGGGAGGGCGCGGCCCAGGCCCAGCCTGCATCGCCGGATGGACAGAAGGATGCGGAGGCTGGGAGTCTAGGTGCAATAGTGTTCACTTCCTCTAAGGACCCTGCTGTCGAAGCCCTCCGGGCCTCCCCGACCAATCCCGCGCTAGCTCTCCCCCGAGAGGCCACCTGCCCCAAGGACATGGACAGGAGGTCTAGCTGGGGGTCATTCGATCTGAAAGCTGCTGTAAATTACCACACTAAAGGTAAGCCTGGGCTCCTGTTTACCCAGCGCCGTGCTTGTCAGAATGAGGGCGCTGTGCAGAAAGGTAGCACAGAGGATATCGCAGAGATGTGGAGTGCGAAGGGGGTGGCTATTAACTGTTTAAGACTGCTGCCCTCAAAGTCCCAGGTAGAAGTTGCAGTGTTGCTTGCAGTGGTTAGTTTATATCCAAACCAAGTGTGTTCCAGTGAAGTAATTTTGCTTTCTGTGAGTCACAAACTCACATAGGCCAAGCAGATCTGTTGCTTTGCTAACTGGTCAAAAACTGCTTTCTCAGATCATAGAAGAGGCAGGTCGTGGGACAGGGGACATCTCTTAAGCTGTTTTTTGGCCAATGATGTGTGGCAGTGAAAATTTTAGTTGGACAAGTTCTCTCTGTACCTTTGAATAATGTTCCTCATTGAGCTATTTTGCATGTGAAATGTAGATGGGTGAAGCCTAGCTTCAGAGCACTGATTTTGCATGTTACTGCATCATCACAGACACCATACAGCAGGTTTGGAGGCTCAGAAAGGGGGTGGTAAAAGTGTGGGGCTCGCTGCACCTCTCTGCAGCCCAACGAGCATTTTGGAGAGAAGAGAAGCGTTCTGCCTGCAGGATGAGGAAGCCAGCCTGAAAAATGCAATGTTTCCTTAACTCTGCATTGTCGGACTGACTTTGTTTTCTTTATCTCTTTCTCTCCACAGAAATGGAATATATTTTGAATTTGCAAAAACAAGGTAAGCATGGGCTGGCTTTTTAATCTCTGTGGCTTTGGCGTAATTGTTGTCCTGCATTGATGTTCCAGCAGAAATAAGAGGGTGTGTATTTTTAGATTTGAGCGGGTTGCTTGCGCTGGGGCAGGCTGTCCCAGGGCTCGGGTTCCTTTGCTCACGCGTGGCACCCTCTTCCCCAGGCCCACGAATAAGCTGCCATACCCATCATGACCTCTATGCACAAACTCCATGCCTTTCGCTGTGACGTCACAACCCAAACACTACCAAGCAGTGCTATCCAGTCGGCCGAGACTGAAGCCCTAGTGCATAGTACTTTAAAACTGACTGTGTTATGTCAGCATGGTAACTTGCCGTGCTGCTAACTCAAACGTTGCCAGCTCAATTGTCAAGTGAGACACCCGAGAACTAAACCCAAAACTGCCTCATTACATTACATTATTGTCATTTAGCATGCACTCCTATTCAGTGCAGCTTACATGGCTACATTTTTTTGCATGGTATCCATTGGTGCATGGTATTTTTTGCATGGTATTAAGCATCTAGCCCAAGGGTACAGTAGCAGTGCCCCGGCGGTGACTTGAACCAGCAACCTTTTAGTTACGAGATCTGCTCCTTACCACTATGCTACACTGCTGCCTCAATACACGTCCAGCCATATAAATGGATAAGTCGTTCTGGATAAGAGCAGCTGATAAATAGGTGATGTGAAAATGAAGATGCTGTTACTTCTCGGTAACTGAGTCTCTGTCTGTGTTGCTCCCTCCCAGACCCAAAAAGAGTAGTGTTGTACGGCGAGACCAAGGATGGGCCGGATCAGTGAGCCGCTGACTGAGGGACGCAGCCCGCCTCCAACCCGGATGCTGCAGGGAGAACTGACCTGATGGTTAAAGCCGCTCCTTTCACCAACCAATCAAATCAATCTATCTATCCGCCTGTCGATTCAGACTCAATCTCAGGCGTGACTGTAACCGTGGAGCTGAGAAAGGACGGTCCCAGGGGACAGACTGCAAAGCGGTAATCTGGAGGCAGAGAGGCACATTGGAGGGGGGAGTGTTCTGATCGAAAAAATCTGAAAAAGCAGGGAACAGCAGGGGCTCTGTGGGAGATCGAGTGCGGTACTGCCCATGACCCGTGACCCATCGGACCCCCGGAACACCTTGCGCTCCTCAGACACTGGGCTCACAACATCGTTGGCTCTTCCCAAAGTCGTCGTCAGAGGGGAGAAGCATCTCCTTGGGATGCCTCGGTCATTTCAAAAGTTTCTTTATGAATCCAGCTGGGTGCTTATACCTCTGCTTATTCACGCAGCAGTGTACGTGCACTAGCTTGAGTCCATAACGAGAAATGGAACCGAAATGGCGCAAAAGTAAAAATTTTTTTTTGTTGTTTTTTTTTTTTTTTTTTTTTTACGAAAGGTTGCCTTGAAACTACAAGAGAAAATGATTGGTGAATAAAGTGAACAAAGACAAGGCGGGGGGAACTGAATGTCCTACCTGGCCAAAGGTAAACTACAACACAGACTCCACAGGAGGGACAGTGCCAGGCCTCGGCAGAAACAGTTGTCTTAACTTTTCTTTGGACTAGAGGAGGGTGGCAGTGGACAGCGCTGAAATCAGCTGGACATCTCTGCATGGCGACATGTCTTTCTTTTCTTGTTTTTATTTTCCTGTTGTTGTGGGTTAGTTTTCTTCATTTTTTTGTGTTTTATCTTTTTTTTGTGACTAAAGACTCAACACAGAACCCAAACCTGAGGGTGGGGGGCTGGGCCGAGTGGAGGGGAGGTCGGAGCCAGCTTCACCTGACAGACGGCTCAAGGCCAAACCCCCTTCTCCCCAGGTTAATGAATGGTATTATCAAATATATCTTCACTTTTTTTCTTTCTTTTTGTTTGTTTGTTTTGTCTGTTAATTTAAGCCTTTGCAAACCTCAGCCCGGATATAGATTTCAGTATTTAATTAACTTGAATCAGGAGATGGTGTATTAATTGCCTGAGTGTGTTGCATCCCATTATAAGTCTCCCCCTACCCCACCGGCTGTTCGCCTGAGGGCGGTGGGAGTTTCTGTTTGTGGTGGAGTGAGGCAGTGTGGGGCCACAGAGACTGTCATATAATGCATTTTTTCCGTGTTGTGTGGTGTTGGAGGCCCTAAAGCTGACTTGTATGAATGACCTGCTTGTATTTAAATGCAACTTTAGCATCTCAATCTTGCACAGGCTTGGGTGCACCTCCCAGATTTAAAAAGGGCCAGGTGTAAAGGCAGCATCTGTCGCTTTCTTGCCAAATTTTGCAGAAAAGCTTCACGCTGCCCTTCTTTCTGCCCCACCTCCCTTTCCCACAATGCATCTCTGCACAGGTCAGAGAGAAGGCAGAGTGCCGCAGAGCTGGGTTCATGGTCAGGAAACCGTCGCGTACGAAAATCATGTGAACGCTGCACCGGCACATCCAAGGGGCAAGGTGCTGTTTATTGACCTCACTAGCAACCCTCTGGTTCTTTCCTGCCCACAACGACTGATCCTGAATCAGTTTACCCAGTCCCAATCCACACCCATCCCATGTTGTATAAAAGCTGCATACTGATCCAGGGTCAGCACCTGATGGCTTGTTCCGGTCTTGGCTCTCTGGGCTTGGTAAATTGGAGCTCGAGGGTGGCCCTTTAATGTGCAGTGATGTCATGAGCTCAGCCTCCCTAAAGACTGTTTCTGTCTCCTCCAGAAAAAAAAGTTCTCCCATGACAATTTTCCCAGACGGGTTTCATCATCATACGTGTTTTGATTATAACACATTTATTAGCACTTTAAATATCTAAACAAATTTTTTTCTTTTCAAAATAAATAAATATATGAATATAAAAATAGCCCCTGCTAAAATGGCTTTGGGCTTATTACGTTCAAAATACAAAAGTTCCTCAGGTAGACTTATGAAGGCGTACGGACACGTTGCTCAGAAAAAAAGAAATGAGCAGACCCTGATTTTACTGTCAGCCTTGTGAATTGGAGACATATGAATATCTGAGCCTGCCGTGGAAACGGCTTACACACAACATTGGCCAGCGCTGGAAACTATAGCAAGTCAAGCGGCAGCAGCGATTAGCACACGAGCAAGCGCACGCCGGAGGCTCTCTCCTGTCAGCGAAAGCGAGCAACTTCGACCTGAGTGGAATTTTTCGTTAGTGTCAGAAGCGTTTGAGAGCCGAATGCTCTAGTCTCACGGGTGGAGTTCTGCTGAAGCATGTGCCCCCACCCCCCATGTCTTTTGCTAATCGGGTATCTCTTCATTCATAAAAGGTTCATGCTCTCTGTTTTGTTTTTGTTTTCAGTAATACAAAGGCAAGGCCAGGAGTCTCGAGTAGCCTTCACCAGGGAAAGGCTTTGTTCCGTGGGGGGCCTCCACCACGTTGTTACGTTAATTGAAAGGAATTGGTGGTCAGCACCTCCTTTTGTCGGCGAGTCTATTGATGTGTTCCACTGTTTTTGAGCTCTGGGGCTCGTCCCTGTGCTGTCCACTTCCCTAGAGGCAGGTAGCCTCTTCCGTGGGCCCCCGAGAGAGAGATGGAGAAATATGGAGAGTGCTCCCTTTCTCCAGGCAAGATAAAGATGGCACGCTGTGGCCTGTTAATGTGTCATATTCAGTCCTCATAGCGTAATGACGACCAGTATTGTTTTTGACGTTTGTTTTAAATGTTATTTTCCTCCGGCCCCTAAGGAACCCCTGGTGAAGGTCCCCGTATTGAACCTTCCAAGAGGCTCCGCGCCAGCGCAGCGTTCCTGGCCTGGAGAGCACCGGCTCTGGTACCCGCTGTGGTACCGCATGTGGCTCCTAGGACAGAACACTCAGAATGCGTGCCACACCCATGTGTCACACACAGGCTGGCCATTGGAGGCACTTGTGTCCTTTTCAACCCTCTCTGTGTGTGTGTGTGTGTGTGTGTGTGTGTGTGTGTGAGAGAGAGAGAGAGAGAGTGAGTGGCAGATGTATATCCAGTGGCTTTCACCCCCCCCCCCCCCCCCCAAAATTGCAGAAGACAACCAGTTCAGTTTGCACAGAACAGCGATGTTGGTCTCGCAGTGTCTGAGGCCACCTGTGTGTGTGTGCGCGTGTATGTGAGTGTGTGATAGCATCATGCCAGCTTGTGACATGTTACACCACTTTCTCCATAAGCTGCACTTGAGACAGGAATGTAGCGGCATTTATCTTGTTGCCCTAGGCGGGTTTAACCAGGAAGTTTGTAGTCTGTACATTTTTCAGTGAAAAAGAAAGGTGTGGTGGCCATCCTTTGCAAGGGCAGGTTAGTTATGTAGAGACTGAGAGAGACCCAGCGCAGCCTGTGACACACAGACACACACACAGAGTGCCTCTGCAGGTCCTCTCTCTGTCCTTCAAAAGCAAATGCAGTCTCCCCTAGGGATCACCCATCTGTTGTGTACCAGGCAGTTTCCTGTCAGATTGTTTTAATGTGGAGAGATCACCGCGCTCTAATGTTAATGTATGGCAGTGAGTGAGTGAGGCTTCATCAGTCCTGTAGCGCATCGAGTTACCATGTGATGTCAGTCACTCACACCAACAAACTAATCAGAAGACTCTCCACACCATGAATGGTTCATGTCAGTGAGTCGCTGATGATAGTCTAGGTCCACCCATGTGGGGATTTAGAGGCGGGGTTAAAATACTGTGAAATCTTCATTTCTGTCTCCTCTTACATGTTGCCCCTTAAATACTTTTTTTAAAGCACTTATTCGATACAAACTTCAAGATTATTTTATATATGCAGAGCAAAGAAAAGACACATTTTGTCTTTCTAAATTGTATTAGAGTAGCCTACAAACCAAAAAACTAGAGAATAACTACTAAGAATTGAGTGTGTGTGTTGGGGGAGGGGTGGGTTTGACTATGAACGTCTGAGTGAAATGAGCTGTGTGTGTTGTAATGAGGAATGTGTCAGATGATGCTGAATCTGAGACTATTTGCATACTGTGGGGGACACCAGCTCACCTGACGCAGGTGTTTCCTCTCTGTGGTTGTGGTGCTCAGTGTCCTAGCAACAGGTCGGCAGCAGGTAGTGCTGGCGCTGTCTGACCTTTGACCTCCTGAGTGTGTACGCCTGACTGATTAGTGGAAAATCTCGATATGCAAGCACCCCTGTGTTGTTGAGAATGCTGATGAGGGGTGCCTGTGTTTAACATTTTTTAAAGTGATCCACTTGATAATCACTAGAGGAAAAATATCTATGTATACTTTTTGTCTTTTTTTTTTCTGCGAATCTTCATTTAGTGCCATGGTTTGAAGGTTTAATGATGTTTTTGAAATTGATGTTCAAATCGATTGGTTTTCTCCTTTTAGTTTCTCCTCATTTCCTGCAACGACCACAGTCAAAGAATAACATTGTCACGGAGATCTTAAATTGTCACTGCTAATAAACTTCTTAGAAATTATCTGTTTATTTTTGTTAGATGTGTCTGCATTGTTGCTTTTACATGAAAAGGACCTTTACCTGTTCAGTTAAACCGCTGGCTACTGGCATGTCTACCACAGAATCCCTGTATTTTTTACATTGAACCAATTCAACGTTATGTCACATTGATTCCTTGTCATCATGTGTTAAGGATGCTTGTGAATTGTCACTTTTTATTTATTTTTGTCTTAGATGCACAATGTAGATTGGAACTACACGGCTCGTTACAGAGTGATGGGGGAGGTTAGAGATTTATGTTATTGTCACACTTTTTTGATATAAAAATGTTTTAAAGGTGAAATTAACACTAATGATTAGTCAGTGTTAATAATAAATATCTCTTAACACCATTATTTTATTGCTTTGTTCAGCCCGTTGTTGCCGCTCTGTGTAGATGCTGACTGGCTGGCTTCGCTCTCTGTAGGAGTCTGGTTACATGCTCTCTTCCAGACAGGGCAGAGGAATGTGTGCGAATGCTATAGGTTAGTGAAGCAGCGCCTTCACACAAATACTGAGGGCAAAACACCTCTGATGGAGACTGAAAGAAAGCTAGAGTATATTCTTGCTGGGAATGTCCAATGCTCTTTTTCTTTTCTCTGAGCTGTGTTTGGCAGTGTTCCTGGCCAAGTTCTTTGTGAGGGAGGGGGTGGGAGTGGGAGGAGGGGAATTAAGGCAAAAGTTGAATAACATGCTTACCTCGGGGGTCACTCAAGTGCACAGGTCTCTTTTCCACCTATACTCTCATGCTTCAGAGCTACATTTCAGACATTTCCCTGACTTTCCTGCTGATCCTGGATCAGTCATCGGCAAGTGATTTTTTTTTTTTTTTTTGGCAGCAAGGACTGACCTGAGATCAGTAGGGATGTGCAAGGAGGTCAGGGGAAGGTCGGGGACATAGCCCATGATTGGTCTTTTGAGCTTGAGCAGTCACATCAATTTGGTCTGAGCCAATGAGCCATTTCCTTGGTGAAAGGGGCGGGATGATGTGGTGATGCAGTTGGCTGCATCAGTGCAGGAGTGTAGACCAATCAAAAAGTAGATGGCCAACAACAATTAAAAAAAAACTACATGAATGATTTATGAGCAATGGAAGTGCTGCTCTTTCAGCCAGTCATCGTCAGTAATGGGGAGCAGTGGCCTCAAAAGTGTGTGCTGCAGGGGGGGGGGGGGGGGGGGTGTTACCTGTTTGGAATAAGCACCGCATACAGACCCCTTTCATGAGTAACTTACCTATAAGGGAAGTGGCTTTATAGCTTTGCAGTCATGTTTTGAAAACTCTCCCCATGTTAGGAGTCCTTGGAACTCCACCACAGAGGAGCTGCTTTATTTGTGATTTTCTAGTGCCAAGTTTTGCTCTGTTCATCCTGAAAATGTCCATCCTGCATGGCTATTCGACATCATGGCCACCCAGTCTGACCTCTGCTGACAGGAGGGGTGCTTCACGAACCCCTCAGTGGGTGGAGCTACCATATGCTGCCAGTCACTGAGTAAGAACCAGTATAAAGACTTAATTGTTCACAGTGGGACACTGATTGGTTCAGATCAGATCAGTTCCGGGGGGGGGGGGGGGGGGGTTGGTCAGTCACGAAGCCTCACTGTCACTGATGATGTCTGGAATCAGAGGGTTGTGTGTGAAAACTAAGCTGCACTCTTTCAAGAATTTGGAGGCCATAACAGTCAGAATCTGTTTTTTTCTGGCATTGAAAAAAATGTGTGTATGTGTGGAGTCTTGATATATATACACATTCTTTTAGTCACTTTTCAGATTCTTCACCACACCAAACAATGTTCCTTTGGGGTTTTATTTTATTTTGTTTTGATTAGCATGAAAATGTCCTTCAAAATTCCAAACCAATGTAATAAATTCAAAAGAAAGAAATCTTATTAACTTTTTTTTTCCTTTTCCCTTTGTTTTGTTTTCATTAAATTGTTAAAGAGTTACTTACAAATCAAAGTGTTTGCGTGGGATCATTCGTTTCTTCTTTCCTGATGGCATGGTGTCCCCCCCCTCTCCGCCTTGTTGCTCGTGGACGTTAGAGGGCAGTTCACGAAAACCAAAAACATTTTTGCAAAGCAAAAGCAGAAACAAGAAAAGACTGATGACTTCTAAGAAGCTGAGTTGTTCCGTTTAATCGTGGCCGCTTGGGAGATCTGTGCGCAGGTAGAACATGGCCTCTGTTCAGTTCAAGCCACTTTGGACTTAAATTCGAACAACGAATTTATGTGAATGCATAGCTTGGTTTTTGCATTTCTTTGTCCAGAGAGTGCTGGACACTGAAATGTGCGCACTCATTTATTCATGACATTTACTCAGAGTTAAGGGCAACACAGGAGGTTGCAGGTAGATGCAGCCACCTTTAAAAACATGACTTGTCGCCACAGTTGCAGCTCTGCACGGGGCCCTGGAACAGACTGAGCGGACCTTAGACTTGTCCGGACTCGTTCTCTCAAGAATTTAGCCACAGGGTCAGTTTGTTTGCACATAAATTGCAAGTAGAGCAAACGCACCAGCTGCTAGAAACGGCAGAAGAGCTGTAAAATCTGCAGAAAGCCATTCTCAATTTTGTAATTGTAACATTTAAATCGATGTACTAATAAAATGCGCATCTGTTGCGGTCCAATTTTGAATGAAATGGAACACATTCACTACAGTGCTTTTTTTTAACTAGGAATCGGACTAGTGAAAATAAACGCTTCGGGCAAAAGTAAATGTACTCATTTTTTTTCAGGATTCATGAACTTTTTGCAACTATTTATAACTGATGTTGTCACGTGATGTACCCACACCTTGGTGCCTTTTTCTAATGTCAGATGGTTGACGTGAAGGAAACTGGGCTTGCGAGTTTTTCTTCTTGAATCCTAGAGGTAAAGCATATCGCACATGAGTGACTGAACTCATCCGTTATGGTGTGGTGTTTCTTGCCCGTTTGTGCTGTTACAATTTAACACTGGACAAACGCATTATTCAGTTTACAACAAACAGCACACCGTACAGTCATAGTATGTAAACACGGTATTATTGAAAGTGCAGTATATTGTGCTTCTTCAACACAAGCAAATTACTGGTTGGGCCTGCATGAGAGAGGAAACACTCCTAGATCTTTTTGAATGTATTTATTTTACTGTTCACTATAAATATGAGTTATTAGAACAGCACAGCAAGTATTTTCTCCTTGTTGTCAACCATCATTGTCTGGGGACTTAATGTTACTGTGGCTTATGTTTATTAAATATGTGTTTAAAGCGTTTTCCTTTCACTATTAACAGCCGTAGGTGATGAGGCCTGTAGGCTATGGATGGATCCTGCAGGATATCTTAGGAAGCCACCCATACGGAAAAGTCATAAGTGCTTTCATGACAAGGTGCACACTATTGTTGTGTCGCTGCGTATACTCAAGAGCTGTTTGGTATTTGAACGCGCACGTGCTTTTCTTTATCGCAGCATTTTTCAATCCTACTCCTGGAGCCCCCCTGTCTTACATATCTTCTATCTATCCTTACTCCAAAAACACCTGATTGAAATTTGATTAAATCAGGTGTGCTCAGCTAGTCAAAAGTGCCACTTCAGTCAGGTAGGTAGAGCAGGGAAAGATGGAGCAGGAGAATGTATGTTGGTTGAATGGATCGCCTCACTGATTCTCAATCCTGCTCCTGGGCCCCCCTTGCTCTGCACGTTTTCCATCTTTCCCTGCTCTACCTACCTGACTGAACTCATCAGTGGCACTTTTGATTAGTTGGGCACACCTGACTTAATCAAGAGTGTTAACTAATTTCAATCAGGTGTGTCTGGAGTAAGGATAGATAGAAGATATGCAGGACAGGGGGGCTCCAGGAGGAGGATTGAAAAACACTTAAACCATTGTTGCCAGTTTAGCTATTTTACTGAAAAATCACGTGTTTGCATAAAGAATTTAAAATTACCAACATGTTCTACAAAAATCGTTTCCGGAGTTTAATAGGAGAAGGGCTCTGGGGTTGCTCAAGGTCCTACATTTATCTTAATTTCTGCATGTTTCCGATACTTCTGTAATTTTTGAATTCTACATAACTTTTTAAAAAAATAAATATAAATTTAGGTATAATGTCGCCCCAAATGTATATAGGTCTAATAACAAAATGAAAGAGGTGGGAACAGTGTGCATTGAATCTGCCGAACACACGGCCACCGTACGGGTCATTCCTGTCTCCAAGAAGCGATACTAGAAATAGTTGCCCTAACCTTGACCCTTAATCCCCATCCAGTTGCTTGTGTGTGTAGGTAAAGAACTAAGTGACGATGGGTCAGTGCACGGGACTAATCTATCTACGCAACGAGGCATCCATTATAGTTCACGTGCATATTTTCGTACAACTGTGTGTGCCCAAGAGATATTCATGTTGTGAATTTAAGTTAACAGTAATGAATCCCATGTAGGCTAATGATAATTACCGTTGTTAGTCTACTATCCTGCAATAACCGACGACTTGATTTAAAGTCCTTACAACGTCTGCAGCTGGGTTTAATTAAAACGCAAAACCATTACAACGGTGAAGCTTAGCCGACTGGTGGTACGATCCACAGGCGCTTCTTGGAGTTTCACAATCTTGGGTCTCCGTCCTTAACAGTGTAACTGAAACCGCATGGAGAGATATTCCTGATATTCTCATATTCCCGAAAAGCAGACTTCTCCATAATGGTTTAAGACGAGGTCCAGCGGGCAGGCTTAGAGTACAAAATATTGTTTTCTGTTGCCTGAAGTCATTCCTAAGATTATACACGGCAGTCCGCAATGTAACGATAGGTTTTTGTTAAGGTCGTTGTGCAGAGAATACTGTTACTCCTGTTGATCCAATCTGTCCAATGCTGTTCCAGTACTGGATTTTAGCGTTTATTTTTATCTTTCTGCCACAGACCAGAGACCAGGACTTGCCTGCCCTATGGCCTGCGATGACTTTGGGCTCTCTTAACATTTAATTTGCGGTTTAAATGGGCAAGGAACTTTGTTGAAATGCAATTGTATATTGACGATCGACTGAACCTCCAGTGCCCACTCCATTTTTGAATTATTGAGTAGACACAACGACTTCCCTTGGTTATACCTTAAATATTTGAGGCCAAATATTTCAGTCTTCAACGCCAATTTGAATAATACACATTTCTTCATGTTTGCATTTAGGGTCGGGGTATTATGACGTCAAAATCTTAATTCACATGTTTACATTGCCTTTCCTTCTTAGTAGACACCAGAGGGATGTGTGCAAGGGCACGAAAGAGCAGCCGATAACGTAAGAACAACGCGACAGATCACATCTGAACATGTTTATGCAGAACTTTTTTGACATATACAGTGACATATTGGTTCATATGGTTGTGTGTTGGGTGTATCGAGAGGGAAATACACGACAACGTTTCCAGTTGCCACTCACGTTGATATTTCTAGGTAAATTTACGCTGTAACCCTCGAAATCGGAGTATTGCCTCATGGTCACTAGAGGGCCCCATTGCTTCAAGTGGAGCATCCATAGCAGCGACAGAGAGCGTTGATTGATGTCGCTGATCTGAAAACCTTGTACTGTAGTTGAGGCTGGTGTACTGACTTAAAAGATTTAACGTTCATTTATGTCACGTCAATTGACGTGGCAATAGTCCACCAGTACAAGCTCAAAGGAATTATTTATAACTGTTGGTCATATTTTAACACCTTGTTTTAGTTAAATCCGTCGATCAAATGCTGGATATATAACCATGTAATTTGGGTACATGGATGTTTACTTTACCTTGCAACAATTTCATAATGAAGGACCGTGATTAAAAATTGCTCGGGTCTAACTTTACAGATTTACTGCGGTTAAACGCTTCTTTTCAATGTTTTTGGTAGTCAACAGAAATTGTAACGATACAAAGGGTTATGTGAATGGGCCATGTTATGTGTACGTCCGCAGACGGCAGGCTATACGATCTGCACCGCATGGGGTCGACACTCGCCGTGGAGTTTTCGCAGAGAGAGCGAGTGAGCTGAAATATGTAGCGAAAGGAGGGTACACGGGGATGCTTGATAATACTGTGTTGTTATTGTTCTATGATTTTATCATTATTGTAAAAGTAGATGCAGCAACAACAGGCTTGATTGGTGAAAAACACTTTGGATCAATAGCTCAATCTCTGAGGTTTCACTTGAGTCGCTTCAATCACGTCCCCTGAAAGCAACAGCCACTTTAGCAAATTGTAACACAGACTCATTAGTTAAGCCATATTCCTGAGGGTTATCGAGGTCGAAGGAACGCTAAGCATAACCGCTAGCATTTAGCTAATTCATTCATCTGTGGTTTGGAGTCGATAATCGATGCAGGAGACAGACAACGTTTATTTCGATTGCAGCACTTGCAATTGTGCGGCATGACGCAGTATGTCCTAGTCTTTCGCGTTTGATTCGTGGAAACGCAAGTAGGAACCCCCCTCCCAAATCTACACCAGGCTCCATCTTTAATGAAATATTAAAATGCTGGCTTCACACAGGGACTGCGGCTCTGCTACCCGCTGACAGGGGGGCGGATTAAGTGTCACTCTCGCTCGCGATGTTAATACCATTCGTAACCCTTTCCTGTCTAGACCTGGCTTTTAGTTCACTGTGCCGGGGAAGATACACTCTAAGGGTGGGATTGAAAGATGTCTGCCAAGTGATTCTTTTGTGGGAGAGCCTCCAGGTGTCAATAAAATAGGAAGTCTAAATAGCTGAGGTTTATGTTGTGACTTGGACGCTCCCAAGTCAGAGGTGCTGAGGTAAACTGAGGTGCTGGGCTAAATCCAGATTTGCTGCTGCGCGGTACTGTGCTGCAGGCCTGCCATGAGACCGTCACTCTGGGCCGGCTGCAGTCAAAGGAAGTGCCAACCACTTAGCCAAGCAGAGCATGGCTGAGTCTCGGCCTGCTCGGAAGCAGCTGCAGGTGTCTGCCTGTGTGCGGGACCTATTCAATAACACTAACAGATAAATGTCCACGGGGACGCTCACGTGTGTTTTACAAGGGCTATTCATATGTATTTGTAACAGTATAAAAGCAATCAAAATGCACACCCTTCAAAGACCGTGGACATACAGCTGTTACAAACTTAAAACATTCGTTAAGGTAAAAATAATCACAGGTGAGGATAGCTGGCAGATCCCTCTCACCCCCATACATATACACACAGTAAGAATTCAGTCACTTTCATCTCATTATTGCAGAATCACTCATTTTAATTGTATGTCTTGCCAAGCTTACACGGACGGCATGTTAATTTAAGATGCAATTAAATACATATGATATATCACAGAGCCAAAGAATACATTTAAGTAGGCAATGTGGGAACTACAAAGGGAAATGTATGGGCTACTTTTTTGTTGTTTTGCGTTCTCTGAAACACGTTCCTGTCAATGTTTTTTAGAAAAAGTGGTTGTGCATGATTTGTTAGTCAAATGAGTTTCATGATATTATTATTATGCAAAACTCTCCATGGCCATAATCTGCATTTTATATGTAAATCCTTTGAAGTTTCATTTTGTGAGGCACTCTGTGCCCCCTCTTCTTCACAGGTGTGTTTTTTAATAACTTTGGATCCACACTCACATTTCCATCTTCATGAAAGGGGCCTCTCTCTTTCAGCTCTGCCGTTCTTTGATTAGTGCTGCCATTATTTAATTATGAAAGATCCGTTTTGTAAACAGAGAATGTGCTGGTTGCCTGACCTTAAAAGACAGCCGTAAAATGCTGCTAGTTTCCAGCCAATGCTGTCCAATGTGAACATTGATTTTTGGGAGATGTATTTCTCTCCCCCCTTTTGCCGGCTGAGTACCCTCCAAAGGCAGAGTAACTGTAAGTATCTCTGGAAATGGCACAGTATCTCTGTGAGTATATCTGCGTATCCTTATCACTGAGTACCTCTGCACGTTATAGAGTATCTCTGAGTATCTCTGCATGTTATAGAGTACCTCTGATTATGTCTGCACATTATAGAGTATGTCTGATTATCTTTGCATGTTATAGAGTGTCTCTGAGTATCTACATGCTATTATCTCTGAGTATCTCTGCATGTTATAGGGTATTTCTGATAATTTCTGCATGTTATAGAGTATCTCTGTAAATGGCAGAGTATCACTATGAGTATTTCTGCACATGGCAGAGATGGAACAGCAGCAGGAAGGAAGCCAGAGTGGGGTCACAGGTCTTCAATTTGTCCCTGATAGAAGTCCTTCTGCCTGTGTAATTTTAAGCAGAAGCCTAACCATGTGCCCCTCTTTCTGTTTGACCATCTATCTACGACCTTCACAGATGTACAGTGACTACAGTTCTCATTTGGTGTAGTCCACAGTTCATTCCCTTGTGTTTTTGGATAGTGATTGCTGTATGAACTGTCTGTACCTTTTCTACTGGTGCCCCAGCCTCCTGCTCTCTGATTGGTTGGGCAGCTAAAGGCTGTTTACTGTGGTCTTAAGTGCCTCAGTGAGTCCTCTGGCCTGGGTTCCAAACTGGCCATGTCATTTGGCAACAATGACCGGGATTCCATAGTGGCAGAGCACAGTGGCTTCGCTCCACCTGGGATAGAGGTGAGTAGTTCAGTCAGGGCTCAACTCACTGCTCTCAGGCACCCTGTGATTCATCAGTTGCCTGCAGGTTGCTCAGATGATGTCAGAGGAGGAGCACCTATCCTCCAATGAACACCTTGGATGACTTGAAGTTTGTAGTTATGTAAAGTACATTTGTAATTCAATGTACTCGCCTCTTGAATGTCACTCTGGATAAGGGTGTATACTAGATGTAAAAAATGTAAACTTAACATGACAATCACTCACACCTTGTATGTCTCTGTGGATAAGGATGTATAAGTGACCAAAAATGTGTAGTTGACAGCGTGTGAGTGTGTCATAGCCGGAGGGCTGCGTTCATCTTGCCTCAGCACTCCTGCACAAGTGTAGAGGTTGTCGCAGTGACACAAGCCTCATATTTAATTGCCAATTCCATAACAGTGTTGCATAAAAAGGAAAAAAACATCCTAAACAGGATGTTTACCAAGACACACTAAGACTCTGAATGTCGAACTGGAGGAGACGGATCCAAATTACATTTGATCATGACTGACTCGCGTGGAATATCAGGATGGTTTTTTTTGTGGCACCCGTTTCTTCGGCAGTTGTCGCCCTGGTCTGATCTGGCCTTAAGATCGATGTGGGGTCACGCAGTTATCAGATCAGCCTCTTGCTGTTTGTGTTGTGGGCTGCATTTGTCTTGTCTAACCCAAGTCAAAATCAATCATTTTTTTCCATTAAAATCCAGTCACGGCAATCCAGGCTGTTTGACATGTAAAGAAATATATTAATAATTTATAAAGGAGATTCGCAGGACTTTCAAAAGAGGCCCATTTTCTCGAGAGCGAATCAAACA
This sequence comes from Megalops cyprinoides, assembly GCF_013368585.1. Lineage (NCBI taxonomy): Eukaryota > Metazoa > Chordata > Actinopteri > Elopiformes > Megalopidae > Megalops > Megalops cyprinoides. Next base: position 5,193,845 of record NC_050591.1, on the reverse strand, counting down.
GTGTAATTTTAGGCAATACCACGTCTCATTTCCCTGCTGAAGTGACGCTTGAGACACGCTTCTAAAAACAGACTGGGTAACAATCGCCGGCGCTCTAAATAGAGCAGGCTCCCCGTGAGCTGGGCTGGCAAAGCTCGGCCCATTCATTGTATCACCAGTAATGAGGTCCTCTACCAGAGCGCTAATCAGACAGGTGCTGTATAAAGGACCAGAGGCTCACAGCTGCAACCATTCTCAAACCACTGCTCCTGTCCTGATTGACATTACCTTACATTACCATCATTATACAGAGTTACACAGTGCATCTAAAAAAGTTGTGATGTTCACAGCGCTCATACTTCACTGGCCTGACAACAGACAAATAGAGCACAGACACATTATGTTACTTGACATTCCTCTCAAGGATATTTCTGCTTTTGAGTCATGAGACTGCTTTGTGGTCTGACCCTGTGTGCGCAGTGCTGTGTTGCACCAGAACTGGATAGTACAGAGTTCACTTTCTGCACTTTAATCAGAGCAGTGCAAAGCCATGACCTTTGAGGAACGCTGACCCTTGTTTTGCATGATGGGAAGCAGAGTGATTTTCATGGCAGGTGTCACTTGCATGTGCTGCTGGCACCTGTGGCATTCTTACAGGAGGCACATGGAGGGGTGGCACAGGAACACAACGTTTTACAGACGCATGGAGCATTGGGGACAGGAACTCAGACACAGTGTTTTACAGACACATGGAGCAGTGAGGATGGGAACACAGACACAGTGTTTTATAGACAAGTGGAGAGGTGGGGATAGAAACACAGATGCAGTGTTTTTCAGACGCGCAGAGCAGATTGGATAGGAACATAGATGCAGAATTTTACAGACGCGTAGCCCAGTGGGGACAGCAACACAGAGGCTTGCCTCCTTGCAGTGGTAGAACTTTTGTCTTGGATGAGGAAGGAAAGGTCCTTTACGCTCATGGCTTTGAGAGGATGAGAGAAAGGCTGGGTGGACTCAAGTTTATGTGGTGTAACAGTATGTACCAGAATTTTGTATACAAGAACCCCAAACGGTCCAAATGCACAACCAAAGTGACTGTAAAGTCACTCTCAGCCCATGGAGGCCAGACCACTGGTCTGCAGAGGAAAGGCATCCAGGAGTATTTACCAGCCCTTCCTGCAGAGGGCGATGTCACGGTCTGGGACTCATTCCATTACACTGGGAGCTTATTTTAGAAGGAACCTGTAGCGAAGGGCGAGAGCAGTCACCCCACCCAGCCTCAAACCTGGGTCTACGGGGTACCAAACTGCAGCTTTGACCACGACACCAAAGAGCCAGGCTCATTGGTATGGCAGTCAGAGCGCATACTCAACTGTAGTGACAGCACTCTGTCACACTGCCCTCCCCTTTGGGAAGCGTGCTCATGCACTTCACACACCAAGGCGTCCCTCACGCATTCCCCTGCCATACTTCTCCCATCCCAGGGTCCCCCACTCACCAGTGCTTTACCCATCTCTGGGGTCCCTCACACCAGGGTCAACCTAACCTGGAGGTCCCTCATACGGCTGACACTCTGGGCACGCCTCCGATGGCCTTGCGGCAAGCCATCCCATTCTGACACCATATGTAGCAAAGGGCGAGAGCAGTCACCCCACCCGGCCTCGAACCCGGGTCTACGGGGTACCAAACTGCAGCTTTGACTGAGACGTCAAAGAGCCAGGCTCGTTGGTATGGTCGTCAGAGCACATACTCAACGGTAGTGACAGCACTCTGTCACAGAACCCACCTCCCAACAATACTGTCTGACATCATCATTGAAGGAGCAAGAGTGGCATGCCAGTCCTGACCTTAGAGGTCAAAGAGGATGGTTTCCCTGGAAACCTTTTCCCCAGACAGCATTGAGTAGTGTGAGGGGTGTTTTCACCACTTAATCTTGCCTCATCAATAATGAGAGCAGAGCAGGTCATTATTCCATCTACTTGCTTTTTTACTTATTTTATGAGGGAGAGCAATGATTAAAATTGTTTTAAATTACTGGTGTTTTTTCAGTTGGGCTGATTGAAAGACAGTGCCTCAAATCCAAAATTCAATATGTTGCACCTTGCATATGAGTTTGGAAAATGCGGGTATATTGTAATCATTTTCACGGCAGAGAAATTTCATTTCTTTCCGCAAGAATGACAGGCTGTGACACCAGCATGAGATATCACACGTCTACTGAATGCCTCCTGACTCCCTGCTACAAATCGCGTTGTTTCAGTCTCCATCAAAGCCTGCCTTGGTGCCTGCTTTCAACCATTTTAACCATTTATATTTATTGAAATATTGCTTCCTTAAAGTCACAGCTGAAACCCAGCATTGTGCCAGTCTGCCTCCAGTTCCCAGAATGCACCATGAAGCTGGTCATGCCGTGTCTCAGGTGATGTTGTGCAGCTCAGGGATTGTGTGGCGCAGTGATCTGCCGCCCTTTCGCCACACCATTGCAGCAGTTATTTCCCCTGTGTTTTAGTATTTGTGACAGTCAGAGCCCTCTAAAGTGCCGCGGTCATTATCCTAACAGAACTCTCTGCTTTTCTGCTATGGATAACCCTCTCTACTCAAACTGACCATGGTCAATTAGTCTTCGGAAACCAGGTGCCCAGTGTGGTTCGGCTCGTTCCTAGAGCCCTTCCTGAGCGCTGTCACCATCGCAGTTCCACAGGGGCAGGCTGGGACGCCTCATTAAAATCATGTGACCTGATGTGGCCTCTGTTCTTATCTGTTAATCATTAATAAATTAATCTGTTCCACACTGGCAGCACTAGGGAGGCTGTCGCCGATCGATCAGGCTGGTTGGCAGACGGGGGCCTTCCTGCATGAGTAATATTTAGGTCACCCTCCCCATGCCAACCCCCCACCCCCCAAATTTGACCGATATTTTCTCAGTCTGTGCCAGTTCCCAGCTATCAGTTTTATGCTCCAGTTACAAGCAATGGCTTCCCTCCGTTCCATTAAAACACGGCATTTTAGTGAGCATGGCTGCAGCCCCCATACCCCTACTGCACCCCCCCCCCCTTTCCCACTGAGTTCTTACTGTAAATAAATTGGGACAAAATCATGCCCCGAGGTCCAGGGGCTGTCATGGTGAAAGACATGGAGTGGCCACCTTTAGTCATCTCCGAAAGATCTGCCTCTTTCAATGGCAGCACATTGCCTCTACTGTTCTCTGTCTCTCCCTCTATTCAAACATCATGAAATACATTATATTTATTTAGCACCTGGACTTCCCCATTATAGATGGTTTTTTATCCTTGATAATTTCGTCCATTTTATCATGTTCAGGTGTGCTGTTGATATATTCCAAAATGCTTGTTTTATTCTTAGTTTTGTTTAATCATACAACAAAATATTTTCATAATTTAAATCAAGGCAGTTTAAATCAAATCAGTTGGACGAGAAGGCCTGGCTCGCAATCTCCGTTCCAGTTCACCCCAAAGGTGGTCGATGGGGTTGAGGTCAGGGCTCTGTGCGGGCCAGCCAAGTTCTTCCACACCAAACTCATCAAACCATGTCTTTATAGTCCTTGTTTTGTGCACTGGGGTACAGTCATGTTGGAATAGAAAAGGGCCTTCCCCAAACTGTTGCCACAAAGTTGGAAGCATAGCATTGTCCAAAATGTCTTGGTATGCTGAAGAATTAAGATTGCCCTTCACTGGTGATAAGGGGCCTAGCCCAAGCCCTGAAAAACAGGTGTGGCCAAATACTTTTGTCCATATAGTGTATATTTGTGAATAATTTCATACACACTTTCATACACCCAGGAGTATGCTAATAAATCTCTGTCCAGGGGTGTTGTGGGTGCTTGTTACCTGAAATCTGAAAGGGAGATTGAAACGGTAATATTTCTGAACGGTGGTATGCCGTTCCCAGCATTCAGTGTGTCTCTTATTGTTTTATTTATCATAAATTCCACTTTACACTGCAAATCTCTTTTTCAATGGCTGCTTCTTTTTTTCTCAGAAAATATTTAGGATGCTTTGATAAAACTTAGCTAATTAAATGAGGTTTGAAAGAGCACAGTGTGCAGTTCTTTTAATTCTCTTTCGCTGACAAATTGACAATTTTCTGGACAATGCTCAGCTGCTCACTCCACACCTAATGCCCCCCACCCCACCCCCACCCCCCTTATGCTTAAGAAGAAGACATTTTCTTGACAATGACATCAAACAGATACATTATGCATGCTAGAGGAAGAGCATAAATTATACAAGCGCAGAATCATTTGCCAGAACCCAAGGACTTTAAATGTACTGTTTGCACACCACATCAGGAGGCAAAAGGCACTTAAACACATTAGGTTTTTGCGCAAAATCAAACTCCGCTGTGCACGGTGTTTCTGCCAGGGGTGTGGGCAGGGCCCTCCACCAGAGCCGGTTCCTGAGTGAGATCTCTGCTGTGAGGTTAAGCGTGCGTCTGCAAGCGCAGTCTTGATGTATGCGACTGATGTAAATCGCATGTAATCTTGGATGCTTATGTAAATGTCATGTTTATGTGTGAGAGCTGCTTTGGGCCACATCCTTGCATGACAAGTACAATGCGCACACCTCTCTGAGAAGGAAATGGATGAACCATGTCCTACACTGGGTTCTTTTCTGTTTCCTACTGTTCAGTTTCATTCTGCTCCTTTCTGCTCTTACGTTTCAATTGATTCGATTCTGTTCACTTCCATTTGGGTCATTTCTGTTGTGTTCTTCTCCATTCTTTTTCTGACTCCTTCCATTTGGGGCGCTTTTATTCTATTCGGTTCTGTTGTTCTGAATTCTGTTCCGCTGGGATGTATTGTGTTCTTTTGCATCCTGGCTATTTGTGTTCTCTCCTGCTGTACTCTGCTCAGCTCACTGGATGCCACTGATTCCCCCACAGCTCTCACATATCTGTAACTGGCTCTGTAAAGCGAACAGGCTGGGGCACATGGCAACAGGATACATGTGCCACTGACCAAAGCTGCCCCAGCCCTTTTCTTTAATTGCCCTTCATTATCAATGTGTCTTTTTATTGTTGGTTCAGATATTGTTAAAGACTGGCAAAAGTTAAAAAAAAATACTAATAATTTGTAGTTATACAGTACCTGTGATGCAGTTTTGCAGCCCAGATAATCTGTTATCTGTAATCTTGTCCTTGCCATTTTTGGGTAGCGGTCATTAAGCTGTAATCAGTAATGATGTGGAAAAGCAGAAAGACCTGTATTTAGATCTAGATCTGTATTTAGCAGCCCTTGTAACTGCACTTCCGACAGGATGGATTTAAATAGGTTTCACACATTTCCTAAGACATATATACTGGAAAAACATGAGGGATTCCTTCCAACCAGCTGCTAATCCATGTTGTTTATTCGTAGGTCTACAGTTAATTTCAGATCTTTTTGCATGAAGGGCTATTAGGTTGAAATCAGATGGGGTGGGGGTTGGGAAGGAGTGTAGGAAGGCATGAAGCATGGTCTAATTTAACCAGACAAAGTAAAAAAGGAACTGCATCTTAATTTATGCAGTTACTCTAGGATTGAAATTTCCTGCACAGGATTTGTGTAATGGCACCTTAATGATCATGATAAGACATTAGTATTCAGTGGTACAGTATAACACCCTCTCTGCCCTGAGGGGGGGGTTTAAAATGGAAAACCATTCCAGGCTGACAAAAAGAAAGGAGGGGTGAATCCTGCCGAACATTTCACAAATTGACCTGTGTTCGGAAACTGATATTCTGGAACACGAGAGGGGTACAGGAGGGGAGGGGGGGGTGGTACCATGTGAGACCCCACATCATGATGCTTTCATTGACATAATTAGAGGATCCCATGTGTAGGCCAATTTTCCTGACAGGAGGATTATTCCGTTGCTCCTGCTTATCTGAAGTCTTTTTCTTCTTGTTTTGTGCCTGTTTGCATTTAAAGTGGGGCAAGTCTCAATCATACCAGTAAAGTAGGCCTGTAGTTAAGGAGGACAGCCTCTTTATTTCCAGCTTGAACTGGGGATTAATTATTCCTTCTTAATTAGTGCCAAAATTTAATTAGAAACATAATTTATGTGGGCAGCCTTTTCTAGTGGCTCTGCCTGCCTCACACCCTTGAAATAGTTTTGGACCGTGGTGCGCAGGTTCTGCAGAGCGATGCCACTTTCATCGCCCTGCCAGGATCCCCCCTGCAGTTCCTCTTAATGGCTCCAGAAGTGGGTCAGAGGTCCAGGGGTGAAAGGTCAGGGATACCTCATCCTCAACAAACCATTTCCACTGGGAGGCATGTGGCCCAGAAGAGATGAATTGCTTGCACAGGGCTTTGTGAATCTGATGTCTTCTTAACATTGCTGTATCTTCTGTAACTGCAGCCAGATTCGACATCAGGCTTCGCAGATCTGAACAAAAGCGGGTATTTCATGGGGTCTTCCCAGCTGTTGAGTTCTGGTCTGAGGACAGCACCACCTCATTTTTCAAGGATCGATCAGGTCATCAGCTCAGTGCACATCACACTGAAAATTCTGTCAGCACGAGGACGCCCTAGACGGAGTACGGATGGAACACCACCAATGAATATCCAATTAAATATCCGTGCTGTAGCCATGTATGGGTCAGTGTGCTGTTAGTGCTCATCTACTTTGGTGAGGTCAGAGTGAATGATGTCACACCACCCCTGTCGCCCCCCCTCCATTCCCGTTCCATTTCAGGTTTGACCCTGTCTGATATTTTCAGCCCGATCTGCAACAGGTCACAAGCATATATCAAACCATCAATAAAGCTGTCAATGAGCCAGCTCACCAGGGCATGAGAGAGGCTGTTGTCTGAGCAGTGCCACTGACAGCGAAAACTGGGATATTGGGAAAGAGTCACGAAGCCCAGCATGGTATAAGGAGTGGGGGCTGAGTCATGCACTTTGAGCACATTGTGTAAAATGGTAGGGAGAGAATGAACTTGGTTGTGTTGGTCTGGAATGCTTAGCTGCAGGCAGCGTGTTCACGTTATCTCAGAACTGCTGACACGAGGATATTGGGGTTAACTATTCCCAAACATTATCAAGTGCCTAGCAATCCCCCCCCCCCCCCCCCCACCCTTACCTTCACTGGCCTTAGACACCAGGGGAAAGGAGTGAAGACCACAAGATAGACCATAGTGTCAAAAGATAGACCATTATTATTGCTACTGTTGTTGTTAGTGTCAAACACACAGTGTGTGAAATCATTTACAATTATTAATAACTGTTGTCATGACTGTAAAGATTGTAATATGATTATCATCATGAATGCAACAATTTATTTTGATGCAGCGGACAAGCATGTTCACAAAAACAAGTTCTTTTTGCATGTAAATAATGCTGAATAATTGACTATTATAATTGTTAGTATTTTTACTATTATTAGTAGTAGTTGTTGTTATTATGACTAATATCAATGTTAATTGTAACCATTGTAATACAATTGTCACTGCTATCTGTTTTGGTGCACTTGACCAACCTGTTTAGCACAGTTTTTTCTAAGGTCTTTTTCTAAAGGGAAGCTTTTAATAGACTTTCAGACCAAGGGTCAGCTTTAAAAGGAAGCTGCCCCTAGCAGCCAGAATACTACACAGCAAAATCAGATCAAAGTCTTCAAGGTGTGTTGTGTGTAGTGATTATTACAGATGTGATTATGTACAGATGTGTCCACAGGTATTCTGGTGCTCTCGGGGCAACTGTGAATGGTTTGGGTTAGTTTATTGCTGTTAGCTGTTGTCAGATTAAGTATTTAATCTATATATATAGAACGTTGGACCTAACGACCCCTTCTTGTGGTTTGCAGCTGACTGTTGTAGGAAACACCAGGGGGCGTGGACCCCCTTCTCCAACCCCTCCGCGCCAGGCCCCCGGGCCTCACTGCCTCACTGTTGACTTAAAGGCTCGTGTGGGGCGGATCGACTGATCTATCCATGATCGGATCAGAGCGTGGGTCACGCCTCTGACACTAGCCGTCTTTGTGCGTTCTAATTAAAGGGATGCATTGATTTTATAATTTCGTAAATCTGTGGAAAAATGCTAGACTTCTTCATCGAACGTATAAAAACATCGGTGCCTTTTTTTAAAGAAGATAACGCTACTTTGCCAAAATCAAGTGTGCAGTTTTACTTTTGGTACAGAAAAAGCGCTTAGCGGCCAGTTACCCTTGTCGTAACCCCAGCCCTTCGTGGTCCAGCGTCAGTAGTCATTGGTGATCTTTTCGTGGCAATCATTTCAGACAGACAGGGAGCACTCCCCTTTTGGCGGCCAACGATTGGCTTACTCTTCTTGCAAAGCCATTGAACGAAACTGGGCTTTATATCCGCCATTTCGGATCAAGAACTACATATATATGTGAGGGCAAAAATTTCAGGTCTGCAACCAGAATGGCGATTATTTCCTCTAGTCTAACCCTCAGATCTTCTGGGAAGGCCCTCGCTCCAGTCCCCGTTTATTATTGGTTTCTTTACTTCGAATGCGTCAATATCTCTGTTATGATTGGTGAAAAAAACTTCAATCACAGGAGGAATGGGCGGGTACCCAAGAATCTTGGGCTGCGCGTGTCCCTTCCTATGTTCAGGCAACACCATCCGGATGAGCGGAGTCGACTGTGTCGCCGCTTGTTTTGTGATTGTAAAGGCGCCGGCCGGGGAGTTTTACTTTAATTTCCTTTAATTGTTTTCAATGTCTGTGTTGTATAGGAATACAAATCGACAAGGAAGCTAACAAACACGCTGGATCAAATGGAAAAAATAAGTTGACTGCTTGGCTCCTGGGAGAGTTTGTTTTCCTCGCTCCAGGAGAAAAGTGTAGCTCGTTTTGATCAAAATGATTTGGATTTTTGTAAATAAGGGAATTCCGGAATAGTGTCATTTTCAGAGGACGCCGGTGACCCCAAATTTCAAGCAACATCGGAACGTCGGAACAACAGCAATAACAACAACGGCAGCAGCAGCAGCAAAACACCATCTTCATCCTGGCGCGCTGGGGTTGTGTGTGGCCCGATGCCGTTGTAACAGTTGCAGTGTGAGCTACATCATATCAGATTTGTCGTACGTGAAACATTTTTGTGCTTGTAACGCTGAAAACAAGCACCCAGCTCCTGTAACGTTAGCCTGTCCGTCGCAACGTCTACGAACTGAATGAAGCTCAAGCGGTGGAAAGCGGCGACGATGCTGGATTTTCAACCATGAGGAAATTTGAAAGATGAACACCATGTTTCCTATGTGATAAATACCGATTTCCCTTTTCGTTGTAAAAAGGGGAAATAATCTGACTTTTTGTGAGTGGAAAGGGAATCGCCACTTCCAACATGAGGGAGGTGTAGGGCCGCAGAGTATTTATTTATTGTGGGGGGAGCGGGTTTTTCTGTCGCATCAACATTTTTTTTTATTTTGATTACTTTTAAGTCAGGGCTAATCTTGCATTTGCGTAATTGTGATTGCAACAGCGCCATTTAAGATACAAATATCTATGCGAGGATAGGCTAGTGGTGTACACGAAAAGAACTAGGTCAGATCGTTTAAATGATACGGCTAGAGTATTATCGAGAGTGAGGGCGACTCTCGTAATTATGGCAGCTGTCACCTTTATTTGATTTATATCCCAATATTTTTTATTCTTTTTTATTTTGTTTGTAGGCCTGTGTCAGGTTTACCGTTGCCAAATGAGTATTTGACAACCACCTGCCCAAGTCCTCTCTACCAGGATTCTCACCCATCTTTTCGCTTGTAACATCTTAGAGGGAGGTGCTTCTTTTATTCCTCTTCCTCGTTTTCCTCTTGTTTTTCTTCTTTTGGTGATTGCTGTTGAGTTAATGGCTCTGTGCGAAACAACGGCCACTAATGCCGCAAAAATGATGGCTGCATACAACGGCGGCGCTTCGGCAGTGGCGGCGCATCACCCACACCATCATCACCAGCTACCGCATCTCCCACCTCCCCATCTCCACCATCACCACCACCCGGGCCAGCATCACCTGCAGCACCCCGGCTCGGCGGCTGCGGTGCACCCGGTCCAGCAGCACGCGTCTACGGCCGCTGCAGCCGCTGCTGCCGCTGCTGCGGCGGTGATGCTGAACCCGAGCCAGCAGCAGCCGTACTTTCCCTCGCCAGCCCCTGGACAGGCTCCCGGACCCGCGGCGGCTGCGGCACCGGCCCAGGTTCAGGCTGCGGCGGCCGCGGCTGTCAAAGCGCACCACCACCACCACCAACACTCGCATCACCTGCAGCAACAACTGGACATCGAGCCGGACAGACCCATCGGATATGGAGCTTTCGGAGTGGTCTGGTAAGCGCTTGTTAGCGTTGTTGTTTTGCCACACATATTACGGTGAATCAGGCGCTACATTTACTAGGTTGAATGGCTGAGTAAAAGCACCTCCTCATGAAGCCTGTGTGTTTGTGGGACGGCAGTCTTTTGTTCTCTCCAGTCGTGTCAGTTCAGCGGAGGTGAGCTGCCAGAAAAATGGTCTTCGTCTTTATCATGTGGTTTTAATAAAATATGCACCTCGAGGGGTAACATATCAAATAGTGCGTGCTCCCCAAACACTGTTATGTAATTACCCCGAGTGCGCGCGGTTTCCTGTCAAAGTGAGAGGGGAATTGAACTTGTAGGGAGTGGGAGGAGTGCAGAATGAAGGGGTCACTTGAGGATGACAAGCGCGTGTCGTAGGGAATCAAAAAACCACTGGTCTTCCCATTAAATGCCTTTGTGGGTAAAGTTACAAGTTGATTAACGTTATCATTTTTTCTTGGGAAATATTCAACCAGATGGACACCGTGCGCTCGCTTTAGACATATCCAATTTCTCCGATCGGATCCAAATTATCCTTTTCTACGTTGGTGTCTTGTCTTAGTTTTTCCGTCATCTGTCGTTTCCTCTTTCGTTCGTTGTGCCAGTTTGATCGTGGTAAGGAGCTTTAAGTTAAATGCGCTTGGCAGTTTGGCAAATAATGAGACAGATTATTCATAGGTTCCTGGACCTGTAGACTGACTGAAGACTGGGGGTGAGCTTTTGGCATACAGTAGCCCACCTGCACCTTTCAAATGGTACATCACTGTGCTTAACCAGTAAGCACTTTAAAAAACATAGGGGATTATAGCTTTCGTCAGTTTCTTCCCTCTAGAAGCAGACTTCCAAAACTGTTCGGTGTCTTTGACACAATTGACATTAACTGTCGAAATGTCCAGTCTCTATTTTCTTGGACATTTCTGAGGCATTGTTTTGACATCATTGCGATATAGCATTGTTATTGATCTCAGTCTGTGTGGGAGACCTTTGTTTTACAACAGCACGTTTAACACATCTGGCCATGGCGAAGGTGCGTGATGAGCGTGGATCTCGCTGAGGTAGCTCACCTGCCTGTGGGGTGGGTATCACGGGCTTAATCTCTCGCAGCCGATCTCCTCGCACCCTGTGAGGTCACAGGAATTTAGGACACGTGGCAGAGCCTCACGTTTCGTCCGTCGTCGTTTTCCCGTGTTCTGCATTGACGCCGCCACACGCAGGTGGCGAGCGTGTAACCTCCCCAAAACAGCTAAGTAAAGCGAGGAAGCGCTGCAGGCGTCCCCGTTTGCAGTGTCTGGTACAGTTCCGACTTAATGTTGAGCAGAGTGGCATTGTTTTGTCTCCAGACAGTCGGAAAAAGAGGCGGCTTAAATGATCCGCTTTCATCCTCCCCACTTAAACGTCTGACTAAATGGCAAACAACATTAACAGATCATCACTTCAAAACCCTACTCGATGACTTTTTTTGGGGGGCCTGTCTATAAATATCTTGCACGGTAAACATTGTTTCGTGCTTGTGATGTTTGGACTCGAATGCTGCTGTCGTGGACAAATTGGTTTTCGTAACGTTCCGTTGTGGGGGGAAAAACTGCAGCGCGCTCAGAGTAAGACGATTGTTTCACGCCTCACTTTGCAAATTCCACTGGCATACCAGGGAGCCTGTTTACTTCTGGAAAATGCCGTCTGAGATTATGGCATTATATGTAAGGGAGTACGTACAAGTATGGTGGGCATTACTGAACAGGAAACGAAGGGTAATTAAATATGCCTGCTGGCTTGGGAATTGACCAGCAGCAATAATTGAAGCCAAACCAAAGTCAAACTTTGGTTAAACTGAATCAGCAGAGGCATGTTGTATCAGGCAGCTCCTTTAACATGGTCTCTTTAAATTTAAATCACTGAAGTTACTTGAAAGATGCTATCTACCAGTCCAGGGTTGCCTACAGTTTAGCTCATGGTAATAAGTGCTTAGTTCAGAATAGGCAAATCATATAAAGCTGCTCCTCTCAGGTCAGTGTTCAAACATAGTTCTCCCACGTCTTGCATGATCATTCCCCTGGAGAGATTCCAGTGTGCTGAGGCCAGAGCTTTCTGGCCTTGGATAAACAAAATCATTATCAGTATGAAACGGCAAGGCATCATATTCGGATATTTCTATTTGGATCACCATTCTTACATATGAATGCTCTGTGACAGTCATATTGTCAAGAGCACAGCATCAATAAAAAATGGACTGGTGGATTGATTAAACATGGCTGTCACTTTTTTAATTATGAGCTGTCTCCTCTGACTGGCTCTGGCACTTTCTGCACTTGGCAGCTAACAACCTGGATCAGAATTTAAAAAAACAACACAATAAGTGGTTGAAGTTAGAATTGCCCTTGGACAAGATGATTTTAGATCTGTTAAGGGCAGAATTGCAGAGAGAAGGCTCTTTTCCACAGAGGGGTGCCCTGTCACCTCCCACTTCCTGGAACATACACAACCACTGCCGCTGTCACTGTAGTTTCGCCTGACCGTTCTTCAGAATCGCTTCCTCTTGCTCATTGTCTATGTCTAATCTGCAGTCCAGTTGTGTATTTTTAGCCTTGCTGATGGCAAGATGGACTAAAGAGCGATCACCCTCTTCACCCTTCTACCTCACACACACAGTGAGGAACACCAGCCTTCCCTCTTTCCGCACACAAAGAAGTTCAAAAAACGTATTAGTTGTTCGCAATCTGCGCAAGGAGTCTGATGGGTGACCTCGAAATTCGTGGGCCAACTGGATCGGCTTCAGAAATTGAGAACTGCATGTCGCGGGGACTGTCTGTCTCATCAGCAGGACGTGTGAGAGCCCGCGGTCCTGCAGCTGGTGCTTGCCAGCACGTGCAGCGGGGAAAACGTGGAGTAAATTGGCTTTGCCCTCTTCTGGACAGCGGGTCTTGTGTGAAATGGCACAGGACCCGAATAGACTTGGGCCTTTAAGGTTAAATATTAATTCCTCTGGCTTGAGTTGGAAACTCTAAAAATGAAACCACACATCGCTGTTGGTTGTCTTTGCCCACATTTCGAGGAAAAAAGCCATCATCGGTTTTAATGTTTAATCGTTTCATCTACCCAGCAGGGGAGCGAACTGAGGTCCACTGGATGCCACAGAATTGTAGGCATGGATGCATCCATTAGTTGAGAGGAGAAGGTTGAGATTTTTTTGTACCACCAGGTACAGTGGTGGGTTATAGAATTGCAGAAATGTGTGGAAACATAAAAGAAACTTGCCATTTAAAATGTATATGTAATTTTAAAGTCCTGTGAAATTAGTGCTGCCAAAATACAGTGTGGCTGTGTGAGTGACTGCTGTCATTTTTAGAGACCAAGCAAATATTTTTCTTAATGTAAAGGTTTTCCATATCCAAATGAAGTGGTTGAGTGTATGTAGGCCTATAGCATGCCATCAGTACATTCACAGTCTCCTGATCTTCTCCCTGCTTCTCCCTGCAAGTTTTTTGCATTGTGTTGTCTTTGTGTGTCTGTATGTGTGTCTGTGTGGTAGTTTTCCATAGCAGGAAGTCAGCGATAATGTTCCATTGGTCATTCAACCCTCCGATGAGTGTTTTTTTTCCAGTACCTCCTCTTACTATCAGAATACCAGCATGGTGGGAGCTGTAGTGCATGACCATGGAATGGGGCTTTGCAGGCCGTTGCTGTGGCTACACGAGGCTGTCGCTGTGGCTACACGAGTCTGTTAGGGCCGGGTGGGAGAGGCCAGGAGGTGCATAGCAGCGTCAGCCATCCCAGGGCCCCCACTTTAACCTGCATGGTGGCACGGCTGCCCCCCTCCCTCTCTACTGCTGAATGGGAATCGCCCTGTGAACGAAAACCGAAAACAACAATGAATGGCATGAATGTTCTATGCCACTGCTTTTGCCACAGAGCCGTGCTTTCAGAGCACCACCTTAGGTGCACCTGTAGAGAGCAGGATCCACACTCACGTGGAGTCGTTGATGTTACCCACCACTCTGTGGGATTTAGATCTAAATCCAAACCTGTGGAGCTGTAGCACAACTGTGTTTCTCGTGCTGGTGTGAAATCCCCTGTGTTGTTTCAGTGGTGCTAGTCAGATGGGATGGAGCAGGGCTTTTAACCCAAAGGTTCAGTTCCCAGGTGGGGCACTCCTGTTGTGTCCTTGGGCAAGGTGCTTGACCTGAATAACCTTGGCTAGAATCTGGCTTTTAAGAGAGTGGCGTGGCTGTTGAGAGAGGGTTTGGGCTATTGCAAGCAGGGCGGGACTGTTGGGAGTGGGGTGTGTGCGGTGCTGAGCATGGTGTGGAATGTGGAATGCATTATGGACAGCCTTGTTCGCAGAGCCTGCTGATGTTTGAAGTCCATCATGACGCCAACAGACACACACAGAGACACAGCAGTACACACCCAGACACACACGCACCCAACCTCACACACAGACACATATGAGCTTCTGTGTGGGGAGAGGATGTGGACTGTGTGACGCTGCGGAGCGTTACCTGGTGAGTGGCGGCAGTGTACAGCTGACGCAGTGTGGGGGTAGAGTTTCCCAAGCTGTCCTAATCCATTACAAAATGCTTATTTAAAGAATAGACGAGGCTACAAACCAGACTGCTTTCTTGCCCGTAAGCCAAGAGGAGCATGTCACACTCAGGTCCACATTACATCAGCCTTCAGTCTGGTGAGGCTCAGCTTGCGTCAGCTTCATGATCTGAACATCGATCCTGATGTGCTATGAATATGAATCGATATTCATAGATCGTGTGGATGAATGGAACTGTGACGTCTGCCCCAGATGTTGGATTGGGTTCAGTGCTGGGTTCACTTCAGTCCTGGTGCGGGATTGACCCCATGTCAGCCCTGTGTGGCACAGTGGTAGTAGTGTGGCTTAGTGGTAAGGAGCAGGGCTCATAACCAGAAGCTTGCTGGTTCGATTGCTGTACCCTTGGGCAAGGTAGTTAATCCTCAACTGCCTCAGTAAATATCCAGCTGTGTAAATGGATAAACTTGTAACCTACGTGTATGCAAGTCGCTCTGGATAAGAGAGTCTGCTTAATGGAAGTGGGGTTCAATGGAAATGCGAAAACCTGACAGCAAAAAAAAAAAAAAAAAAAAAAAACTACTGGACAAAAAACATGCTTTTATGACCTATCCACCCAAAACCCCTCGGTGTGAGTTTCTTAGCAACAGGGCAGACGTGTTGATTGGCCGGTGGGAGAGGGGCCTCATTGATCAGCCCCGAGGAGAGGGAGGGCTCTCGGTGTCCCTCGCCCACTGTGCCAGAGTATCCACAGTCAGAATGTCGCTCACGCCAGGGTTAGCTGTCATTGTAACAACATATAAGGGAGACTGCTGTTAAATGAAGTCAGTGACAGTGTCACTGTGGGAGAGATACACACAGAAGTATGGTCTCGTTTTATGAGGAAGGTGGGGTTGTGCTTATGTAAATGTCACTTTGTGAAGCAGGCTCATGTTTTTATTTATCTGGTCGTGTTGCTGTAGAGCCGCTGCGGGGACAAGACGTCCTGTACAGCGCTGCTCTGTTTCCAGAGGCCGCGCGACCCGATCTTATCCGCGCTGTTGACCTGCTCTGATTAATGGTGCGTAGAAGTGACATCACAGCCGCAGACTGACCCCAGGTCTGTCTTGTGCAGGGATTTGACACGGTGACTTGGAAGTGCTTTCTCGTGGCGCACAGATTCACTGATGTTGTTCTGAAAATCTGAAACATCTCCAAGCTAAAAAAAGAATCCTCTCCGTTGGATTACCCTGGCCGTGAACCCCCTGTGTTACTGTGTGCCTGTGTTCTGTTGCGGAGGGGGCGTTATGGTGGCGTAGGCACCGTGTCGGCTCTTAGCGCCTTCACCATGGAAGGCTTGGAGAAACACAGTGCTGTGGTGAGAGGCAGCTCATACCGAGGCCTGTGTTTGACACTCGACCCCATGTGGAGCTCACCGTTCACCTCAAGCTGCAGAGCTGGCAGCACCCACAACCCTACTGCTGTCTGTCTCTCATGCTCTCTTTTGCCCTTTCTGTCTGCTCCTCTCTCTCTCCCTCTGAATTCTTCTTTAGTCTTTTTCTAGTTCAATCTCTCTCTCTCTCTCTCTCTCTCTCTCTCTCTCTCTCTCTCACACACACTCTCTCTCTCTCTCACACTCTCACACACACTCTCTCACACTCTCTCACACTCTCTCACACACTCTCTCACACTCTCTCACACTCTCTCACACTCTCACACTCTCACACACTCACACACACACACAAACACCCATGTATACATATATGGAATAGACAGATAGATGGATGTACAAAAGTGTGAATGTTGTGCAGATTT
The DNA here is from genome assembly GCF_013368585.1 of Megalops cyprinoides. Lineage (NCBI taxonomy): Eukaryota > Metazoa > Chordata > Actinopteri > Elopiformes > Megalopidae > Megalops > Megalops cyprinoides. The sequence goes on along the minus strand of NC_050591.1, from coordinate 5,177,244 downwards.
TTCCCCTAGTTGTAAGAAATGAGGAACAGGCCAGCACTTGGAGCAGACCTGTCGCAGTGCCAGACAGGAGAGAGGAGTCAGACCATCTTTGCATGCATTGAAAGGCAGGCAGCGCCCACAAACAGGAAGTGGTTAACGTTGCTATTTAAATGCGTTTGACCTCCCCTGTCCCATTCTCTCAGGGCCAAGTCTCGTGCGGCTAATGCAAAGCAGGCCTCACACAGAGCCAGGTGCAGCCTACACCACTGACCCCAGATCAGTGCCAAGCAGCACAGAGGGCAGTTTGCCTTTCCCTTTGAAACAGCTGAGACCCACATGCAAGACAACATTAACGTGTGACCTGCTGTCTGCAGTGAGAAGTGCTAACAGGCCATTAGAAGGGACATGATCACGCTCAGTGCTGGATTTCCTCTCTGAGGCAACCAGAAGGTTTCAGGTTCAATTCCCTTGAAGGGATGAAAACAAATATCCTATGATTCGAATATTCCACCTAAAAATGCTGATTAGGGGTGGGACGATCGATACCGTGGGTTATCGATACACTGGCGCCAAATACTGATATTTTTATTAAAACATGCAGGCGCTCTAAACGGATTCCCCCGCCAGTTTTACTTACCAGAGTCACTACTTCACACTCCTCATGGTGGCGCTTATCAAATGAATGAGGGTAAACTTATGGTGAAGAAGAAGAAACTCATTGGGCGAAAATGGCGGACAGCACAGACAATGGGGGAAAGCAAATCAGATAAAAAATCGATAAAGACTACGCGATCTGCAAGAACTGTCTCGTGAAAGTAAAGTACACGGGCAACACAAGGAACATGTATAGCCACCTTGTTCTTCATCATCTTGATTTCATCGTAGAGAAAACGGCTAATGTTACCACAACTGGGAGTCAGCCTACATTGAATACAATGTTTAAAGCAAAGCTTCCTTTTACGTCCCTGAGGGCTGCCAGTATTACTAAGTCTGTCGCTGGGTTTATTTGCAGGGACCTTCGCCCATACAGTGCAGTTGAGGTTTTCACCGAATGCTTTATTGTTTTTTGAGAGAGAAATGTGTATTTTTTGCATTAATTTATTTGTTTTTTTAGTTTTCTGTCAACTTAATTTTCACAGATTGAAATGATTTTAGTGAGGCCTAGTTGTATCCTGCCTTTAAGCATTTTAACCCCAGAAATGTTCTGCTTTCTGGCAGTTTGGCCTTTTGCCAGTTTATGGCTATTTTACATTGGAATGATGGCACATGTGGACATGGACAAGTTGCGGTCTGTGTGTGTGTGTGTGTGTGTGTGTGTGTGTGTGTGTGTGTGTGTTAAAGAGGCACTAAGCTAAGACTATTCACTTTGTTGTACATTGTTTCATCTCAGTTGTCAAATTCTGTGAAATTGATACCACAATGCAGTGAATAAATACATAATTCCTGCATTTTGCCTTTTTAGTGGCATTTTTTCTTCTTCAGTTACACAGATATCGTGATGTATCGTAGATGATTGTCTTGCAATGTATCGAGTACTGCAGAATCGCTGTATTGTGATACCATCGTTATTGTGAGCAACATATCGTGATAGTGGGTTACTCTGTGATTCCCACCCCTAATGCTGATCAGTCACAGAATGTTTATAAATCATTTTTTTCCTTTCTCACTTCTCTCATCCCCTTCAGCAGTGTGCTCATATCATCTTACTTAACTAAGTAATCACCTGTATTAAGGGATGATATGTAAAAATGCAATAAGTATTAATGGTAATAATTAATGTAATAGTAATAAGACAAGATAAGATGAGATAAAAACTTTATTGATCCCGAAGGAAATTATTGTGCCGGAAGTTGCTCACTTACAATATCAAAAACAAAACAATGCAGCAATGAAGATACTAAATAAAAATAAAAATAAAATAGAATAGAATAAGACAGAATAGGCAAGCAATGCAATAAATAGAGTAAAATAATATATAATATATAAATAACTACGACTATATTCAAGTAGCTAGGTATTGCACAAGCATTAGCTGTATTTGAGTATTGCACAAGTGTTTGCTAATATTGGCTCACATATTGCACAGTATTATATTTCTGATAATAGTAATGGCCAGAATGGCCCATTAAGCACCCTAAATGGAGCTCTTTCACACCAGCAGTACCGGCAGCTTGCTCAGCCTGAGAACCAGGGAGTTGCAGGGTCACAGCCCGCTGTCCTTGCGCTTTCTGAGCCCCAGGCAATGAGGCACACACAGGGTTAACCGTTGGAGCCCGAGCTGGGCGGGAGTGTGGTTAGAGCGTCCTGAGGAAATGTGGAAGATGGCCGATAGAGCCATCGATTGGGGGGGAGTGAGGATGGCTCTCCCGCAGCTCATGTCTGAAGGGGAAGTGGGCCGCAGAGATAAAGATGTTTTCAGTTGCCCAGCGCAGACGTCTCCATGGCTATCCGGCTGGACGGGCCTGATTACACTTCCTGGCTGCCATTGCCAGGACTCTCCCCAAAGCGCACAGCTGTGCTCTCCCTGAGATGTGGGGCACCCTCGGAGAAACACCGCGCACACCTGTTAGCCCTGTTTTGGATCAGCTCTGCACTGATCTCCAAATCAGCTGGATCCCTCATCATACTCACTTAGGTCACACTGTCAGCCAATGCAAGTGCAGTTGTCCTCAGGTTGTGTTTGGGTTGCTTGCCATACCGGAAGAGAGGATACCCGTGGACTGCTCACAGGGGCTGTAGTCATCTTTTTGTGCCTCACGATTGACAGCCATTTCCCGCCAGGATTGGAAGGAGGTTATTTTCACCTTGTCGTAATGATGAATTTCCTGCACTCTAATTAAGACCGCAGATAAAGAACAATGGTACAGCGCTGGTGTAGAGAGGAAACCAGTCCCTCCGTTTGCACACTGTTGCTGTGGACTTCTATTAGCATGTCTCCTTTCCCATTTGGCATTCCTGCAGGTCAGCTTGTCCTGCGAGTGCTGACCTTGACATGTTAGATTACCTAGAACAGGGGGGGGCTGGCTTTTTTAGTTTTTAGTTCCACACGGTCAATCCCATGCTCCTCTTTGGGACTCTCTGTCCTCTCTGTGTGCTAATTTTCTAAAAGATGACTGCATTTTAAGCCTGTATTAGTTTAATGGAGGTTGTAAATAACATTACTGCTGGTCATAAATTGGATCTTGTGTCCCATCCAAATAGTGGCCTCATGCTGTTAATGAGGTCTCTGAGTTTTTCCCTTTACCCTGTGAAGAGAGTTTAGTTTTCACACTTTGAATTGCCACATGCAAACAGCTGTTTGTTGCTTGTTTAGTTTCAGGGGATTGAGGGAATATTCCTTGACTCCCCCGAGGGGGGAGCGAGTGCAAGGTGGCTCTCACGTTCAATATTCCCATGCGCCGTAGCACTCCCCACGCAGGGCGGCTGGGGACATGGGAGCATGTGCAGTTCAGCACCGCATCAGGTGCCTATCAAAGGGCTCCAGACTCATCTGCGCTTGCAGATAACTCCAGCCAACTCTGCCCCTCCACCAAGAGAGAGCGCGGGGCCGGGGAGTTGCGCTGTAATGTCATTTCGATAGCAAATGGCCCCCCTCTCCAGCACCTTGGCCATATACGTCACAGTCAAAAAAAAAATACAGTTTGGAGCACGCCCCCCACTTTCCCCACAGACTGGAGCGCTGATTGGCTACTGCGTCACACAATGATCAATTAATCACACGCACAGCGCACATCGCACGCTAATTAATAGCACTGTGTTTCCTTGCTGCTGTTGTGTTTGTAGCTGCTGTTGTCCTCCAGCGTTCAGCCTAGGTGCTAGTGTGTTGTCTTGGGCATATGTTCCAGTACATCCCCACCCCCTTAAACTGAAAATCCCACTCTGTAATTACCAGTGTTGTTAGGCTACCATATGGTTGCCTCCCTGATCCTATTTGAGAGGGTTTACCTTGAGGCTCGTGGGGGGAGGTGGGGAATGGAATGTTTTCCTGCTAATGACACGTGCTGTTGTTTCCCTGGCAGTTCTGCCCTGTAGTGCGCACACACACACACACACACACACATGCAGACGCACACCAGCAGTGTCTGTCTGAGCTGAAAGGCACTCTGGCTGGCTGCAAGACTGCAGCAACGTCTTTCTGCAGATGTCGTCACGTCGTGCCAGATCTTGGATCCAAGTGTGGACACACTTGGATCACAGATATGAGGAGAGAGAGGTGGACGGATGGATGGACAGGCTCCATCCATCAAGGGGAGATGAGATGAGGTCATACGTTTGATTCCAGCTGGACTGCAGGAGGATGTGTTAAGTCGTGCTGGATTTCGTGTTTGCTGTGCCTTTACTAGCATGCACCACCCCCCACCCCCCAACACTTGGACGGCAGCAGGAGCTCCGAGGCCCGCTCCCGTTTTTCTGTCACAGTGGAGAGGGACACAAAAGCACTGCAGTATCATCCATTATCTGCCATCACCCCCCGGGCCACCCCCTGCCCCAGACTGATCAATCCTGACATCACTACTGTACTGTGTCTGTGTGCTTGAACCTGTGTATGTGCCTGGATAAGTGTCTGTTGTCCTGTATGTGTGTGTGTGTGTTTGTTTCTGTGTCTGAGAACCTATGTGTGTGAATATGTGTCTGTGTCCCTGAGCCTTTGTGCGCCTCCTCTTGTGTCCGTTTTGATGCGTGCATGAGTGAGTGTGTGTGTGTGTGTGTCCATACTCAGTTCTTGGCCCTGGGGCCATCCCATTCTGTGACATTTCCATTCTAATTAACACTGAGTTCCTTCTCTGTTTGACGGATGCTATTATCAGCTGAAGGCCTTTAATCAAGGAGGGAGGAAGTGTCTGCATGTGGGTGTGTTTGGGGGTGGGGTGCATGTAGGTGCAGGGTCAGTAAGAGACAAGTTAACCCTCGTACCTTTATTGAACCAATATCCTTGTCCATGTCCTAGTCAACACCCAGGACTGTTACACTCTCACACCACCAAACCACAATATCACCCCCAAAATGAGAAATGGATTTCTGCCAACACTCATGAAGCCTCACCCTCCCGTCAGTACTTTAGAGACCACTTACACATCTTCTACACAAACTCAGCTCCACATACATTTATCCCGCACATACTCTACACACCCTCAACTACGTGCCTGCTCAACTCCACATACTTTACATAGACTTAACATAAACTCATCTCCGCACATTCACAACTCCACACACATACAGACACTTTAAAGGTCTGTTATGTATAATAGCAGTTTAGGGTCCTCTAATGGTTGCTGAGACTCCTGTTGCCTCTGGTTGTGTTAGCAGTGGTTTGATTCATTGTACATTTGCCTGTAGCCAGAGGATCACCTTCCTATAGCTGCAGCTGTCATGCTCTGGCAATGCATGCATTCTGGCCCTTTGGAACGCACACACCTTCGTTTGAAAAGAAAGGGAAAGTCAAATATCTTATTTTACCAGTATTGGAGAGTGCGTCCTTCCTTTTTAAAACACTTTCATTATCGGTAGCACCGGCCCTCTAAATTACTACGTTAAATGTTTTATAGTGTAGCGAGTGTTACTAGAATACGCAGGTGAACGTCAAAGTGCAACTGTAATTTAAGTCTTAAACCAATGAGCATTTGACTTTGATATCTGTCCATTAATTATAGATGACAGGGGTTGACAGGGAGGGGAAATGTATGTTTGTATGCTTCATCAATGTCATTAAAAAGCAGGAAGAAACCCTGTAGTTTTGTTTTTTCTTTCCATTAATTAATCGGTAGCCGCCAGATTCTTTTCACTGGTGACTCACAATGCTGGAACGACCAGCATGTGAAAACACAGGCAGCCGTGCAGCATTTTGGTTTGAGCTCGTAGCCATGCGTGTGTGGGGTTGACTCTGTTTGGACGCTGCTGGTGTTACTTAACTCAAATTGCTTTCGTAAACATGCTACTGTATACACCGGTATCCCGCGAGCTGGGGAAGTGGCTCTAAACGCGGGTGTCTGCTCAGGTGATGGCTGATGACCACACCGCATTTTTCCAGATTTGCTTGCTTTTAACTGCTCTTCCACACCACAGCTCCAGTATTGATGCGGATTCAGATTACACCGACGTAAAAGAGGCAGGCTCTTTAACATTCTGCATTAATCCTTATTTCTTGCTCGCGAAACAAACAGCGCGCAGCGGGTACACTGTCCGTTGCCCTTCTGTCGGTCAGAATTAGTTTGAACGGCAGAAATGCAGTAACACGGGTTAGCCCAGAGTCAGGACGCCGTGTATTTTTACTCCTCCGCACGGACTTTGGGAAAGAGGAGTTACGGCACAGGCCGTCGCTTTTAATGGCCACAGATTCTTTTTTGTCGCGGTGATATTTACGACGCGTGGCGCCAGCGCACCCCCGCACACAATCTCGCGGACAAATTGGTGAAGGGGGCAGAAATGAATGGCGCGCCGCATCATGGGTATTTTCTTCGCACGGAGTCCCACTCGCCCCCGCTCTCGTTGCCTCAAGCTCATTCGCTTTAGCGGTAACAGTTTAACGGCCCCATAAAGCACAACTGAGCTGAAAACGCGGTAGTGGAGCGCGTTCAGAAACGAAAGAGACACGGACCATTCCTCAGACCATTCTGTCGTCCTTGAAATAAGACCTCCTTCCTTGTGCAACTTCGACCCGTTATTATTCAGTCCCGGTTTTTGTCTCCTTGAGTCTCCTTTACCGTGTAAAACCGCCAGAGTAATATCCGTTTTAAGTGTACAGTTGGAGCTCGAAAGCTCTCGGGGAAAAGTCAGATATTTGACATGTACTCTGGAGGTGATTCGAACAAAGTGTACGGAGTAGTTGTTGTTTCAGAACTCCGTACATTTCTCCTGGGTTTATTTTTTCAGTCTTCAGTCAGAGAAGGACCCCAACTGTCCTTGATGACAAGGGCGTGCTGATGGTTGCGATATCTAATCTCACGACATAAATTCTGCTGAAGCCTCGATTCCTCCTCTCAGAATTCGGGCCGTCAGATTGTGTTTTGTTGTTCCGTCAAATAGCCTATTTTAGGTTATTTGAGCGCGGCGCTAACTGATTGGACAAAATAGATCTGGCTGAAAACGATAAGACACAATTTAGGCGCCACTGCAACAGTTCTCATTTCAGACGTCCGCAAGCACGAATCTTTTTTTAGTATTGTCTATCAAATGTACCTGTCTATCCTGTTATTTAATTTAATCGTCTTTTCTGACAGGTTTAAAGCACCACTCGTTCTATGAAATCATATCAGAAAATCTGTCTGTCTCTCATTTTGTCTGAACGCCACCACAGCCCTGGGCATGTTAAGATTGTTGCGGTCATGTGCGTGCCACACTTTCAAATTTAAGTAGGTCAGTGACTAAAATCTCTGGAGAGCTTTGACATGATCACAGCTTCAGAATCTATCAGGAATAAAAAGTATGTGTACGGTTTTACATATGCACACATGCAGTGTTGAGTGTGTGTGCCTACACAGGAAGTGTCTCTCTAATAGACTACAGAACTAGCTGGCAGTGCAGATTTACTCTGTTATGTGTGTGATGGGTCATCCAAATTTGTAAGGATTGGGTGCTTCAGTTTTTCAAATCTGTGGTGGGTGCAGCCTGGACCAAAAAACAATCCATTGATTGCCCTGTGACTCAAAAGCAAACAATCCTATGTATCTGTTCAATTTAGCATATGTTCTGAGAAACTCAAATGCTTCCATTTTGATGTGCTGTAGTAGTTTACCAGCCAGTTGACTAACAATATTAACAGTATTAGACATTGAATACTATAGTGAGAAGATCTGCAAATTAAAACTCTCCAATTTGGTGGCTACAGATTTCTTGTCTGCCAGCTGCATTGCTAGGATGTGAACATTTTCTGCCAAGATTTTGGACTTATGAAGTTAATGCAGTCTGCTTATTCTACCTGCAGTAATCTCCATTCTCTGCACATATAAATAGTACATGTTCTTAGTCAAACAAATTTTTGGGGGGAACACATCCCACCAAGTGGGCTTCTCTACAATCACTAAGAACTCCTTCTGGGTTGGTGTATGGATGTATGGATAAATTTTGTGCATCGGTGGGTGTTAAAACTTCTGAAACTTTGCCTTTGCCCGAATCCCAATATGAAGGCTTTTATAATGTGTATCTGTGGAGGGATGAGCAGTTAATGACAGAGTAAACGATTGTCACTGCTCTGTGAAGTCAGGCAGGGGAGCGTGGTTATGTATTAATGGGTTAATTGATAAAAAGGTTATGGCTTATACCATGGAGCCTCTCCACAGATCGGGGACATTCGCCAGACCCCGTGCCTTCCGGAGTGCGCAGCAGATCCACAGCGCACCGAAATGTGGGCTTCTGATCCTCCCTGTGCCAACTTTCAGAAATGCTTTTGATTCATTATGCAGGCATATGCTAACTCCTCCCTGTGATGCTAATTTAAACAGATTCTTCTAATGAGAGCTCAGTGATGGGTTTTGATGAGGCTGACAAGAGGCCAGCTCACGTCACTTTTCCAGTGGGAGGGGGCGGGAGCGCGGCGGGGGCAGTTGCCGTGGCAGCCATGCCGCAGGCTGCGGTCTGAAGTTTTCCACGGCCGCCGCCGCCTGGGCCGAGCACTCCAAAAGGGTAGCGGGTGAACAGGCAGAGCTGCTCAAATTAATTAGGGAAATGAAAGTGGATGTGTTGGGGGTGGTAGTTAAGTACATGGCAAAGCCAGCCAGAGCTGCCACTGTCCTCCTGTTTGGGTCTGTTCAGCTGCTGTTTTTCTGCTGCTTTCCTGCACATGTAATGCCTCTCTGAAAAAGGGGTCTGACTTTAACTTTATTTAGTTGTTAATGGGTTTCTTTAGTTTGTGTTTGTGTAATTGGTTGGAACCATTGTTTTGTAGCTGGATGCTGTTCAAAGCATTCCAAGGGCTTCCTGCCGCATTCTGTGACGTCCTGTTCCGGTATCCCAAGAATGCGACAATTACTGGACCCTCTCTGAAGTCTGCTGCAGCTAAAAAGGAAGACTGCGGTGGATGGGCTCACTCTTTGCACGTTAAGCCGATTTGAGAGAGGAGACAGGCCAATCTCTATAAGAGGCACATTTTTCCATTACAGAGCGGAGACTCTCAGGGCTTTAACCCGAATTCCCTGCCATAGCTGAACTTCTGGCAGAGATACAGTTTGGGTTGTACTGAGATGAAGGATTCCTCTGACTTGTATGTCATGATTTTGTCCCTGCTGTTGCTGGCCATAAAGAATGCAGGTGCTCATGTATATTCATTAGCAGTAAGACGGTCATGTATTTGTAATTGCAGTAAATCTGTGGAATAAAAATCATGAGAATAGCCAGTCATTCGGGGCCAAAATATGTTTCAGGCCTGCTTTGCTCATGAATATTCATAGAGAGTGACCCTCGTCAGAATTCTCTAGGGCAGAGACCGGAAACACTTTAGCTGGGACAGGGAAAGAACATTAAGTGCAGAATTCGGCTAGCGATCACCGGTCTTCAGTTCCGGTTACAGCAGGTGCTTATGATTATTCATTAGCGATGGGGCGTTACTTCGTCTTCGTTTCTGATTCCAGTCACTCTGAGCGCATGCAGAAACATTGCAGAATCCCGGCATTTAGAATCTCAACGGCGTTCCAGACCTGCTTTCTCATTAATATTCATGAGCACAGCAGTCCAGAGCTGCCAGAACCGGATTTCTTTAAGCGATGAGCAGAATTCCACAGCAGAGCTGGGAAAGACCCAGACGTGCTGGGCCTGACACCTCCTACATTCACAGCGCTGGAGAGTGTGTTCAATCTAACAGCAGTACCATTTTGTTGTAGCCCTGACTTTTGACTGAGCTATTTAAGTGAAGTTAGCATTCCTATTGAGTTCCTTCAAATTCTGTTTTGATTATTTAAAGGTGACTTCTGTGGAAATGTCTTGAAGAAAGAATGCTGTTCGAAGGGAAGGACAGGGGGTCATGGTGGTATAATTGAGAGCTCCCCTTGGACCATCTGTGGTGATTAACTGAGTAAGCCAGGTCAAGGCCTGGCTGGCTCAGGGGGTCAGAGGTCATCCCTGTTTCCGTGGTGTGATGCAGTGTGATGTACCACTGTAGGGGCATTTCCCACAAACGCTTTTAATGCGGTGTAGCAGGTACCGAACAGGGGCAGGTGGTACCACTTTTAAAGGCTGTGCCCTGACCTGCTTGAGCTGTAAAGCCGGAGAGTCAGGTTGGCCCCTCTGACCACGAGGCCGCTAAAGTGATCAGAGAAATGGCCTCTCACCTGTGCACAGTTGTATTATAACTGCACACTGCGTCCCCCATACAGGTGTGCTTTGTGCTTTATTCACACGTCACGTCACCACCACACGCCCCCTTTCAGAAACTAAACCTCCGTTGACAGAGAAATCAAAGCACCCTTGATTTTTAGACAATAGGAGGATTGTACTTAATTCATCCATGGAGACTCAGACCTGCCCACGCCTGGGAGAAGAAAGTTAAGGAAGTCAAAACTCTTTCTTTTAAACCTACCAGAGGAAGTTATTTCTCAAGGGGGCGGCTGTTTTGGGGCTCTAAAACGTTCCACTTCTATTTTTAATCTTAATGCCGAGGCATCTGGAGGGTTTCTTATACTCACCCTGTCTGTAGAAGTTGGAAGCTGTCTGTGTGACTCATCCTCAGGTACACCAGAGGAACCCTGTACCTGTGTGTGTGTGTGTGTGTGTGTGTGTGCAAGTGTGTGTGTGTGTGTATGTGAGCGTGCCAGTGTATGTATATATATAATTTATTATTTATTCTATTTATGTTTTTTTACATTTATTTTTTATGTTTTTTCAGTTGAATTTAAAGTTCAAGAAAATCCACTGTTAACCCTTTCGCATGTAACTTATTTTTATGCTGTGTAGCACGTGTGTTACATTACATGGTTCGTTATGTTTTCATTAGCGTTATTAAGCTTCTCATAGTTTTCAGTTAGCATTTGCTATATTTTTTAATGTTAAATCGCTGTTTCCTCAAAGCTAAAATTAGCTAGAATTTTTCCTTTCTAGTGTTCTAATTGCACCGGTGTTAGCATACACGCTAAACAGCTAATCACACCTGTGTGACTGTAGCGAAGGGCGAGGCCGGGTGGGGTGACTGCTCTCGCCCTTCGCTACAAAATCCGAGGCCATCGGAGGCGTGCCCGGTGTGTGAGCCGTATGAGGGACCACCAGGTTTGGTTGGCCCCGGTGTGTGAGGGACCCCAGAGATGGGTGAAACATGGTGTGAGGGACCCCAGAAATGGGTGAAGCACTAGTGAGTGGGGCACCCTGGGATGGGAGAAGTACGGCATGAGAATGCGTTAGGGACGCCATGGTGCGTGAAGCGCATGGGTGCGCTTCCCGAAGGGGAGGGCAGTGTGACAGAGTGCTGTCACTACGGTTGAGTATGCGCTCTGACTGCCATACCAACGAGCCTGGCTCTTTGGCGTCGCGGTCAAAGTGGCATGGTTAGTACCTCATAGACCTGGGTTCGAGGCTGGGTGGGGTGACTGCTCTCGCCCTTCGCTACAGTGACTATACGTGCGAAAGGGTTAAAAAGTCAAGATTTTTTTTTTAAAGTTCAATAAACGCATGATGTTTCCAAAGTCAATGAGTAATCATGTTAAATAATCGTGATCTCAATGTTTACCAAAATAATCGTGATTATGATTTTTGCCATAATAGAGCAGCCCTACGTCTTGGTCTAAGTGCAGGCGCAGGTGCGTGAGGATCAGGGCTGCAGACGAGCTTGGAGCAGGCGCAGCATCTGTCCCACTCAGAACAGTGTGGAACCGCCAGGTCGCCCTGCTCCGGCTGCTCAAACACACCTATCAGTAATACCCAGAGAGGCTGCCTCCCGCCCCCGCATCCTGTTAGGGGAAGGAAAACCGCGCACAGCCGCATCAGACTCGCTCAAAGAACGGGACGCAGTGCAGTCAGCCAGCTCACCAGGCCCATCGCTGTCTAATTCTGACACTAAAAATAAAAGCGGCGACATTTCAAAACATGGCCTTTGTTCCTCTCGACTAAGACACATTTGCGAGCGCAATGCCTGCTGAAATATTAACGGCGCTGGCTGAATGGGAGTCTCTCGAGTTACAAAAACAGTCATTGCGGACTACGAGATTGGGATTAAGGTGTTGCTTGAAAGCCTGGCCAGAGGAGAGAGAGTGGTGGTGTTCATTGAGAGACGAGGAGGGGAGAGAGGTATGGGGCATCACTCCCATGGGCTCATGATGAAGTGACCACCTGTTAATTTGAGCAGTGTTAATACACACACACACACAAGCACACATACACACACAGAGGCAGTCATACAGGGAGCGGAGCATGTTCTTGCAGACACTTGCAGCATCTGTACTGCAGGTGCCACATAACCCCATGGGGCAGGAATCACAATTTTCACCTGAATCGATGAGCTGGTTAGCAGCAAGCACTTGATGACTCCTTTGGGGATACCAACCCATGTGAGCGAAAACTGAAATCAGCTGAAATTTTCCCTGGAGATCAATTTATCAAGTTGTCAAGCATCAGCCCATGGTAGCCACACATGAAAATGTATGTGTGTGTGCATGTGCGTGTATGTGTCTGTGCATGTGTGTGTGCATGGTCCAGGGTGGATCTGAATGAAGTGGTTGTTCATGGGACAGGGTTTGTTTTGATCAGGAAAAAGCTTCTCTGTCACTTTGTCTTTCTCTGGCTGTTTCTGTCACTCTCCCCCTCTCTGGTTTGCATGCCGCACAGTGAGAAGTGGCATTTTCCTCTCTGAAAGCAGGTGGTGTAGAAGTGACAGCCTGTGTCTGAGTTTGAAGCCGGTGTTGGAATATGAAGTATGAGTATGAATATGAATATGAGAAGGACAGTGGCATGCTTTTACTGCTCAGTGATAACTCTAATTGAAGAGTCACTTTCCCTTCTTCCCTGCCCTTTATCTCTTTCTCACCCTCCCTCTCTCTCCTTCCTTGTCTCATACCCTATCTCTATTTCCCTATCTCTGTCTCTCTCTCTCTTGCTCTCTCACACTCCTTCCCCCCTCCCTCCCTCCCTCTCTCCCTCTCTCTCCCTCTCTCTCCCTCCCTCTCTGCATCTCTGTTTCTCTCACTCCCTCACTCCCTCCCTTCCTGTCGCCCTTCCTCTCTTGCTCTCTCTCCGTCACATCACTGCCATCTTCTCATCACCCTGGGCTGTTTTACTCAGGACACCCTCCCGGCATGCACTGTCCTCCCACCTGTGTTTAATGTAGAATAGAAAATGATATTCATAAAGTCCTGTTTGAGCGCACGGAGGCACTGGAACAGGTGGACCCTGCCCGCCCCACACGCTCACACGCTCACTGCAGACACGTGCACGCTCACACACATGCACAGAATCTGTGCTCGCTCGCGCACGCACACACCTCCTCCGTCCAGATATTTTTTTTCTGAGAAAAGCAATAGGGCCTAATTAGCCTTCCTTGTGTGCTCGCCGGTCTGCTCCATATGGCTGCTGAGCTGGGGGTCTCTGAGCAGCATGGCCACGGGTGCCAGCCGGTTTTAGCCAATTTCACCAGGATGCAGCAGTGTGTGTGTGTGTGTGTGTGTGTGTGTGTGTGTGTGTGTGTGTGTGTGTGTGTGTGTGTGTGTGTGTGTGTTTGTGTGTGTGATACAGAATATGCCACATTTCCCTGAAGGTCACACATGTTGTTAGACTACATTTCTTCAGAGTCCAGAAGGGCAGGTCTGCTGTGTGAACATGAAACCTGGTTATCTGCTGTGTCTGAAAACATTAATACGAGCACGGTGTGCAGGGCCTCTGTCTCAGCACTGGGCATGAGCTCCTTACCTGGCAGCTGTGCAGTACGTGGATTTGTGCATCAGATTTTTAACCACTGAAGCCTTGTGGGAAATGAAGTCCAGGTTTTGATTGCCTTGTTCTTAAATGTCCCCATCTGATGAGCGCACCCCTCGGCTCACGTTGGCCCCTCACCCACTCTCTCCAGGTCAGTGACAGATCCGAGAGACGGAAAGCGGGTCGCCCTGAAAAAGATGCCCAACGTCTTCCAGAACCTCGTCTCCTGCAAGAGGGTCTTCCGTGAGCTCAAGATGCTCTGCTTCTTCAAACACGACAATGTGAGCACCCGCCGGGGGTGGGTTCCATCTAACCACAGTGCACTCTGCCCTTAATGCTCACCCGCACATTTTAAGCCTGCAGTGTTTCAGCAAGCTTTGTTCTTTTCCCCAGTGTATACGCCATATTGTTTGCCGATGGCTAAAATTAACAAAAAAAAGTTGTGAAGGAGCTGAGAGAACAGCACACGGGAAGAAATTCATCACTCATAAGTGCTTTGAGGTTAGGTCAAATCCAAGGTTTAAAAATAACACAAGGATACAGTAATCCGTCTGTTAAGGCTCTGATTGTTCCACAGACCTCGTTTCTTGCCTGTTTCTGATTAAATGTTGCCCTGGTTCTAGTTTCCGCTGTCTGCAGATTGACAGTTTGGTGCGTTGTTATTTCTGATGCACCGTGTCAGCGGGGTCTTGGCTGAGCCGTAGTCCATGGCGAGGTTGCCGTGCTCGCGCCTGATCTCTGACCCCACTCCACACCTGCTAACAGGTCCTGGGGGATGCTGCAGAGCCGGGCGCCAGGGGTGCGCTCCTGGGCAAAAAGCACACCCTTAAAGAGGCGCGATGAAGCGTGCCAGCAGATGCCCTGAGATTGCATCTGCTGAGATCTCACTCTACTGCTGTCTCTCTCCTACACTCCCCCTCCCTCTCTCTATCTCTGTCTGTCTCTCTATCTCTGTCTTCCCTCTCTCCTCTGCAGGCTGCTCTGGTCAGAGAATGCCTTTTACCCCTTCCTTTATCATTCATGCTCTCATTTGTGATTTGCTGTATTTCTGTTGTGATTAAGCAACAGCAAAAGGTCAGGTATATGATTATCCAATACCCCTGGATATTAATCATATTTTGTATGTATTGGGAGATGTAGAGCAGATAGCGTTGATAATATTCTCACTTGTAGAAAGGCTCTATTCCTGTAACCTGTAGAAGGAGCTGGGGTCTTGCTCTCTGCTTTTCTGAAACACTCATGGTCCATGCGCACTCTCTCTCTCTCTCTCTCTCTCTTTCTCTCTCTCTCACACACAAACACATACCTACCTGACCTTTTCTTCTCTCCACAGGTTCTTTCGGCCCTTGACATTCTGCAGCCTCCCCACATCGACTACTTTGAGGAAATGTATCCTTCCATGCAACTCCTTCTGTCTTAAAACAGCTCCAGTGCCACAATTTCTGTTTTTACACAGCTACAGTGTAATCCAGTGCAGGGGAATGGGGCTTTGAGCAAGTCCAGTGTAATAGGGAATGCTGCTTGGGTTTGGGGGGGGGCAGAGCTCTGCGGGACAGGTTTATGGTGTAGAACGCAGCCTTCTTGATGTGCTTGGTTGATAGGTATCTCTTACAGCCGCGTTGAGCAGGGAGGGTTGTGTACATCACAGACGTTAAATGGTCCGTAACCGCACAACTCGCGGGTCGGCTGAGGTGAGCACTCGCACAGTACGTGCAGTTGCAGAGTTCCTCACATCGAGATGTGTTTGGCTGCCACTGGGGTGCTGTCTCAACGGGGAAAGGTGTAGTTACCTCATCAATGTCCCCTCCCAGCCCAGTTAAATCTGAGCCCCCTGCCCCTCTTTATGGGAACATTTCAGTACAGGTAACCTGAAGGCCTGAACATCGCAGACACTGTGGGCTCACTATACAGTGACACACACTCACGGCCAGAAGCAGGCTACACATGCTGACACATGCACACATACACAGGCATAGGGCATGGGTACAGGAGGCGGAGCAGCTGACCGTGTGTGCACTGCACAGTGGGAGGCACACCCCAGATCCTGAGGCTGCATTCTGCTCCTGATTGACTGGATTCATTTGCTGAGTTTTTTTTTTCCCAAGGAGCTGTAATTGCTGATTCAGGAGGAGATAGGTGGGAGGTGGGGGTGCTGATTCAGGGGGAGACAGGCAGCAGGGCGGGGGTGGGGGTTGGGGGTACAGAGAGCAAAGCAGGCACACAGGCGAGTCGTTGCAGCCTGTCCTGCTGGTCTCTCTGCATCCAGTACCCCCCCCCCTCCCCCCCACCCCCCCGCCGAAACGTTATCGAGGCCCATCTCTACGCCGGAGCTGCTGACAAGCACTCGAAAAACGGGTCCGTCTCGCTGGCGGCGCGCGATTTCCACTCACCTGCGCTATCTCTCCGGCGACGGCTGCGTCTCCCAGACTAATGGTTTGTTTGAGGGGAGGCTGATAAAATAGACCGCTTTGTGCTCTCTGGCATTCACTGTGCATCACTGCTTCTCCTTTTGCTCCTGTTTTTTCAGGTCGTTCTCATGAGGCAATGAAATTGTAAGATGGTTTGTTGGCATTTTTAATCTATCTTGTAATTTAATCATTGACATTGCACACTCCTCTGTTTTTAACGGCCGTCAAGCCACTTGATAAGAGCTCTCTAAGCCTCTTAGTTAATAGCGTTTTTTTTTGGAAATAGAGTTTTTAATGAAGTGTTAGGGCTCTTTCTTGTGAATTACGGATGATTTTGTCTTCAAAAAAAAGAAACTGTGAGTAGCTGTGAGGTCTATTTTCATTCATATCTCACTCAGCCTGGCTTCTCTGTGGTGTAACTTATTCATACTATTCATGCCATAAATACAATTTAGTGTTTATCATTTAAACATGATATTTCCTGTGGTTTGGGCTCCCAAGTAGCTCAGAATGTACAAATACTTGTTTCAAGTATACACTGAGCCCTACAACCCGTGTCTTCTGCCAGCGATGACTGGGAGCCCAGAGTGGCAGGACAAATTGGCCTTTTTATGCTGGGGGTAGGGCTGGGCATGTCAGCCAGGATCCCCCCCTTCATTCCCTCCTCGACACCCTGGGACGGATGTGGATGCCTGTGAGTTACTCACAGCGTCAGGAGGATGCCCATATCCCATCTTCCAACAGTGTTTGCCACCTGGGACTTGTAGTGTGGGAAACAGTCGCTATGACTACTAAAGTTGGTTGAAAAGGAATTTCAGCCTTTCTGTACATACTGATTGGGTGTTTACCATTTTATGCGCTGTGCATGAAGGAGGCGCAAAGTAAAAGCACGATTGTTGTGGTGAAAGACCAGGGCTCTTATCCCAGAGGGCGTGGGTTCGATTCCAAGAAGGGGATCCCCTGTTGTAGCGATGAGTGTGCGAACACCCAGCTGTATATGGGGTGCTATATATGCTGAGCAAGCAGATGTCATTCTATCAGGAAGAGGCATGTCTGAAGCACTAAAGCTTCTGACACCATCCTACAATACACCTAGCAAAGCTGGGGGAGGATGATGATGATGATGACGAAGAGCAGCTTGCCTCTCAGGCATAGCAGGAGTGTTGGCAGCGTGGATGGGGCGGAAAGCGGGGTGCTGAGGAGATCGAGAGGTCAGAACGCAACCTGAGGCTGTAACAGCTTGCAGCAGCTCCGGGGGAAAAGGCCTGGCCAGGGAAGAAAGCTTGCTCCAGAGTGGCGGCCTTGGGTTCGGAATAAGAAGGATCACTGTTTAAATGATGATGAACAGCCTCCCTCACTGGGGCTCCCATGTGACCTGTTTATCTCACCAGAAAGCACACACTTCCCTGTCTTAGTCTTATGAAGTTTTACAGCTGTTCAGATCCCTGCAGAGTCTGTGGGGTTCGGAAAGCTGAGCTCTGAGTAATCACTGCTGGCTGCTGTCCACTGACCGGCTCTTTAGCAGGCGAAGCAGCTCTCCAGTTGAAAAAGGAATGTTTACAGGTGGTCGCTAGTTTGTCATCAGTAGTAGCAGAACAGCGGATACATTTTTGCTTCTCAAAGCATTTAATCTTTTAAACCATGGGGTTTTTTTTATTGAGAGCTTTTTGGCCTAAGATGCAAGCGTTTTCTCATTTAGTGGCATTATTTGTGAACCTTTGCAGAAATCACAGTTAAATCCCTGATTTGTGTTCTCCATTATGCGGCCCTCATTTGGCATTGCTAGTTGGATGTATTAGATTTGTCTTATCGTAACGGCCGCTGCATTCGCGCAGGAGTGCAGGGGCGTAATGAATGCAGTCCAGCAGAACTCTTGCACTCTGGCTGCAACTGTTTTTCATGCTGCAAGTCTACAGCCTAAACGCACTACGGTCAGCCAATTGGAGGGTGGGCACAGTTTCACTGGCTTCATCCAAGCAACCTGTAAGAGCCTGATGAGACACAGTGTGCCTGAGAGTGGCAAGATGTACATACCCTCAGTGTACCTACTGACATCCCCTCCCCCATCCCAGTAGAATTAAGCCACCTACAGTCATTTCCACCGCTGTGGGTTTCCTGTCACCGTCGGCTGATGATACGGCAGGGGTAGGGGTTGAACTTGGCCGTGGAGTTCAGCTTACACTCAAGGTGAGTGCCGTGACCGCTGAGCCGCTTTGAGCCCCAGTTAAACCCTTTTGAAAAGACGTTCGGGCATGGATTGTCAGGTCCAGTGCATGTGACGCCTCGCGGTGAGCGGGACCGATACCGCAGCCCGCGTCTCACCTGCCCACGGTGGAGCAGTGATGTCAGCGGCCCCGCGCCGAGACCTGACAGGTCGCCATTGTTGTGTGAAGATAGAGCGGCTCTCTGACAGACGCACGCATCGTGGCGTGGCGGGTGCCAGCGCTGTGCGCAAGTGTGCTCATGGCAACCGTTACAATGGCTTCACTGTGTCACCAGGAATCGGCTGGTCACGCACGCACACTCTCAAACACACGCACACATTCACACACACAGGCATACGTGCACATACACACACTCATGCACATAATGCCCAATTAATCATTCATGCGGGCACGGCTCTCTGCACAGGCTCTCTCCATGCCCCCCAGGACAGCATAGGTAATTTCATACTTCCTGAGGTGGATGTTTCCTGCTTTACCGCGTGTGTCTTTTTCTTTCCACTAGCTGAGCCGCCACCTTGTATCCAGCAACCTTGTGACCCTGTGGAGGGAGCTAGCTCTGAGCCGTTGAGAGGCAGTTATTTTTAGTTCTCTGAGCTGTCGCGGTACGCTGCCTTCCTGCCTTTTCTGCTGGCCCCGTGTGGGTCTGAGTGATATCGCGTGTGTTTATTATTATGTGTTTGTTTAAGCTGTGAGGTGAGGGTGGGACTCCCACTTTGTCTCAGTGTAGCAGAAGCTCTGTGTTTAACCCATCTGTGCAGCAGTGCTGGATGCATAGCTAGAGGCACCCACAAATTTCAGTCCAATACCTGTTATCCATTGGCCATTATTGTTACTATTATTGTAAGGGTGACTTGCATAGCCTATATTTTATATTGTTCATTTTTGTATGAATATGTATGGAAACAGCTGAGGGTGAGTTCCTGTTGTAGGATGTAAAGGTGGTGGGCTGTTCCAAGACTCAAATTAGCAACCCTCTGGGTGTAGATGGTTCTTCAGCAGACTTTCCTGCTGATCAGCCAGGATGGCAGCCCCTACTGGTGAGTTACCTGTGGCTGTGATATCGCATTCTCTCGCTCACCGTCACTCACACACACACACACATACGCACACATACACTCTCTCTCACATCTCCCTGTAGGCAGTGGAGGTGAGAAACGCTCAGCAGCTCCAGCGTTGTGAATTCTTCACTCCTTGAGTGGAGGCGACTGTTTCTCACACAGATCTGTGCCTCTGCACTGCTGTGGGGGGGTCGTCACGTCACAGGATCACAGCACAGAGAGCACAGTAGGTATCACAGGAGCAGCCTTATATGTTGCACACTGGCTTGGCTTTCCTCATGGTCTTTCACATGCTGAGTCAGCAGCTTTCCTGGGCCAGAACTCTGAGTTAGTTACTATAGTAAAATGGTTGCTATAACAACCCACACTGCCCACAGTTACAGTGCTGGCCAAAAGTATTGGCACCCCTGCAATTCTGTCAGATAATGCTCAATTTCTCCCAGAAAATGATTGCAATTACAAATGTTTTGGTAGTAATATCTTCATTTATTTTGCTTGCAATAAAAAAACACAAAAGAGAAAGAAAAAAAAGTCAAATCAAGTATCAATTTACACAAAACTCCAAAAATGGGCCGGACAAAAGTATTGGCACCCTTTGAAAAATCATGTGATGCTTCTCTAATTTGTGTAATTAACAGCACCTGTTACTTACCTGTGACACATAACAGGTGGTGGCAATCACTAAATCACACTTGCAGCCAGTTAAAATGGATTAAAGTTGACTCAACCTCTGTCCTGTGTCCTTGTGTGTACCACATTGAGTATGGAGAAAAGAAAGAAGACCAAAGAACTGTCTGAGGACTTGAGAAGCAAAATTGTGAGGAAGCATGGGCAATCTCAAGGCTACAAGTCCATCTCCAAAGACCTGAATGTTCCTGTGTCTACCGTGCGCAGTGTCATCAATAGGTTTAAAGCCCATGGCACTGTGGCTAACCTCCCTAGATGTGGACGGAAAAGAAAAATTGACGAGAGATTTCAACGAAAGATTGTGCGGATGGTGGATAAAGAACCTCGACTAACATCCAGACAAGTTCAAGCTGTCCTGCAGTCCGAGGGTACAACAGTGTCAACCCGTACTATCCGTCGGTGTCTGAATGAAAAGGGACTCTATGGTAGGATACCCAGAAAGACTCCACTTCTGACCCAGAGACATAAAAAAGCCAGGCTGGAGTTTGCTAAAACTTACCTGAGAAAGCCAAAAACATTTTGGAAGAATGTTCTCTGGTCAGATGAGACAAAAGTAGAGCTTTTTGGGAAAAGGCATCAACATAGAGTTTACAGGAAAAAAAAACGAGGCCTTCAAAGAAAAGAACACGGTCCCCACAGTCAAACATGGCGGAGGTTCCCTGATGTTTTGGGGTTGCTTTGCTGCCTCTGGCACTGGACTGCTTGACCGTGTGCATGGCATTATGAAGTCTGAAGACTACCAACAAATTTTGCAGCGTAATGTAGGGCCCAGTGTGAGAAAGCTGGGTCTCCCTCAGAGGTCATGGGTCTTCCAGCAGGACAATGACCCAAAGCACACTTCAAAAAGCACTAGAAAATGGTTTGAGGGAAAGCACTGGAGACTTCTAAAGTGGCCAGCAATGAGTCCAGACCTGAATCCCATAGAACACTTGTGGAGAGATCTGAAAATGGCAGTTTGGAGAAGGCACCCTTCAAATCTCAGGGAGCTGGAGCAGTTTGCCAAAGAAGAATGGTCTAAAATTCCAGCAGAGCATTGTAAGAAACTCATTGATGGATACCGGAAGCGGTTGTTCGCAGTTATTTTGTCCAAAGGTTGTGCTACCAAGTATTAGGCTGAGGGTGCCAATACTTTTGTCCGGTCCATTTTTGGAGTTTTGTGTAAAATGATAATTGATTTAATTTTTTTTTCATTGTCTTTTGTGTTTTTTCATTGCAAGCAAAATAAATGAAGATATTACTACCAAAACATTTGTAATTGCAATCATTTTCTGGGAGAAATTGAGCATTATCTGACAGAATTGCAGGGGTGCCAATACTTTTGGCCAGCACTGTAGTTTACTATAACAACATGCCTACAATTAGTTTACTATAACAACCTGCCCTGCCCTATCCACACTGAGCAAACACACGTACCTGTGTGTATGTGTGGGGGGCATGGAGGAGAGGCCTCCTGCTACTGTCTGAGAGGCCCCAGCAGGGGTTCCCCACAGTGCTGCTCCCGTCCCTCTCCTGTGGCAGCCGCTGGCTTCCGCTCGCCCCCTCTGTGTCTTAGCGTTGCGCCGTGTTTGCGCCTTCGCTCTGTCTGCGGCGCACGGTGGCGCGTGCAGGTTTTATCAGCGGGAGGAATGCGAGGCGCGCCGTGCCGCCACAGCGGGTTAGCGCGGAACTGCTGACGCAGGGCCGTGCTAAACGCGACTAATCAGCCGCGCGCTGGAGAGGACACGGGGTTGCGGTGCGCCGGGGTTTAATTAAGACTTAAAAAACACACTACCAGCACTTTCCCACTCCCACACAGAGCGGGGCAGTTAGCAGCAAGGCATGCTGGGAAGACTGCGCTTTGGTTTCCTGCGTGTTTTACGCTTCTGTCGTGAGGCTTATGCAAGACCAGAACGCTGCAGAGTACGTCACTATCACAGCGCATTTGTGGGCACACTGTCAGTAACACAGCGGGTGTCTTCGCTGTGCACCATACTGAGGCTAAAACACCAAGAGAAAAAATACAAAAATAATGTTAGAATATGCTTTCACTGATTTAGGTCTCATGTAGTAAAACTCCTATCACAGTCTCAGCCGAATCGAATCCCTTTCATTTGGGCTTATCTGTACTTATCATGTGTGTGAGTGGGTGGAGACGGGGCGGAGTTTTTTTCCAGGAGGAGGGTCCTCAGGCAGTCCCTCAGCACGTAAATCGCTGTTGTGACTGTTTGAAATCTGTGAGAAATCGAACGGGGCGTGGTGGTGATGGGTGTGTCCGCTGGGGGCGAGCACCCCGGCAGCGGGGAGTACTGCTGAGTGCGCACCTAAGCACACACAGGGTGACTGGCCATGAGGCCCAGTGGGTGCGGCCCCATCCAGGCGTTGAGTGCCACCTGTCAGGGCAGGTGCGGCTTTGTTGTCACCTTGCCCTTCACACCTTGCCACAGCTATCATTGGCATGGGGAGCCCGTTCAGTTGGCAGGTGTGTTTCCAATGGGGGCGGGCTCAGGGCGCGGACGTGGCCTTTTACTCAGCTGAGAGCTGGATGGAGAGTACATGCAAGCTGTAGGTCACAGAGGCACTCGAGATTATACAGCTCACGCACACCTGCACGCCCCTGTGGTCAGAGCAGTAAGCACAGAACAGAGACTCTAATGAGACTCATTTATACTGCACTAGTTCTCCTTATTGCACTGCAAATATGCCTTTTAAAAAGGTTTCATTAAATAAAGAGGTCATTTATTTTTTGGCAGATCAGGCAGGGAGAATTGCAGGCTCCTTGTTGGGCTCATCTGAGTTCATCTCCATCTGTCTGTTTTAGAAGTGTGAAACATGGACTATTTAAGCAATTACAACATTGCTGACTCTATGGCAACTGTTTGCCTTACTTTACTTGGAAACTGTATGGCTTTACAAAAAATAGAAGGGAAATCCAAAGTTGGGAAGAACAGAAATGGCCAAGTCCACCCTCAGCCTTGGCTCGGAGGAGCATGTGTGCTCGGTCTGTGTGGGCACAGTGATGGGTGTGACCATGGGCGTGTGTGTGAGGACATCCTACTATACCAACCGCCAGGCCTTCTCAGGTACGAGGTCATTACCAGGGGCTCCCACCCAGGGCAGCGTCCTGTAGTATTATAGTCCTGTAGCAATCAGCACGGCTCTCTGTCTCACGCAGGCCCATGCGCCCGCCCACCAGCCTCCCCACGGCCATCCCGGGACAGCCTGCGGGTGTGGAGCAGCCTGCTCCTGCTGACGCTGCAAGATCGCGGGATTAGACGTGCAGATGCAGGCCAGTCGGTCCAGGCATGCGCCATGTCATGCATTATTTATCGCGGTGCTCCGAGCGGCCAGGATAAAGGAAGGGGACGATTCGGAAAAAGGAGCAGAACGTGAGTGGAGGCGAGGGGCCGCCGACAGCCAATCAGACAGAGGGTGCAGCAGCAGATTTGCAATCTCCCAGCAGGCCTTGCTTCCGGGGTCAACAGGGAGAGTCCTGCAGTCCAGACGTGTTTGTGCTGCATGTCGCTACATGTCCCAGTCCCGCTCAATGCTGCCACTGTTCCGTGTTCTTAAGCCTGGAGCATGGACACACTGGTTGCTCTTATGTCAGCAACTTTTAGAAATCACCACAGCCAGCCCCTCGGCAGCTTAAGTGAGCTTTCGCTGAAATTTAATGTGTCAGCCAATTAGATTCTATGAAATTTATTCATTCTTTGTTTTAGCTACCCTCACTCCCCCTGCTCAAAGCCTACTAGCAAAACCCACATAAGTGGCTTTCATTGTCAAAGCTGATATACATATATATATATATATATATATATATATATATATATATATATATATATATATATATATACACATGTTTATATATATATGGATAAATATATATGTGTATATATATATATATATATATATATATATATATATATATATAATGTATGTATGTATGTATACTTGAAAAAGTATTCAGCCCCCATTAATTACTGTTTTCATAATTTATTGTCTCAGATTCCAAATGTAAAATATATTAAAGTAAGATTTTCTTCCAGCAGGTCCACACAGTATTGTACATCATGAAAAATCAAAGAAATGTCCAAAACCTTACAAAAAAAGTAAGTTAAAAATAAATAATCCTTTGCTCAGGTGCAAGATATTGTCTTATAAACTTATCCAATTTGTTGATGGTCCCCACCTGTGTAGGAAGTTAGTGGATCACCTGTTTTGAGTTACTTCATGGGCATAAATACCTTTTCTCTCTATAAGATGAAACAGTATGGTTGGATTTTCCATTAAACAAACCAAAATGAAGAGAAAAGAGCATTCAAGTGAGGGATATAATTGTGGAGAAACACAAATCTGGGGAAGGATACAAGAACATTTCAAAGGCACTGAACATACCTCGGAGCTCAGTGCAGTCCATCATACAGAAGTGTTAGAAATATGGAACTACAGCCACACTGCCTAGGGCAAGCCACCCCCCTAAAATTAGTCAGTGAACAAGAATGGCACTTGTCAGAGAGGTTACTGTGATGCCAACTGTCACTCTAACTGAAATATAGAAGTCAGTGCCTGCAACTGAAAATGATGTCCACGGGTCAACAGTCTCCATGCTATTGCACAAAAAGGGCCTTTATGGAAGAGTGGCAAGGAAGCAGCCCTTGTTGGAAAAAAAGCACATGCTTCCCTGTAAAGATTTTGCAAAAAATCACTTGAATGATACTGCATAGATATGGCAGAAGGTCTTGTGGTCTAATGAGAAAGTGGAACTTTTTGGCTCAAACACTAAGTGGTATGTGTGGCGTAAAGCTAACAGTGCACATCAGAGAGGAAACACCATCCCCACAGTGAAATATTTTGGTGGTAGCATCATGTTATGGTGGTGCTTCTCAGCAGAAGGGACTGGCAGTCTGGTTAAGACTGATGGGAAGATGAATGCTGCACAATACATGGAGATTCTGGATAGAAACCTACTCCCCTCTGCTAGAAAGTGTAAACTAGGGGGGAAGTTCGTGTTTCAGCAGGACAATAACCGAAAGCACGCTGTCAGAGCAACACTGGATTGGCTTAAAATGAAGAAAATTGATGTCCTTGAGTGGATCAGTCAGAGTCCTGACCTTAACCCCATGCAACATGTGTGCAAAAAAATTGCTGTCCACCATTATTCCACAACTAACCTGGTTCAGCTTGAGCAATTTTGTAAGGATGAATGGGCTAATATTGCTCCATCACGTTGTGTAAAATTAATAGAGACTTATCCGAAAAGACTGGCTGTAATGGCTGTGAAAGGTGGTTCAACCAAGTACTAAAGAAGGGGATAAATACTTATTAACTGTTGACATTTCAGTTCTTGAATTTTTGTATTCTTTAACGGTTTATAATTTTCTTTCTTTTTTGGGCTGCACTGAAAGAAGGGTTGGGGGCTGAATACTTTTTCAAGGCACTTCTGGTTCGGACCCCAGTGCTTTAAGCACTCCCTTTACTGTGCTGCCTCCGTACTGTAAGCATGGTGAAAGGCATGATTCCTCTCAGCTCCTCAGGTCTACACTGGAAGGCGTGCCAAGCATGGGGGCATTATGCAGTAAAGTGCCGTTGGCACAGAGCTTCTTACGCAGGGGAGATCCTTCCCATCCATGCTCTTTCCTGGCCTGAGGAAACGTTGGGAGAAAGGTATTAACCTCACTGACAGTATCGCCAGATAGCTGGACCGTCATCATCCTCGTTGGCATTAATTAACTGGATCTTCCTCATTCTCATTAACAAAGCTGCTGTCGTGGCTCAGCATCCGTCTCCGTAGCAACTGTGACTCTGCATGCAGTGAGGGGTAGTGAATGGGCCCTCGAAAATGCCTTTTTTTTGATATTGTTTTGTCTCAGTCTCTAAGCTGTAGTTGTGTGTTCTCTGGCTGGTGTAGTTGTGTGTTTTCTGGCTGGTGTAGTTGTGTGTTTTCTGGCTGGTGTAGTTGTGAGTTTTCTGGCTGGTGTAGTTGTGAGTTTTCTGGCTGGTGTAGTTGTGAGTTTTCTGGCTGGTGTAGTTGTGTGTTCTCTGGCTGGTGTAGTTGTGAGTTCTCTGGCTGGTGTAGTTGTGTGTTCTCTGGCTGGTGTAGTTGTGTGTTCTCCCTGTGGTGTAGCTGTTTTCTCTTCCTCTGGCGTCTTTGCTTTTTTTGGGTTTTGCTCTGGGTTTTCCTTGACTGGACTCATCCAGATACGTGGTGACAGAGCTCATGCAGAGTGACCTTCATAAGATCATTGTGTCGCCACAGCCCCTCAGCTCCGACCACGTCAAAGTGTTTCTGTACCAGATACTGAGAGGTAAGTGCCCACACGCACGCAGATACATAAGCATGCATGGGCACACACATGGATGTAGATCACAGATATACGCATGCACATGGATATATATATATACACACTTGCATACACACGCACACAGATGCACTCAAATATATATACACGTGCACACATGCAGATCACAGATACACACAGACACAGATCACACATGCACACATACAGAAACGCAGGCGCAAATGCATATACACAGATGCACACATATACACACAGAAAAACCTGGATATTTACACACGTAAAGAAGCACACGGGTGTAGCTATAGACACGAGACAGACAGGTTAATTGGCAGGAAATTAATTGGCAATGGACAGATGCAAAGCGCACTGATGCAGGGCTGATTGAGCTTAATTGAGACAGCAGATTAGAGAGGATGGGTACTGACAAAAACAAGTTGAAGAAACTTGTTCATCTGATCTTTTTAATTAACACAAACACACCTCCAATAACCCATTTCTGCAAAGGATTTACATCAGATAATTGTCAAGGCATAAAATCCAGATCAGTGCTCAAGTGAATTAATTCAGAGAACAAAAGGGAACAGCTTTCAGTGCCTCCAGAACCTGCATCAGGAAACACTAGATTTGCCACCTAAGATATAAATCATGTTCAGCTGTCAGTCGGAGCTCTCCAGATTTCATTGGCTCAATTGGTTGCATTAGCTCGTTAATCACACACCTTGCTGTCTGCTTTTTTCAAAATGCACTGTAGTTAGATTCAAAGTCCATGGCTCAGGTACAGTCTGAGAGGAAATGGATGGGCTATATAGATAGTAAAGAGCTGAGCCGGAGGTAGATCCCAGCATGCACCTCTCATTCATGCTGGTTTAGAGAGAATTCAACCTTCCCTTTCCCCTCAGCATGTACCCAAAGTGCACTCTGGGAGATGCTCTAATCTGGCATGTCTGTCCGCAGGGCTGAAGTACCTGCATTCTGCGGGGATTCTGCACAGAGACATCAAACCTGGCAACCTCCTGGTCAACAGCAACTGCGTTCTCAAGGTGAGTTTTCCAACCTGATCTCCTGATGCTATCTCTGGTCCCATTACAGTCTGTGAGCACAGTCTGCTTACTGCATTCACACTAATCAGTGACGGGCCTGGCCACTGATCAGCCGTTAGGGATCATTGCCCCATGTCTTCTTTTCAACATAGTGCTTGAAGTGTGGGAGCCACATTTTGTTGTTGTTGCTATCGCCCAGCAGTGCACCGGTGCACCTGCTGTGAGTCGCATTATCTCCCAAATTCCTGGTTTGGATAAACTGTGTAACGAGCACTCATGGCCGATACGTCAGCATCCTCTTTGCATTCCATTCCTGGAGCCCCAGCACAGGGATACACTCTCTTCCCCTATGGTATCTGGCCTTTCTCTCAGATTCTCACACGAACCTTCATCCTGAAAGTACAGAGTCTTCCTCAGCCATGCCCGCAGCCAGCTCCTAGCGTGCCTTGCTGCAGGGGGAAGCGGGGACTTGATTAGCGCATGGTCTCAGGCTCCTGGAGACGGATCTGTTTGGTGTTTATCTTTCCACTTAGGCTTTTAATTCCCTGCTCTGGAAACCCAAACTCTCTCCTCATTTTTATGCTATTTTTGGAACATCCCATGCCTCATTGTCTTGGCTTCCTCTGTGCATGGAATTAGGTTTGTGTTTGTGTGTGTGTGTGTGTGTGTGTGTGTGTGTGTGTGTGTGTGTGTGAGAGAGAGGGTGTCTTTGCGTGGCTCTGCATTGCTGCGTCTGTGTGCGCACACACACATGCGTGAATGTAGGTGTGTGTGCGTAATTTATTTCTCATTTATACAGACTCATTTATTTTCTCAGTTTTTTTTTTTCTAAAATTCTATTTAAGCAACATTGGTTAAAGCTGTTCTGTTTGGGTGCATGCATGGATGGGGCCCAGCTGGGAGTAGAGTGAACATGTGAAACCTAGCGCTGTGCGACGTTGATTTGCTTCCCCCGATTCACTTCCTGTCATTCGCTCAATTCAGAGCTTATACATGGCTGACAGGAGGAGATCACAGTGACTGTAGGTAAACATGTTAAGCATTCCGTCTGCTGTTAGATAGACCCCAGCGGAATCAAGTGCCTCTTTGGAGAAAATGGAGGAAACGCTGTTTCTGTGGCTAATTGAGTGTGATTCCATCAGAGGGTCATTAGTAATGCACCACGTATCCTTTAATGTTCTCCCTCCTGACTGCAGAGATGGCACGTCAGAACTCTCCAAAGCCCCGATTTAAAAAAGGATACAGCCTCTCCCTGTCCATTGGACCCTTTACTTTTCATCTGAAATTTCAGCAATCTGCCTTTTCTGGCTGAACTAAGCATTTGTGTTTATTGTCCTGTAATTGTTATATTTCATACAATTTCTACAATTCTTTAATGGTATTCTACACAAAAATACACAAGCGTGTAGAAAAAAGCAGTTAAATTTTCTTACATAACAGTTTTCCTGGGGCTTTGGAGCTGGTCACCTTTCAGAGTGCCTACTCAGAGTGCCTCTCAGAGTAGGCTTATGGCAGTGCAAACTCAAATGACCCACACTTTAATGTTAATTTTTATTTTGCATGATATGTGGATAGTTTGTCATCAGGCAGGGAGATGTTGGCAGAGAGAGCATTGTAGCAGGACATGTAAACTAGTGCCACAGTGGCTAACATGACTGAGGCCCCTTTTCCACCAAGGCAGTTCGAGGGCCGGTTCAGAGCCGGTGCCTAATCTTGAACCAGTTCTTCGCATTTCGACAGCCAAAGAACCAGCTCTCAGCCAGGAAAACTGGTTCGAGAGCGGCACCAGCACTTTGCTGGTCTAGAACCAAGAAGCGCTTACATCAGGGGCTGGGGGCGGGATTATAGTGACCAACAAGACCAACTAAAACTTTGTGACCGCCATTTTTTAAAAAAACCAGAGCTAGTGTAGCATCTAGTCTGCCTAAAAAGAAGAAGAAAAACCAGAGTTTTATTTTTTAAATGCTTCGGCTTGTTGCCAGCCAGCTATGTATTTCTTAGCTGTTTAGCGAGCTACTAATTTCTCACATCAATGTTATGTTCGACATTCGTTAGCTGACCAACAGCTAGCTAGCCAGTTACCATAACTTTGGTAACAGTAGCTAACGTTAGCATGCTACTTTCTAACATTGCCACCTACCAACATCACTTAACATTTGACTTCATGAAAGGCTAACATTGTATAAAGTGTAGTGGTCAAGTTTGTTTTTTAAAGCACTGTTCTCTTGCTTTTGTTGTTGCACTAGCAGGAAAGCAGAAACGTATACAGAGTCTGTATACAGACTGTTTACAGACGTATACAGTGACAAAATGACGTGGCTCTGTGGTGGCACTCTAGCCCGTGGAAAAGCAAACCGGTTCTTAGAAGGTTCGCAAGTTCGCGTTGGTGGAAAGGGGCTATAAATGTACGCGCTAAGGGATGCCTCAGTGTTTAGCGTGGAGAATTAATCATGTCTCCCACCACGCCATGAGGCCAGCGAGAGTTGTGTAGCACAACTTAAGTTACCATGGTGCAGTGACCCAGATGCCTGTGGGATTTCCATGGTTAGCAGAGTTGCTTAACTGCAGAGTCCGCTGCAGAAAATGACGACACCCCCCCCAGAACCAGAACAAGAGTATGATTGGTTCCCTTCCCTTTGGACCTGGGTCTTTAGTATCTGTTAATGTGCTGTGGGGGTGACAAATGCTGGGGTTTGAAACAGGCAGACTTACCCCCCCCCCCCCCCCCCCCCCCCCAGGTCTCACTCCTCTCTGTGACCGCCCCCGCAGATCTGTGACTTCGGCCTGGCACGTGTGGAGGAGCCGGACGAGTCACGTCACATGACCCAGGAGGTGG
Source organism: Megalops cyprinoides (assembly GCF_013368585.1). Classification (NCBI taxonomy): domain Eukaryota; kingdom Metazoa; phylum Chordata; class Actinopteri; order Elopiformes; family Megalopidae; genus Megalops; species Megalops cyprinoides. Next base: position 5,146,909 of record NC_050591.1, on the reverse strand, counting down.
TGACGCAGTACTACAGAGCTCCTGAGATCCTGATGGGCAGCCGGCACTACTCCAACGCCATCGACATCTGGAGCGTGGGCTGCATCTTCGCCGAGCTGCTCGGCCGTCGCATCCTGTTCCAGGCCCTGAGTCCCATCCAGCAGGTACTGCCTGCCACACCTGCAAAGCCCCCACACCCCGCCCATAACACCCTGATATAAAGATCTACCCACACCCTGCTTCCGCCTGATGCACTGTTCAGAAGATAAGAGAAAATATATGGTCTGGATAGATGATCTGTGCTTGCTGTCATAACATCCTGTACAAGTATGATTTTAACTGTATGAATTTCCATATTGTGCTGAAAGTCAAAAACTGGCTTTTGAAAATGGCACATTTGACATTCAAAGCATTTATCTGACAGCCCTGGCAAGGAATTATACCTACTCTATCTAAATGCTTTCCCAAAACTACATCTGGGCACCTGTGTTTATGAATCTAGGTTGTGGGCAAGAGAGATATTGATAGTTTTCTAGAGGATTCCAGTGACATCCCATAACTCTGGGCTTTCCTGGCCTTGGTAGATATGGACAAACAGGCCTCGTCCTTGTCTTTGTCTCTCTCCCTCATGTGTGGGTCGTTTCAGGGCAAGCAAGGGGGGGTTGCTGCGTTATTAATACCCCTGCAGAGCACCCCCCCACCCCAGCATTTCCACAACCGCCCAAAAAGCTGCATTACCAGCAAATCTCCTCATGCCCTTCTTTATGGCTTTCCCTCCAGTACTGAATTTGAGACTGTAGGAATATGTTTTATTTTAATACATCTGTAGTCGATGGTGTTTTCTTGTCTCTAATCCACTCATATTTTTTGGGGGTGGACTTGGATTCCCCATGATGGGATTTTGAGAGGCTGAAACATTCATTAGAAGAGTACAGCATGTGGGGTATCGATCGTGCCCGCAGCCCCCCCAGTTCCCACGGGCCCCGGTCCGTTTGCTGAGAGGTTCTCTGCTCTCTCTGCCCCCCCCCCCCCAGGGACCTGCCCCCCCACCCCCCCCCCCGATCCCTTCCTATCTGTATTTGCTGTAAATGGACCTCAGTAGTGGGTTTGCAGATCCCCTGTGTCTGTGTGTGTCATAGCTGGATCTGATCACGGATCTGCTGGGAACCCCTTCTCTGGAGGCCATGAGGACAGCGTGCGAAGGCGCCAGAGCTCACATTCTCAGGGGACCCCATAAACAGGTAAGCACAGCCAGGCCACACATGCAGGTATTGATCTCACCAATGTTGCTCTTTTAAGACGGAACTGAATGGGGCAGAGCCAGTTTTGAATAGAATTGAGGTTGTACCCTGTCTGGAAGTGTCAAGTGTCAATCGAGCCGGGTGCGGTTTGGCTAAACTGGGCAGCACCAGTGTTGAGCTGGGTGGAGCAATTGTGTTTTTTTTTTTTTTTCTTTCTTTCAGTATAGCTCCACCACTGTCTCAGGGGCTGCTTTTTGTGTTGACAGTTGATGGCTGCTTTTGACATTTTTTTGTCACGGCTGTCGTATTCTGGGAATGTGCTGATGCAGCTCCAGCAGCAGGCGCCTCCTCAGCGTCCTGGATCTGAGCTCAGGCAGGTCGCGCTTAGCAGAGCAGGACTTCTCCTACCCGGCATCCTAAGTAAGAACCCCATTGATTTGCCTTAAATGGATAGAATCTGTGTTTTTATTGGGCTAATGTACTAAGCTGCATTTCTCTTTTTTGACCCATTAAGAACGAAAGGGGTCCACCGTAACTTGAACACAGGGTCACCGGTCCTCACAAAGTTTGCCGCTATGTAATACTCGTGGCATGCTTCAGGAAATCCATCGGAGCCTTCGGAGTGACAGCATGAGGTGTCAGCGTAGTTTAAATAGGGAACACACAGACACAAGTTGGGCGTCAGATTGGTGTGCGGGCTCAGCACCCCTGTGGTAGATTGGTATGGGTGACATGACCCCTGGGGTCTGCTCCAGCAGCAGTGGAAGCGTGTCTGATGTCCTGATCTCCATCTCACACACACATACACACACACCCACCCAAACAGGTCCTCAGTTGCGACTAGGTGCCCCAGTCCCTCCTCAGGGCTGACCTTGTCCTCACCCCCCCCCCCCCCCCCCCCACCTCCCCTGCCACTAGCATCAGGCAGCAGGGTTTTTATCATGTGTATTGACTGCCGTTCAGATTACCCAGCACCCCAGGGATGGCGGCGGGGGGGCTGCCTCTCTGTGATGGAGGCAGGACCAGCTCACATTTTCCTGTGCGCCACCATGGACACAGCCGAATAACAGAGGGAGGAGAGGCCTTTAGTGCAGACTGAAAAATTAATGACACAGAGGGAAATGTCCGGCAGATCTTTCAGCATGCGTTTCAGGAGAGACGCGTAGGCACTCGATTACAAGGAGCCACGGCCACAAAGGATGCGGGACGCAGCCTGGAGATGGGCGATGTCAGTGCTGCAGAATAAATAAATTTGATACACTTCTTTTGTGCACAGTATGAAATAGCAGAGATGACATAGATGAGAGGTACAGCATAGACAGAAGCCTGCTTTAAGGTGCGAAAGAAGGAGAGCTGTTGGAAAGGGTTAATGGGTGGGGGGGGGGGGGTAGCTTGCAGTGGAAGGAGTTCTTTTGTATGAAAACCAGAAAGAGGGTGATAATTGGCGCAGACTGTGACAGCAACAGACGGTGACTGCTGAGCCCCCCTTTTTCTCTGTTATTTTCCTCTATTCTTTCTCCTCGTTTACCCCTCCCTCTGCATGTCTGTCTGCCTGTTTTTTCTTCCTCTCTATCCCTCCCTCTCCTCCTCTCTCTCTCTCCCTCTGGCAGAGGTGAGGACTTCTCAGATTAGAGGCAGAGAGGGAAGGATCAGAGGCAAGCTTACGTATTTCAGACTCCACAAAGCGGGGGGTGATGGAGGGTTGAGGCCGAAGTCAGGCAATAGCCAATGGTTGGGGAGGCTGGAGCAACTTGGAGGTAGAACTAGCCTCAGGAAACTCCATTAGGATGGAGAGGCAGGAAAGCAGTGGGAAAGGAGTCCTGACTGCTGCACCTGCCAGGGAAGCTCCCACCAGCTGTCAGGGAGAGTAAGCCAGCCCTCAGACAGCAGAGGAGAAGGGGCGTGGCTACATGTTTGGGGTCAAAGGGCACTCGCCCCCCAGTGAAATGTATAAGAGTAGTTGCATTAGCAGTGTCTGGCTCACTCTGCCTGGAGCTCCCAGGCTGGCCCTCTGCTGCAGTCCGCTGTGGGGTTATGATTGACAGTCAGCCTGGTGAGTGGTTGCTGTGCGCACTGAGGGCTTTGTGTGCTCACGGGCGTTTCGGAGGGGGCTATCAGGTTACCTCCTGCATTTTCTCTTTTGACACAGCACAGGTGGGCTGGCATTAATCATTAAAAAGGTTGAAGGCGGGAGGCAGGTGGTCAATCCTGCTGTTTGAGACAGTTATGAAACCTGAGTGGCCTGCCTGCCTTCCCTACGCACAGGTGGCCACCTGTGCAACCCCAGACCTCAGCCCCACCCTCCTCTAAACCCTGAAAACAACAAGGTTTTTAAAGGGGCTCCAGTCATTATTCATCTCTCTTCATTTGCCATGGAGACATCCACCATCTCTCTGAGCTCAGGGCAGACAGTCCACTACTGCAGGGACCTCCGCCCTGTGGAGATTCGCCTGTCACTCCTCTGTGGAGGTTGCTGCTCCTCTCTGTGGAGAGTGGTGGTCTGGTCTGTCCTTCGAGAGGTCTGGAGTGAGTGCTGTCAGCTCCAGTTGGCACAAGATGCCAGGGCGCGCGCGCGTGTGTGTGTGTGTGTGTGTGTGTGTGTGTGTGTGTGTGTGTGTGTGTGTGTGTGTGTGTGTGTGTGTGGCTGGGCTGCTGCTGCTGCTGCTGTGTGTGTGTTTGCGTGCTTATAGCATGTGTATAGCATTCTATGGAGTTGTGTGTTGCTCTGTTCTATGTTCAGGTTCTCCTCCCTGCACAGGGATCAGGGCAGCTAGCACCGAGCAGGACTAGCAGAGATGAAAGCTTCCCAGCGTAACATGGATGTCTGCTGATAACTTACAGTAATCACCATCATTCTGTTTAAGCGAACCTCATTCTGACTGCCTTCAAACTCCATGTGGCCTGCCACAGCTGGGCCTACCTGTCTCTGCTCTCAAAGGCTGTCACACAGTCCCAGTTCACATCATAACTGCCTGAAACGTCTCTTCGGAGAGGGAAGGTGGATTTTATTGGTTGGAGCATTTCGTATTATTAAAGCTAAGCGTTCTGATCATTCGCTAAGCATTTGCCCTAACCCATCAGCACGTGTAATTAAATCTGAGTGAGGATGCTGCTAAAAGCGAATTTTCTTCTCCAGACAGTTCCAGGAAGCCAGCCCCACCCTGGCTGCAGGACACCATTGTGCGGAACACTTCGTTGAATTAGCGCCGGAATCGCAGACGGCACAGGACGGCGTTAAAAGGGCCCCGTTCTGAAACAATCACTAAGTGCTGCTGTTTGCGCTGATGCGGGAAGCTAGGGGGAGAGGCTGTGTTCACCATCACCCTCTCTTTTCTGTCTTTCTCTTTGTCTTCTTTTTTCTTTCACTTCCTTGCTCTCTATCTCTCTGCCTCATGTTTTTCTCTCTGCCTCTTTTCTACCTTTGTTTCTTTCTCCCTCTGTCTCTCTTCTTCCCTTCTTCTCTCCTCTGTATCTCTCTCTGTCTCTCCTTGCCTCCCTCCCTCCTTCTCCATCTCTCACTCCCTCCTTCCTCTTCTGCCATTCTCTCCCCCTCCCTCCTTGTCTATCCATCTCTCCTTCCTTTTCTCCCTCCTTCTGTCTCTCCGTCCCTTCTTCCTTTTCTGCCTCTCTCTTTCTCCTTCTGTTCATCTCTCCCTTTCTCTCTCCCTCCTTCCATGCCTTGTCTGTCTCTGTCTTCTTCCTTCCTTTTCTGCCTCTCTCTCTCTCTCTCTCTCTCTCTCTCTCTCTCTCTCTCTCTGTTTGGGGAGCAGTCTGGGCAGCAGGTAATAGCGCTCCTAGTCTGAGCCCTGACTTGGCCCGCCACTCTGGCTCAGTCCATCAAACCGTAGAGTCTGCTCCTTCCCCTCCCTCTCCTGCTCACAGCCACCTCTGTACTTCATCTGTAACGATCCGTTAGCCCCTTTTATGCGCAGTAAGAAGCGTGTTTTAAAGCGCTCTCAACTCTTCCCACCGTGCCCCCCAGTGAAACGCAACTAAACCCGCTTCAGCCTCCTTCGGTTTTAAAGGTGTCTGCTGGTGACAGTAGTCTGGCTCTTCATAGCCAGGGCGAGCCGTCCTCAGCGCCGCGATCTGGGTCACAGGGCCTCAACCACGCAGGAAGCCGGAGACAGACCCCTGTCTGACTCAGATCCTCACTTCCTGTCAGCACATGCTCATGTATCCCCCCCCCCGTCCCTTTCTGTGGTGGCCGTCTGCTGTGCAGGGGGTGGAGTCACCATGGCTTTCCACAGGGCAACATATCCTTATCACTGGTTCTCTCACTGCGGTCACATCTATTATTTTGGCTCAAGGGTTTGTATTTTGTATAATGCAGATCAGTCTTTGTGAGTTGAAATTATAATCTCAGTTACTGATAAGAGGCAACATCAATTTATATAATCAACAAAACATGAGGCAACATGATGTTTGGCGTTGCCTGATGGAGCATGAGGGAAGACCGGTGCTCCCCTCTCCTGCAGCTAATCCCAGGTTAATGCACACTAATGCCAGTGCACTGTCATGCCCCCACTTACTGCACGCTAATGCACTTAACTGCCTTTAGAGAGAGCACAGCCTCCTTCTGAACGCACTGCCTTCAGAGCACAGTAACACACCAAACACACTGCCTTCAGAGCACAGTAACATACCGAACATACTGCCTTCAGAGCACAGTAACACACCGAACATACTGCCTTCAGAGCACAGTAACCCACTGAACACACTGCCTTCAGAGCACAGTAACACACTGCTTTCAGAGCACAGTAACCCACTGCCTTCAGAGCACAGTAACACACCGAACATACTGCCTTCAGAGCACAGTAACACACCGAACATACTGCCTTCAGAGCACAGTAACACACTGAACACGCTGCCTTCAGAGCAAAGTAACACACTGAACACGCTGCCTTCAGAGCACAGTAACCCACTGAACACACTGCCTTCAGAGCAAAGTAACACACTGAACACGCTGCCTTCAGAGCACAGTAACCCACTGAACACGCTGCCTTCAGAGCACAGTAACGCACTGCTTTCAGAGTACAGTAACCCACTGAACACACTGCTTTCAGAGCACAGTAACACACTGAGCACACTGCCTTCAGAGCACAGTAACCCACTGAACACACCGCCTTCAGAGCACAGTAACCCACTGAACACACTGCTTTCAGAGCACAGTAACCCACTGAACACACTGCTTTCAGAGCACAGTAAAGGACACTCCCTTTTGGACCATACCTGCCACCACAGTGTGTCTGCTGTCTCAGACAACAAGGGTAAACTTCACACCTGACAGCATTGTCACTGTCGTCAAAGCGTTCTGACATGTCTCTGCTGGTTTGGACGTCCGCCGTGCTTTACATTGTATGGAGTGAAACAGTGTGAGGATGTGGGAGATTCGCACTTAGATTGAACTGGGCCCTGAGCGTGAGTCACCAGCCCCGGCCTGCATCTGCGTGCTCCGAGGGGAAAGAGGAGTCAGAGAAGACAATCCATTACCGGTGGGCTTTTTCACTCACAGTCTGCGGGGGGCTAATTAGAGGGGTTAAAAATAGCTCTGTCTGTTCCCCTCGTCCTCGCGTTCGCCCTCGGGTCGGCACCTGCTTTCATCTCTGCAAACCGGCTGTGCTTTTGTGAGACTCGTGTTTGTTCATGTAAAGACCATGCAGAAAACCATGCAGACTGCCAGTCTGTTACTGTAGCTATCATTGTGACTGTGATGCTGAAACCTCTCGCGACTGCTGCATAGGTGTGGTCCGCTGCAGCGTGATGCACAGGCAGAATGGGTGTGTACGGGTGAAGGTGAGGACGAGGAAACCCTGTCTGTGAGTGTGTCCACTAACCAGAGTGCCCCACTTCCTGTCTCCACAGCCATCACTTCCTGTGCTCTATACCTTGTCCAGCCAAGCCACGCATGAAGCCGTGCACCTCCTCTGCAGAATGCTGGTGTTCGACCCGGTGAGTGCTGTCGCAGAGGCAGGGATGCCGAACCGTGCCCAATCAAAAGTCTGCAAGCTTGGTGTGTCACCGTTGGCTACCCCTCCCACGAGGACCCCATTCAGCTCTCTGAACAGTGCTCCACAGCAGATACTGATGAGGGTGGCTTTTTCCCCACAGTCAGATCAGAGTGTTTTATTGGATGGGTCACAGTCATTGGGTGAGGAAGTGATCAGACCAAACGTCAGAATGCTCCACTAATGGCAGGCATCACATTCCATCTGTTTGGTTTCAGTGTGCTATACCCTCTGCTACTGCAGTTTTCTCTGAGACCCTCTTCTGACGCAGTCAGCTTGGCGCACTGTCTCCGGGTATACTGGTAACTCATGCCTGGAAGATGTCAGCGGCCTTTGCAAAGAGGCCTTTTTCCTCTGTACCATCTGTATGTCTATGCATCATAGATAGACATACAGATGATGTAACTGAAGTAGACCCATTGATATAGTTTCGTTTAGACCCTGTGATCAGATTACAGTAGTCCAGAGTGCTTCTGTGCACGTGTGTGTGTGTGTGTGTGACTGGTTTCTCTCGTGCGCAGTCGAAGCGGATCTCTGCAAAGGATGCCCTTGCTCACCCGTACCTGGACGAGGGGCGGCTGCGGTACCACACCTGCATGTGTAAATGCTGCTACACCACCTCGTCCGGACGGGTCTACACCAATGACTTCGAGCCCGTCACCAACCCCAAGTTCGACGACGGCTTCGAGAAGAACCTCACCTCCGTGCGCCAAGTGAAGGGTGAGTCCCGCAGTTGGTGCTGTAGGACCCTCTCCCGTCTCCTTGATGCTAAGGAGCTGCAGCACAGTCCCATAACTTTGAGGGCTTTCCCCAGGGGGCTGGGTCTGGCTTGGATTCTGGTTTTGGTTTTTGGTCAGACCCCAGATATTGCCGTGGGTTGTCTGGAGGCAGGTCCTGATCTGCCCAAGTCCTGCTACCCAGCGTCCTTATTTTATGTTAACTATCCACAGTGCCACTACACTTTCTTCATTTCCGTCCCAGCCACATCATCAGCCAGCGATGACCGGGAGCCCACAGCAGCAGAACGAAACTAATTTAGCAAAAATAGGCTTCATTCCACCGTAGATAGGGGTGGGTATATTGTCAGGGGCTGCTCGTCTCACCGCTCTCAGGCACGCTGTGATTTGTCAGTTGGCTGCCTGTAGCTCAGGTGACATCAGCACCTGTCCTCCAATGAGCGCCCACTCCATTGGTCACCTTCGTCTTACAACAGAGCTTGTTGCAGTGAGACAAAGATACTGTATAATTGCCAAGTCCAAAATAGGGTTACGTAAAGGGCAGAAAGAATGGGGGGAAAAAAAACTTTTCGATTACTAAATAGAATTGTAATAGAATTCAGTTTCCCACCCTTGCTAACCAGCACAATGTTTCCCTCTATGTATGTTAATCAAATTCTGTAATTTAGCCATTTAATTTAGCACCATCCCATTCTGTCAGTGCAGTATTAGAGATGCAGTGGGTTCAAGGCATGCTTGCTACTGCTGAAGCCAGAAATGATTGTTACCACTACAGGTGGAATTCAAATAAAAATTTACCAACCACATTGATATGACTACCAGATCATGCAGATTCGCGCTGTACAACATCAGGAAAATCAGGCCCTACCTATCTGAGTATGCTGCGCAGCTCCTTGTCCAGGCTCTGGTCATCTCAAGACTAGACTACTGCAATGCTCTTTTGGCCGGCCTACCTGCATGCACTATGAAACCTCTGCAGTTCATACAGAACGCGGCTGCATGTCTGGGTTTCAACCAACCAAAAAAGGCTCATGTTACACCTCTCTTGGTCTCACTCCACTGGCTCCCTGTAGCTGCCAGCATCATGTTCAAGGCCTTGATGCTCGCATACAGGGTGACCAACAAAACTGCACCTAAGTACCTGAACTCACTGCTGCAACCCTATGTTCCCACATGACCGCTATGCTCTGCCACCGAACGGCGCCTTTTGGTCCCGTCGCATCATGGTTTAAAATCACTATCCAGGACTTTTTCTGCCGCTATCCCCCGATGGTGGAATCAACTTCTGCACTTCATCCGTTCTGCATCTGAAGACACAGCTCTTCCACTCTCACCTGAGCACCTGAAACACTTCCCCCCTAAAGGAACTTCTCATCTCCTACTAAACTGAAAAATAAAATTTTTAAAAAGAATCTGATGGTTTAACGCATTTGTTAGCTTTACCTGTTAGTTTGTACCTTGCCTGGCCAAACTTTGTAACTTTGTCATGCAGTGCTTCTAATATTGTTGACTCTGTATGGTTTTCGCTTGTGTTGTATTGTACCTCACTTGTAAGTCGCTTTGGATAAAAGTGTCTGTCTAAAAGTGTGTAAATGTAATGTAAATGTAAATAATTTTCAGTTGAACAGTTTTTACAGTTCAACTCTTTACCTGAGGCAGTACCAGGTGACAGCAGTAGAGGGCGACCCTTTTCCAATGACTGCTGTGCTGACCTGTGCAGCCAAGTGGAAATGAAGGCCTGCCCATTTTGTTGAACTTCTCTTGGCCATAAAATACAAATTTTGTGTTGCCATGTAGTGGGTTGTAAAACATGGGATTTTGAGTTTAGCGTAAGGAGAGTGGCTGTTTTGTTTTGACTCTGCTCAGTCATATTCGGATGACAGTGTTCTGTGAGATCCAGCTTTATGTGACCTCCCCTCTGTCCCATCTTGGTTGCACCCGCAGAGATCATCCACCAGTTCATCCTGGAACAGCAGAAGGGAAACCGGGTGCCCCTCTGTATCAACCCCCAGTCAGCTGCCTTCAAGAGCTTCATCAGGTACCCCTGCCACACCCGACACCCACACCTGCTCTCCACCTGTCACTGTCCCTGACAGGGCAAGAGGGCATTGCCACAGACAGTGTGTACCTCGGTGCCTACAGAAAGGGTTCTCTTTCTTCTCCCCATGTCATCAATTTAAGCCTCATCTGTCAGTTTTTTTGCTCCACTTGTCTGGGAGTGGATTAGCCCACCGCATTAGGCTAATTGTCTGACTGGCAGTTAGTTACACTGCACTGGGAGCACGCTCAATGCGGCTCACAGGACAGGATGTGGCAGTGATGTGGTCTGTCTCTCTAACAGTGTTCTCTTCTCTTTCTCAAATATTGTTCCCTTCTTTTTTCTTTTTTATTTATCCCCTGCTCTCACTCCTCTCTCTCCCTAACATATTCTACCCCCCCCCCCCCCCTTCTATCCCTCATCCCTATATCCAGCTCGACAGTGGCACAGCCCTCAGAAATGCCCCCCTCTCCCCTGGTGTGGGAGTGACCAGCGAAGGCCGTACCCACCGGCTCACCCGCCCCCACGCGCCTGACTACTGAAGACACGGCTTCCAAACCTACGTAGCATTTCACTGGAGTCTAGGACTAGCAGCGTTCGATCGTGTGTGTACTGTAACCTTAACTAATGAAGTTTGTCAAGAGTCAACCACTGCTGAAGGGGACGGGGGGGAGGGAGGGGAGGGGGCTGCAGGCGTGCACTCGTGTGCAGGTGACTGCTGCAGACAGAGCATGCGGGGTGGACCGTGACGCGTCCCGCATGGAAGGAGCCACTCGGGCCCCCGCCGCCCGTCACCACAGGCACCGTAGCACCACCACAGGCCACATGTGTGAAGCTCATGTTGACGAGTGACTGGATTAGAGAGCGGCATTCCTCTCAGCGGGGCCGTTCGGGCCGTCCCTTCTCCAGGGCGCACCGTGGTGGACGTGCGGGGCAGGCAGGTGGCGCTGTGTGTGTTTGCCATTTGCTCTTTGACGGAATACCGTGCGTTTCCCTTGTTCTGCGCTTGCTCCGTTTCCCCTTCCCAGGGCGTGTCAACACCATGCCCCACCCTAATCAGGTGTGCACACCTGGGTGCCGGGTCAATACTGGGCCTGGGTTCCTGTGTGCGTTGAAACTGGGAGTACACACACACACCCACACATAAACGCGTGTGAACAGTGTCCCTGGAGAAATGCAGGCAGGCTAGTTTTTATGGAAAAATGTGGCCATTTGTAATTTCCTTTCTTGTCTGTGGCTGCTCCAGGGTGGCAAAAACAGAAACTGAAAGGAGAAAGATTGCCCCAACCTGTGGGGGGTCCCCAGAGCTGGGTCAGGGCGGGTTCAGGGCTGCGGTTGGTGAGCTGGGCAGCACAGAGAGGTGCAAGGGCGGCACAGGCCCTCTGAGTCACTGCTGGGTCAAAGAGAGCTGGCCAGGGTTAGCAGGATCAGTAGGAGTTGGCAGTATGTCCTTTGGGAATGAGTGCCTAACCCCCCCCCCCAGCAAGGAGGCTACAGCAGGACTACATGTGACAGTTCAGCTCTTTCCCAGTCTAGATATCTGTACCACTCAGAGCAGTCAGTCACAGAGTCATTCCAGAAATTGCTTTCAGCGTCAAACCAAAAGAATTATGTCATTTTAAGACAAAAAGAAAAAGTGAGAGGACAGGTTCAGAGGTTTTAGTTAAACTTAAGGTTCTAAAAATGAGGTTTATGTGTGTGACAGACAACTGATATCACAAGAGGATAGGTGTTATTTTGGGAGGTTTTTAATCATATGAGTCTCCCCCTTGCAGGGGCCCATTTGGCAAACAGTTCCAAAGGAGAGATAATTGGGAGCATCAAGCAGACTTCAGCTCTCTTTGCTGTGAGCACCTGTGGCAGTTTCATCTTACCTGCATATACACACACACACACACACACAACCTGCCTGCCTGCACCTGCTCAGAAAACCGTCACAGAGTAAATCTGTTTAATATATTTTTTAGATTATTATTATTTCTCTTCACATTCTATGGCATGCATTCTCATGGGCCACAGAATAGGCATGTAAATAAGTGGAAAAATTGATAGATTTAAACAACTTTTAGAAATGGATTTAAAACAAAAAAATTTAAACAAAGTGAAAAGTCAAACAAATCTGCTGTATAGAAGGTGAATTAGCCTACACATTTTAGGGCTGTGAATTTGAGTTTATTTTTGAGATATATATAAATGTATAAATATATTTTTTTCTTTCTTCTTTAATTTTTTTTCTTTCTTTTTTGGTTCCCTGCACTGGAAAGTGTAAACAAAAAGAATCACACACAAAAATATTTTAAAAACAAAAAACAAGGAAAAACACATAACCAATTATGTTAATTGTGTCTTGTGTGATATGAATATTATACTGCAGAGCTGTGGATAATGAATATTGAAGTAGAAGCATTTCTGTTGTTTTTTTTTTTTTTTTTGCTTTATCATTATTATATTTTGTTATTATTAATAATGTTATTTTAATTTCTCCTGCGTTAGAGAAACACTGAACTGTGTGTGTATATGTATATAATGGATTCACAATGTTAGTCTCTACCTCCTGAACTCAATGACTTGGTTGTTTACCTCCACGCCTTTTTAATTTAATGTGGAGATTTAAAACTTGAATGTCCCTTCCAGCTTTTATATTTAACTCAAAAACAGTTTTTTCACTTGTGCGAAGAAACTCACTGGATTCAAAAGGGGTGGGGTGGGGTGAGGGGGGGGGGGCAGAGTTTTGGGTGGGCATCAGGGGCATTTCCATCACTGTATTTAAAAATATGATACCCTGTCAGTGGATTTCTGGACTGTTAATTACCATAATCGATATCTGTGTGTAGACATGACAGAGCACCTCTGATATGTGGGAGAAGTGACTGTGTGAAGATTGTGTCATCTTTTCTTTTAGAGATTTTAAATGAAGTAAAAACTTAAAAAAAAAATAAAAACAATTACTTTTTTGAGGAGGTGGGGTGCCAACAAACCAAACGAACACTTTGTTTGCTGTGAGAGACTAGCTTGAATTCTGCTACTCCTGTTGGACAAAATCTGAACTGGTACTTGCATTATCAAGATTTTTATAAGACATTTGAAGTTTATACTCAGAGGTAAAGTTATTTGAATACATTTAAAGATAAACAAAAGCCCCGCTTTCGACCACCTGAAAGCAGTGGCGAAATGACAGAGGCCGAAGAAAACAGCTCGTCGGTTGCATTTTACTCTGTGTGGCAAAATGCCAGTCACTTTCTATAAAGTGTAGATTTGAAGTACAGTGGTGAAACTCATTAAATGTGACAGTTAAAGAGAACAAAAGTAGCGTGTTGGCTCTTGTTGTTCATATTCCTGTTTTGCAACTGTCTCAAAACATTTGATGTGGATTTTCACACACAACGTTGCTTGTGTTCACACCGAACCATACCTCAGTTCAGCGTTTCCCAAACCTCTCCTGGAGTACCACTTGTCCTGCATGTTTTAGATCTCTCCCTGCTCCAACACAGTTGATTTGAATGATCAACTCGTTATGAACTCCGGAAGCTGCTTAATAACAAACTGATCATTTAAATCAGCTGTCTTGGAGCAGGGAGAGATCTAAAACATGCAGGAGAAAGGGTCCTCCAGGAGAAGTTTGGGAAACGCTGCCTTAGTTGTTTTGCTGCCACCTAGTGGACATTGCATGCTTCAGGATGCTCTGTGCTCCATAACTGAGTTGCTTTATAGAAACCAGGCGCATTCACACACACCAACACCACCAGTTGAAAATCCAGCCTGAACACCAAGCTGGACATCGACAGTTGCTAAAGAATTTAAGCAATCAGATATTTACTTGCTTGGGTCTGATCTTATCAGTATCGGTATGTTCACACGAAAGGGCATGTACAGATTTTAACTGCCATCTATGATCTGGAACGGTCGCACAGCATGTTTCTAAATGTGTCTTTCGTGCTCAACCCCTCTGCCTCTGTCTTACCCTTGCAGGTAAATCTAGTAGTACCATGACAGTCCACAAGGTGGATGTTGGAGCTAGTTTGCTATTGTGTTGGTGAGTGGGTCAGCTGTAGGTATCTGCTGGCTGTTAAGGTACACACCATACCTCATAACTGGGTTATGGGACCTAAAGGAAGTGTTGAGGGTCGAGGCATGGACTGAAAGTTTGGCGTTAATGGTTTGGGTTAAGAGGCTTACATTGCATATTACAGTGCCATGCGAAAGTTTGGGCACCCCTGGTCAAAATTTCTGTTACTGTGAATAGTTAAGTGAGTAGAAGATGAATTGATCTCCAAAAGGCATAAAGTTAAAGATGAAACATTCTTTTCAACATTGTAAGCAAGATTAGTGTATTATTTTTGTTTCATACAATTTTAGAGTGGGAAAAAAAGGAAAGGAGCACCATGCGAATGTTTGGGCACCCCAAGAGATTTGAGCTCTCAGATAACTTTTACCAAGGTCTCAGACCTTAATTAGCTTGTTAGGGCTGCACAATCATCGCTAGGAAAGGCCAGGTGATGCAAATTTCAAAGCTTTATAAATACTCTGACTCCTCAAACCTTGTCCCAACAATCAGCAGCCATGGGCTCCTCTAAGCAGCTGCCTAGCACTCTGAAAATTAAAATAATTGATGACCACAAAGCAGGAGGCTATGAGAAGATAGCAAAGCTTTTCAGGTAGCCATTTCCTGAGTTCGTAATGTAATTAAGAAATGGCAGTTAACAGGAACGGTGGAGGTCAAGTTGAGGACTGGAAGACTGAGAAAACTTTCAGAGAGAACTGCTTGTAGGTTTGCTAGAAAGACAAATCAAAACCACGTTTGACTGCAAAAGACCCTCAGGAAGATTTAGCAGACTCTGGAGTGGTTGTGCACTGTTCTACTATGCAGCGACACCTGCACAAAAATGACCTTCATGGAAGAGTCATCAGAAGAAAACCTTTCCTGTGACCTCACCACAAAATTCAGTGTCAGAAGTTGCAAAGGAACATCTAAACAAGCCTGATGCATTTTGGAAACAAGTACTGTGGACTGATGAAGTTAAAATAGAACTTTTTGGCCGCAGTGAGCTAAGGTATGTTTGGAGGAAAAAGGGTGCAGAATTTCATGAAAAGAACACCTCTCTAACGGTTAAGCACAGGGGTGGATTGATCATGCTTTGGGCTTGTGTTGCAGCCAGTGGCATGGGGAACATTTCACTGGAAGAGGGAAGAATGGATTCAATTAAATACCAGCAAATTCTGGAAGCAAACATCACACCGTCTGTAAAAAAAAAAAAAGCTGAAGATGAAAAGAGGATGGCTTCTACAACAGGATAATGACCCTAAACACACCTCAAAATCCACAATGGACTACCTCAAGAGGCGCAAACTGAAGGTTTTGCCATGGGTCTCACATTCCCCCAACCTAAACATCATCGAAAATCTGTGGATAGACCTCAAAAGAGCAGTGCATGCAAGACAGCCCAAGAATCTCACAGAATTAGAAGTCTTTTGCAAGGAAGAATGGGCAAAAATCCCCCAAACAAGAACTGAAAGACTCAAAACCTACAAAAAGTGTTAACAAACTGTGATACTTGCCAAAGGGGGTGTTACTAAGTCTACTAACCAACCAACACTGATGACATTTTATTCTTGTATATTGAATTGCGTCGTAGCCTACAATTCAGTAGGTGTTATCATCGTATCTACATACATCAAACGTCATGTCATACCCAAGTTTATTAGATCCATGTCGCACAGTGTGGCTTGCAATAAACGTATAAGATTGCTGAAATCTCATAGTCTGTAGGTGCCTTAAGGAGCATTGGGGGATTTTAGAGTTCGAGGCCATGTAGAATGTAGAGGGTGGTAGGTGGTAGGCAGGGATGTGAATGTCACATCCTCCATAAATATTAATATTTACCAAAAACAGTCATACTTTTCCACCTGGTCATCCACAAAAAGATGTCAAAAAAAAAAGCCACAAGCCGCTTTTGGAATATTGTTGTTGTTCTCTGCCAAGCCTCACGGTGTCAGTAGAGTGTCACCTGACTTGCTCTGTTCTTCCTGCCTCCAGGCTCGAAGAGGAGATCAGTGTTGCCTAAACATGTTTGTGACTAAATCCAGGGACAAGGACAAGTGGACAAGTGGCATATCTGTTCAGAAGCTGATAGATCTTGTTTATAAGATTTTATAAAATAACGAGACCTACAGTTGTGCTGGTCAGACATGAGTGCCCAGAATCGTGAGAAAATGTTCAGGGCATGAGCTAAACCTTCTGATTCTACCCCCACCAGCAACTCCTGTCAACAAAAAGCAACTTTTTGAGAGCAATGTGGTGACTCTACTCAATAGGCCTTGCGTCACAGACATGCACAGCATTTCAAAGGATGCTCAGAAGACTTTGGAGCAGTGCCATAGCAACACAATTCTGATTGTTTGTTTTTTTTTTTGTATGCGCTCGTGCAAGCTCGAGCAAAACAACCAGGTCAGCTGCGCTTCAGGTCAGTGCCATGCATCTTCTGACCGTTTAGAAGGAAAACGTTCGATCAAAACACCTGCTGTTTTCAATGCAAGACAACAAGGGTTCGACCCTACGTTTCCGAGATTTGCCAAAGTTATGAACCTGACCCCTACAAACCCAGGACAGTGAAGTTCAGAGGACTCAACTTTGAATTCCCCCAAACTCAGGTTATGACTCAGGTTATGACATCTTACAGCTCAGTGGAGCCGGATAGGTTTTGCTGAAAGACCTGTTGTAAGATCCAAAGTTATTCAAAGTTCATTGCAAGTATATTTCTTATTTGGGAATCCACACATTTTTAAAAATGCGCTGGAATTCACCTGTATGGGTTTTGGGGGGAGTCCAGTAAACGGGCGTTGACGGATGGCACTGGGTCAGGGCTCAGGAACGCCGCATGGGGAAGTTCACGGTCTTTCGGAATCCCGTCCCTTTTCCCATGGCCACAATGAGAGCATTCATCCCCTCCAACAGCGGGGGCGCGTAAGCTGCCAGCTGCGCGGGCATGACTCACTCTGAGAGTGGGGTGCGGACAGTCGCTCGAAGTTCCAGTCAGCACCTCGCATTTGATAACTAAATTATGAAACCGATATTGAATGTAGTGACGATGATCGGGGATTTCTCTCTTACATGGGGGTTGCTCTCGGGTATTCGTAATGGTGTGCTCTGAGATCGGCGTGGAGGGGGTTCACGCTATTCATAGCAAATATCGTAAGTGATGTACAGCATGCTCGGAATGTAATAGGTTTGGCACTGCTGAGCCACTGTGTGAGGCACCCAGGGAAATTGGGCTAAATGTGTTCTATTGCCGGTTCGAGGAGACAATGGCCACACCCCTCACCCACTCCAACTCACACCTGGCACCAGCAATTATGCCCCCACCAGCCCCCACCTGCACCAATTCAAACCCTGCCCATACAACAGACTACACTGAGAATCTGTGAAAAGAACGTCCGCAGACTCTTTCAGAAACAAAAGATCAGGAAAGCACCAGGCCCAGAAGGAGTGTCACCCACCTGTCTGAAAGTCTGTGTTGATATACTGGCTCCTGTCTTCACAAAGATCTTCAACAGGTCATTGGAGCTATGTGAAGTTCCCTCCTGCTTCAAACGCTCCATAATTGTACCAGTCCCCAAAAAACCTTGTATCACAGGACTTAATGACAAACAGCATTCAAACATGGTTCTGAAAGAGCGCCAGAGAGCTGCATGGCATGAGCAGAAAGACAGACAAAACGATCTGATCATCTTTTTTTTACTTAATGACCCAGTTGTCTATTATTTTGTTGATTTTAGCAGTCATCTCTCAGTGCTTAGAATCATTCGTAAACTCTATTATTTTGCATCTTGTAGACCTACATTCCCAGTTGCTCCAATTCCCTAAATTCCCTAAGCCAGGTTTAATACTGGCTTCACCACTGCTGTGAAATAAATGTATTATTTGATTTTGTGTTGTTATTTAGCCTTTCAGAGGCTATTGCATGGTTAAATCAATGAATTTCATTAAACCTACCACCAGATCAATTTTAGGTGGTGGCCTGACAATCTGCCCCAAATATTCCTATTTCATATTATGGCAATGACTTACAAACACATGGAAAAGGTAAGGTAGGGAATTGTTCGCATCTAGTCAAAACACCACTATATTGCCACCCGCAGAATGAAAAAAAATGCAGAAATAGGCACAGCAGGATGATAACCTACTGTTTTACTATATAATAAGATTTGCCCCTTCACCATTCCTTTGAGACATTGGTGCTGGCCCACTTGAAGGAGATCACAGATCCCCTGCCAGACCCCCTACAATTTGCGTACCAGGCCAACAGGTCCGTAGATGATGCAGTCAACGTGGGTTTACACCACATCCTCCAACACCATGACTGCCCAGGGACCTACGCAGGGATCTTATTTGTGGACTTCAGCTCGGCATTGAACACCATAAAACCAGAGCTCCTCCACTCCAACCTTTCCCAACTCACTGTGCCTGCCCCCATCTGTCAATGGATTTCCAACTTCCTCTCTGACAGGAAGCAGCAAGTGAGGCTGAAGAAACTCACATCCACCACCTGGACAATCAGCACTGCCGCCCCACAGGGTTGTGTGCTGTCCCCACCGCTCTTCTCCCTGTACACAAATGACTGCACCTCCAAGGACCCCTCGGTCAAGCTCTTGAAATTTGCGGAAGACATAACAGTCATTGGTCTCATCGGAGATGGTGATGAGTCTGCATATAGATGGGAGGTTGAATAGCTGACCCTATGGTGCAGCCACAACAACTTAGAGCTGAACATGCTCAAAACAGTGGAGATGATGGTGGACTTCAGGAGGAATTCCACACCCAACCCCCCCTCACTATACTAGGCTATACTAGTGCTGCCTCAGCTGTGGAGGGTTTCTGGGAACTACAATCTCCAAAGGCCTGAAGTGGGAGACCAACGCCTTCTCCTTGGCAAAAAAGGCCCAGCAGAGGATATACTTCCTGCGCCAGCTGAAAAAGTTCAACCTGCCACAAGAATTTCTGGCAAAGCTCTACACAGCAATCATCGAATCTGTCCTCACCACCTCCATAACAGTGTGGTTTGGCTCTGCCACCAAACAAGACATCAACAAACTACAGCGCACCATCAGGACTGCAGAAAAGATCATTGGCATTATCCTGCCCACACTCCGAGATTTTTTCATTACCAGAGCCAGAAAATGGGCAGGCAAAATCATTGCTGACCCCTCATCCTGGCCACCACGTATTTGAACTCCTTCCCTCCGGTAGGCGCTTCGGATCACTATCCACCAAAACAAGCCGACGCTGGAATAGCTTCTTCCCACATGCCATCACATTCCCAAACTGTTAAACTAATGACTCACAGTGCAATAGGTGTACAACTATAGTTGTACATACCCATAGCCTGCACTCAGGTACACTTTATCTCACACTTATTGTGCAATAACTGTATATAACACAGTGCAATAGCTGTCTAAAACAAATTGTTGTACAGACCCACAGCTTCCACTCATGTACACTTTAACTGTAGCTGTTCATATTTATTTTTGTATATACCGCATTCATTCAGTCCTTACACCATTCTATGTATGTGTCCTGCACTACTCTTGTTGTTTGTTGTTCCACTACTGTTGGATGGTATCTGTTGTTGTTGTTGTCACCTTTTAAATCATTGTGTGAACACACTATGAGAGACACTGGATCTGGAGTCAAATTCCTTGTATGCGTAAAACCATACCTGGCCAATAAAGACTGATTCTGAATCTGATATCGCACGGAGAGTAGAGCCCAGGGGAAGCACAATGCAAGGGGGCCTTCATTTAGCCATTCAGCTCGTGTGTGCACTAATTGGTGAAATAATTAATAAGAATTTAACAAAAATGACGCTTACTGAGGGGGACAATGTTTTAGTAACTGGCTTGTCTAAAAGAACAGCTGCTTGTGGCCTTCCATATTTTCATCTGGATCAGTCAGCTGGATAGTCAGCTACTTCAGAAAGATCAAGTTAGAAATATGTTTGTTGTTTTTGTTTGTTTGTTTTATAATAAGAATTGATGTCCTGCGTTCCGATGTTTAGGCTATTCTATTTCGTTTTAGCAGGAGCACGTTACTAAATAAAAATGTATGGCCTGCAGCTAGGTATACAGAATAGAGGTGGACAGAACACGATGGTGTGAGTTTGTAACAACGCTGCCTTCACTTTTCTTTACCCCGGCGAAAAAGATTTGATTGACTGATCTTTCATATGCTAATTTGTACATGTATCAATGACTAATCCCTTCTGTCAACTGGAAGAATTGACGCCAGACATGACGGAGGTTAATCGGGAGGCTCACTGAAAAAGAATCCCGTGTACACAATTTTGGATGCCATTTTACATTTTTGCACATTTTGCAAATACTTTCTTACCTCTTTCCATGATGGGTTTGAGGAAGAGAAATCCTAAGGTGTGTGCAGTCTACAACAGACGTATTGTTTCTTAACCGAGCTGTTATATTCGACTAGCCTATATTTTCACGTTCTTCCTGATACTGTAGTATTTGCGGTTTTACTTAGTAGGCCTTCTGAGGAACAGTTCCGTGAGTTACTGTCATGTCCTGAAACGTATTCGGGCCTTTAAAGCCAACATTGTGATAAGAATTTGTTTTAAGTACAATTTTTTTTTAAGTCTCATAGTTTTTAGAATGAAACTATACAGAAAATTTAACATGGGTTCAGCTGAATTTTTCCTTTATGTTCCTTTATATGTTCAATATTACTTGTGCATTAAAATCTAAACACAAATTTGCTTTGAGAAGCAAATTAGACTATTTTGAGACGAACTTAAAACTGTCTTGGAACCATGTGTCTTTTTGTTTCCTCCCGTGCCGTTTAAGGGAGGGACAATAATTTTGTAATGCGGATGAAGCTGACAGCGTAGTTGAAGACAGTGGGAATAATCTTGCTTGTAAGTCCGTTTGATTAAGGTTGTTAGCTGTAGACTTGTACGCCAGTATTTTTGATTCGGGTGTTGTCGTATAAATTTATTTGCGACGGCAAATGTTGAGGCAGCAGTAGTTACCCAGGCTAACTGTCCTTGTATTGTGTTACAGTATGACATGCCCCCATTACCAGGCGCGGAGATGGTTCAAACGCCGGTACATTTGTACCGCTACCTACTAAGGTGCTGCAAGCAGTTACCCTCCCCTGCCATGCAACAACACTACCGACATGCTGTCAGACAGGTACCGTCGCCAAATGATTAATGTTCAGGTTGCACAGTTGCGGGAAAATCAGCTGCTTTAGCCAATACAAACATAACTTTAAATGTCATGCGTTCAGAAGCGTTCGTCCCGTGTTCAAAACCCCGAAATATTTGGATCATTTAAAATGCATATGTAACGTCTTAAACGGAGCTGTTGTGACCTGAGGCATTTGAAGGTGCGGTTGAATGTAGGTCGTTAGCTGTTACGCACTACTAAGTAGCTAACTGTGGCCACAATCTGACGTTGCCCACATAGGCTCCAGAGCAATTAAAGTTGTTTTGTTAATAATAAATTAACAGTGTGTTCATAACACGGAAAAGGATGCATGGCATATATTGCAGATCAGACCTTTAAATTAAATTTCTAGAATAGGTAGTGCATGATGAGAACAAGACGGGAGTCTTGCGACTGTGTTTGCGAATCCTATTGTATTTATCGGTACACTTTCACCATCAGCTATATAATGAACATGCTGCCTAAAGGAGCTACACAGTACTGCTTACTTACAGCCAAAAGTGACATTTATTATACTGCATGAATTATTTTGAAAATACCCATACAGAATGATCAGTTGTTTAATCTCTTTGCTGATTTTTTTTTTTTTTTTTTTTGGTCTTCGCACTATACAGTAGTCTCAACTCACTAAGTGCCTGAATAGGCACCGTCACCAAACTGAGAATCTTTTTGGGAAATGTGAACTCCATCTGTGTGGTCAGTATTGTTTCTCTGGAATATCTTCAGGGCTACAACAGTCATGCAGATGAGGAGGACCCAGAGCGGATTCGGCAGATCATTCAGCGGGCTATAGAGGATGCCGACTGGATCCTTAATAAAGTTGGTAGCAAGCCACCCACCCCCACCCTTCTCTTCAAAGCTCAGAGCTTCTCAGAATAGTTCAGTGGTAAGGAGAGTGTAAAAATGCATTAACGTGTGGCTGTTTTTTTTCTGCAGTACAAGCAAAAATAGAGGGAGCAAACAGAGGAGTCCTTGGAGGATGGGAAAGGAGATGCAGCCTGTTGCTTTTGCTTCAGCTTGGCGATGAAGACATTGGGACAGTTATTGTAGGCTGGTGGTCAAGGCAGTAAAAGACAGAAAAATGACCAAAAATGAGGGTTGAAATTGTTTTCAAATGGAAAGTGATGGGGCTAGTACCTTTGAGGAGAGAGAAATACTTCCTGATACCATCTGCTGTCAGTAACTCTCAAACAAAAATAAGTCTTTGCTGCCCATAGCCAAACACTGTGATTGGTTCAGATGATGACACATAATGGCATAAAAAGAGGGGGTGTCTCTCTTTGAGAGGGAAGGATGCTCCCTCTATCCAGCTGGAACTAGAATAAAGGAAAAACACCTCAATGTCAGGTCAAATAAAATCTGTATCTTAGATTATTGACCTGAGGCGTTTGTTTTGTAGAAAACTTCCAATTAGGAAATTGATACAAAGGTTACGTTTTACCTAGATTTTTCACCTAGATTTTCACCTTTCAGTTCACCAAGATGAACTGAATTGTGAAGTGTCAAGAAGGTGGCATTTCTGCTGTGGTCAGACCAGCTTTAAATGTCTTGCACTTCCTGGAAACAGGTGACTTTAAATGGAAAGCATGCCTGTACATGTATGCGTGTGTGTCTGTATCAGGTTTTAACCATAATAAATTTGAATGTTGGTGTTACTTGTCTAATGTTTCATGTCTCACTTTTGTAAAATTCTGTTCACATATGAGCTGAACAATAAAAGCTCTGTCTGATTTTGTAGTAAATTATTTTATATCATTTTGTCATTGAAGGGAGTTTTGCAAGCCTGTCTAGACATAACTTTTTAAAACTGGTCTATTCCACCAAAATAAAAGGAAAAATGACCTAGACTATAAAGTCATATTTAGACCTTAGTTTATCATATCATACTAATGGTTGTAGTAATTTACCATGCTATTTTGCGAGAATTTGTTTTACAAAAAAGCTCTGTAGGCCCATTGTGATTATTGACATACTCAACTAAATTCTACAAGTTTCTGTCCACAATTATTTTATTTATTTTTTTTTTATGAGTGGAACGTCTGCAGGAAAATTCCTAGCAAAAACTGGCAACCTCGACAATACTTAGCACGTATTAGCAGTATGAAGTATCGATGCGTGTTTTAGAAACAATGGTTTTACTTTGTGTTTTGCCAAAATTAGAAAGCGTATCAAATGAAATATGCGAAAAACTTTTAACAAGTACGAAACCGAACAGATAAAGATTTCTTCCAGTTCCAGGGGAAAAGGACGTCTTTGTCTCTGTGTTGCTTGGTCAACATCAACATGTTTTCATCATTGCATCTCTTCACCGGAGGGATGAGATGTTCCTCTTGTACAGCAGGGTATTTCTCAATCGGTAACCTACAGCTAATAACTGTCTATTGTCTTTAGTCGGTGTTGTATTACTCAACTATGGTGTCGTCTGCCTTTAATGTCGCGGCGGAACCACACGGAGATTTTGTGAAGTGCGTGCGTGCTTAAACCGTGCGCGCTGACAGTGCAGAACAGTTCTTCATAACGCGAGTATCTGAAAAAGCCGCACAAACCATCCGTAGGGAGATCGACGACCGAAGCGTCAAATGGAAACGCGCGTTTCTGCTGATCCCCTTCAACCTACGCCGATCCAAGTTGCGTAAAGCACGTCTATAACCTTCTCGGTTGTATTAAGGTTCACCCAAAGTACTCACAAATTCAAATAATACACATTTTGTAAATGTGAGTATCAGTCAGGTATTAGTCAAGTATTGGTATCAATAAAACACCAACTTAAAATGAACACATTTGCCCACCTTGCTTCACACATTTACGAGGCACTTCCAAACTTTACGACAACCATTATTTTTTCTGTTCTTCCAGATAATTTGGCCCTAAAGTATCATTTGATGCAGCGCACTGTATGTTTATGTGCATGCATCTACAGTTCTTCATACGCACTCAGGAAACGCTCATGGAGTATTGAAATTAAGGGGGCCGTTTTTGGATTCTTTTGAGGAGAACGGGGATTATTTTAGAAAGATCATGCCTGTATCTGATGAACAAAACTGGCAGGCTGTCAGCCAGTTGAAGTGGACAATTTTAAAGCCAGTTAATGCTACTTCCAAGAGGTAAAAGTGAGAACGGTACTTGTTATGCAGCTAGTTTACCAGTTTTTAACTAGAAATGGTTTCTGTAGTATGAGAAAATGGCCAAGCAAGCTAAAACGTTACCAATGTCTGTGATTCTGCCATTCGTTCGCAAAGTTAGCCAGCAAGCTAGATCTGTCAGTATCCTATGTAGTTGTAATTCGATGTACTGACACAGCTATGGGCACTCAGGGTCGCAGGTGCCCTGAACATTCACCTTGACAAATCTCAAGCTGTAGATTTAATTACTCTTGTGGCATCCTTCGACCTGAAACCCCTGCACCCCAGCAACTCACAAAGCTATACCAGCTAGACCCGGTCCTGACACGCAACTGCACCACAATCTCCATGTCACCCCTCTACACATTCAATCACGTCTTCATTCAGTTTTCTGTGTATCTCCCTCCATGTTAGGGATGTGCATCTCCATCACTGAGGCCGATGTGATACACATCTCGATGCATTGCCAACGATCCGATACATTAAAGATATATATAAAGCAACTACTAATGCGATACGATATGATTCACCCCTATTGTGATGCAGTACGATTCGACACGGTTTAATTCCATGCCTGTAACCACCGATGATTTGAAGCTAAATACAAGTGGATAAAAAATCAGTGGTTGACAACTTCTCCTCCGAGAGGAGTGCATGCTTAATTCAGTTGAGAATTGTTATTCGGTGTCCGCTGTGTGTGAGAGTTGCATCATCAGCACTTCCACTGACAGCAGCAATTGGAATTTACGCACGTTGGTAGCAGCAGGTGGCTTGTATGTGAACTGGCAGCATACCATTCGGTAAGACAAAGCAATGATTGTTATGCCATTATCTGTAAGAAACGTTCAAAACAGTAACCTGGTACAGCGTCTGGAGTAAAGGCAATTGCATGAAACGTGTTGAAAATGCGTACTCTGGCTATGATGGCTAGGCTATTTCTTTCATATTCATATCATAACTCCATTGACTAAAAACAGCTTATGTCGGCGACGGTATCAATAATAGTAGGCCTACGAAACATTTCAAAGGCAAATTTGGAAATGAATATAAGTGTTTAATGACGTTAGTCATGTAATGGTGTTACTCTCAAGCATTTTTCTTTTATTTTTATAGCTAGCTAAGGTTACAAATAACCTTAGCTTAATTATCATGCTTGATACCGTAGACCTATGTATTTTGATGCTCTAGATAGATGATGTCCTAGATGTCCTTACGATTTATTATAAATTCAGCAATGCATGCTAATATGAAATTTCAATTTTAAGCTCCACACCTACCTTACAGTAAACTATCAACACATTGATAATGGGTCTAATTTAACAATGCCTATCCCCACAAAAAAACAAGCAGCACAGAGCAGAGCAGAAATGCCAAAAGGTTAAAGCAGAATACTTTACATATCTTTCTGACAAAGAAGCCAAATTTAAAACAGCACCATGAGGGGAAATCCTCAAATACAGAACCCACATGACAGGTTATTCAGTACAATCCAGTTCAGATGGTGTACCTTACAAATAAAATTTGTTTCTTGTAAATAGCAGCAGGTCATGAATGCGATTGTGACAGAGTGCCGTCACTACGGTTGAGTATGCGCTCTGACTGCCATACCAACGAGCCTGGCTCTTTGGCGTTGCGGTCAAAGTCGCATGTTTGGTACCCCGTAGACCTGGGTTCAAGGCAGAGTGGGGCGACTGCTCTCGCCATTTGCTACAAATGGTGTCAGCAGTGGGATGGCTTGGCCACGAGGCCATCGGAGGCGTGCCCGGTGTGTGAGCCGTATGAGGGGACCCCCAGGTTCAGTTGACCCTAGTGTGTGAGGGACCCCAGAGATGGGTGAAGCACTGCTGAGTGGGGCACCCTGGGATGGGAGAAATACAGCAAGAGAATGTGTGAGGGATGCCATGGGGAGGGCAGTGTGACAGAGTGCTGTCACTACGGTTGAGTATGTGCTCTGACTGCCATACCAATGAGCCTGGCTCTTTGGCGTCGCGGTCAAAGTCGTATGTTTGGTACCTCGTAGACCCAGGTTCAAGGCTGGGCGGGGCGACTGCTCTCGCCCTTCACTACAGAGATTCAACCCGATACGATGCGATGTAAAAGAATAAGATGCTATGCAATATGGTACAGATAGTTTGATTTTATTTCTTTGGTTCTTACGCAGACGTGAACTTTTGCATGCGTCTTGTCAAATTGTCCGTCTCTCTTGAAAAATCCGAAGTGTCGCCAAACATCTGATATGTAGCAATTCGGTGGAACATGTAGCTCTTCCTCCTCTATGATAATCTGTGACTCGCCTGGACACGCCTCCAACCCGCGTGAGACATGCCGGAAGACTTGACGAGAATTGGCCACTGACAGCAGTGGAGATGAGAGAGCGCACTTGAGAAACAGTTGAGGGAGGAGGAGTCAATCTAAATGTAAAATTATTGGTCACATTTCTAAATAATAAAGGCACGGGGCCTCTACTAATAATTATGTATAAATAAATCGGATTTTGACAATGAAAAGATGTTAGAAACGATGCATCCCGAGTTCATCCCAAATTGTATCAGTCAACCACCAGACACTAATATCAAAGCTGTCAGAGATGGGCATCTCTGGGACTGCCCTCTCTTGGTACAAGTCCTAGCTGAGTGGTAGATCCTCCCAGATCTACTGGAAAGGTTCCACCTCTGCACCCACCCTTTTCACTGCAGGAGTTCCTCAGGGTTCAGTACTGGGACCCCTACTCTTCTCAATTTATATCAACTCACTTGGCTCAGTTATCAAATCACATGGCTTCTCCTATCACTGTTACACTGGCGACATCCAACTCTTTTTCTCTTTCCCTCCCTCTACCCCCAGGTCAACAAAAGGATTTCCGCATGCCTGGCTGACATCTCCAAATGGATGTCATCCCACCATCTGAAGCTGAACGTTAAAACTGCTCTTCATCCCAGCCGGCCCTTCCCCCCTGCAAGACCTCTCCATCACCGTCAATGGCACCACAATACCATCCTTTCAGTCAACAAAGAGCTTGGGCATCATCCTCGACAGCAACCTGGACTTCAAGGAGCACATTGCTTGCACGTCACGGGGCTGCCGATTCCTCCTCCACAACATCAGAAGGATTCGTCCGTTCCTGACAACATATGCCACGCAGCTCCTTATCCAGGCCACAGTGCTCCCTTGCCTGGACTACTGCAATGCTCTCCTCGCAGGCCTCCCAGCCTGCACCACCCAGCCTCTGCAGCTCATCCAGAATGCAGCTGCCGACTAATCTCCAACCTCCCCAAATTCTCCTACATTACTCCCCTGCTAAAATCCCTCCACTGGCTTCCTGTCGCTGCCAGGATCAGATTCAAGACCCTGACCTCGCCTACTCTGCAATCAACAGGACAGCCCCTACCTACCTCCAAGACCTCATCCAGCCCTACACACCTGCCCGGCCCCTGTGCTCAGCAGCAACTGGACGTCTTGCTCCTTGCACGGACAAAGCAGGAGGTTCTTGCTCTGCTAGGCAACGGCGCTTCACCTACATCACTCCCCAGTGGTGGAACAAACTCCCTGTCCCGCTACGGACAGCTCCATCACCCCATTCCTTCAGACGTGGTCTGAAGACGCATTTCATCAGACTCTACCTGGACTGACCCATCACACAATCGCTGCCCCCCCCAGATCAGTGCTGTTGTAAACTGCTGATTGCTTTTGTGTATTGTTTTCTTGTCACCGCCTTTACTCTAGCACTCATTGCACTGTTTGAAGTTGAAGTTGCTGTTTGAAGTTTGAAGGTGTATCTTATTAGTTGCCCTATACCCTGTAGTTGTACAAATTGGATAGTGAAACCGAGGGGGCAGTTTCACCCGTAACTAGGTTCAGGCTAATTTGCTGTCACAGTGGGGTGTCGGTCAGGACACAGGAGTCAGGTTCCGGGTTCAGTTGTTTATTGGGGATTTGGAATGGGTGGATGTGAGGGTTTGTGTTGGATGTGTGTGTGGTTTCCTGTAAGGAGTAAGCAGGGAGAATGAATCAGAACTGATGGTTACATGGCGAATGTGCAATATACAAACAGGCATTCAAGCAGTGTTGCAAAGTACATTGCACCGGGATGACATGTATGGGACATACAGGCTTTGACTGCATTAATGGGTATGGAAACATTTATACATCAAGGACACATTATCTTAATTAACATGCACACACACCCTTCTCTCTCTACAGGCAATTGTATTACAACCAGTTGAACTTAGGCATACTACTTACTTTGGCACAGACGCACACAACAGCACAATGCTTGGTCACCAAAGGCTTGGTCTCCCCAGTTCTTCACTTCCCAGGTATTGTTGCAGTACTGAGGTGGGGGAGGTCACCACCACCTTTACATTGTCCCGTATCCTTGGCCCTGTTGAGGCCCTGATTGGTGGCCGAAGGATACGGGCAGGTCAGAGGGCAAATGGTGACCTGGGGGCCGTCCTTGAGGGTGCGCCTGTGCCTCAGGTTACCTGTGGGGGTCCTGCTGATAAGGGGAGCAGCAGGACTGGTTTGGGCAGGTTTCAACTGAGTTGTAAACAAGTGCCTGTGAGAGGTGGGGGTTGTGCGCAAACAAAGACAAAGACAGAAACAGAAATATGTGGCCCTTTTCTACAGATAGTACTGTGTCCTCCAACAGACCTTGCTCTCAGCTGAGAACTACTGTCTCATTGTGGAACTGTACACATCCTGTCCCCATACTGTCGCTATACTTACTGTATGCATTTTTGTACATCGCTTTGGATAAAAGCGCCTGCTGAATAAATAAATGTAAATATAAATGTATCCGGTGCACACTTTTTTAATCAGGGCAATCACATTGTGAACTTTTATGCCGGTGCACCGATGCAAATCGGTGAATCTTACCATCCCTACTCCATTTCCACCACCTTCTTCTCCTCTTGTTTGCTTTCTCCACAACCTCCATTCCCTCTCATCCACTCACTCTTCCTCCCTGATCTCTGCCTCCCTCCCCTCTCCCAACCGCTTCTCCTCACTTGATGTTCACGATGCCACTGACACTGTGCTCCACTCTAACCTCCTGCCTTGACAGCATCTGCCCTGTCTCCTCCTGGCCAGCACGTATGTCACCCTCCAGCCCCTGGCTTACTGAGCTTCTCCACAACCATTGGACCAGGCTTATGGTGACCAGACGTCCTGGTTTGTCCGGGATTGTCCCAGTTTCAAGTTGGGTGTCCCGAGTCCTGACAAATATCTGTAAAATGTCCTGGTTTTCAACATTCACTACCAAATTTTCCTGGTTTTCAGCGCTTACATAGACGTTTATCATGTTCTGTCCCACTCATTATTACATAACCCAATCAAAAAACATAAACAATGCACCACACGTCAGAATTCAACACTGATTTGTCTATATGTGTGTCAATCAATCAATGTGTCATTGTCAAGGCTGTTGCTATGCTATGATGCTTGTGACTCTGTCTGACAGAATCTGTCTGTACGCTAACGGTTAGCTGTCATCATGCCAAAGAGACGGTGGAACGGTGGAAATGCCAACATAAAAGATCACATTAAGACGGTGTTAAAAGGTGCAGTCACTAGGTGTGCCCTGAAATAATTGTCCCCCATCCTGATGAAAAAACTTATTGTGTGTATAAGCGCATACATGTGTGCATGCATGTGCATGAACGTACGAAGGGTCCCAGTTTGGGGGTTTGAAAATCTGGTCACCCTAACCAGGCTCAGAGCAGCTGAGAGGAAATGGTGCAAATTGAGACACCCCACTGATCTGAGCAAGTATCAATCTCTCCTCTCCTCTTTCTCCTCCAACATCTCCACTGCGAAGGCCACTTACCACAAGGACAAGATCAACAGCACTTAAGACAGCCGCAAACTGTTCAGGATATTCACCTCTCTCTTCTGCTCTCCACCGCCTCCACCCACCACCTCTCTGACTGCAGATGACTTTGCCACTTTTTTAACTAAAAAGGTGGAAGCAATCAGCAGTCAGTTCTCCACTCCACACACTTACAGCCAGTGTCCACCCATGCACAATACTTTACTGTCCATGTTCTCCCCTATCTTTGAGGCTGACGTCTCCCTTTCCTATCTCTTCATTCTACTAGACCTGTCTGCCACCTTCAACATGGTGAATCACCATATCCTTCTGTCCGCTCTTGCTGATCCGGGCATCACCAGCACCACACTCCACTATTTTGAGTTCTACCTCACAGGTAAAGTGAAAGTGAAAGTGAAACTGAGGGGGCATTTTCACCCATAAACTAGGCTCAGGCTAATGTTGCTGTCACAGTGGGCTGTCAGTCAGGACACAGGAGTCAGGTTCCGGGCTGAGAATTTTATTGAGGATTTGCTGTGTGTGTGTGTGTGGTTTCTTTGGCACAGACGCACACAACAACAGAATAATCAGTGTCCAGGGCTTGGTCTCCTCAGTGATTCACCCCACAGGTATTGGTGTAGTACTGAGGTGGGGAAGGTCACCACTACTTTATATTGTCCTGTATCCTTGGCTCTGTTGAGGTTCTCATTGGTGGCCAAAGGATACGGACAGCTCGGACGGCAAATGGTGACCTGGGGGTCGTCCTTGGGGGTGCGCCTGTGCCTCAGGTTACCTGCGGGGGTCCTGCTGTTAAGGGGAGCAGCAGGACCAGTTTGGCAGGTTACAACTGAGTTGTAAATAAAGTGCCTGTGAGAAGTGGGGGTGGTGTGCAAACAAAGACGATCACAAGTGGTCAAAATGCAGCTGCATGTCTGGTTTTCAACCAGTTGAAGAGGGCCCATGTTACACCTCTATTTGTCTCTCCCCACTGGCTCCCTGTAGCTGCCTACATCAGGTACAAGGCCTTGTTGCTTGCATTCAGAACAGCCAACAAAACTGCACCTACTTACCTGAACATGCTACTACAAGCGAATGTTCCCTCCCAACCACTACGCTCTACTACCAAACAGCATCTGGTGGTACCATCATAACATGGCACAAAATTTTTCAGAAACATCTGAAGAATCAGCTCTTCCACACTCACATGTTCACCGGAATCACTACCAACTAAAGCAATTTCTTATGTTCTAAACTCCTTGTGTCTCTTTCAGCTAGCTTGTATTTTGTCTGGCCAACTATTGAAACTTGGTCATGCAGCACTTCTAATATTGTGACTCCTTGTGAAACCAGTGTCACCCATGAACTAAGTTCAGACTAATGTTGCTGTCACAGTGGTGGGTTGGCCAGGACACAGGAGTCAGGTTCCGGGTTGAGAATTTTTATTGAGGGCTTTTCGTGGTGTGGAGTATGTGTGGTATGTGGTTTCATTGGCACAGACGCACACAACAACGGAATACTCAGTTTCCAAAGGTTTGGTCTCCCCAGTTCTTCACCCCGAAGCAGGGCCGGCCCTTGGCATAGGCTGTATAGGCGAATGCTAGGGGCGCCGTCCATCCATAGGGGCTCCCCAAATGAGGGAAGAAAAAAAATCAAAATTTTAAACTTTTTCTATTTTTTACTAATACTATTTTAATACTATTATTTTGAAATATTAAAAAAGCCCACAACAACATAACTACTTAGCCTATTTTCTAGGTTGCCCGCAGCATCACCCTGGCGCATCACCAGACCCTCTGGTGCCCAGGGAAGAAAAAGAAGAAGACAAGAAGAGGAAAAACAGGAAGCAGACAGAGGTAATGTGATGAATGAACAGTTTATCTATTGCTTAGTAATACTAGTTACCGTTGGAGCAGGGTGTTACTAGCTTACTTTGGACAATAGTAACGGTCGCTAATTTAATAAATAGCTAGAGTTAACGTCAGTTACTCCCACCTTAAATTCGTAGGGAAAGTTGGAAAGAAAGTGTTTGGGGAATAACCTACAACAAAATTTTGAGAAATACACTTTTTCTTTTAAGTGTGCTGCACGAACCATCCACTGTCTGCCTCAAGAAACCAGTCATACATTTTTATTGACATCTTAGTCTAGTTAGACAGTGTTAGCCCTGCTTGTAATAGTCAATAAAAAAAAGCTTTTCCTTTTCCATCACCTTTTGTAATTAATAGTTGTAAGTAGGGCTGGGCGATAAAACAATAACAATAATTATCACAATATAATTTTACTTGATAGAAATATAACAAATGTTCGATATAATTAATTTCCATGCTTAGCACGCACAGAAATGAATCACGAACTGCCAATCATATCGCATGAATAGAGGTATGCGGTGCACAAGTTAGGTTGCATGGTGAGAGGTATAAATTCAGGCCAGCACGTGGTATTGTTTACAGATACAGTGGCTGACAGGCTTGTAGTTGGAGTGGATTAAGCAAAATGAGCGGCACCAAAGAAAAAGCAGTGCCCATGACCAGCTCGAAGGACGAAAACATTGTCAACAAGAAAGGTCACTCAACTTCAGTAGATTGGAGATATTTTGGCTCTGGAGATATTAAGGGCTCTGCATCGAACAATTTCCAAAGATAACCAGCTGGGTAGTGTTTTCCGATTTCCGGGTGATCAGCCTCGGTGAACAAGAGAAATTCTTCACTCATTGATACAGTTCATTGATTCTGCCATGCGTTCAGTGCATCTTTCACTTCCCACAACCCATACGGTCCAAAACGTGCTCCCATGCTGGTGACAATTCACGTTTACAGAGTAGGTACAGTTGACTGCGCCGGCTACGATTTAGTCATGGCTCATACACCACCGTTCAAAAGTTTGGGGTCACTTAGAAATTTCCTTGTTCTTGAAAGAAAAGCAAATTTTTGTCCATTAAAATAACATCAGATTAATCAGAAATACAGTGTAGACATTGTTAATGTTGTAAATGACCATCGTAGCTGGAAACGGCTGATTTTTAATGGAATATCTACACAGGCGTACAGAGGCCCATTCTCAGCAACCATTAGTCCTGTGTTCCGATGGCACGCTGTGTTTGCTAATGCAAGTTTATCATTTTAAAAGGCTAATTGATCATTAGAAAACCCTTTTGCAATTATGTTAGCACAGCTGAAAACTGTTGTGCTTATTAAAGAAGCAATACAACTGGCCTTCTTTAGACTAGTTGAGTATCTGGAGTATCAGCAATTGTGGGTTCGATTACAGTCTCAAAATGGCCAGAAACGAACTTTTTTCTGAAACTTCTTTCAGAGTTTCTTGTTCTGAGAACCTCTTGTCCTCTATTCTTGTTCTGAGAAATGAAGGCTATTCCATGCAAGAAACTGCCAAGAAACTGAAGATCTCATATAACGCTGTGTACTACTCCCTTCACAGAGCAGCGCAAACTGGCTCTAACCAGAATAGAAAGAGGAGTGGGAGGCCCCAGTGCACAACTGAGCAGGAGGACAAATACATTAGAGTGTCTCGTTTGAAAAACAGACACCTCAAAGGTCCTCAACTGGCAGCTTCATTAAATAGCATCCGCAAAACACCAGTCTCAACGTCAACAGAGAAGAAGCGGCTCCGAGATGCTGGCCTTCTAGGCAGAGCTGCAAAGAAAAAACCATATCTCAGACTGGCCAATAAAAAGAAAAGATTAAGATTGGCAAAAAAAAACACAGACACTGGACAGAGGAAGACTGGGAAAAAAGTGTTATGGACAGACAAATCTAAGTTTGAGGTGTTTGGATCAAAAAGAAGAACATTCATGAGATGCAGACCAAATGAAAAGATGCTGGGGGAGTGCTTGACGCCATCTGCCAAGTATGGTGGAGGCAATGTGATGGTCTGGGGCTGCTTTGGTGGTGGTGAAGTGGGAAATTTGTACAGGGTAAAAGAGGTCTTGAAGAAGGAAGGCTATCACTCCATTTTGCGACGCCATGCCATACCCTGTGGATGGCACTTGATTGGAGCCAATTTGCTCCTACAATGACCAGACACAATGACAATGACCAAAAGCACAGCTCTAAACTATGGAAGAACTATTTAGGGAAGAAGCAGTCAGCTGGTATTCTGTCTATAATGGAGTGGCCAGCACAGTGACCAGATCTCAACCCTATTAAGCTGTTGTGGGAGTAGCTTGACCATATAGTATGTAAGAAGTGCCCATCAAGCCAATCCAACTTGTGGGAGGAAGCATGGGGTGAAATCTCTTCAGATTACCTCAACAAATTGACAACTAGAATGCCAAACGTCTGCAAGGCTGTAATTGCTGCAAATGGAGGATTCTTTGACGAAACCAAAGTTTGAAGGACACAATTATTATTTCAATTAAAAATCATTATTTCTAACCATGTCAATGACTATATTTCCTATTCATTTAGCTATGTTTCCTATTCAGACTCATTTCATGTATGTTTTCATGGAAAACAAGGAAATTTCTAAGTGACCCCAAACGTTTTAACAGTAGTGTACATACATACATACATACATACATACATGCCTATATGTGGTTGCATTTGACCGTAATTGTTACCTTCAGTATTGTGACTGGCCCATTTGTTTGCATGCATTATGTTTCAATTCAAGCGCATTAAGCAATGATTTCCATATTCCAGGTACGACCGTATATCTAAAAAACAAACGGAGTTTGCTTCAGGCAAATTGCAGTGGTACAGTGATTGGAAGGTGTGTTTGCAAGATGGGCAAGCCGTACATTCCTCCACTCTGCAGCTGGCACTTGGCCCGGCTACTTGCACGACATACGCAAGCTTTTACAAAATTTACATTGAAAGCTTCTTATTCGTCAAATACATTTGCGGATGGTTTGGACATTATACTCAGCAATTGAATCTAAACAAGTAATTACCACGAAGAGATGACAGAGAATGTCTTTTGAACCAGAGACTATGAAATCGCAAAGTGTTTAATTTTAAACCATTTTAGGAAGTGTTATCCTGTTTTCCATATCAACAGATCTCTCTTCGTAGACGTTACACAATAGTGCAACGCATAAAAACACATGCAACAATAATAAATCACTGGTGTTGAGCTGTACATGCATACACAATGTTGCATTTATTTTTATTGCGTTTACGTTTTTTTCTTTGTTAGCGTTTACTTAAACGCTGTGGCTCTATCAAGTAGTTTTTTACTTACTTACTTATTTATCTGTTATTGTTATCAGTCGAGGATGTGTAGATGACCATTTAGAAGCCTTTATCCCAACTTCTGGCTAAATTAAATTCATAAATGTTATAAAGCAAAGTAGCTGCATTAAGCTACTGTATTATGTATTATGTATTATCTATTATGTATTATTTTGAAGCATTTTACTTACTGTGTTTACAGTCTGTGTCTTAGTATATTAAAGAGGTACATCACCAAATTTACAGATTTATTTTATTCCCAGATCTTCGATTTTTTAATTATTTTATCTTCGGTGATTCCCCTCCTCAACCACTGAAAAAATGTTTTTGTTATTTATGTTATTTACGATGGGCTGTTATATGATTGCGCTTTATTACAATCCCCTACCACCCCCGGACAGTTTTTACTTTTAACAGGCGTTTGCATCCTTGGTTTTCAACCGGTGTATTATTTTATTTAAAAAAAAAAAATGTTATTTTCTCAAGTCAGCTGAGCTAAATTATATTTATGTATTTATGTATTTTCCATGCAGATATTTTTCATGCACTAAATAAACGCTATAGTTTTTTTTATAGCCGTGTTATCTTAGCAATGAGATGTCAGGTGGAAACATTCAAAAATGAACAAATGTAATTAAAATGCAACAACGGCACAAACTACAAATGACAACGCTTGTCAAGTAAAGTACGTGGCAAAATTAATTATGACTACTTTCGTTCATGTTAAAAGTTCTTTATTTTACCAGATTATCGAACGAAAAAAAAATATAAATGTGTCCCCCATTTCAAACGACGGTTGTTACTAATACCTCTTCAGCGCGTAATGGAACAAGTTTAACCTGTGAACAGCGCGTTTCTCTTCAAGTCAAGATTATTTCTGATTAAAAGAAGGTGGGACCGAGTTTCAACCTGACCGGAGATGTGGCATTGTTTCTGACCGCAACAAGGGAGGGTTTTCCCTCCAACCAGGGCGCTTACCCGTTTCCTTTTTGCCAAGGTACTATAAATACAGGTGGACTTTTGGATAGAACACTGAATCACGTCACACCCTGATCCAAGACATAGTTCAGGTAAGGACAAGGACAATCGATTGGAAAAGGATGCTGGCATAGGCTAACTATGGTTGGAGAACTGTTATGACCTCGTATACAGGGTCCTGAGAGAGCCTGCGTGAGATGCTGGACTGAAATTTGATACATTTATATTTATTCATTTGGCATACGCTTTTATCCAAAGCGACTTACATAGATTACTGTTCTGTACTGTAATACAGCTGGATACATTTATACAGCTGGATATTTTACTGAGGCAACTGTGGGTTAAGTACAGCAGCAGTGTCCCAGCGGGGATCGAACCGGCAACCTTTCGGTTACGACTCCTGCTTCTTAACCACTATGCTACACTGATACTGATTGTATTTGCACCTTAATAGTGGAACAAATTGTGTGGTTCCAATTTTATCAAAACCATTTAAACTCGTTTTAATTGTTTCATTTCGTTTATCGTTATATGTCGTTTAATATGACGTCTACAGTAGACATAGTATAATGTAACATTCTTACCATCTTCGTCTCGGAATACTTCTCCTTCTGCAGCGTTCGAGGAAATGAGAGTTACACAAGATGAGAAATCTGAAACACTCTATCGCCATACTGAAGGAAAAAAGGTACTTTGCCCGTGTATGTCACTGACTATATATAATATAGAGAGAGTGAAGTTTGTTGGTAGCAATTTGAAAATGATTGTTTTCGGTTTATATCAATCATCCTCAGACTTCGGGGCAGTGGCGCGAGCCTGTCAGGTGTCCGTCTTCTTTGCGTGTGCGCAACTTCATCGATAACTCAAGTCTACAGGACACACTGCATCACAAAGCTGTGAAGGTATGGTATTGTTACAGTCCTATATTTCCGTTGAAACAAAACGTGTTTTGTGGTCTCTACAAATATACTAAGACTGGATGTACATCCTTTAGGCAGGGAAAAATAAAAGGTTTATTGTTTTGTCATTAAAGCTCACCTTAAGTAAGATCATATTTCCAGAAAATCTAGTCTGGAGTTTGCTTGTCTGCTTTGATGTCTAATCCAAAATGTAAAATCTTTGGTAAAAATATTTTGCATGCATGACTGATTTTTTTAAAGATTTATTTAATTTTATTCAGAATCAGCCTTGCAAACCAAAGGCATGCCTGGGCTCCACAATGACCCCCAAATGTCTGACCCGGGCATCGCTGGGGGGCCCCAGCCCACCACAGGACCTCCTGGTTCAGGCTATTGACTTCATCAACCAGTTTTACCACTCATTCAAAATGTAAGTCTGCTTTTTCCTTTAAACCCACTTTTAAAAAGGCAAACAATGGATTATGCTTTTGTTAATTATGAACTGTGCATGAAGTAATGTGGAGAGCGGTTAATCTGGAAGGGCATCTTGGCTTCTGCACATATCTTACTCTTTCCGCAAGGTATTCAATGCAATGTGGCAAATGCAAAAAAGCAAAAAAAAAAAATGGTATGGTCTCTTTCACTAGTATGGCCTCTAACACATATCTGCACGGTCTCATAGCGATCTGCACTAAAGTGTGGTTTGGGCAAGTTCAGTTCACTGCATGACTTTTCAATCACATCTGTGTGCAGCCCGCAAACCAAAGACCACCTGGCTCGCGTCAATGCCATTGCCATGGAGATAGAGACAACGGGAACCTATCAGCTGACTGCGGAGGAGCTGGAGTTTGGGGCCAAGCAGGCGTGGCGGAACGCACCCAGGTGTATTGGCAGGATACAGTGGTCCAATTTGCAGGTAATCTATGGTTACCTCTCTTGGGATCTGAACAGCCTCTGGTGTTTGTGAGTGTGTGTTTGCAGGTGCATGCACAGGAGTGAAAAACTCACCCGCCTTGTTGTTCAGGTGTTTGATGCCCGACAGTGCACCACAGTCCAGCAGATGTTCCACTTCCTGTGCGATCACATGCGGTTCGCCACTAATGGAGGAAACATACGGTGAGGAGACCCTGTTAATCCCAGCTCTATTGCTAATGCTAAAAACCTGGCATCCTCAGGTGAATCCTGTTTTTAACTTAGCGGAGTCTAACTTGGCAAAGGCTAACCTTGCTCCTTGTGTTTATCCTCGCAGATCAGCGATCACCATTTTCCCACACAGGTGCGAGGGCAGGGGTGACTTCAGAGTGTGGAACAGCCAGCTGTTGGGGTATGCCGGCTACCACATGCCTGATGGGCGCATCCTGGGGGATCCCTCCAATGCAGAGTTCACAGAGGTACCCCGATACTCCAGTATCAATGACTGCATGGTGTTTTTGAGGTTCAGCATTGGTCATTTTGTTGCCAGAACTGGAGACCTTTACAGCATCCTGGTGATATTTAAATACACTACAATTTTTCCTTAACAAGTAATCAGAAAACAACATGCACTGTATAGATAAATGCCACCAAAAATGAGGGAAATATGCAGAAAATGTTACATTTCTCTCCGAAAGACAACCTCAGAGTCCTTCGGGATTAATAAAGTATTTCTTATTTTGGAGGCAAAGCCAGGAGACCCACACCAAGGGATGAGTTTTTTTTACCCAGCTAAAAAAACAGTGGCACTCCTCTGTAATCGACTATGTCTTCTGTACCACCCATGGCCTCTCTCCTTTCCAAGTGATTGTGCGGTTGCTTTTAATTTTAGTTGGCTGCTTCACAATGTCTACCCTATCAGGGTAGAGATCCAACAAGGTCCAACCCACACACCTGCCTTGAGGTCACATGCCCTGAATGATTCTGATATAAAAACACAATGTCACTATTACAGCTGCCATAAAACACCTGGACCATCTGAATTTAAGTGTGAAAGTATGAACTTTATGTCCCAGAAAGCTATAATGAATTTAATAAGATATACTATATTCTTAAATATACTTTCTAAGTAAAAGACCTACAATATACCTCAAATTCCTTCTTGCACCTACTATGGTACTTAGCACAATGCTGTGTGTTATGTAATGATTCCTACTATCTACTGCATAACTGTTATTCTCTTTCTGAAGCTGTGCATTCAGCTGGGATGGGAACCCAAGTACGGTCTCTTCGATGTGCTGCCCCTGGTACTGCAAGCCAATGGAGAGGATCCTCAGATCTTTGAAATCCCCCCTGAGCTCGTCCTGGAGGTCCCCCTGGAACACCCCCGGTCAGTTTGACACACTTCCAGGAACAAAAATCCATTGTGAACATGTTGAAATTCCACTAGAGCAAGAATGCTGGCCTGGCAGCCCCCTGGTCCTTGGTTACAACACAGTTACAAAACTGCAGATTTTGTGTTATGCAAAATGAAAAACAAAAAAAATATGGCCCAGAGCCAGTCCACCAGTTTGTGCTCCAGTTAGAAAATGTAAGCATGTGTTGCTTTTTTGAGACCGGACAATTCATTTCTGTGAATGTTCTGAACCTTTTCTGAATTTGTTAACTACAAAACTACAACAAGGAATCTTCCTCAAGGCATTGAATCTTCCTCTTGCACTCTTAGATTTGCATCATTTAGTATATTCCTGATTTATGCAGGGCATTTGTACAGCAGGTCTTTATGGTAACACAGGTAAGTAGGAACTAAGTAAATACATGAATAACAATAATCTTTCCTTGCCCAAATCCCCTACTTAGCTGGACACTTGGCCAATGCTCCACTAGTTGTTCTCTAAAGCCACACCAATAAACAGACAAAACACAATGGAGTGGGGTGATGTGGGAGATATGGAGAGACATCATAAGTTTGTGGTGCCCGTAGCTGTTCCATTTGCATGCATGCACACCACAGTACAGGATTTGATTTACTAAAACCATACTCAACTTCAAACAAATAAGTTGTTGTCAATTAAACCTTCAATGGAATAACTGCCCAACAAGTTAATGTCTCACTACAGTGGTACTAGTCTATGTTATACCCCCACACTTTTCTGTTTAAAAACTACCAGTGTTGTACAATACACGTTTATTTGGTTTTCATTCCATCCAGTGCCTCCGTTA
The DNA here is from genome assembly GCF_013368585.1 of Megalops cyprinoides. NCBI lineage: Eukaryota > Metazoa > Chordata > Actinopteri > Elopiformes > Megalopidae > Megalops > Megalops cyprinoides. The sequence goes on along the minus strand of NC_050591.1, from coordinate 5,106,542 downwards.
CCTCACTGAGTGAGTTGGGATTTTTTCTTGATTGGATAAGTTGCGCCGCTCCTCCTTCTCTCTCGAGGGTTGGGAAATAAAATGCACCTTTAAGAGCTGCAGTGCCGCGGTCCTCGAAGTTCGGCATTGACCTGAAGAGCCCTGGACCTCGAAGACTTTGTTTGTTTGACACACACTTTAATCTCTGTGTCGGCAAGAAACAAAGGCGTCTCCCAGCCCCGGCGCGGCTAGCGAGGCTCTCCGCTGCTTTAAATAACTCCCCCTCCAACGCGGGAGACTCGTTAGTTTCCACAATGCACAATAAGACTCGCAGTCAAGTGTTTGAAGTGCTCGGATGAAGTTAAAACCCACAGACGGTTTGGAATCACGGGCGAATTCCCAAGCAATAACGAAGGTGGGAGGAGACGACAGACACGTTGCTGGGGTTACGTTCCTACAGAGTTCTGCTTACTCGGCCTCTTCGGATTGTCAGAAAGTAAATTAAATAAGCAGTTTTTTTATGTTGTCGCAACACGATTAAGAAACATTTTCGTACCGAATGCGAGGTCTCTCGTGGAAGCAGTGTCTCATAGACAGTTAATGATTCAGCATATTTTGATCACTTACTTTCATTGTTGCCTCTGACCGTAGATCTCTCTACATGATTTGGCCCTCTTCTAAAATTATGCATGTGCATTTTTTCTCATTTAAGTATTAATTGTTGGCCCTTTAGATCGAGACTCATTTTTTCCAGAGACTTGAAAAATGTCTATGCTGTATTTCCTTACCACATCAAAATGTGCTCCGTTCATAGCTTTAGTTTCATCCTGTGATTATTTGAGAATGTTGTGTAATATAAATTAATAATGTATAGGTGCATATTATTGTTGTTTTATTACCCAGCACCTGTGGAAATCTATGAGTGTGTGTTCTTTTTAATTGAGTCTTTTTTGTGTACTGATAAGGAGCAGGGCAGCAGTGTGGTTTAGTTGTAAGGAACAGGGCAGCAGTGGGGTGTAGTGGTAAGGAGTAGGGCAACATTGTGGTAACGTGCATAATTCTGTGTTAGTTGCTCTGGATAAGAGAATCTACTAATACAAATGTAAGGCAATGTGTATGTAATATACACAGAAAGGCATACTACTGAGGAAAATCCTTGATGCATCCTCCTCTGCCCTGCCTTGCCCCACCCAGATACGAGTGGTTCCGGGATCTGCAGCTGAAGTGGTATGCCCTGCCAGCTGTGTCCAACATGCTGCTGGAGGTGGGAGGGCTGGAGTTCAGCGCCTGTCCCTTCAACGGCTGGTACATGGGAACGGAGATCGGGGTGCGGGACCTATGTGACACACAGCGTTACAACATCCTGGAGGTGACGGATGCAGCCCAAAATTACCCCCACTGCTTTTCTTTACATTATGACACTGCTGTGCCTATACAAGCATGAGATCACTGCATGCTGTCTATAATTCCAGCAATGACTCAGATGAGATGTACTAGTCCCATTCAACATGGAAACTGTTCCAGGGCACTTGTGCAAGGCGTGACATAGAAGACTAGCTGAGGAATTGAAGTGTAAAAATGTCTGGTTCTGTTATGTGTGAGGAAAGTTCTTACATACTGTACATGGGACCATTCAGAGTGACAGAGAACCCCATGACTACTCTGTTTTTCCCATGGCTCCCAGCCTGGAAATAAGACTGTTCTTCTCAGTGCTGTCCACACTCTAGCGCATTACTACTGAACCAGAGTAAGAGTTAAAGATTCAAACAAGAAATACAGAGCAGACAAAGCTGTCAGAGAGAGAGAGACAAAGAGACAGACAAGAAAGGGAGAGGACGGGAGAGAAAGAGAAAAACCATTTTACTCTGGGCAACTCTCTAAAAAGAGATTACATTCTGGCAGAATATCTGACCCTGGTTGAAAATACAAAGTAAAGGCAGATCCTGGCCAAATATTGCAATGTGATCACAATGTGATCACAACATCACCATTGAAAAAGGCTGACACAGACAAACTTGGCAAGCCAGGGAAGACAGGCTCTGTGATCACTACAATAAAGGAGGGGTTGAGACAGAGATCCACTTTCTGCTAAAATGTACTAAATACTCCTATGCATTCATATGCATTCATATCACATCTGTCCTCCCACATTTCAACCAACTGACTGACTCATATGTCCTACTGGGGAGTTGCTGGCCCACAGCAACACAGCCCAGTTTGTGGCCTCAAGCCATACCCTGAGGGACAGTGGGTGCCCTGTGCTGCAGCACCAATAGTAAATTGAAACATATATATTAATCATAATAATTAATCAAATAATAATTGATCAATTTACAATTTACTGTTGGATGTACAATATAGGACTGAATATTGTTTATTGTTTATCAATTTAACCTGTATGGATATGTGTTTTCTTTGAATTCATATGGTTTTATTCAATTATTTGCTGTACTGTTTGTCTTTTTGCTTAGGCAACATAGCAATTGTCTATCCTGCCAATAAAGCACCTTTAAATTGATTTTGAAATTAAATATTGATAAAGAGAGAGGTAAGTGCTAAACCCTTGCTGTTGAGCTCAGCGGTTCTTCCTGTCTTTCTGCAGTGTGTCGGTATCCGGATGGGTCTGGAGACGCAGAATCTGTCCTCTCTGTGGAAGGACCAGGCTCTGGTGGCTGTCAACATCGCTGTCATCCACAGTTTCCAGGTAGAGTGAAGGATAACTGTCATTGACTGTGAGGTGTGTGTGTGTGTGTGTGTGTGTGCGTGCGCGCATGTGTGTATTGCTGTCTCTCTCACTGCGTGGTGTGTGTGTGCATTGATGTTTCTTGCAGAAGCACAATGTCACCATCACAGACCACCACTCAGCGGCCGAGTCCTTCATGCGCCACATGGAGACTGAGTTCCGTCTGCGGGGCGGTTGCCCGGCTGACTGGACCTGGCTAGTTCCACCCATGTCGGGTGCACTCACACCCATCTTCCACCAGGAGATGGTCAGCTACATCCTCTCACCCTTCTTCTTCTATCAGGTGCCCGGCTCGCACAGCCCACCCGGTTTGACCCCAGCTGAGCCCTTTACTTCTGCAAAGAAAGTAAAGGGCTAGTGCATTAGCACTAGCGTTTTAGCCTGTCTTGAGACATGCTTACTCTTAAATCCCCGCCTACTCATCCCCCATGTGAGGCAGAAATTCATATTTATTCACTCTCATGCTTTTTCCTTGCTTAAACCCTCTATGTTTATGTTTGCATATTTGTATAACTATGCCGGAATTTGGCCTGTACAGGAGGCCATAGATATGATTCTGATTATTGTTATTGATATTGATAATAGCTGTGCCATTATCCTTTCCAGGCAAATCCGTGGTTGGATCACATCTGGTGTGATGAGAGGAGACCAAAGAAGAGAGGAATAAGTTTTAGAGCTGTAGCCAGGTATGTCCTCTGGACAGATAGCAATATGCTTTAGAGCAGTGGCCAGGTGTGTCCTTTAGGCTGATAACAATAGGTATTAGAACAATGGTCAGGTGTGTGCTTTGGAGCAATACTTCTCTCTGTGGGTTTACTGAAACTCCAGATATGTGTTGACTTCTGTAGACAGACAGACTGTATGAAAACTGCTGTGGAAACCGCAGATAAGTGGTGCTGTTCACACTGGCATGATGTTGCACTCTTCTTCCCACAGGGTGGCGGTGTTGTCCTGCTCCTTGATGAGCAGGGTCCTGGCCAGGAGGGTGAGGTGCACGGTGCTGTTTTCCACAGAGACCGGTCGATCAGAGACCTTCGCCCGGAGGCTGCACACCATGTTAAACCACGCCTTTAACACCAGGGTACAAGCTCCGCCCCATTCTTGGCCGATTTTGTTGCCAGATTTAGAGACTTTTCCATAATCTCACTGTAGCAATTCTTACACACGACAGTGACCAGATTTTACCTTTTTTCTACCACATCATGGAAAAAGCATTTGATGATTTAGATATAAGCATATATTTATTATATAAAATGTCTCTCTCAATATGTCTCTCAAAACCCTGCAACTGATATCTGATCATATCATTTGAATCAGGTCTCTTTCTCTGATGATGTCATTTTCTGCTCTCTCTCAGGTACTGTGCATGGACAATTACAACCTCAGTGACTTGGAGAATGAGACTTTTCTGGCTGTGGTGACCAGTACCTTTGGGAATGGGGACTGCCCAAGGAATGGAGAGGTGTGTGTGTGTGTGTGTGTGTGTGTGTGTGTCTGTGTCTGTGTCTGTGTGTAGTACTTGTGTACTTGTTTTTTCACTCAAATCTTCACCATAATCTGCTTCATTGTTCTGACTCTTGTCTTTTTTCACTTCCAGTCACAATACTGAAATATTTCTCCCTCACTGTAGCATTTCAAGAAGCACCTCTTCAGCCTCCAGTGCCTCACACACAAATTCAGGTTGGTTTTTTTTGTGCTGGTCACACATGTTACTCAGAGAAAGTCCCCGTCCCCAGGGATTTGTGGTAGCCCTGCTCAGCCTTTTAGGTGCATTTAGCTATGCAAACATTTGCCAAAGTTTGCAAACAAAAACTATAAGAACTACTTTTTCTTCTTTAAGCCTGGAAACCTGACAGATTGTTCCTTGGCTTCAAAACAGCAAACAAATGAAGCAACATTATATGCACACAGGTGAGGTAATAGGACTTTATGGTACTAGCTACATGTACAGTTGGTAGGTTGTCCATACTGGGTGGTTTATTACTGTTAACCATTTCCTGACAGTAAAGCATTTGCTTCTGCAGTGGCTGCTATAAGCCACATACACTCACTCCACTGATTACTGGGCTTCTTACAAACTTAACAGAATGCTTATTTCAATTAGTCCACTGTTACAACACTCCGAAACACAGTAAGGATGTGTGCGCAGCTGAATAGTGGAACGTCTATTTCCTGAACAGATATTCATGTCTTGTCACATTCATAGTTATATCGCATGACTACCTATGTAGTCCTATGTAGAGAGTACAGCCACAGCTAATGCAGCAATGTAGACTGCACCAGAACCTTCCAGACCTGAGAGAAGGTGGAAGGAATGTAGCGCATAATATCTGTGCTGTAAATATCATATCTATGTTGTATATAGCGTATCTCTTCTATAAATAAGTACATATGTGCTGTAAATAGGATATCTGTAGTTGACGGCACCTCAGATCAGGAATGGGCTCATCTGTATCTAGAGATATTCACCTTGCTTACTTTTACACAGCTGGATTTTTTCTGAAACAGTGCAGGTGACAGTGCCTTGCTTGTGTGTCCAATGACAGCAACCCCCCTGGAAATCATCTGAGTGTTTTGCGTCCTAGGCCCAGCTCATCGGTCAGCAGACCGCAGACACCCCATTCCCGTGCTGGGAAGCGGCCCTGGGTTCATGCACGTTTTTTCCTCTCGCTGGACAGGTACTGCGTGTTTGGGCTGGGGTCACGGATGTACCCACAGTTCTGTGCGTTCGCCCGTGCTGTGGATGCCAAGCTGGCAGCGCTCGGGGCACAGTGCGTGACGCCCATGGGGGAGGGCGATGAGCTGAACGGGCAAGAGGACGCCTTCAGAACCTGGGCCAGAGTCGTTTTTCAGGTGGGCTGGGTGGAGGGGCAAAACCTGGGGGGCCATACCATAAGGCATTATGCAGTGTTGTGTAGACCAGGGGAGTGGGGTGGGGTTTTTGTTATACTTTACTGAAAATGTGTTTATTCTGACAAAACTGTACAAGTAATGGTGTTTCTGTAGGTTACTTCTGTTCTGTCCATGCAGGAATTCATCCTCATTGATTTGATTATTACATAACTTCCTGTTCACTTGTGGTTAAGAAATGTAATTAAGCAACTAATTAAGCTTACAGAAGAGGGGAAGGTGGTAATATGTGTGTCTTTTAGAGACTTTGTTGTTGTTTATCAGTGGGAAGACATAGAACATAGACATAGACATTATCAAATCGAATATAAATATAGAATCTTCAAATGCAGAAGGATTCTCTTTGTCACTGACATGTCATTCTCTGTCTCCTCTGTGTGCTGGATCTCCGGGTGCAGGATGCATGCAGTGAGTTTGGAATTCAAATCGACAGCCAGCTCCAAGGGACCAATCAGGAGGTAGACACCTGGGACCCCCTGAGGTACAGGTTACGACAAGAGAGCATCGCCACGGACTATATCACAGGTACAGGCAGAGATCATTAATCCCTGGTGACAGCGCACTACGTCTTACTTCCTGTCCTGACTACAGAGAGTTCTGGTTGCCACCAAAAGACCTAAAGGGGCTGCATTGTGTGGGCATATCACCTATGACAGGAGGCCATTTTCCTTCTGAAGTTCTGGTAGAAGCATCCCACATTTCCACAATAATTACAATCAGAGCCAATCAGGTAACAAATATTATCAACTGATCCCACATCCTTCTTGGTTTTCAGTCTCTTTTATCCTGATATATAGATTAAGCTGGTTACAACATATATTTCAACAAGCCTGAGGCAGTGCCCCAACAAACATTGAGGACTTCCCTTTAAGATGATCAGATGGTAAAGAACACATTATTTCTGTTATTTAGAGGTTAATATTTTGCTGAATCTAAACAGAGTATTTGGGACATCAGGATTTATGTGGCATAAAAAACTATACTATACTATAGTATAGTTTACTATATACTATACTATACTATACTATACTATACTATCACACACTGCATGCCTTAATGGTCACTTGGGAAAAAGCAAAGAAAGAGAAGACGCAAAGAAAGAAATTCCCAAATCTTTGGTGAAATCCATGCAGGACACATCTTTATATGTAATAAAGGGAGACACAATTCAAAATATTACATGGCTCAGAGGTCCTCAGGGTGTCTAAAGTGTGGAAGAAAGTCTGGTGTACATACATACCTGTTCTGGTCCTGCCCACCGATAACCCCCTTTTTGTGCAAGATTAAAAGGGACCTGTAACAATGTTTTGATTGTGTCATTGAAAAAGACCCATTCTTCTTTACTGGGCTTGATCCATGGTTACCCAGATCATGTTAGCTGAAAAATGATAATTTGCTGTATGCAAATGTGTGTAGATCAGCTGGGTCAAGGGTAAGCCCCCTACAGCTGGTTTGTGGTGTAATGAAATGTTAAAAATCCTCCACTTAATAAGAATTAGCTCTGTCTAACCAGTGTGGGGGGAGGGGGGGTCCTCTAAGATACAGTAACATAGGTAAACATGCCCTGAGGGGACCAGATAAAACTATGACAGGAAATGTCACTTCAAAGTGAAATGTGTGGCTTTATTGTATTGTTTAACCCATTTTTGTTTTGCTTTGTGATTATTTGTCTTTGTAGTGTGTGTGGTTTGTCTGTTTTTTTGATAACTACTTTTCCCCCTTGTCACAATGTTTATTGCTGCTAACGTGAACTTTAATAAAAGTTCTCATTAAAAATCGTCATAATAACAGTAGTAATCATAATGTCATTCCAGCATTATCTCGCCTCCTTGTGGGTTTTCAGTCACTGTTTTCTCTCACTTCCCCAGCACTCTCAGCCATGCACTCCAGACAGATCCTTCCCATGAGGCTGAGAGGCAGGCACAGTCTGCAGAGCCCCCTCTCCAGGTACCCCGCTGTACATGAATCTCCCCCTTTTTTCACCAAGCGCTCCCGCGCTCCTGCGCTGCTTTCTTGCATAGGTTCTGGCTGTTACCAGGATGTGCCAGTGTGCTCTGCTTTTCTACGCTAGCAGTAGCTGCTCTTTTGTAGACCACACCCCTTTGAGGATGGGCTGAAAAAGAGAGAGCAAATCAGAACACATTGCCTCAACAATGGCAGAGCCTTCAGTGTGAGAGAGAGGTGTGGATATCTGGTCCACATATATAATATCTGTAACCATTATGGAAGGATGTCTATGTGTGTGTCACTGTTTGGTGCCAGTGCCATGTAGGGCACAAGATGATGACTATGATGATGATGACAATGATGATTGGTTGTCACTGTGCTTCCAGTTGTTCAACCATCCTGCTGGAGCTAGAGTTCGACGGGGACAGGAATAGTGTGCGTTTCTTCCCAGGGGATCACATTGGAGTGTTTCCTGGGAACTCTGCCCAACTGGTCGCTGGTATTCTCAAGCACCTCCCCAATGCCCCTCCAACCAATCAGAGCCTGCAGTTGGAGTGCCGCTCCAGCACTGATACTGGTACAGCCCATCCACGGTGTCTCACAGAATACAGATTCTCTTAATTGTATTGTATGACTGGTGGCTGTAATGAATAAAAACTACATTACCCAATAGTGTCAGTGGCCCTGCATACAGTGTCTCTAAAAATAACCAAAGGGGAACTGCTTATTAATGTATTCATTGGTATTTCCCAAAGTAGCATTCAGTTCTCTGCATTGACTGAGATGAATAAACCTGGAGATGCCTGAGCAATGTAAATGACCAAGGCTATGCAGCTTCAATGCCAAAGAAGTGACTTTATTGAATTACCAGTGGATAGTAATCTTACACTGCTATTTATAATGCTGATCACCATGGACTGTAAGGATTCGGTTTCTCACAAGACAATACTTCTTATAATAGGGTTTATTTTTCCTTTACACTTTTGTCCCAGTTCAGTTTTATCTAAAGATGTATCTTAGTAGGAAGGTACTTCCTCTTAATATAATAAGATATTATATTATATTATATTATATTATATTATATTATATTATATAAAAATATAAAGAAGTATGTTGGGGAACAACAGGACTCCCTAAAATTAGGTTATTATAATAATCTTATAACTACTCTGACTTTTGGTTCATTCATTTGTGCATCAAATATTCCTGTTTAACATTAATGATGAAAACACTGCATTTATGATGTCATAGATATCACTGATGGGGGTTCATTGTTTTCTTCAATTCATGTGCTCACTAGCAGATGATGCTAAGACCTGGCAGCTGGATGGGCGTATCCCAGCATGCCCCCTGTCCCAGGCTCTGACCTGCTTCCTGGATATAACCACACCTCCCTCACAGAGTCTTTTACGCAAGCTGTCTCAGGTGGCAACTCAGGAGGCTGAGCAAGAGCGACTCGTCATGCTCGCTGAGGTATACACAAAGCTGTCACGCACACACATACACACGTGCACACACAGGCTTATATACACACTCATACACATACATCCATACGCGCACACACACACACACACACACACACATAGTGTACCTCTGTGGGATGATCACTTTACCACAGAGATGCAGATATGAAACTGATCATTTAAAGCACAGTGTCTGTGGTGTCGCCGCCCTGCAGGACTCTAAAGAGTATAGCACCTGGGTGGCGTTTCGCCGGCCCACCTTCCTGGAGGTTCTGGAGGAATTCCCTTCCCTAGAGCCTCCAGCAACCTTCCTGCTGAGCCAGCTCCCACCCCTGAAGCCCCGCCTCTACTCTGTCAGCTCCTCCCCTGACCTCCATCCTGGGGAGCTCCACCTCACCGTGGCTGTTGTCAGCTACCACACGCAAGGTACAAAACAGCTCTGCCCAGATCCACACTCCTGAACTCACTAGTGCCCCCATCAGCCAACAGTAGTGAGCATACTTAAGAAGCATACTCAAGAACTGCTGATTCCATAGTACATGTGTGAACAGGAGGTGGAATATTAATACTACAATGAATATGATTTTTATTTATTGTCTTTTGTACAGCACTTTGTTGTTTTTAAATGTGCTTTATAAATAAACTTGACTTGACATGACTACAGCTTGAGCTAGTAGTGATAATGTAATAATGTGCATAGAAACCATGGTTTGATTTACAACATCAGTAATTAATAATGATAACAATAAAAGTAATAATAGCATAGTGAAATCAGATCACACCTTTTGTATGGAAGCATGAGATAGGTGTTGATTCCACAGTGTGTGTGTGTAAAAGTGACCTCTGACCTCTGACCTCCAGATGGGAAGGGTGTGCTGCATCATGGTGTCTGCAGCACCTGGCTGAACACCATCAGGGAAGGAGACATGGTGCCCTGCTTCATCAACAGGTGAGAGAAAGCAGTGCATTGGCCAGTAATGCAGACCAGTGATGTGGGCTGGTAATGTGGGCAGTCTTTTTGTCATTGTTTCCCTTGTTTATGTTCTCTTTTTTTATTTTGAATCATTTGTGATTCACTGTCTTCATAAATTGCTTATTGCCTGATTGAGTTTCAAAACCTCAGAGCAAACCATTGAAAGCAGTAGCACCATGATCTGTGTGTGTGTGTGTGTGTTTGTATGCGTGCGTGTGTGGTATTTAATTGATGCTGAGTGGGCTGTTTTTATAATTGCAGTTCCGACAGCTTTTGGCTTCCTCCAGAACCCAGCACTCCAATCATCATGGTGGCAGCTGGCAGCGGTATCGCCCCCTTCAGGGCATTCTGGCAACAGCGCCTTCACTATATGCAGAGGACAGGTAATGTGTGTGGGGGCCATTGGTGACATCATACTCAGTACACACCATATCAACCCTCAGCCTGACTGCACCAGTAATGTGAGAGCTAAGATTACGTTTTAGCAGTGATGGCCTTGACAGAGGAGGGCACTGTGTGGGACAGCAGTGCCTCCCTTCACCCTCTGACCTGTGTGTCACTGGCTGTTGCAGGGGAGACAGGGATGCCCATGACCCTGGTATTTGGATGCCGGAGCTCCGATATAGATCATCTGTACAGAGAGGAAGCCCAGGAGATGAGACGGCTTGGAATTCTTAAAAATGTCCTCACGGCCCAGTCATGCCAGATTGGCCAGCCCAAGGTACAGGCGGCAGGTTCACATCCCCAGCAGGGGACACTGCTGTTACACCCTGAGAGCAAGGCACAGTATATCTTCAGCTGTGGGAATGGATGATATGTTTTTAAAAAGTGTGTCCCTCTAAATGAGTGGGGTCTGATTAGCTCATGTTTAATCTGGAGCAGTCTTCCTAGAATATAGAATGAGTGTGATTCACTACAGCTCTCCTAGTTAACCCTAACTCTAACCCTAACCCTAACCCTAACCCTACTTTAACATAACTGTAACCTAACCCCTAACTCCTATGCCCCTCCCACCCAACTGTAATGTGCCTTGCTAATGGGCATGCTGCGCCTTACCTATGCTTTCTGTGATCAGGTGTATGTCCAGGACATCCTGAGGCAGCAGCTGGTGGAGGAGGTGTTCAAGGTGTTGCACCAGGATGGGGGTCACCTGTATGTCTGTGGGAATGTGTGTATGGTTCAGGACGTATCCCAAGCCGTACAGGACATCCTTGGCCACCAGCTGGGCATGAGTCACGCACAAGCGAGAGAATACCTGGCCCAGCTCAAGGTAAAGAGAACCCCCTGACAACAACCTTCACTGTCTATAGTCTATACTAATACAGATGAACTCACTGATGCAGATAAACCCATCTCTTCTCACAATCTCACGCATTGTATAGTTAAACTATAGCTGTACAGTTAAACCCTACTCTCTTAAAATGGCAACACTGAGTAGACAAACCCCTCTCCCCTTCAGTCTTTCACAATGACTACTCAGGTAAACTCCTCTTCTCCTCCAGTATAATTCTGCTTTTGTGAATTTACTCAGAGGTGGTGAACTAAAGCTGCACAGCACCACCTGCTGTACTTTCTGACAATCTTTGACAATGTCTGTACTGAAAATTCTCTTTTCTTCTGATGTCCAAGATGTCCAAGATGACTACTTCTTCCAAAAAAGAAGTAGTCAGTTAGAAAGAAGCTTGCAAGGGGGTTCCATCTTTTCCCACTTTTCTGATATTCTCAGACATTCAGAGCATTTTTCCTCTCATTTTATGTCTCCTGTGCTGGCAGTCTGAGAAGCGGTACCATGAAGATGTATTCGGAGGGACCGTTGAGAAATGAGACGGCCAGTTTATGGTGACGGCAGGCTGGCAGTGAGGTTAAGATCACCTTATCAGTGGCGGAGCAAGACAAACACCACCTGTCCAGTCAAAATCAGTCATGCCCCAATCTGGTCCCTACCCTCTTTCTTTGATTGGCCCTTGGTGTCATGTGTTGATGAGTGATGTGACAGCGAGAGCCACTCATGAGAGTGGGGTTTAGACTCAAAGGGGTATAAAGATGCTCAATGAGACACACTTCCCCAATGAATAGAATCTGTGCAGCAGAGATGTGTATGCAGAGTTCATTCAGAGTATGAAGTTCAGCAGTTCAGCAGTGGCAATTGCCTTCACTGTAGTCTCCCACTGATGCAGAAGCTCCTACGCCTGAGGTGCAGGAAACTAATACTGCAGGACTCCTTCACATTGAACTGAACAATGTTAAAGAGCAAGTGTATATCCTCTGGCCTATATGTATTTAATGCTCATTCGACCATGCAGATACAGTGGTGTGAAAAAATATTTGCCCCCTTCCTGATTTCCTCTTTTATTGCATGCTTCTCTCACTGAATAGTTTCATATCATCAAATAAAATGTAATATTAGACAAGGGAAACCTGATAAAACACAAAACATAGTTTTTAAATCATTATTTCATTCATTTAAAAAAAAGTCACCAATTACCCATATTGCCCCTGTGAAAAAGTAATTGCCCCCTTAGTTTTGAAACAAAGAAATCAACAAACTTTTAGTTGATAATTCAGGTGATTGAACACGGGTAGGCTTGATTGCAGCCAGCCCTGTTGAGTTTAAATGGAATATATATTCTCTCATCAGAGAGAAGTAGTCAACACAAAGATTCTACAGGCACACAATGCCACGATCAAAAGAAATTCCAGAATAGCTGAGGAAAAAATTTGTTGGGATATATCAGTGTGGAAACAGCAACAAAGCCACTTCTAAGGTTCTTGGACTCTACCGAACCACAGTGCAAGACAGTGTCTCCAAATGGAGAAGACTTTGAGTTGTGAATATTCCCAGGAGTGGCTGACCTGCCAAAATTTCTCCAAGGGCACAGCAGCACCTCATCCAGGAAGTCTCAAAAGCTCCCATAAAAACTTCCAAAGAACCTCTCTAGCATCAGCTAAGGGCAGTGTTCATGACTCAACAATTAGAAAGAGACTGTGCAAAAAATGGGCTTCATAGAAGAGTAGCAAGATAGAAGCCACTGCTCACCAAGAAAAACATTAAAGCTTGTCTCACATTTGCTAAAAAGCACCTGTATGATCCCCAAGAATTTTAGGATCATTTTCTATGGCCAGATGAGTTGTGGAGCTTTTTGGAGGGTGCAAGTCTTCCTATGTCTAGCATAAAATGAATACAGCATTGCACTGTAAGAACCTACTGTGAAACATGGTGGTGGCAGTGTGATGTTTTGCTGCCTTGGGACCTGGACAACTTGCTATCATTGGAGGAAGCATGAATTCTGCTATGTACCAGACAATTCTTAAGGATATTGTCTGGCCATCTATGTGTGAGCTGTCCTGCTGGTGATGCAGCAGGACAATGATCCAAAACACAGAAGCAAGTCCACATCTGAAAGGTTACAAAGAAGCTAAATTAAAAAGTTTTGCAGTGGCCTAGTCAAAGTCCTGACCTGAATCCAATAGAGATGATGTGGCAGGACCTGAAAAGAGCAGTTCATTCTCAAAGACCTACCAATCTGTCAGAGTTAAAGCAATTCTGCAAAGAAGAGTGGGCCAAGATTCCTCCACAGAGATGTGCAAGGCTCATATCAAATTATAGGAAATATTTAATTGGAATTATTGCTTCTAAGGGTGGTCCAACCAGATATTAGGTTTAAGGGGGCATTTACTTTTTCACAGGGGTGATATGGGTGTACGATAATGTACATTCACTGAAGGAACAAAATAAACATTAAAATACTGTGTTTTGTGTTTACTCAGGTTCCCTTTGAGCAATATTACACATTGTTAGAAAATCTGAAACCATTCAGTGCTCCAAATAGGCAATAATAGAGAATATCAAGAAGGGGGAAAATACTTTTTCATGCCACTGTATATACATTATAATGACAGGAAACATGACAGCCCTGAAATGCTCCTTTAGAATCCATAACACCAGGACTTTTTATTTTAATAATGTTTGGTTAGTTATGGCAGGTCTGGCAGGCACTGGAGTATGTTATTCAATTCATAAAATAGGTTACTTCCAAGACTTCAAGGGACTTACAGACACGCTTCTTCTCACTGTGTATTCAGGCATCTACTGATTCCTTTTCATACCACTGAGACATCAGTGTGTCTGCCTATGGAGTGGAGAATGTTACTTGTATTTCTCTCTCTCTTTGTATATATATACTATATGACTGTCTCTATATGATTACTTCTGTTTCAGCTTTTCTCCCATGTAATGGTTTTGTATGTCCTTTTTTATTTTTTATTTTTTATTCATTGTAATGCTTATTTTAACTTTTTAAACTGGGTGTTTAATATTATGGTAAGGGAACTGTAAGGATGATGCAGTATCTGAAAGCAAGGGATTCTTGCCCCTGTATTTATTTTTTATGCTGCATTTTTGTGATGTTTGCCTTTTATTATTATTTTTATTTTCACACCTTGGTTTCACATGTGATTGTATCTCACCACAAAAGATTCATATGTTGCAGAACATCAATGTTAAATTCCATGCTGCCTTTTCTTTCCACAATAGCAAGTATCTTTTTTATGTGCCCTTTATTTAAGCAGGAAAAGTATGTGACCAAATGAAAACACTAAAAAAGCTTTAATGTGTTAACCATGACCATTCTTGTGACCATGTATCAGGGTGTTTGCCTTAGTATGAGTATAATTAATATTTGCACTGCACGTGTTTCTTCTGTGTTTCACTTTGGATAAAAGAGTCTGCAAAATAAAGCAATCATTTTTATTGAACTTTGTTTCTACTCCCTTTATATTACACAGAGTTTGTAGAGAGCCTAGATTCTGTTCATAGGAGCTGATCCTAGGTCAGTTTATGTCACTTTTCTGTCACCTGGCACATTTCGTTTGTGAGCAGTCATATGAAAATTAGTGATCTGAAACGGTTCCTGTACATATGTTAAACAAGTATGTTGTTCCATGGACGGAAAGAGCTGCATTGCTCAATGTGTCAGTGAAAAGCAACGTGTCAGACAGGAGCACTTTCACTGGAACAGTAAAAAATGTCATTTACAAATACAAATTTTAGGGCTTTACCGCGTTATTGGTGTGACAGTCACTGGAGCGGAACAGTTTGCTGCCGTTTCCAACTACGTTATTGGAGAAATTTCGTTTCTGTAGTGTTTATACCAAAGCGGCTTCCGTAGAAAGAAGAGGCATAGAAAGGATGTTGGTAGTCACGCTGGATTTCCGCTTGTTTCCTGTGCCCCGCTAAAGCATGTAGCTAGCCAGAAAGGATACCTAATTAAGCTGTTGTGTCATTGGTACAAGGAAAGGTGTTTTTCTGCAATGGCTGGCAGCCGGCTTGAAAAGTTTGGCACGGTGTTTACACGGTAAGTCCATGCCTCATACCGTTTCACAGCTGTACTTAGTTCACTACCTATTTCCCAAACCATTCTCCTGTCTAGCTAGGAGTCAGGGGGATCAGTTCAAGGTTAGGTAAATTTCAGACATTAAACATTATGTAGATTTTTTCACGAATGGTTTTTTTCTTTGTCCCAGCGAGTGACATGTTTGGTAAACTGCTTGCACCTGGCTAGCTGCAGAAATACTGATTGCCTAGATAGGCAGCTATTTTGCTGTATCGTAGCTAACCTAGCTAGCTGGCTGACATAACAGGTGGTGAGTACACCACGCTAGCTTGCTAGTATCTTATCTGACTTACCAAAAATAAGAGCGTAGAACCGTTAGCTTCTACCAGCACTGTTGATTATAACTGTGTCAAACTAGCTAACGTTAGCTAGCTACTTGCTGTTTACTGACTTGTCGTCCTTTATAGTTTGCCAGCAAGGTGGATATTGATGTTTTAATGTTTACATTATATTTTGCATTACATGCATTTAGCAGACGGTCTTATCCAGAGAGACTTCCAGCAAAACAGAATAAAGGTGTATGTATTCAATTTAAACTAGCTAACAACATTCCCAGACCAGTGAGTGTGAGCATAACACTATTCGAGACCTAATTTGTTCAGCCTGACGGAAGCCAAGTATACTACGATACAACAGTCCCTAGAACACAGAATCCACATCACAATACTACATGTAAAATAAGTATCAAATACTAGAGGAAACAGGTTTTAGGGAGCGGGAATTGAAATGGAACTGAGATGCAGTCTGAAGAAGTGGGTAAAGAAGTCTGCTAAATAAATAAATGTAAATGTAAATGTAAAGTGGGTCTTCAGTCTGCGTCTGAAGATGGCCAGTGATTCCGCTGTCCTTACCCGCTTGGGGAGTTCATTCCACCACTGAGGGAGCAACAGTACAGATAGGGATCGTGTCTGCCCATTTATTGTCAGCCCATCCATATACAAGTATACAGTAGGGTTGAAATAATGTTTCCCTGGGACCCCTGGTGCTACATTCAGTCAATGAATAAATACAAAATAGACAAAATAACAAGACAATAAATAGACAAGATAACAAGACCTGTCATTTGCAACACTGCTGTTTATTTGACGAGCAGTGTTGCAATTTGTTTTGGATTTTGTGATTCAGTGACTGATATATAGTAATAATAATTGGCTTCCATTGTCTAGTCAGGTTGCAAAAGTTAAATCATGCTCACTGGTCTAGGAGTGTTAGCGTGGTCTGACACTGTTGCTCACTCAACTTTAATGGATACACTAATGTTCTGTTGTGCATGAAGTCGCTCTGGATAAGAGCGTCTGAATGTAATGTAATATAATGAAATGTCACTACTGTAATGTTAATGCTGTGTTTGCAGGGTGCGGGACTTGATGCGGTCTGGTGTCGTGAAACAGAAGGACAAGCCCATTTGGTACGACGTGTACACCGCCTTTCCGCCAAAGAGGGACCCTCTGTACGTCAAACCTCAGATCCAGAGATATGGAAAGGTGACGGATACAGTTCCCGAAATCTTCTACAAAGAGGATGCGGTCAGAGCGTAAGTTGATTTCGGAACTGTCCGATTCGTTTGAGGCTTATTAGTTTATTTGACAAAATGGAAATGGTCACTTGAGGAATGGACGTTACGGGTTGAACATGGGGTAATGTTCTGAAGTTGAGATGAAGTTTTGTTTGACGGTGACAATTATGGAACTGATTATTCCATTTTATAATAGTGCATACATTTCAAAACCATACCCCTTTTTCCTCGAGACAGTCCATATCGGTGGTCAGCGTATTGATATTGTGTTTGACCACCACATAATGGACATTTGATAAGTGGCTTTTGGTAGCCGGGTTGTGTATCAAGTAGTTACGTTGGTAATTTATAATCGCACTAGATGGCGCTGTTGGTCCTTGATACATTGGTACTGGGTTGTTGTAAGGGGCATTACCTGTGTGACTGTCTAATAAAGTGTTTGTAACTGTTACCCTCAGGAAATTTTATGAGATGTATGGAAATGGACCAAAAGCTTTTGACCTCAGCAAAGCAAACTTCATATCAACCTGCCAAAGGTAACTGAAGTAAAATCTTGTGTCTTTGTGTTATTCCCCTTTCCCTTTGTGAAGGTTTAACAACAATGATCTCATTGGTGAACCAATCTTAAAATTTGTTGGTGATCAATGTTGTGAAGGTTCATAGTCTATAATTCTAGGAAGGTATCTCCTTGCTGTGTATTAACCTGTGTGTGTGTGTGTGTGTGTGGGTGTGGGTGTCCATTTGTCTGTATGTGTGTTTGGTTTTGTGTGTTACGTTGTGCAGGTTTGTGGAGAAGTACTATGAGCTGCAGTCACAGGGGCAGCTGGAGGGGGACGCTCTATTTGAAGAGGCTGGGAGAGCACTACTTGCTGAGGGCATCGTTCTGAGGAGGAGGGGCAGCTCTATGGTGAGTATGAGGACTCCAGGGGAGGAACTGGACAGTGAGAGGATGAGCTGTGGATGAGATGGCCTTTTTGGACAGATCAGCCAGAGCCTGCTCAAACCTAGCATGAATGAAATGTGAAATCCTGATTTGGCACACTTTATGGCCTTAGTTTTTTTTGACAGGCATGTTGTTAGGTGTTTACCATGATGGCGATTTTTCACAATATCATTGACTGAATGAATCTGCTGTGATACAGTGTGTCACACACCTCTCTTGCTTTTCATTCCACAGGATGAATTATATAGGGCCTGGTTCATGCCACTGTAGTACTGTTAGTCATATAGGCTGCATATTCAGAGAACTGTCACTGGAGGATGTAATTTTGCACAGGTGTAACATATCTTCAGAATTTTGTATCAGGTCTAAAGTTCTGTTTCCTGTACCGGTTACAATCTCAGTATGAGCTGTTAGGGTTGTTTTGTTTTGGAGGCATTGGTTTTTTTGGTTAGTTTGGAATGTCATTCGGTCACACAGTGCTTTCATGAGTTGTGTGTCTCCCCCCGACCTACAGGTGGCACCAGAGGACAGGGACCCTGTGCTGGAGATGAAGCTAACGGACATGCTGGCTGAGCAGCAGGCGGATGCTCCAGGCACGGTGCAGACAGAGGGGGAGCAGACGCATGAGCAGACTCCCGCGACGTCCCACTGATGTGCCACACTGCCCCAAAAGCAACAGACCCCCCCACGTCATGATCATATTCAGCCATCAATCACAGTGCGTGCTCATTTGCTGAGAAGGCAGGGCAGGTGTGGAAAAGGGGTGCATGATGAAGGTGTTCTCTTTGGCCTCCCCCTTCCTCCTGCACCCCCCCCCCCCCCAACCCCCACTGAACATTTTTTGACTTTTTTGGCTCAGTGTGGCCACCATAGTTGATAGTGCTGTAGGCATTCTGTGTGGTCTGTGTATTTAAATCCATGTGGAATGAAGTGACCCAACAGCAGCCACCACCTTTCTGTTCCCTCTGGATTTTCCCTGCAAGCACACAAACACCATGCAAGACCCCACATCAGTGTTTTTTTCCTCTGGTAATGATTGGGGCTTGGATTGTTGAAACTGATCTGGGATGGGCTGTAAAAGGCACAAAGTTGGAATGTGGATCTTTTCAAATGCAGCGAGGGCCAGGCATGATTGTTCCTTCTGTAAAGCCAGGACTTGTCATGAGCAGCCTTCGAGCAAAACTGCAAAATAAAGTTGTCTTTGCTCTGTAATCCAACGATTTCTATGTTTGTGTCTCCCAACCAGTAGTATAGTAGTCACCTGCTGCCGGTGAAGTGTTGAATTGGAATGGACCATAGCAAAGTGATGCGTGAACAAACATTTAATGGTACTCATCAACTGAAATTGCATGGTGTCCGTGGGCTGTAAATTGTCAGTAAAGCAGTTCAAGAAATGTGCAGTCGTTATGGGTGTTTCTGATTTTGTCAACCCCCCCCACCCCCCCGCCTGCTGCTGTCCAACATCCTGAACACTGCTCGGAGAGGACTGGAAACCGCCAGCCAATGTCGGTTTCAGTACCACCACAGCTTCATATGTGTCTTGAAAGGTGCTCATACAGTTCAGATGAAGTGGCAATGTTAATGCCATCCTTATTCTCCGAGAAATGACACTGATGGCATAACCTCCTTTTTTCTTTTCCTCTCCTATTGCTAGCATTTCTCCCCACTTTGCTGAGCCTTTAGGCTCTGCACCGCCTATCGTCACTATCCCTGTGCCCAATGACGGTGTGTCCGCCAAAGCCACAGCGAGGTTGCGACCAAAACGAGAATCGCTTTCGAGATGTGTTTGTAATAACCGTGATGCGCTTCTGCGAGCAGTTCGCACCGTAAGCGATCTCAGTCATAAAGATGAAGACTACTCGGCCAGGTCGGCAGATTGATTTAACAACATCCTGTTAAAGAATGGGAAAGGAATAGCTGTCAGTAAAGACAGTTGTAGCGGTATAAATCACTTTGAAAGCAATACTGCATATTAAAACAATTATGATTATGTTAGAATTACATATGTGTGTATATTTTCTTTCTTCTTGCTTGCATATTTTCTGCGTCTGGTCTGGCCTAAAAATAGCTGTGCTGAAGCCACTGCTGTTGGGAGAGCAGACACGAAAGAAAGGATTTCGGCAGGGGAGGAAACGAGAAGTGTGTGTGTGTGTGTGTACGCACGTATATGTTTTTGTATCTGTGTATGTATGTGTCTAAGTATGTGTTAGCCATGGCTCGCCGCCTCGTGAGCGCTGAGGGTTAAAGGCTATGTCTATTGTTTAAATTGGTCTGATACCTCAAACTCTGCTTAAGCAATGGACAAGTATTACCCGCTCTGTGTGTTTACTATTACCAACGCATCGGGGACAGGGACGTGTTTCAGCCTTATCTGTCACTCATTCCGACTGCTGACTGTGGTCAAACCGCAGAAACGCATGGTCCTCTTGACCATCTGTTGTAGCCAAAAAGCAGAAATGCATGGCCCTCTCAACCTCCTGCTGTGGTCAAAATGCAGAAACTCGTGTTCCTCTTGGGCTCTCGCTGCGGTCAAACGCAGAACCGCAGTCTACTGTTTCCGCTGTAATGTCGGTTTTAACTAGGCACATTCGTCGGCACAGACAGCAATGCCTGGATTGCCCGATAGACCCGATGATCAACTGGGGTGCGTATGGACACTGCATATCTGCTTCCGTATCTATGTGGAGATGAGGCACTCCACAGCGCGGCGAAAGTGTTAACCACACATGCTGTTTGGAAGGGGAGTGCCAAACAAGCAGCTGCACTCTTCAATCCCCAGACCGCAGTCTTCCCAATGCTTCCTTTGAAAACCTCATCTCAGGCAGGTAATGAAGCTTCTTTTTCTGGCAAGGACCTCGTCGTTATAAACGGTGCCGATTGAGAACGGAACGGAATTTAATTGATCAAAAGGAAAACTTTTGTCACTCGCGAGATTTAAAATCATAATACTACAAATCTGAGATGAAGCCGGTTGGCAATGCGGGGGAGAGGGAACGATGCCAGAAAACGGCGGTTAATATGAGGCATCACAGATCAAAAGGCGCATCGAGTAAGGAACCCAATAAGTTGCGCGAGAGGCAATGGTCGGGCTTGGCTATGGCGTCAGATTTGTGTCAAATGTCGCGAGCGCATAAAACATGCTCACGAGCAAATTATATTATTTCACTCACGCAGATATTAACTGCCACTCGCACGATATAAGTTCTATATAAGTTCAAATTCAGCAACCAAGCGCACAAAGCAGCCACCACACGCGAGTGTGTTTCTGCATGGCGAGCGCTGGAGGGCATACGCGCTCGCGCGGGTTAACTCTGCTCTCGAAGTTGAGTTCTGCTCGCGCGAATCGACCTGACTTTTGACAATTTGTGGGCGGAAACCAAGGGAGGCACTGGCCCTCGTAGGGCTGATACTGATAGATGGCTTCGTCTAACAACCCAGCACTTTACTTTGAAATTTGGATGGAACATGTAAATAGCTAACGTTAGCTAATTAACGTTAGCTATGCTTCCCCTATCATTCAGCCGATTGCATGCAATAGAACAAACGTTAAGTAACGTTAACGTAAGTATATTGCTGGGTTGTTAGACGAAGCCATCTATCAGTATCACTTACATGTAAATCTTCAGGTGTCGTCGCCATCGTTTCGTCCACTGTGTCTTCAACTCCGAACTTGTCAGGGCTCAGTTATTTGTAATAACAAGCCTCTGGCCAAACTGTCTGCCTGTTGTTAACGGAAGCTGTCAATCAAGGTACAAGGAGGTCGTGTGGGTGTGGTGGCGTTGAAATCATCAGCAGAAACTCTCTTGCGTGTGGTGGCTGCTTTGTGCGCGAGAACTTATATCGTGCGAGTGGCAGTTAATATCTGCGCGTGTGAAATAATATAATTTATTGCGAGCATGTTTTATACGCTCGCGACATTTGACACAAATCTGACGCCATACTTGACAGCGGAGTATCTGCGGACACAGCTGGACCGACAATTCAAAGCAACGTCCTGCAGTAGAACAACGTGCAGATTAGACTGACTGCGCCGCCTCTAAAACCCGTCAGTGTTGGAATTTCGCAAAAAATGGGGTTAGGGTACAGGCGAGGAATCCATGTCTTCGGTCAAAAACCTTAATACAGGTTATGCTCGTTTGGTTCATTTTCTTTCAGAATTGTGGTCCGCATTTGTCTCATTTCTGTTGCCTCGTGCGGCAGGGGTCTGTGCTCTCAACATTTTTGCTGAAAAATGGATTTAAACAGTTCTTTTCTTGGGCGCATTTTCATTTTTCCCTTCATTTATAACTGCAATGGGAATAGACTCCCCCCTTGTCTTTTTTAGCTCAACTCTTTTATTGTCTTTTCCCTTCTGGCCCCGCTCCTGTCACAAAGATATCTCATCTTCCTCAGCATTAAACCGGCTGAGGGTCTGAAAGCCGCTTAATTGTTTCGCTTTCCCATTGTCCGCGATAAGGAGCTGCCTGTCAATCGCCGTGACGGACAGCTTTCAAATGCAACCCCTATCGCTGCGTACGAGGCGGAAGGAGGGGGTTTATCGGGGGGGCTGATATCCCGTGGTGAATATTTACTATAAATTCTCTCTATTCCCGTATCTCCTGCCATCAGCCCCATATTCAATAGCTATGTCTTCCGATAACAGGAGAGACTTTAAAAACACCAGGACTGCTCCCCCTTGTTTCTCAGAACTGAAGGACTTGTGAAGTGTGACTGACTCTTGGAGAGCAAAGTGCCTTTAGTTAGTCTTTGCTGTGCTCTGTTCTGTTTTTGTTTGCTTGCATCATTTTGTGTTAGCGAAGGGTGGCTGGCCTCCAGTATTCAATTATGCACTGACGCATGTAAAAATGAGGGCGTGGATCTTATTTAGATGTGTAGGGCTTTTGCATTTGACTTTTTTAACAATGCAAATCGTCAGGATAACTGTTGAAGCCCTACTTTATATGCTTATTTGATCCTCACAGCTTTGACAGACACAGACAGACAGACAGACAGACACACACACACACACACACACACCTCACTTGTGCTGTTTCGAGAGACTGGGAGAGACAGTGTTGACTGCCAATCATGGGATATTGATTGGCTCGGAGAAATGTCATTGCGGCCTCAAGCTATGAGAATTTCACAGTCTGAGAGGGGTGATGGATTGCCCTTCAGCTGCCACTTGGTGGCGCTGTAAACTCCCATTTCTGAAAGGCCCCCAAAGCCCATCTGTGAGCAGTTGTCACTGTAGCAAATTGAAGGGCAGTTGCTTGTTGCCGTGTACTTCCTATTTAAATGATCTCGTCAATATTTCCCCCAGCCCACCCCCTCCCTCTCTCCTCAGAGTGCCTGATCCCCCCCACCCCCCACCCGCTGCTTTAAGTTTGATGTTGAAGTGAAGTCTATAATGCAACGGAGGGAAAATGACCATGAAATGTGAGCCGTGTGGAAAGCAACGCATTTGCCGTCAATGGAGCGCGTTCAGGAAGATGCTCTGATTGCCTTGCTTCCACCCCGTCACCTGCTACAGAACATTCTACATACAGAATGAACCATGTGTGTGCATGTGTACATGTGCTCGTGTGTGTGCGTGTGCATGTGCGGGTGCGGGTGCGTGTGTGTAAGCATATGCATGTGTGCACATGTGTGTGCATGCATGCTTGCGTATGTGGGTGTGTGTGCATGTGTGTGTGTGTGTGTGTGCGCGCGCGCGTGCTTGTTTATTTGCATTCTCTCGATTGATGCTTAAGTTGAAGAGGCAGGCAGAAAGCGGGAGCCCGTTCAGCTGATCTCAGGTCAGCTCTTTCGGGACAGAGACCCAGGTGGACAGAGAATGGGAGAATAAGAGGCGTGAAAGTATTGAATCCAGGGCGGCGCGAGGGTCGCTCATGCGGAGCACGCCAGAAAATGAGTGCCTTCTTATTTATTTATTTCTAATGCTGGACTTTGAGAGGCTCATTCTATAAACAACCCCCCCATATAAAACGAGAGAATGAATAAATAAGTGAGTCCCCATGACAACCCCCATGAGGATGGTCGTCACGGCGTGCAGCATCAGCCCCCTCTTCCCTCTTTAAAGCTATGACCAATGGCTCTGCCTGTATGTTCCTTTGGCCACGCTCAGAGCTCTACTGACAGGGGAAGTTTAATTTAACTTTAAATGTAGTCTGAGTGTGCTCATTCGAAGGGGTGCTGGTCAGTCTCCATTGCTTGCTTTGCTGCCACTCCCCTATGCAGGGGCTCGGTTAGGTGGAAGTCTTTTTGAAGGTACACCGTGTTTTTACATTACTTTACATTATCATTTAGCAGACACCATTATCCAGAGAGACTTACATAGTCTAAAATGTTTGCATAATACATTTATACAGCTGGATATTTACTGAGGCAATTGTAGGTTGAGCACCCTGTCCAAGGTGTTCCACAGCAGCGGTGTTCCGGCAGGGAATTGAACAAGCAACATATCGGTTACGAGCCCTACCATACTGCATTGAGATAAACAGCCACTGTTACCAATTTGGAGTAGGAGATGCCACCAAACCTCTGAGACACTGTCATGAATAGAGTAGCCTATATGTGTCCTTTCTCCAAGCTTGTACCCCCTCTCTCTCATTCTCTCTCTCATTCTCTCTCTCTCTCTCTCTCTCTCTCTCTCTCTCTCTCTCTCTTTCTCTCTCTCTCTCTCTCTTTCCTCATGCTAATTCCGTCTCTGAGATTAAGCCTTCTGCTGAATGCTAAATGGTGCTGAAGGCTCCCTGGAAGGCGGCCGTCCGCAGGTGGACGGAGATGGAGCACCAGTCACGGCCTGTGTCGGTCTTGTCGCGACCGTGTCCCAGGGGCTGACCTGGGTGGCTCGTGTGCTTCGTGAAATGCATCATTATAATCAATGACAGATCAGGCCTCCTGGCACTGGAAGTCCTTTTAGAAACACTGCTCCCTGTGCCCCGTGTAGCCCCTGGCACTTTTGAGGACATCTGGTGTGGCAGTGTGGTGGTCAGGGTATTGATTGCGGCCTCCTTGTCCCCCCCCCCCCCCCCCCCCCAGAAACTCCGCCTCCCATCCAAATCTATTCGTTCCTGCCACTCGAAGACTCAGCGAGACGCAATCGCCGTGACTTCAGGACACGCTTGGATAAACAAGGTCACGCTGCCAGCACTGCAGATCTCAGCAACGGTGCACTTCCCCACTCTCTCCTGTCTCTCTTCTCTCCCTCTCTCCTCTCTGTCTTTCCTTTCTCCCTCTTTCTCTCTCTGCTATTTCTCTCTCCTGTTTCTTCTCTCTCCCTCGCTCTCTCTCCCTCTCCCTCTCCCTCTCCCTCTCCCTTTCACTCTCCTGTTTCTCCTCTCATTTCTAGCTCTCTCTTCAGTTTCTCCACTCTCTCTCTCTCCCCCCCTCCTTACTTTCCTCTCTCTGCTGTCACTTTCAAGAGCAGCTCTCTTAACAACTGTATGAGAAAAATCAGCTCATCAAGAATTAAGTATCAACAATGAACACATGGAGCAACTGATATAAAGAAAACGGCTTGGAAAAAACACAAGCCATTGAAAAACACCAATCTCCAATGCATCACATCTTCCACAGATCAGTGCCCCTATAACTGTGAATCAATACATATGCCTCCATGTGGGATAAGAAAGGGCTTAACCCCCACACCACAGGAGTGGCTCTCTTCTTCACTGTCGGCCACAGTGGTAGCGGCCAGATAAAAAGCTTTTCCTGCTGATTGCCATCTCTTCACCGCCAACACCCGTGATCTGGGTCAGTGTAATTTGCTCTGTAGGCCTGTTCATTTCAGACAGCATTAAAATGCACAGAGTGAAAGCAGACCACACTGCTCCCCCCGTCACCTACAGCTAACCTTTCACATGATACAATTCCAAATAATTGGCCTGATAATTAATCCTTGGGAAAATGGCTTGCTAACAAGTGTAAATTGCACATAACAGGCTTTGGCTTAAGCCTGCTTTTTAAAAAAATCAAATCAAGAGTTCAAACTTAGACTTGAAAAGCCTGAAGCATACCCTACTGAACTGCACCTTTAGACTGTGTAGTTTGTCCCAAAGCATTCCACTGCTCAACCACATCTTTAAACCCTATTGACTGGACCAGACAGCTCCCTGGCTCAACCCTGTCGATTGTCCTGTCCCAGTGGTGCGGTTTCATGGGTGTGATGTCCGAGTTCAGGTAGGGCTCGAGTTTGGGTAGCAGTGAGGACAGACCTCCCATTGCAGTCTGTCCTCATTTTCACTGATGACAGAGGAACGGGTTTGGTCAGGATTTGGTCGGGCGCTGACGCTACAGGTTTGGTGCCACATGGTTCCTTCACCGCACACTGAACGCAGCCCCCAGGGGTTTGTAATGCAGTAGAACTGTTACACAACCAGGCTGTCTGTTTTGGTCTTGTTCCAGACTAGTTTTCAAGGGCAGTGCCTATCAATTTCAAGTATTTGAATGACTCACACATAAATATTTTGGATTTGTGTACTTATTAGAGTGTTGTATAGATTGTCTGTGTTACTCAGTGATTTCAAAACAGATCAAATTGTTGTTAGTTAAGTCAGAAACTGTGTTTTGTCTGCTTGACAACAGCGTAGGTGCAGCCATGTTAATGTAAGATAAGTTGCACTTGAGTTCCTGAGTGGTCTGGGTTTGAAACCAGCAGCACAGAGAGTTGGCTGGGATCCCATAATGACTGAACAAACTGGCCTCCTCGAGGACTGCAAGCAGAAGATGTCATGATAATACAAGTTGGGTGAAAAAGGGAAAAATGTTTCTAAAGATGTAAAGATTTCTAACATAATCTACACTTGATTGTGATGTTTATCATGCATACTTTTATTCCTCCAGCTCTCTAAATGTGATATATTTCTCTCTTCAAATGATTTTTAAATGTGCCCACTCAGTATGTGTTGATGAGTCCCCCTTGTTCTATCCTTATTTCTTTTTTAAGTGCTGAAATTAAAAATCTTTCAAGAAAATGGACATAGAGTTTTTCTTCAGAACAACGAAACAATTAGGAAAGGCAATTTAATTTGACGAACAAACACTGCCAAAAAAACAGTGTTGATTTTTCCCCCAATTTCTTTGTTTTGTTTTGCTGACACATTTAGAAAAAGAAATGCTTGTCTGTGTTGTAAGTGAACGGTTTCAAGGTGTTACAGGCTGAAAACAGTACTCAAGCACACAATTATTTGTATATTTTCCAAGGTTGTTCCTGACTTCCATCAATATGTGAGAGAATACCTCGCTCAAATTCACTCTAAAGTACTTAACGCTGTTAGCAGTCTTAAATTAAGATGGAGTTTGCGGCTGGAGTATCTCCGCTGCGGAACACGAGGAGTATTTTGTGGTGCATAGCGGCTCTTTCCATCGCGGTCATAGCTTTTAATTATGATTGGTGTGTTTATTGTTCACCAGAGCAGAACACATTGCTGTTAGCTTGTTTTGCCTCGTCTAATCTAATTGGCACATTGTCACAAAAGTAATTATCTGTCATTTATATTGATGCCATAAGCACGAGTCACTCTGCACCTGCCGCTGTCAGCCTGCCTGGAAATTAATCAAGATTCAGCCCGGTGTCCCGGTTCGGCACTCGGCGAGGTGAGGAATCCCACGGCCAAGAGACGCCGCACAGCCGTCGTCTGCAAAGCCTGTTGGGAAAGAACTAGAGTACGCTGGCTGTCCTGCCAGACACAATATAGTGTAGGAACACACCTCCACTTTCAGAGGCGGAGCAGGAACATGGAAGCCTCCTAGAGACCAGGAATGAACCCGTTCTTTTGGATGCTTTGAGTGTAATTGTTGCTACCAGATGTCAATTAAGGTGAATAAATGATTCTAACAAGGGAGTATGCTTCACAGACTCTCACAGGAAACCACCCAGGAGGTGTGGCTTGACACGATTGACAATGAAATATCTATGCAGATACGCGTGTCCTCTGTACACACCTGAAGAGGTGAACTTGAGAGCCAGGTGTGTTCATAGTATAAGAGGTTTCACTTGTGGTAGACTCCAGGGAATGGTGCCTCTATCCTCCTCATCTCAATCAAAGAGTAACTTTATTCTACACATGATATCATGGATGTATAATATAACTCCACACATGTTAGTGTTCACAGGGTTGTGGGAGTGAGGTGTCATGTAGCCCAGTATGGGTGGAACTAACCAAGCTTACTATGGACTCACTCACCTGAATGAGTCATAGTGGTTTGTGATGCAGAGACTTTTGATTGGTTGATATGAGCCAGTGATTGACAGCATATATTAGCTCCACCCATCATGGACATGAAGCCTTACTCTCTGGTCATTGAGGAAAATGTTGTCAGTGCCTCACTCTCAAGGGTGTTTTTAGGCACTGTGGGATTTGCCTCTTTAGCGCTCCTCTTCTGTCTCTCTGTCTGTCTGTCCATATACAGTAGGCATGAGTTTATTGACGTTATCACTGTTTGCCCTCTGGTGTCTGTTTACCAGCTGAGCGCTTTTTTCTGCACAGCAATGTTTAAAATAGCACACGTGTCACCTCGCCTGGGCCACACCACCTGGGTGATCGCGTTGCCCCTGGTGGCCGAGGGCGCTGTTGGTAACGAACTGGAGCCGCCCGATCCCCGCCCCTCCCATCACTATGCCCTGCCAAAGAGGCATCCTTCAGAGCTCATTCCGCATTAATGTTTGCAGAGAAGGATTCCGCCGCCGCCGCCTCCCGCGGGGATGGGCTGAAGACACTTGGAGGGCCGGATAATGAGAATCTTTAATATCAGCCGTCTCGCTCGACCGCCGGTGAGATTGTTCCGGCCCAAAGTCCGCCACGCGCTAAAAACACTATTTATTTTCTAACATGCATGCTGCCGCCTCATTTCTCCCCTCTTTTTTTCTTTTCTTCTGTTCATTTCCACAGGGGGAGCGCCTTGGCTGTGTCCTTGCCAACGCTCCCAGCAGCTCCTTGCTGTCGAGTTCTGATGGGAGGCTCGGCAGGGCGGCCGACCTTGCGTGCATGTTTGCATAAGTACACAGCAAAGCGTTAGTGTACAGTAGACTCAGAAGCAATGCGACATGAGCAATGAGACACCTTCCCGCCATCGTCATCACACAGGAGGGTTTTTTTCCTCTACATTTCCTTTCCATCCCATGAATAACATTAAAAATTGAAGCCGTTGGAGGAAGAGGACAGTGATGAAGCCGTTATTATTAATTATGGTTCTGAATAAATAATGCGTCACGTCTGGAGCCTCACTCCCGCACATTTGCTCCTCAGCTGACGGATCCTTCAAGGGGTGGCGCCATGTAGTGCTGACACAGGTTCCTTTGTTCTCCAGTCCGCACACTTTTGTCTGAAAACTTACTTTTAGCAGCTGTGCTTTGGCCTTTAACCTCCTCTCCTTTTAATCCATGTACTGTAGAGGGAGTACCTCGCTTAATGTGGACTGAAACTCAAACAACCAAGGCCACGCCTATTCCTACTCTTCACTATGAAGCCACGCCTATTCCTACTCTTCACTATGAAGCCACGCCCATTCCTACTCTTCATTGGTAGACCAAGCCCCTTCCCACTCTTCAGTGTGAGGTCACGGCCATTACCAATCTTCACTGTGAGGCCACTCCCGTTCTTACTCTTCATCAGTACATTATACCCATTCCTACTCTTCATCAATAGGTCACATCCACTCCTACTTACCCTAGCACATACACAGGCATGTCGAGATCCATGTTGAAATACTGTACTTAATGTTGTTTCAGCTCTAGGATGTCTGCACAGCACCAGGCCTTCCACATCCAGTCACTGATTTCCCCTGGAAAGTTTTCTGTTAACAGCTTACACCTCCTCCATGCTGACCTCTCAAGATGTATTTTGCCTTCCATGTGTATTTTTCACACCTTTTTTACCTTAGTGTTGCTCTTGTGTTTTCATTGACCATGGGTGTTAAATCATCCAGGTTAATTTTTTGGGTAAGTTTCTTAGGCTTTGCCAGGGTCCTCCATTGGATGATGAAGCTGGTCATAGCTTTTCACAAACTAGGAAGGACCAGTTTGTTGGGTGGGCAGAGAAAGAAAGAGAAAGAAAAAACTGGAAGATGCTCTTCTTGGACAGAGGTGTTAAACAACAACATGATGCATGCTGTAGAGTCAGAGTGGAAGTTGTCTGTGATAAAATTATCTGGCTGTGATGGGTAGAGGGCCAAAAGAAGAGAAGCCAGAGGTCTGGAAATCTGACTGGCCACTGACTTCACAGACGTCCAATAAAAAAACAGTTTCTGTGGAAATGGTGATGAAGGACAATTTTCCTGCCCTAAGCCATCAGCCAACAAAGGGCTAAATATGTTAAAACATTAACATTTTTATAAATGGATGTGAACATCTGGAGTTGAACATTTTAAGTTCTGTCCAGAGCATCAATTCATACCAAAAATACGGTTTTGATCTCTGCATAACTTCTGAAATCCGTCTTTGGTGTTTTACAAACGCCCTCTACTAGTCATTGCCAGAGGCATATTCAGTACTGAGATCATCGGTAGAACATTTGAAAATGCAGTAATTACTTGAATTATGTTTTACCAAGCTGTTGCTGTTCTGTAGGGTACCATTACATCAGAGATGAACAGGTTCATTTTGTTGGCTTTGCATTTCTATAGGTCATCCACACAGCTTCTTAAGTACAGTACTTCCCAATTAATTACATTTACATTTACATTTATTCATTTGGCAGACGCTTTTATCCAAAGCAACTTACAAGTGAGGTAGAGTACAACACAAGCAAAAAACATAAGGAGTCAACAAATTTAGAAGCGCTGCATAACTAGGTTTCAACTGGTTGTTGGCCAGACAAGGAACAAGCTAGCCAGTAGAGATAACGAATGTGTTAACGAACCAGCAGAATTCCCTCTAGAAGTCCTTTAAACACCACAGGCAATAATTCTACGAGGTTCACATTTGTTTTTGACGCCTTTTAGAAGAAATACGTTTTTCTGTGCACTTTGGGCTCCTGCGGTTAGGCTGTTGTTCACTCTGACCTCTTATGCTTTGTTAAGTAAATCTTTAAATGGGGCAGGAGGAAAAAAAGGATGTTGCCTAAATGTTTCTATGGTGAAAACAGTCAATGATACATCTAAATGGTGCCACACGAATGTTTCTATTGTTGCAAATGCTAGAGAAAACCAATATCATTACAGTTTTATGTTACGACAATCTTATAATAAGAAGTATTTTCTGATAATAAAATAGCAAGAAAAAAACGTAATCAGCTGTGCTGCAAGCTGTTTATGGCCACAACAGAGCCAACATGGCTCTCAGCGCCGTCTTTACCCATGTCTGATTATGATAAATGGCAACTGAGTAATGTGCAGCCTAGCAGAAAGCTCCCTCTCACAGCCGCAACACTGCAACACATCACTCAGGTATTTTTAGAATGAACGCACCTGTGGGCCGGTCTGCCTCCTCTCCTTCAATGGCCTTCGGACAATCACAGGGTTCACAATCTCTTTTGCAACCTGTTTTAGACCACTTTAGACCTGTTTTTTGTGCCAGGCCATAAGCGAACGTACTATTTTTGACTCAATGCCCTGTAATTTGGAGGTAAGACGTGTATGCGTGAGCAGGTGAAATGTGAGGAGTTGACTTGCATGAGCCCTTATCCCAACCCTGTCTGGTTTGAGTTCCGCACCACAGCAACGTGGCCAGGCTGAAATGTTGGCGCTCCACACAGCAGCGATGTTGTCACGCTGAAATGAGCAATATTGCAATGGAAGGGGTTGAATTAGACAAGCACTCGAGCCCTCATCCTCCCGGAGAGTTTCAGTATCTGTGAACGGTGCGACTTAACAGAATGTTATGCTAATTAGACTTCAGTTCCTTCACAAAATTTCAAAAGAAGCTCTGTGGCCATTTCTCATTATTCAGCTGATATTACATTATATCAGGAGGCATCAAAAACCGCATATTCCACAGATAAGATATTTCAACAGAAAGAAGTGGAGTTACAGCGATGCTAGAAAAATAAAGCTGTGCTCCTCTGTCCTGATGAAAAGGGTTAAGTCAGCACGTTGCTGTGGTTTCAATGTGCTGTGATGCACAAGCTTCAATTCAAACGCATCATCCCACTATTTCTTACCCATAATGCTCTGCAGGGCACTGTTATCATGCCCCCTGAGACAAGAAGACAAGGTTACAGAGGACATTTGTCTGTGCCAATGTCAATAGGAGAGGAAGGTTCCAACTGAAGATTTGAAATGTTGAAAAACAATATAAAAAACCATTTTCCCCCACTCTTATTTTGTTCAATGGTCTATTGGCCAGTATTCTGAAACATGTGCCTTGTACACATTCCAGAGTGCAAGAGGTGTTGTGAAGACTGAGCCCTTGTGAATAAGTTGTTTTGCACTCTTGGCTCTTGCGCCAGAGGTGTTGTTCTTTTTGAGCTTTTGCGGTTAACAATTAAACTGTTGTGCACTGTGAACTGTTACGGTTTATCTGACGTGCTTTTTGAGCTCGTGGTTAAACTATGCTGTTGTGCAGTTTGAACTGTTACGGTTAAACTGTTGTGCTTCTTGAGCTCTTGTGGTTAAGATGTTGCTCACTCTGACTGCTAGTGGTTAAGCTCTTGTGCACCTAAAGCTGTTGATGTAAAGCTCTTGTGCACCTGAAGCTGTTGATTTTGAATTGAACTCTTTTGCAGCCTCGTGTGTGGTGCAGATGTTAGACTATCACGGCAGGTGGGCATCACCTCCTCTCAGTGTTCCGGAACACAGCGCATGACTGTCCTCCTTGTCATCTGCCTGTAGTACTAGCCACACACACACAGACACACACACACATACTGCCCCGTCATCTCTCCAAGGCTCACAGCGGTGGATCTGAAACACTGCTTATTGAGATTCTACTAGACTGATCAATATTTAATGTCGTCTTTAACAAGAGCAGATTTAGCGGAGAGCTTTTTCTCTGCCTGTCTCTCCACTGTGACATGGCCACATCAGCCCTAGGTCCACATGTGAGGAGTGAAGCTGCTGCATTTTGGCTGAGGCCAAACCCCCTTAAGGCCTTAAGCGAACTGGCATTAAGTCGCCTGATGTACTGGAACCTCAAAGAATGCGGGGGCGGCTTAGCCCAGCTGTTGACATTTGTGGCCACTTGTTGGGGACTGTCCTTGATGTTTCCTGGCGATTCAGCTCACTGAATAGTTGCAATTAATGTAATGCCTATGTGTGTTTGCGCAATCTAGAAATGTGGAGGAAAATAGCAGTCACACCAGACTTTTCCTGTAATGAGAAATGCTAAAATGAATTTCATATGTTCTGATTACTTTTTATTGAGTGATATTTCTCAATGGAAATATTTTTCACAGGATGTATGAAACATAGATTTGAGGGGCATCTTGGCCATCTATGTCTGTCATTGCCTTTGTTTGGAAGGTGTCGTGGGTACGGTGAATTCTCTGCACCCTTGGGCCTTGTCTTTGAATATGGATTCAAATTTCAGCACCGCTGTTTAGTAAATTTCTCACTGCGGTTTCTATCTTGAGTCACACTGTGAACTCACACCCCAACTACTGGCAAAAATCCAATCTGTATCTTGGCTCATGGCAAAACGGGCCTCTATAAAGAATAATATGCTTGCAAATGAAATATGAGAGATTACATTTGGTCACATGAAGCGGACAAGGGGGGGGGGGGGGGGGGGGGTTGTCTGGTTGCTGGTGTGTGGTTTGTCTGCTCGAAGAAATATCTGAAGGTTAATCTGTTTTGATACCTGAGGCAGAATCTTTAAAGCCCATCTTATCGAGAAAAGCCATTAACAAGATAGAGGATACGTCGATAAGGTTAACGACAAAGAGGTGCACGAAAACAAGGAGACAGGAGGCAGACCGGGTGAACAGACATGGTAGGGGGAGGTGGCAGTGATTCAGCGCAAGGGGGGCCAGTGCTCTGCAGATCAATATTCTGCACTGACCCTGGATCAGTCTGAGGCTTTTTGTGATCAGGCTGAGGACTAGGTAAGCTGGTCCTAGATCAGTTTCAGACTTTTTCTGGTCAGGCTGAGGATTGGGTCAGATAAGGTGATCCTGGACCAGTCTGCCTGGATTTTGCTCCTCATGCTGTTCTTCTGTTCACTCTCTGGGGGACCCACAGAAGAATTAACTAATCAAAACCCAGACTTTGTCTGTCAGTTGCAACACTCCATCACAGAGACAGGTCTTAATTTCTGTCATGTCTCTTTCCCAGGCTCTTATTTGGAGTTTGCACAGACAGATTGTAGTGCCTGTTTCCTTTTCATACCTACCACATAAATGTGAACATTCAAGGGGAAAAAGGGGAACTGAGACAAGCGCACAGTAAACCATGGCTTCTCAGTAACCGTGATTGCAGGTAGGGCTTTTGTTTGTGTCACAACTGATATCACAATCGGAGGGCAAGGAAGGAACAAATCTTCGCCAGGAAAAAACAACAACTGCATGCTGGGAGAGCAAAGGCACTCGTATGCATTTCTCATTGTTTCACCATGAAATGGAAGAGCGATGAACAGCATGAGCGAGATAGCCGGAGAAAAGCAGGAGAGAGGGAGGGGGGGGGTATTTCAGAGTGATTTACTGGAGGGACTCCTGGAGTCTGTTCAGGAGGCAATGCCGGATTAGTCAAAAGAGCATTTAATTAACAGTGGCACTGTGCAACCTGTTCCATATGAGTGGAATTCCAAATATTCAACTCCCCGATCTTATTAAATAAACACATGGCCCTCACACACACCAGCGCCGGCTGATGCTGCTGGCTGTGCACCACTGGTGGCCTACTGCTGCATTCTCCCACTGGCCTACCACTGCATTCTCCCACTGCTGGCCTACCACTGCATTCTCCCACTGGCCTACCACTGCATTCTCCCACTGGCCTACCACTGAATACTCCCACTGGCCTACCACTGCATTCTCCCACTGGCCTACCACTGCATTCTCCCACTGGCCTACCACTGCATACTCCCACTGGCCTACCACTGCATTCTCCCACTGGCCTACCTCTGCATTCTCCCGCTGGCCTACCACTGCATTCTCCCATTGGTCTACCACTGCATTCTCCCACTGGTCTACCACTGCATTCTCCCACTGGCCTACCTCTGCATTCTCCCGCTGGCCTACCACTGCATTCTCCCATTGGTCTACCACTGCATTCTCCCACTGGTCTACCACTGCATTCTCCCACTGGCCTACCACTGCATTCTCCCACTGGCCCACCACTGCATTCTCCCATTGGTCTACCACTGCATTCTCCCACTGCACAAGTACCAACATTTAGTTAGTTCCAGTTGTATTCATAAGTGGAGTCATTGGTGGAGTCCACCATATTCACACAAATGTATTAATAATGGAGAACAAAGAGGAGGAGAGAGTCAGACAAAGGAAGGGAGGGAAGGTAGGAGAGGGAGAGAGGGAGGGTAAGATTGAAATGGAGGGAGGGAGGCACAGATGGAGAATGGGGTGGAGGAAGGGAGAATGAGAGAGAAGGAGAGAGGGAGGTAGGGTAAAGTAGGGAGAGATGGAAAATGTGGAGGAGGAAAGGTAAGGGAAAGAGAGATGGAGAGTAAGAGAGGGATAACTGGAGGCAAGAGAGGGAGAAAGAGAAGGGGAGAGTGACAGAGGGAGAGAGTGATAGAGAGATAGAGAAGGAGTGACATACGTTGAGAGTATAGCTGGAAAGATCCTCTGCCTCCCGCAGAGCTTTTAAAGAGATGTGTGGTGCTTTTATCATGGCAGTGCCATAAGGGAGCCTTTCCAGTGGAGTTTTCCCATGGGGCCCCAACGATGGAGGGCTGTTACACTGGTAAAAATGGAGGGAGTAGATCTGTACACTTCTTACAAGCTGTGGCTGTATAAAAAGGTTCCTTCTGGAGGCAGCAGCATGTCTCTGAGGCCAACCCCGTGGTGTCTACAGCCTACAGCAATCACATGTCAAACTGCAGGGCGTGTCATGTGGCCAAAAGAAGTTAACATTCCAAACAATGCAGCAATTATTCAATAATAACGAGACCAATGTACTAGCCATACATTACACATCCTATAGGTCACAGTGCAGGGCAGAGAATTATTATGGTGTCACAGTGAGAAGCCCACATCTTGGAGCTGACAAGGAACCAGCTGTGTTTGATAAGACTGAGTGATTGATAAATGTCAGCACTTCAAGGGTTTTTGACCAGCAGAAAGGAAATAATGTATTTGCCTGATTGTTAAGCTGAATGTAGCGTTTCCTAGGGGCACAGAGATGCGCAGTTTTACCATGCAACACCGACAAAACACCAAGAAAGGTTTAATTCACCAAACTGCAAAAAAGAATTACCTAAAAAGTGGTTTATTTGCTGAGAAACAGAAAGTCATTGTGTTGTTATTTAGGCAGTTTAAGATAGGGGCACTTCCTAAGCTGCTCCAGCATGAACACTATGCCCGTCAGCGGCCGCCTCCTTGGTTTCAAACCCTGATGAGGAGAAAGAACATCTGACAGGGAGATTTTAATAGGTCCGGCCCCTCCGAATTCCCACAGCCTTAATACAATTTTCACAAAGCTTACGCATGAAGGTTGCGGAGAGGACACTCAGAGATACATAACTAACACTGTGTGTGTGTGTGTTTGTGTGTGTGCACGTTTGTGTGTATGTGAAACTCAGGTAAGGCTACTGTGCTGGTTTGAAACTCAGGTAAGGCTGCAGGTACTGTGCTGGTTTGAAACTCAGGAAAGGCTGCAGGTACTATGTTTTGTGCTGTGGCCTTTGGTGGAGGCAGCTGGATCTCTGCCTCACTTCTCACATCCCACAACTACTCAAGAACTGATGGACAGTGGCTAAGGAGTGAAACCCAGTGGGTGGAGCCATAGTTGTCAATCAGTGATTCATGAACCAAGTAGACTCTGGTGCTGTGAGGTTTGTTATAAGACTGTCAACAGTTCGGTGAAATGAAACTCCCTACTTGTAGTAAACAACATTCCATGCCCTTATTATCATTACTGTGTGCAGAGACTGAGAGAGTGGGTGGAGACGGCATTTTAACCAGCCGTTGTAATGAACAAACGTCATGTTAGATTGCTCCAATGGCACATATGTTTTCTGAGGTATCCTTTTTCATCGAGTGGAAGACACAGGAGATGGATTTAAAGCCTTGTTCGGTAATTAGTATGGTTGTCTGAGGAATCTAGCCATTTCTGTTAACCCTCACCTAAACTGGTGCTTTCGGCAGGGATTTGTAAATGCTATTATGTACCCACCATGGACACTGTGTGTAACCCTTAAATCTACATGTGCGGTACACAGTCACAGGAAACGTACCGGCACTGTTTATCTACAACTGCGCTATGTTGATTACAAAATTAGAAGTAGAAGTAGCTTTATATGGCACATGCATGTTGTACAGAGTACCTGAGCAGTGAAATGTAATTGCAACACTCCAACTGTGCAAATAAGTGACACACAATACAGCAGTAGAGAGATAAATAAAAATAGAAGAAAATATTAAAAAATAGAAGAAAATATGAAAGAATAAGAAATATATACTATTTACACAACAGATACTATGTACAGAGCAGATGAAGTGTCCTGAGGATATAACGTGACATTCATGTTATACAGTGAGATAACATGATGAGCACAAGACAGTGCAGGTGTAAAAGGAATGTTCACTGTCTATATGGCCTGTGCAACATGAAAATATAAAGTGTCTTTGCTGGGTTCCATATAGAATATAGAATAAGTGGCTAAGTGGTGGTGTTTATTGTCCGTATGGCCTGGGGAAAAGAAGCTTCTTCTGAAGCGCTCAGTGCTGGCCATCAGTGAGCGGAGCCGATTCCCTGAAGGTAGCCACTGAATCAGTTTATGGTTGGGATGGTGAATGCCTTTTGATAATCCCTGTTGTGCCCTGGACCTGCATCGCCTGATGTAGATGTCCTGGAGGCCAAAGTGTGAAAAGGGTATTTTTAAAAAGTATATATATTTTTTAGAATACAGAATTTATAAATTGTTAAAGCCACTAGACAATTCACAGGAAATTTGCGGTATGTGCTTCCTGATGACCTTTAGAAACAATGTCTGAATGAAGTAAAATAAAAGGTGAGAGCACTGCGTTTCAGCCGAGTTGTGGTGCTTTTATTTGAACTTTAGCTTGACAGAGTCCGTTGCAAAGGGTTTGCACTTTTTAATTTCTCTGGTCGCATTCGTCAGAAAGAATTAATTCATACACACAGGAAAAATCAATCTCAAAACAAGAACTCAGTGAAGATATAGGAAATTTGAATCTATGAATAGTAAAAAGGAAATTGGCTCAGCGCATTCTCCAAAGAAATAACAAATACAATATGCAATCACGACTTATTTTACTCATCTTTATTTCCTCGATGTGCTCTTGCTG
Organism: Megalops cyprinoides; assembly: GCF_013368585.1. NCBI lineage: Eukaryota > Metazoa > Chordata > Actinopteri > Elopiformes > Megalopidae > Megalops > Megalops cyprinoides. Next base: position 5,068,330 of record NC_050591.1, on the reverse strand, counting down.
AAAAACTATGTTCGTGTGCTCCTCCTCGAAAATGACTATATGGCAGGCGCCTCGCGTCGAGTGGGTTATTCTTGCGGTTACGGAAGGTCATATAGTTAACGCGCATCTCAGTCGTCATGGGCACTTAACTAGCTCTTAATCAGTAATTATCAGCGAGTAGACCGGGTGTGCAACTGCTCGGTTCCTGGAGGGTGCCCTTCAATATGTCACGTCAATTACTACACAACAGAGTGGAATGACAGGGGACACGACGGGGTTGGGTGGACGGACGTGGGGGCGGGGGGTGTTGGTGCGCTTGAGCAGTGCTCTTCCAAGTAATCTTTTCCTTTTGCAGAATAATAATAATAATAATAATAATGACATTCCTGTTTTTTAAAATTATTATTAGCAACATTATTATTATACCCTCACAATATTAGTATTGTTATCATCAGTATTGTTATTCTTAAAGAAAGGAAAAGTATATTAAGTAAAGGTTACAATTTATCGTGTAGCTGTTGCTGAATGTACAATAGGGGAATATTAATGGCACCAAATGACTAATTATTTGATACCGCTGAACACTGTCATGACAGATCGGTGTAATTACCCTCTTCAGCAGACCTCCGTCACCAAAGTGGGACGCAGCATCTGCTGTCACCCCCAGAAAAAAACATGTTTGGACGGATTCTGGGGCACCTGAACGCGCTGGGAATCATTCGCCGTCTTCTGTTTGTCTCTGAAAGCGTAAACACGGTCTGGCAAATTCACCTCCGGATATACAGCTGTCTAAAAATAGCGTCTGCCCCTTTCATGCAAGTCAAACGGATCTGTAATCGACAATTAAGCCTGCCAGTACATCAGCCTGCACTTTAATTGCTGTTAATGAGTGCCAAGAAGAAGCTGCTAGGTCGGCGCCCCCTCCCGACTTTACTGCGCAGCGTGCTTACTAACCCTACCAGCATGCCGGGTTTACTGCGTGCGCGCAGCATATTTGCATGCAAACCCAATCTGCATAACTCCCTAGTTTTTTTTTTTTCCGGCGTGATGTCGCCCCCCGCGCCACTGCGTTCCCTTTGAAGCGAAGCGGCTTGATTACACTTCCCACTACCCAGATTATAATGCAAATAACGTTCCACCCATTAACCATGCAAACCGCTTGAAATACTTGCTCATAACCGCAGTGTGTGATGTAAATTGCGATGTCACATTAAAACTGACACCGGTAATTCTGCGCATTGTGAAGTTATTGGGTGCCAGATCTTATGAGGCGTTTTGACAGCTATGCAGATGAGTGCATTTTGCCGTACAGAGTCAATTTGACACAGTCACAGGAGAGAGATTGCTTTTTGTGCATTATGAAACCACCCAAATTAAGAAATTACCTCTGAACAGACTTGTCCTTGGCAGACTGGCATTTGCTGTGCCGCAGTTTATTTACAGGTGAACGTTCTACTTATTAGCATTTAAAATGTTCTCTATCTTTTATAAAGTTTTCACTTACAAAATAAGGGACTGCGTGTGGCTTGGCGGCAAGGCGCGGGGCTCTTAATGCAAAGGATGACGACTGAATTCCCAGGTGGGGCACTGCTGTTGTACCCTTTGGCAATGTGTTCATGCTGAGTTTTCATCCAGTAAATGCCCTATACTCTATGAGAGTATGGCGTGAAAATGTAAGCTATGTATGTTATTCTGGAGAAGAATGTTTACGCAAAGGCAATGTTAGGGGTGATAGGAGAGTAGCACTACTTAGTGCAGGCAGTGCTTTCCATAGGTGCCACGTCACTGCCACACACTGATAAATTATACAATGTCGCATTGTAACTTGATACTATTTTTATTCTGCTTTCTTACCATTGTAAAATTCCGTTTTCTCGCCTAAGATAGAGCAACCACGCTGTAAGCAGGTATGTGCTGGGTTTGATAGTGAGTACCGCTTTAAGTGTCAGATGTCTTTTTGACTGTGATAAGGGCTTTTGGGGAGTGTTAAAATACGCCGAGGTGGGCGAAAGGCCCACGTGAACTCGCAGGACTGTGCGATGAGTGGAGGAGCCCGGGAGCTACGGGTCGCATCGTTCCGCGCCCCTCCCGGTCACACGCTCGGCGCATTTCGAGAGCCCTCCACAGACAGTTGATTGGGTGTATTTAATCCTAATTAGCGAGCTGCGCTAATGGCAGGTAGTGTCAGGTGTTAATGAGGGGCTGATTGGAGTGCTCCAGACAGATGATTAGAATGTGATGCGGCTCGCTATGATTTTCCCCCGCATGCAGTGGCACAGCGACAGTCGCATAGCGCTGAAGCACGTACCTGTTCCGACCACCTGGCTTCAAGTGCCATTTCCTAAAAAGTTAAAAACAGCTTTGAGAAAAAAAGTATGTGAGAGAATGCTATATTAGGTTTCAGAATTTTCAAATCCCCATGTTTTTCAAAAAACTTACATGTATTAATGTGTGATGCAAAAAGTACACGTTTTTAATTACTGGGTTTATCTAGTTCCAAACAACTAGATAAAAGTAGGCCTATATTGATGTTGTATATTGGAGTAAATTACTCACTCACTGTGAACTTTAAATTCTGCACTCAAAACACTCAAAATTATTAAGTTAACATACTGTTTGCATCAAGCTAGCACACTGACTGCATTAAGATAGGCTTATATCACATCGGACAGCTACAAGTATACAGTTTCAGTCTGTCCAACAGAATCATTGAATATTTTTATAGGGTGTTCATAATGGTAGTGTTCTTCATTTTGTTGTTTATTTCAGCAGTCTCTGATGCCTTTTACCTGCTTCTTCATTTTTATGGCATGTGCCTGCTTATTGAAATTAAGTTCCATCTGTTACAGGCTACTGTATACATTTCTCCCAAAATGAAATTTATCTGGAAGCATAAGAAATGCATACTCCTATTTGTAATTACACAGTTATCTTCAGAGCAGCAATAACTCCATGAAAAAGCATAGCAGCAAACCCCAGCAGCATTCTTTAAGGTAGAGATTTATGTTTCTGATGGCTGATAGCTTGGAGAAATGCATGTATGGCAACAAATGCAAGTTCCAGAAAACTACATATATATACTGCAATGTATGCTTTTATCTTTGACTTTCCAGCTTCTTTCTTATGAGAGGTCAAATGTCTCTGACTGTTCAACATTTTAGTTAAGTGTGTTTATTTATTTATCCAATTATATTTTCAGATCGAAAAAGTCCCCCACATTGAAAACGGTGGAGGTTATGCATTTGTGGCACAAAAAGATGTGCAACACAGAAAGTGTAGGTAAGTTGCATATTTCCGACAGAGCCAGATATCCCTGTAAAGGGGGAGCCTTGAGAAAGCCGGTGGAAGCTTCTCTTCACATGAGAGAATCTGAGAGCTCTGCAGTGATATTTCTGTGTGTTGTGCTATGCCTACCCTTAAAACGCACACACACAGCTTTCAGGTGGAGCTGCTGCTGCCTTTTAAGTACACACCTGGGACTGCAGCCTCTCACCCAGCCATCCTCCGGAGACTGCCCTGCGCACCTGCAGCCATTTTTCACGCAGTTTAATTGGCTGTCTTTGGTCAGCTGATTCGTGTGTCAGTGCTTCATTGAGTGGAAGCTCTGACATGGAAGGTTCTAGACGATAATGCTGCCTCAGCGCTAATAAGAGTGGCGCTTTATGTTCTTTTGTTTTGGTGTGCATGTTTGATGGAAGGTGTCAAATAATGACTATCCATGACTCTGTGTGAGCTAATGGCAGGCTATACTGAACAGCACCTGCTGTAACCCTGCATGGCAGACTACACTGAGGTTTAAAGATTTGGCTGATACATAAGGAGGCTGTCTTATGTATCAGCCATAAGGCACATAAGGAGGCTGCCTTGTGGTGCTTTTATCACAGGCCACTATCCCTCCTCCACCTGCCCCAAGATCAGAGTCAATGGAAATGTAAATAGTCTTGGCATTAATCTGTTAACACAGCAGAATCATAGCATCACATCTTTCACATTTACTCATATTTTAAAAAGCGCATATACAAAAAAACGTCAATCCGATCCATGTACTGGCTGTTTTAGCCGCCTCCAGTGATTCCAGTTTTCCTGACGCGAGAGGCGAACAGCCAGGAAAAATGGACAAACGGCCACCTTCAGTAACCGGGCATCTCTGGGGAACAAAAGAAGGCTGATAACAGGCGGAGATCTGCTCTCCTGGCAAATGGCCTCGGAAATAAATTGTGACTCAATCCGGCGTGTCCGTGGCGTGGAGGGGGGACAGGTGTTGTAACAGCGAAGTGTATTAAGAGCGCCGGCTTGCGAGACAGGTCCGCACGAGTGCGCCTGTGTGTACGGTGGGGCGGGGGGAGGGGGGGGGGGGGGTTCTGTAGATGGATTTCCACACATTTATAATAGCTGTCATACCTTCATTCCTGTGAGGCAATCTCTCTCCGGACCTGAAAATGGGACGGCAGCTCAAATTAAAAATGACATTAATTTCTGCTGACACCATGCGGCGCATTTTTCATTTCAGGTAAAATAATAGCTGATTAAGTTCTGACAATGATGTTGGGGAGGCAGCGCAAAGCTTGCATGGTTTTGTGTGTGTGTGTTGGTGAGTGTATGCACGCGTGTGAGGTCTGCATGTTTCTATTTCACTATGTCACATTAAGGGGAAGTTCAGTGTAGACTTCACATTTATTTTTGAAAGGAGTTAAAGGAAATCTTTTCAAAAATAAATGAAGAAAGAAAAACAAAAAACTAGTAAAAACTGAGGAAATCTACATATTATTATTGAATTATTTTAAAAGAACAAAAAGGTATTGACATATTAAACTGAAGGATGAAGAATAGTGACCTGTTGTTTAAAATCCAAAGAGGTGAAAAAGAGAAATAAGTAAACCACCGCAATTTTGTACATTGCCTGAATAAATACAAAAGGGGGAATGCTGAACTACTGACATTGCACACATAGACAGGAAGACATCATGTGCCTGATAACCCCAGGCACAAAGGCAAAGAAAGGCCTTACAATGCAGAACCTTTTAGTGAGTGTATTATCTCTGCTTGTCTGTTGATGGTTTGACTATTGTGACTGAAATAGCTAAAATAATAGCTTTAAAGCAGATTTGAAGATATATGACAGGAAAAATGTATGTTTGGAAAAATAAATACATGACAGTCGTTTTACCTTTATCCATGTTTTAGATATAATTAAATAATTTGAAGTGGGTAAACAACACATTATTTCTGTAAAATGCATAAATTGCCTTAAGTTGCCCAGATTTTTTTACTATCCAAATTCATGAGAAACTGCTAAATATGAAATAGGTCTGAAAATCCTGAAAGACATAAGTGTATTTTGGGGAAAGCACAATAAAGCAGACTACTCTCTCTCGGTAAAGAGCATGACTCGCATATTCCTAAAAGGGTTACTTTTTTGTACCAGTCTAATATGACATAATACATTTATTTTTGTAAATTCACTAAATTTAGATGTCTTATCTACAAAGTACAAAACTGATGTGCAGAAAGAAAATGATTCTTTTTTTTTGTATCCATATTGAATAAACTTTGCTAATGTGAGTTTGAAGACCATAAAATGGGTTTGAGTAAATTTCACATGATAACTGTATTTTCCAGATAATAAAAGTAAATACATAACTTATCTCTATAAACCTTTATATATTAACAAGGTTCTTTTGTGCCCATTTTAAGTAGATATAATGAAACATTAAGTATAGTATGAACCTAAAGACCCTAAAATGGGTTTGATGACAAACTATTTTTGGAAAATTCCATGTAGTGTTATCTCTTTCAAGTGCATGATGAAGAAAGGTAGTTTTAGTACTCCATATTGATTAGAAGTAGCTTAATATTAAGTGCTAAATGAATTTAAAAAGACCACAAAATGGACTTGAAGACTTGTAACATGAAAATAGTATTTTGGGGAAAATCACAAAATCACAATAAACAATTACAGTATGACAATGCTCTTATTTCTGGTCATTTTAAAAAAACATTTTATGGTCAGGTTTAATGCTGGCAAAAGCCATGAAAGACAGGAAATTCATGAAATTACCTCTGCATAGTATACAACATGTACTCACTACTGGGCAGATGGGAGAAGATTCAAACTTTATCTCAAAGCAAAATATATATATCCCTCATTAGAATAAATGAAATAACCATGTAATTTGTTTACTATATGTACATAGACATTTGTTGTGTGGTGAGAATTGGTGTGTAAAGTACCTGTACTGAACAGAATGTTTGGTAAATATATGATATGGTATGGTATGGTAAGTTTGAAGACCCCAAAATGGGTCTGAGTACCTCTGAGAGGATGTGTAATTTTCAGTTAACTCACTGAAAATGAATTCACATTACTTGAGAAGCGTATTTGGAGGAAATGACTAAAGATACATAACTACAGTCTCACCTTCCACACACTAAAATACCCATACAGATATGGTGTCACTGAATATGATGTCACTGAAAATATGAACATGAACAAAATAAATATGTGAACACACCAAATATGGGATTGAAGACATATGATGTGCTTTTTTTTGAAAATGCAAAATAAGCAGAGTTCCCTCAAGGGTAGAAAACATTTTCATGTGGAAAATAATGGAAAGTTTGTTTACTTTGCTAATAAACTGCCAAGCAAACTGCTTGGTATATTACACTCAAAACCAAAAGCAATCTCCTGCCAAGAGCATCCAGAATGTATCTATGCAGTCACAAAATATTTCCAGAGCAACATATCAATAAGCATTTTTCCCCACAACAAATCTGCAAAATAGCCCAATTTCAGGGGAATTAGTGAATTACAGCTAAAAATGAATTCTTAAAAGTGTAACATTTATCCTTAAAATGTCATTGAAAATATAAATCTGTACTGAGCAGGAACGCTGGCTGTCCCCCAAATGACTCAAAACACCACAAATAAAAGACACCTGGTCATGTTGCCAACAAATTGTTTTCCTGCTAAATCTAGCGACTTGAAGCATTTTTTTCCTCCTGACAGCATTTGAGAGCTGTGTATTTCTCTTCAGAAGTTCAGTTTGGGAAAATCGGGATGCAAATGAATGAAAAAGGTGCACCCCCCAAGACATAATCTGGTGCGTTTCAGCTCTAAATTCAAGGTCCCCTTCCTGAGATTGGGTGAGAGGAAGTTGGCTGTAAGGTTTCAGGGTGGCCCTCTTTCCTGCAGTTAATGTGTCTCTCAGAGGTACTGGCAGGCTTGCCTCTGGCTGGTACTCTCCACCCCTCTGGCAGACACAAGCTCACTCTTAAATCTGTCCATCCAAAAGAGACAAACCTGAAGTACTCAAGCCCTTCTTGAGCTGTTTCTATTTCTCCAGAAGCATTAACTGCATTTAGGTGCCATTGCAAGACATTAGTGTTAGACATTGTAGCAGACTGTAACATACAATCTGACGTAACACTAGAAAGATTACAAGCTACTGGTTAAAGTTATACTCAGTCTTACACAGATAAAACAACAATATATGTGACATGTTGGGGATAAAGACCTTTTGATGATTTGGATGGATGCAGGTAGCTAATGGAGATTTAATCTATATGCACATTTAGTGTGTGTCCAAGGACAGAGATCAATTTCTGGATTCCTTGTTAACTGGAACAAGAAGATGAATTAATTACTGCTCAAGTACTACATTTTAAAACACTTACATACAACATTTTTCTTTAAAATCTTTTTTCCCTAAGCATGAATCGTGTTGTTGTTCTTCAGCTAAATATCCCATAAAAATCCTGACATTTTCATATTTCGTATATTCCAGGCTAAAAACAGCAGCACGTCTCTGTGAAACTGTCAGATTGTAGTGAAGTGATTTTTCCCGGGACAGCTGGCTTGTGATTGGCTGTCTGTAGGTGGAGTGACAGAGAGCTCTGACAGGGCAGCAGAAGCAGCCTGTTTATTCTGCCTCTGTAAACACCACCGGGCTGCTTGTGCTCAGTGTGCTCCATTTTTTTGGGGTTTTGTTTTTTCCCGATGCCAACATGAAACTTCACACCTGTCATTCTAACGAAGGTAAACAAGCACACGCTTGACAGTGACACCATGAGCCTTTAATATTAGATCGTGTAATTGTTTAATTATTTGACTGTGACTGCTTAATATTTTGACTGTGACTGTTTACCTTTTAAACAAAAAAAAAAAAATGAGGAAAGAAACAAAGGATGAAACAGTTCAAAACAGTTTATTGTTGTTTTTTTTTTCCAGACAAACACATCGATTTCTGGACCACAGTAGAGGATGGAAACCTTTCACAAACATTTTTATTATTATTATTTGAAAATACAAATATAAAATTATACTTTCCACATCTGAGATGTGAGAGACCCCCATCCACTTTGTTTAAATTTACAACAGGGCTTGAGCAAGCCATACAAGAAGACCTGAAAGATGCTTTCAGACATCAGTCGGTTCAGTCAGTTCTCGCCGTAAAAAGTCTGTTAACATTAAAAAATGGGCAAGTGTTAGGAATGGGCAAGGCAATCTGAGAAGACAGCCTTGCATGAGTGTGCGTAAAAAAACAACAGCTTCAAACATCTAAACACACTTTTGTTCTGATGAAATAACATGTAAAGAACAACACCGCCCCTCCCCCCCTAGGTATATGCGTTGTACATAATTGTGTATAATGTACACTGTACAATATCATCAAACTATTTCAACTTGTCACCATTTCTAAATTACAACATGGTTGTGTTGCCCTAGTAGTTCTCCTCACATTAAACGACATACTGACATCATCTGTTAACATTGGATACAGTGTTGGCTACTCCTGTTTCTCAGAAAGGACAAAGGGGGGATTTTCACATAATTTAAAATACAGACATATATTTGGATAATTGTTTTTAACTGATGGTGATGATGGTTTGGCCATTGCCTATCACTTGCCTCAAGATTCAAGTTTAAATGGATACGGTTATACACTCCCAATCTCACCCCCACCTTCCAGGTCTGTTTTTTTTTTCTTTTTAAATTTTTATTTAAACCAACAATTTTCCAAATGAATTAACTAGTCTAGCGAGATGTGTAACATTCATCAGCTGTAAAACGCTGTGCAATGAAAAATAAAATTACAGCAACAGAGCCATGCTACCTTAAAGTCCAAGCTACAGGATCAAATTAAAAAAAAGATCAAATAAATTAAACACAAAGAGAAATGGTGTGGACTATCTGAAAGGATCACCAGTCTTTATATTAATCAAAAACGAAACTTTTACGCAATACACTCATCCTTCCGATCTGACTGAATGCTGCTCTATCTCATCGACTCAGACAAATGGACAACAAACACACTGTCTATCCGTGGAATTTATGCTGTTGATTTCCTGGAGGGTAAATCAACCTCCCATTGTCTTCATTCTCACAGCTACGGGATTAACTAGGAAACCACAACAACTTTGAGCTACAAAAAACCTATGATTGGTGGAGCTATAACATGCTGTTAATCACTGACTTGTATAAACCAATGAAATGGAGATGCTCTCCACAGCAAAGCACTATGTTGTCACAATCAGTCACGCATTATGGCTCCACTCATATTGTGGTCCATGAAGCCTTCACTAACTAGTCTGTACATAGCTGGAGTCAGACATGAGAAGGCTGCCCGGTCAGCCCAATGGGAAAGGGACATCACCAACACGGCTCCTGTGCTCTCAGCAGGATCTTTGACATACCAGCACAGCCCCTCTCTGACTGAAAGCAAGCTCCACCCTTAGTCACTTTGTGTGAGCTGTGGTTTACAAGTCTCCTTAAGCCTGGCGCTCATTCTAAAGCGCTGTATGTATCCTGCCTTTAGGGTCTGTGGAAACAACATATTACCATGTATTCCCGGGAGTCACGCTAATCTAAGATGACTCTTAATAAGACTGTGAAACGCCAGCTGTGTAACCCCAACAGGATGAAAGTCAGTGCTTTACAGCTCCAATGAGCCCTCTAACACCTGTGCACATGGTACAAGGCTAAAGCAACAATCCCTCCAAAAAGGCAGCACTACACTCTACAACAAGAAAACAACCCATCTGGATTGATTTTGATTAAGATAAAGAGCTGGTTCCCCTAGTTGAAGAGTATAAAATAACTCACATAATCTTCAATTATTTTTGATGAGTGAAAACTAAAGTATTTATCTAGGCAGACACATAAAAAAAACATTGGTATCCAAAAATAGTAGTGCCGTGAGCCACTGAGATATCTTTTAAGTGTACAAACATCAAAACATATTACACAGTTTTTTTCATTAATAATATCTATTATGATGATTATTACTATTGTTATTATGATTAATATTATCATTAATCTGTTAGAACTTTCTAAAAAAATATTTTTTTCTTTCACGTAATAAAATCATCTTTTTCATAATTATAGCTTGTGTCCCTCTTAAAAAATAATACAAAATAAAAGTTTTGCATATCTAGCATTAGCATTTAAGGTAGTATGGCACACCCCTTTTTAAACATTCTAGGGTGGGGATCCAATTAATGCCTTGTTTAAAGATTCTGTCTTACAGCAATTTGTTTTTCTAGATTTCTTCCGTGAGAGCTTTGGTTAGTTGAAACCATGTGAGAGCAGCAAAAAAAAAAAAAGATAGAGAAAGGAAAAATGATCAAATTGCTATTAAAACAACCGTCAGCAATTTTTTTTCACTTTGATAATAAGAGAAAGTTCTATCCTTACTGGTCCTAAATCTGCTAATATCTATTCTAATCACTAATCTATATCTTAGTCTTAATTACGAAACATCTACTACTAATTACTTGGAGAGAGAGAAAGGGAGAGCAAGAGAGAGAGAGAAGAAAGAGGAAAAGATAGAGGGAGATCAAGATAAAGGGCAAGGTCAACAGAGAGGAGTATAGACCACTACACCAGCATAAGACAGCACTCCATTACAAGGTCATTTGCGATTTTTACACACTACTTAAATACACTGATGATCAACAAAAGGTTACTGTATGAGGCGTATAGGGAATGGAAAGAGAGAGATTGATGCTACAGTACATAATATTATTGTTATAATTATCAATATTATTAACAACCACAAAAATGTCAATAAAAATCCCCTGGTTCAAAATTGAAATCCTTCAAGGGAACATATTTTTAGTTTTTCTTTTTGTCACTTTTGTACTGCTTTTGTATTTTGAATTTGAACAGTTAACAGTGTTTTCACTTTTATTCATTAGTTTAAATTATTACTTGATCACGACTTCATGTCATTTAAAAAGCGTGTGGCTTCACCTGGTTGTTCTGAACAAATGGAAAAAAGCAGAAACAATATAAATCTGCAGCAAAAAAAAAAAAAAAAAAATTAAAAATAAAACAACTTCAGCATATACATCAAACAACCCATTATCTTTAAAAGCCATTCTACACTTTTTAAAGCGTTTGAAATGCCATTTCTTTAGGATATAATCCAGTCCCAACATATACACGAAACAAACACAGCAGCAATGGTTAACGTGACATAAATTGTATTCAGTATTCGCTATTAGCCACACCTAATTTGCCAACATTATGAATGTACTTGAAATGTTTAAAATTGGTTTATTACTCGCATATAGTCAACTCCCCTGACGCCAGTGTTACATATTGATTCTCACTTGCACTGTTCCTGCTCCTGTTTCCGTTTGCTCGTACAGGCAGCACTTGCGGCACAAAGGCGTCATGGAAACAGAGCCGCAATTGGGAGTCATCGAGACACAGGGAAAGACTTAGCAACAGCAACGTAAAGACAGTCCTTCATACTGCTCCAGGGCGTGACCAATCAGAAGGGCCCACGTGTGCAAACAGAAAATGGTCACACCGTTCCTACTAGTCACAGTGCAATGAATTCCTTTATTTTACTATTACGAATTCATAATTCCTCTCTGCTTATGGCTACAATAAATTAATCTGTCAAAAGCTTTTAAGGTGGCAGCTCACAGGACTGAGGTAATGGCATAAAAATCTTTAGCTTTTTAAAAGAAATCAAAAATAAAAACAAAAAAAAAAAGAAAAAGCAGAACTTCACATATTGCCCCTGACACTCTGAAATCAGAAAGGAACAAACCTACAGAAAAGAGTGTGTTGTTCCCCCTGGAGTGTATGAGTCCTGTGCTCCTATTATGCAGAGCCATGGGGAAGGACTGGGCAGGATTCCCAATGCTGCATTTCAATACCCATAAAAAGAGGAAGTGTGCTTTGGACTTGGTCTGATTTGGCAGTGAGCGGTAACTCTCTCACTGCAGGTGAGCGAATGACCTGTTCTCCAGTTTGAAAGACAATGCGGAGAAACTTTCCTTTTAGTTTTTACTTCCTTTCTTATCTGAATCTGTGCACGTATCAACTCACATTCTAATCAGTATGCTGGTATGACACTATTACTGATGATAATCCTACGGTATTTACACAGCAAGCTAACAGTGTTCATGCAGCCTTCAGAGCTGACGGTGTTCCTGCAACTTTCGGAGCTAACAGTGTTCATGTAACTTTCAGATCTAACAGGGCTCCTATAGCTTTTAGAGCTAATGGTGTTCCTGTAATTTTTGGAGCTAATGGTGTTCCTGTAGATTTCACAGCTAATGGTGTTCCTGTAACTTTCAGAGCTAATGATGTTCCTGTAGATTTCAGAGCTTATGGTGTTCCAGTAGTTTCCTGCCCTTCATGGTGAAAAAAGTCACAACTGTTGTGCTACAAATGGGTCTCGTTTATTGTTCGAGAGTTAGAGAGCCTTTTTCAGTCTTTTTACAGTTCTGCTGTGCAGTGCAGGCTCGTTTGACATACCATCACAAAAATATGGTATCTCTTTCTGAATCAGTTATATGTGGTGACTGGAACAATATTTACATTTTTCTTTTTTTATCTGAATTCACAAGTTATTCAAAAGGAAACAAAAACTTTTTTCTTGACAAACAAACAAAACATAAAAAAGGACTGTGAAAATACTGTAGTCCTATTCTTATTGCCCAAAATTATGTAGTTGTGGTTAAATATACATCACGAGAACCAAAAACAAAGTTACTAAGATTTATTAGTTATTTTCTCGTTTTGTTTTTCTTAAATAAAAACCTCTTTTTTCAAGCCTCACCAGTTCGTATCAGTTTCGCAACAAGACACCTGAAGATGTACGTGTTTAAGGACTGGTACCAAAGGTAAAACAATAAACATAACCATAGCAAACATATTAAGCTCCAAAAAGGAGAACTAAAACTTTAAATTTATACTATCAGAGAAAATCAAAATACACAAATGATCAAAACCATGAAACTGAATAAAATCTAAATCTCTACAGCTGACTCAAGAACTAAACAGGAACGAAGAAAATAAGATCAAGAAAAAAAAACACTAATAATATTTAAACATTACACAAAGTTACCGGGTTCTGGGAAAGATGGAGGGGAGTTTGAAAACCATCTTTAGATTATAGTACAGCAGATTTTGTTTGTTTTGTTTTCTTTTTTTTTTCTGAGATGATTTTAATTTCCTTTGTTCTTTGTCGGGTGCCACCTCCTGCTACCTTCCCTTCAGTGATGCTGTAGTGCTTGAACTCTGCTTGATGACATCACCTGTATAAGGAACCAATCAGAAACTTCGACCTGTCTTCCCTGGGCCTCCGGACATACTCTGCAGAGCCAAGCATAACAGACGTCAGGAGCTGATTAAAGGGGAGGTTCCTTTCCTCTATGATATGCAACATGGCTACTGTATCTGAGTTACCCCTACAAACACCATTTCCCTTTAAAATGTAACTGCTCAGCGGCAGTGCTGTACTTCTAAGTAAATTCTTTCAAAATGATGTTTATCTACAGAAGAAAATCTGGAAAGAGTTCTGTGCCAATGAACTGCAAACGGAGCTTAAGGGACTGAAATGAGCCTTGACCAGAGTGGTCCTGGAGGAGGCAGCCTGCTGGGCATATCTCTGCCAGCAAACTTCCCTACGCAAAGAGTATTATCAACACACAAACAATGCCTATACAAACACAACACAAAGCATAATCATATCAATGGGGCCCTTGTGTCTTTATCACTGTAAAGGCAGACAAGTGAGGTTTACATGATAGCCCAGATACACAGCATGTGTGAGTTGCAGGTGAAGCACTAGCAGCCTCTATGGTGGTAGTCTGCAGTGGGAGCAGGCTGTGGAAGAAGCACAGCATGTAGACATGCAATGATAGGAGGGGTTCCTGCAGGTCTGACACAGAAATGCACATAAACTGTTGCTTTCTCTGTCCCTTTCAGCCGCAGAAGAGCTGCATTTGTTACATTTGATGAACAACCACCAGAGCGTTCAGAGGCTTTCCCAAGATGACACAACCCTTCAGTGGTCAACCAGCAAGCATTTTCAACAGCAGGTGAGGACAATCACAGGGAAGGACGCATTTAAATGTGACACAAAGGGAGGGTGCATTTAAACATGACGCAAGGCACCACGCTTAGTTTCCAAAGAATTCAAGATACACAGTGTCATTGTGGGAATCAGAATTGCTAAGCGGAAAAAAATATCAGGAAACACAACCAGCAGGAAATGGCGAGAAGTGGAGGAAGTGACACGGGCGGCTCGCAAGCCGCCACTGCATTTTCTGCCCTTTACGTGGCCAATGAGGCGAGAGGAAACCCATTCTGTCCCAGCACTGTCATTACACAGCCACAGATCAGGTCGTCATGGAGCTAAACGATTTGCAAACGGGGGCCATTATGGAGCAGACACCTTCTGGGGCGGGGGGGGTTAGGACAAGGAGAGACGCCACAGAGCAGAGCGACAACAGCACACATGACCACACACACACACATGCGCGTGCGCGCGCACGCACACACAACCATAATGCACATAATTCACCTGACAATACTCAAACACATTCACATACGCATGCGCACACACACACGACCATAATGCATATAATTCACTTGACAGTACTCACACATATACACACATACACACACACATACACACAAACACACACACACACAGAAATATTCATCCACACCCTTGAGACGCAGGGTTGGCAGAGCCTATTCACTGAGTGCCTGGACACCTGACAGACCACAGGTTAAGCTGGGAGCAGGACTCAGAAAGCTGAAAGATACGCAGCAAGACAAACAGACAGGAGAAGAGCTGGAAATCTCTACTTATCAAGACAGAAAAGCAACTTCATAAAAACAAACACAAGTACAGGAGTTCTCCATGTCTGGGGCTATAACAATTACTGTGATTAAGGCCTTAAAAGACAAATCAGGAGTACGTGGGGGCCTTGTGTGAGCAGTCTCCAGAGCTACCAGAGCTGCTCTGAGCTCTTACAAATCCTTACATATCACAGTTTCAACCTGGCATCATTCACACAAGACAATGTGAGCTCTTACATTTTCACTGAGTTCAAACCACAGTGTGTATATGCCATACTGAGAGCAGAGTGAAACCAGCTGCATTATCCTGAAGCTGACCACACTCAGCTTAGCCCCATTTCTGAGAGGAGGCGATTATGGAATTATGAATTTCCACATCCAGTAATTATTATTCTTCATGAAGAAGTTTACCACAAATCCGTCTCACACACAGGAGAACCAAAAAGGAGACCGACATGAGCACAGAGCAGTGATGGAGGAGGAAAGACTTAGACTCCCTCACACACAAGAGCACACAGACACACACACACACACACACACACACACACACACACGTGCATTATGCGATAAATTAACCATGCGGCCATCGCCTGCTGAAAAACCTTGCAGTCATCATTCCCAAGATGAGATCCAGATTGGAGCAGGCTCGGAAAAGCTCGGGAAACCCACTCACATTTTCATCTACCCACAGCGGCATGAAGGAGCTCATAAATACTGGGCAAAAGGCCATCGGAAACACAGGAGAAAGCAACAGTTCAATGCACACAGAACCCCACCAACTCCATACGATTACATGAATAATAACATTAATTTGCCTCCTATTAATACTGATTTACAGCATGCATGAAATGGAGGGAAGGAGAACTGAGGCGGGGGTGTCCAGAAATAGGGATATGTACCCATCATGCTTAGCACAGCACAGCAAAATCCTTTTAAATGGTTTCACAGGAAGTGGGAGGTGGGAGAATTTAACACCAATTTTATATTCATTATGTCGCTATTTTATGTCCTTTGTGTCATTCACACAAATTCTTTTGAGAAACCATGTAAAAAGATTTTGACATTTTTATCAGGATTGTGAGAGCAGTGTAAAGGATTAATAATTATAACCGTAATAATGAAAAGACAATAGGAAAAGAGAAGAAATGACTTCAGAGAAAACTACGATGGCATGACTGAGCAGTGGAGGGAGAAAGAAAGCATCGGCTCTTAGAGAATAGGAATGGCTCGTAATACCTCAAATGAGATGGCAACCAACCACCGGTTAGGTTTCAATGGTATCCATTTGTAAAAGCTGTCGCAATCAGCGGACCCTAAAAGTGTACAGTTAGTAACCGTGTCAGTGCGCAATTCAGGACAATGGGAAGGCAGAAAAACCCCTATCACAGATGAGTATCTTTTATTCATAGGCACGTGTGCTGTCGGCATGAATGAGAATTTCCATTTGATTTCCCCAATTCAGACTTTCCTTTTTCAGAGAGCAAAAAGTGAAATATAATCATTAGCCATGAGCCAGTGTTTTTTAGCTTGGTGAGCAAACTCAAGGGGGTGCCACGGTAAGAGTGCAGAGGGCTTCCGCTACGCCTCTCGCCACCTGATCACGGACGCCTGTTCGTCCTGGACCCTGTGGGTCCTAACGAACATTACCTCCCCCATTGGTGATGTCACACCTTTGTTTTGGTGCTTTCTTGAGCACCCGTCCCAAGTGGACACTAAGAACTGGGGCATTTTCTTGGTTTTCTTGCTCATGTTTTTTTAATGGAATTCTACATTCATGCTAACATTGACAACATGATTAATAAAATCGCAAGTCATGCAAAAGCACTTTAGCAAATATATTAGGATGAATATAATTTCCCCCCAAAAAGCAAACACACCTTTCCCCACCAACACACACACACACACTCAAACTCGTTTACATCTTGTGCTGTTGACTGGGAACATCCTATTGGACATGTTTTACAAACTTTTTGCCAACAGTGCCAGTTCTAAAGCCAGACTCTGCCAATTCTGTAGTCTGGTGGCTGCTGTACAGCACAGAACAGCAGGGGGTATGGAGGTAATGAATCGCCCCGGAGAGACGTTGCTGGGTTTTAATCCATTTTTAAAATCAAGCACCTGCCAGCCATTTCCAGAGTGATCCAATGTGACCGGAGACTGACACAGGACAATGTGGACAGAAGAAGGCTGGTGGCTGTGACAACCAGAGGGACGGAAGTCTGAGGGAAAAAGCTGCTGTGGACTGACGTGCAATGCTCTTTGTCTCTCTGCTTTAATCACAGAGGACGAGGACCAACGCAGTCGAGCAATTCCTCTCCTCATCACCCTCCTCTTAATTTGAACTCATTTTCCAGTGGGACAGGTGGAATTATAGACTAGAGGCATGTAATTCAAATCCTGCCGTTCTTGAGAGAAACAGCTGAATGACGTTATCATCAGATTCGGATTTCCATACAGAGATGCCGCCTGCCATTGTCCAGCTTCACAAAGGCACTCCAGCCAAGCTGCCCTCTCCTGACCTTAAGGGTTGAAAGGCTTCTTCTCAAAGCCGGGCTGAAGGTGACATTCTTCCTCCATGAAAGCTTTCCAAAACCCTGTGAAAGCCCCCGTCTGTTTAACCAACTCAGCTCTGTATCAAAACACCATTCAGCTTCAGTGTTTCAGAACACTTTTGAGGAAAAAAAAAATCTGGTCTGTACCAAATGAACAGAGTAATGTTGTGTGTGTGAGTGTGAGATCACAGAAAAAAGACAAAAAAAGGCTGTGCTCCATTTTTTTAAATTACAAATTGCCTTGATTTTTGGTTTTGGACCCAAGTTCAAAATAGCAGCAGAGATTAATTGCGGCTACAGGTTGCGATTCAGCTGTAGTTACTCATGAATTCTCCAGGGCCACAAGGCTCCTCAGCTTCTTTCACTCCTGCTAACCTGTATTGATATCCTCCACAAAGGTTAAAAACAAAACAAGCTGAAATAATGAATGCCAGCGGCTTTAAAAGGCCAGGCGGACGTATTCTCGCGGCAGACTTTCACCAAGGGTGTGATGGAGCTGGTAATGACTGAAGTGCCTGTTTCTTTTTCTGTCATTATGGTCTCATTGTCTTTGTACGCAGGCCCTTGAAAGGGCAGGCAGGGATGCCTTCTGCAAACAGGTATAACACAAGCTCATTGTGTACAGGAAACAGAATACTGTCTGGGGAAAAAAAGAGGAAAGAGCACAGCTAAGAGGCGGCGTTTTTGTGCTTGCGGCTGGCACTTGAACAAAAGCGGGATGGTGCATTGCATTGCCAGCGCAGACCCACGCGTGTCTGCGGCTCGTCATATTGGGGATGACAGAAAAATAAGGAATGTGGCATGAAAAGGAAAGTCATTTTTGGCAGCGCGTGCCATTGCAGAGAGGTTCATACGATGCTTTTCGTGGATCGCTGATGCACCTGTTTGGCACAGGGTTTGCAGTGGGTGTACTGTGAGCTACTGAGAGCTTCTGGGACGCACTGGAGTAGCGGGAGTTTCCTCAAAAACCGTCAAACAGGCAGCGATGGGACCTGCTCTGGAGGATCAGTGGAGGAGATCAGCGGAAGATCAGTGGTGGATCTGGCCTGGTTGGAGCTCTCGCTCTTAAAGAAAAATAACTTTCTAGTTTTCTCACTTTGAGAATATTAATGTACTACCTCTAAAACCTCTTGGCATCAGTTTTTCTCTATTAAACATATTTTCCTTATTTTAAGAAAATATGTCTTATGACAACATAAAAAACTGAAGAAATCAGTCCTGAGAAAGAAGTCCACTGAGCAAGCATTTAAATAAGCACACACAACATTCATACTTGTTCATTTGAAAATACTGTCATTTTCTGAAGTGTTTTTTGGACCAACACTGCACAGATCCTATGTCTCTTTGATATGGATCAAGACTGTCACCTGGATGGGCTCATGTAATCCACAGACCCCATACACTCCCTATACAGATCAATGAATCTGCACAGTGCTGATCCAAAAGCACAAGTGCATGGTCACAGCTGTAGATGCTGGGCTGACCGTGTGCTTGAACAGGGATGTGCGGCGGGATGGGAGGTTGTGTGGAGGTGCACTCACGGCGATGCTGTGGCTGAATCCGGACCCAGGCTGGGGGCTGGCTGCGCTGATATAGTTCCCCACCGCCGAGTCCTGGCTGGCGGTGCCATAGAGGTCCGCCACAGGGCCTGGGCTGTTGGCGCCGGGGAAGCCTCCGGGTCGTCCCGGGTTTGTGCCTGTCGGGGGAAACAGGGCACCAAAACTGGTGAGCAGTGCGGCTATTTGGCATGGGCACGCAGACACCCGGGCTGCGATTGAGCTGGGCATGCAGAGGCCAGAGCACGCGCTCACGCAACAAGAAGCCAAAAAACAAACAGTCAGATAAGGCAGGACTGGACATGCAGGCATCTATCAGGCTCAAATATCCCTCTCCAACCCCCTACAATTCAACCAAATCCATACCAGCATTTACCCCTTATCAAGAACACAGGAGCCTCATAGATACATACATATACTGTATATCAAATTCATATGACAGACCATTCTACACGCCACTTAAACACAGACTAAAAGAGCTTGTTTTCACCAAGACATATTTCTGGTTTCTCTCTTCATATGACTGAATGTTCATGCAGGATGAAGAGTTTGAGTCTGGGCGTCTACTAAACAGCATTCACATCCCATGCAAACTACAAAGGAGCTCTGACTGTGCGTTCAGTGCGGCTGCAGGCCAACCAGTCATCTTCACCGGGTCTTAACCAGAATGAGGTGTCAGCAGTGTCCCCCAAACCGCCCCTTGCTGTCCCCACATAACTCCCCCAGTCCCATGCTATGCCAATTGGTTCAAATGCTGTCAAATTGATTGGTAAAAATTCTACCTAACAGCGACAGTGGAAATGCATTATGGCTGGCAGGACCTCATTGTGAACACTGAGGCTTTCGTGAGCGCACAGTCGCAGGTTAGCATTAGCTACGGAGCAACGTTCCACTCTGAGGGGATTCACATCCAAACAGTGAGCTCTGCTCTAGGCCCGTCTGACGGGCACAAGTGCAGAACATGGGGGAACGGCTTGCATCATTCAGGTCGCTGATGTTATCAAGACCTCTTTGATTCCCCTGAAACCCGCCCACCCCCATGAGCTTGGTGCTCAAAGTCTGCACTCCCTCACGCATGCGTGGGACCTCCTGATTTCATCTCACAAACTGCACGGGGGACTCAAGCGCAGCACCCCAGTCTAATCAACACCTGCAGCTCGGAGCACCGCTTGCCTCCTTCCAGAGCGCCCAAAGGCATCAGCTGCTTCTCAGCAGCCTGGAAATTACCAGCAGCGCCCACAGAAACGCATGCCAAAGAAGCATCGTCTTGACGCATCTCCACATTCGGAGAACACATCAGCCCCTCCCTTAGGGGGAAAGAGGGGTGTGAGGAGAGCACCCATACTGCTGTGAACAACTCCCTCTCCGTCTGCTATGGTCCCACCATGCTGAACGGGGAGAATATCCCCCGAAAGTGGGTGTTGGGGGAGGCAAAAACCCATGAAAGGATAAGGCAGGGAGTTAAAGAAAGCCAGAGGGAAAAAGAGGGAAAGAGACAGGGAGAGATTAAAGAGAGCGATGCTCTGAGACGGTCTTAAATTGGCGTAATCGTTGCCGCCTGTTTGAGGCACGGCCACTGTCAGCCCCAGATGGTCGACCCCCCACCCCGCACGCTCTGAAAGGCAAAACACTGTACCATATCCCTTCTTCCCTGCTGACTGGCCCTCGCATTAATAAAGGAGTAAATTAATTAATCCCTTTTGCGTGGCAGGAAGCTTTTAGTTTACTCCTATATTCATTGAGAGGGACAACTACTAATGTGAAGGGCTTGAAGACCGCCGAGGCGTACTCACACACATAGTAAAGGCTCGGAACAGCTTTGCTGGGCAGTGATGTGTCAAGACTGGAAGCCAAACGGCTGCTCTGACAAAGCAGAAAACAAGCGCAGAGATGGGGCCCCTGGGCCCCCACACTGCTCATCGCTGTGTGAGCTAATCCCACAGTGGGATGGTAACAGGACAGAGCTTTGGGCAGCTGTATGTAATTCACACAACTCAACTCCAGACAGCCTCCTTTTAAGACAGGTAATGCGCTGTGGCAGCAAAGCTGTTCTGATGTAGAGCCCTTATTTTTCACAATTTGAGCTAAGGATCATGCCAAGTGTGGAACGTCTTTCTCTAACGTACAGGTGAGGAGAGGTAACAGACAGAGTGAACAGGGAACCAAACTTAATCTTACTACCTGCTTATTACCTGCTTATTACCTGCGTAGGTTTATGACTGCATGAAAATGTGTCACTTAAGCAATTATTAGTAATGTTCTTCCAATAAAATGAGTCCAATAGAAGTACAGACACACAGCACAGGACCTGAGCAGAGTGGGGTCAGGAAGGTAATGCACCTCAGGACCACAGTGAGGCGCTCTCTGCAGGCAGAGTCTTGTTCAACAAAGTGGGAGGACCTCCATGTTCACAAACACACACATACACACAAACACAAACCAGCAACTCTCCCCTCTGCGATCACTGTGGCCACATGAAAGTAAGCGAGGGCATTTCTCAGAAGACATTTCAGCAACTCTTGGATGCATAACAGGATTATAAAATAAGGAAATGCAAGTTAGCATCAGCACACACTTTACCCAATCAGAAAACACAACTTACTCTCAACAGCAAATGAGAGCAGATCTCTAAACACATGACAATAGGAAGGGCAAAAAGATTAAAGCCAATAGCTGGGGTATCTGGTTCTGATCTTTCTAGACTAGTTCACAGTGAACATGAAGCCTTTTGTATGCCTGCTTTGTTGTGTGCTTATCCAAATGGCTTAGTCCTGATAGAGCTGTGTATTATGCAATTACACCCCCTACCCCGTTTAAACAGCAAACCTGATTTCCCATAATTGGCAGTTTCTGCTGAATGGTCCAGGGCTCCATGTCAAAACTTATATCCTAATGACCCTCGGGCTACACCAGTGCCATCAGTAATTTTAATAGACAAATTTGGTACCCTCATCAGAGCTGAGAGCTGTCAGAGTAATGCAGCGACACAACGGGCCCTTTTTATGGGAAACTTCACCGAGGGGGGCTTTGGTTCACACGGCAACAAATCACAGGAGCGAGAGAAACAAAGGGGTGGGCTCCTCTTTTAACAGGTGCTCACGTTCCCTTCATCCATGTGAAATCAAAACACCTGCCGCTGGGACACCTTCCCTGAGGGGACTCTCTGATGAAGATGAGAGAATTTTAAAGCACTGGTATTGGGCCATGAACAGCAGACACACACACCGATTACACACAGGTCCCCCCGCAGAGGGAAGGGCTGCCTCTGACAGAACACAGCTGCACGGCCGGAAACAGCGAGTCAGTCCGCCTATGCAATCCAACCTACACAATATGCAGTCAAACAGCTGAATCTTCAGCCACAGTCCGTCACAGAGTGAAGACCCCCCTCTCCTCCAGCTCCAGCAATTGTGTTGTTTTTTTGTAATTTTGTAGTTTTCTACAAGTTCACTCTTATAATAATTGAGATATTGCATCTCATTTGCGTGTGATATCATGTGCATGTCCTTGTTTTGTAAAACATTTCATGCTGTTTTGTTAAATGCACTATTTGTTTGCATCTGCTAAATGATGAAATGTAAATGCAAATGTGATCCAAGAAATCTTCTCATATTTCCAGCCCCTGGTCAAAGAACAACAACCCTAGGCCTATTTTCTGGATATTTGGCTCATACTGGCTTGTACATTAAAAGATACTAGTGTCACTGTGATATGTGGGTGTAATGCTGTAATGTAACTCATGATGGTTTCTTTGCCCTGTCCTTCCTGTCCTCTGTATTCTGTAAGCCAGAATGGCACAGCAGAAGTGCTCTCAGGGAGAATAACATCCACAACGGTAGGAGCATTGAGGTGTGGTGTCTCGTCTCAACTCGGCTGGTCTCTAGGGGGTCCCCCTGATGGAGGTGAAATGCCCCTGCATGTGAAGTGCATCCCTGCACAGCTCAGGTGGTCCAAAGCCCGAGAGGTAACTTCCAGCGCCATCAACACAAAGGACATCTCAAAGGATAGCCTAGTACAAAGGCCCAGAAAGCTCAGCCTCTTGCTTGATGCCATACAGGGCCAGTTTAACAGCTTTTTTCTATCAATACAGAATTCGCAAGACCTGTTCATTTCTCAAAGGGATGGCACCTGAAATTCAGACATGTACATGCACAGTGAAAGTAAGGGACTTTTTAGATATGGCTTTTTCCCACAATGCATCTAGGTTGTAGAGAGTGAGCACAGAGTCAATCGCTGTACCATTTTGGATCCTGATGTGTCATCAGCCACGGTGATTGCCACATAGGAAGGAGCTAAGCAGGATGTGACCATGTAGGAACATAAGGATATCTGGCACACAACCATAAGACTGCTGATTGCCATCAAAATCATTCATAATTACATTCCTGGATGGGCCTAAACCACAAACTTTAGGCCTGGATGGGCCTAAACCTTTACTGTATGGCAGGTGTGGAGGAAACCGATTATATTTAATTAAAGATGCATCTAACCCCACAGAGAGAATATGGGTTTCCATGCAAGTATGTAATGTCCAGGCAAGCAGTTTTTCTTCTCTCCTGTCCATGTAGGCTTAGTAAGACTGAACTTTAGGGTCCAACCTCTCAATCTCCACACACCAAAGCCCAGTGTCTCCCCTGCGAATAGGGACAACATTTGACAGAGGGGGAACATCCTGGAATGAGATCAAGAGGTCAAGCTAAAGATCGGTCCCTCCCAACAGCCAAAAACACACTCCAACTAGGCTAGCTTTCACATAGGAAAGCAACCACAGAACCCATACAATAGTAACACCATCACGAACAATAGTAACACTACCACCAAACTGTCCACCAAACTGACAGGGCTAATTTCTTTGGATCCTCTATCAGAACTAAATGCTGCATACCAGCACAACAGCATGAACACCCCAGACTCACACACTTTCCAGCAACGTATTGGCTGACCCCGCTGTTGCCCTCCATATGGAGGGGAGCATTCACTGGCCCATCAGGAAAGTAGCATGTCTACTGCTGGGCCTTTTACAAAGCCATGTGTGTGTCTCTTGCAGTGGGGATGCAGTTCAGCACACGAAGGGTGCTTCCGTTCCACAGTGAATGAATAACCTCAGCGGGAACACCAACAATTTGTTTCCAGTGACTAATTAGATACCCGTGCTGTTAAAATACAGCACTTCATTATGTGTTGCACTGAAAAATCCAATTTCATCTGGGAGAGATTAATTAAATTATGCATGTGGTAAGGAGCCCACAGTACTCTCCCGCCACTGATGAATGCTACGGGCGTCGCCACAATAGCCAGGTGTTACATATTCATGTACGTGTGTGTCTCTGCGTGTGCTGCACGTGATCTTATCAGGGGCTGAGCAGGGACAGAGCGTGTTCGCGGGCGGTCGTCCTCCGCATTAAGGGGGTGGGATGAGGGGGCGGGGGGGGTGGACAGAGCAAGGTCGCAGCCTCATCTGCCACCTTCATCTCATTCCATAACTCACCCGCTGATGATTATTACATTACAAGCAGAGGCCGGCGATCATTTCAAATTAGAGCCTTTCACACGCTCTCTGGGTGCGGAGCATCGGGCTCTGAGTGATGCGAAAATCGGTGTGGTCTGGCTGTGCGGCACAGAGAGCGGGGAGGGGTGCCTCTTCCCCCCGCAACCCCTTACCCCTCCCTCCCCCACCCCCATCCCCCAAGGGAACAGAGCATGCCAACTGTACCTGCTTCCACCCAAACACAGTCATAAACAGTGCAATGCAGAGTGATGTATGCATATGTATGTCTGAAACTGTAAAAGTGGAACAAATACAAATAAAATATACAGCAGTATAAAATAATGTTAATAAAATATGGTTCATAAGCATGCAGGGGCTTGCAGGACAGCCCTGTCAATGGCAACTCTTGCAACATTTGCATTTTTAAATTCTCTTTCAACAATAAATAAAAAATGAATGGCTCAGACTTGTTCAATGAATGAGCAAACGTCATGATTCAGACCAATTGGCCGATGACGGAGGTGGGAGGGAGGGGTTGGAGTGGGGGCGTGGTTACAAACCTGGGGTCTTAAACTGATCCGGGCTGCGCAGGTGCTGCAAGGGGGAGGTGCAGGCAGGCGTGGCATGCTCGTTCTGCAGCATCTCGGGGGTGTGGGGGCCCAGCGAGGAGCCATAGTCCGCAAAGGAGCAGGCCGGCGCCCGGTGGTCACTGGGCGCGGAATAGAACCCGTAATCGGGGAACCCTGGGAGATACAGTACAGGGTGGGGGGAGGGGGGTACTCCATCATCGTGGAAAAACTTTGCACAGCAACGTCAAAAGCTCGTGGTGTTTTATTGGTGTGGTGATACTGTACCGTGTGGTGATACTGTACAGAGGCAGCTGTGAACAAAGGCCCAACCAAGTGTCATTTGCTTATTATGGGTTATTTTAGGTTTGGCACTTTTCTGTGTTTTTTTTGTCGAGCACGTACCCCACATGGTCCAGCAGACAGCTGGAGAGGACCAGTGAGAAGCCCATGCTGTGTCCTGTCTCCTGTCACTCTGCTATGTTCAAGCGTGTGCTAGTGCGGCCTATTGCGCTGCTGCCACTTCGGTTAATCTCCTACCCTGAAGCGCCACGCCGTGTTTTTACTTTTGAGGAAGGGATACCTTCAGCCTTCAGATCGACTGGAACAAAATGCACACACAAACGTCAACCCACACCGAGAAACTCCCACTGAGACTCAGCGCAGAGTTAGCCAAACGGTAATATGACAGAAATATTGCTTCCTTTCAATAAGCATAGAAACACCATCCATGCGAATCGATAATTCATTTCAGGCCTTTGTTCATAAATCCAAGAAGGCCTATGCCTATGTATTCATGTTAAAATTCACTCTGGCTTCATCTCAGTGTGTACTGAATTGATGTGAGAGACTTAAGTACAATTCATAACCGTAAAATACCACTGAGGCAACAAAATTTCACAAAGAGATAAACTACACTTGTTTGGCTTTACACCTTTTCCCACCCTGTGCGCTCGAGGTATTACCTTTGCAATTAAATCTTTAATCTCGTACCCCTAGCTGATGCATTTGAAGCTGGGAAACCACACCTCATTCAATCCAGGCAATATTCTCGCTGCAGTCCGCAACCTCACATGCTTATCTAAGTTTGTTTCCTCCATGATTCTCGTTTTAATCTCAAGAGTTGATCAAAGGGACACCTCAGCTAGTGAGTAAAAATGAGCCTGTCACAGCCTGCCGGTGGCAATATCCAAGGGGAATACATGTGAATGCGCATGCACAAACAGCTTTGTGTACGATATAACACCAGATATGCAGTCAGCCCTTCATGCTTGCGATATCATTGCTTGCTGGCAGATTGCCCACTCCCCAAATTATGGGCTTAAAAAAATGGCACCTTGCCCAATGTTGCCCACGTAGTATGAGCAGGCGGCCTTTGGATTTGTGTCAGCAAAAAATGCATTATTTTTTAAACAGGACTTCAGAGAAAATATAGGGACTGAAGATATAGCTGTCAAGAAACAGTATTTTTGTTTACCAAACACAAAACAACCAAAAAAACAAGAATCACAGGCTTGGATTAATGAGGACCTGATACAGCCTCAGTAGGTTCCAGTCCACTCTAAATATTGACCACAGCAGTGTTTGGTCTGCCCTTTATCCAACATTCCCAGCATTGTCCAGAGACCAGGGTTCTCCTCAGAGTCAGGCCAGTGGTCATTCCGTCTATAGGAGCTGTCTTAACAGAATGCTGATGTCACGCCATTTATTTTATTTTCTTGATTCCTTGAGCATCTTAGCTGGATTTAGAGGAAATGGCAAGGAGTGATAAGGTCTCTCGACAGTTCAGGACTGCAGGTGGATGGAGGAGTGTTTGATCTCCACACTGATCTCTCTGCACTCTGTTCCTATTAAGGGCGGCTGATTTTCCTAGCTTCACACTCCTCACAAATTACTCTCAACCTGAAAACTTGCACTCTCCACTGGCTCATAGTGAAAGTTCTCCCCTCATGTAGTCCTGCCCACCCTCCTAACATACCAATCATACACAAACCATACGGCACAGCTTCAAACCGACCTACAAACCATACCACTCAGCTTCAAACCAAATTACAAACCACAGCTTCAAATCGATCTACAAACCACAACTTCAAACTGACCTACAAACCATAGCTTCAAACTACCCTACAAACCACACCACACAGCTTCAAACTGACCCACAAACCAAACCAGCTTCAGACCAACATACAAAGCATACCTGCAAACCAACCTACAAACTATAACACACAGCCTCAGATCAAGCAGTGAACCATACCTCACAAAAACATGAGGAGGTAAGTTTTGCAGGTGCAAAAATAATGTAACAGATGGAAAAACTGGAGGGTCTGTAGGCTAGCCAACCAGGGTTAAAGATGACGAATGCTTGTCTGGGAGAAATAATCTCTGATTACGCAGCACATGGGGATATGTGTGTCAATCTAATTAAAGTTTATGCATATGTAAACCAAGATAATGTTTTTATTTTTCTGCAAAAGCCGTGAGTATTTTTACACTTTTGATTCAATAATTTTAAGATATAGCTTGGATATGTACCATTTGGAAGAGGAAGCTGGAAGATGGGGTTGAGTCTTCCATTTTGCTTTTCTGGCTCAATGATAAAACTAGCAAAGCGAGAAAAAATGAAACATCAGACTAATGATGACAATTTGAGGCTATAATGACTGCTCCCAGAACAGTTATTGATTTAATTCAACACCAATCAAAAGCACATTGCCTTCCATCAGTGCTTTTTCAAGAATCTGTGAGAGCAAACTGAATGGAACAGAAGAAAGACCACAACCCCGAATCCGCAACACCCCACACCGGCAGCCATAACAGTGTAAACAGCAAAGAAAGGAAAAGCCTGCTGGCTTTTAATAACGTATCTACACCAGTGTTTCTGCACATCTGCGCCTGCATCAGGAGGGCCTAAATGTGTTACACGCACTCATTTAAAACTCTGTCAGCCGCATATTGACTTTGACACAAGCTGAAACACAATCAAATCACTGCATCACTGCATCACTTACAATCAGTTAAGATGAGCAACATTAAAGGGATTCATTCATTATAACATTTCTCATCAAAGAGCAGCCAACTGTTCAGAGGAAGTTATAAGTCAGTCTTGCTGCTGCAAAATAATGAGTAAATGTGGTCTAACGCTGATGGATATGGGGCACACAGACAAGCCCCTTAATGCTGCCATCGCTGCACTTTGACATCTGAAACCTCGCCCGATTCACAGCGACCACAGCAGCTGAGTGATTGACATGCAGGCGGCTCTCCCCTGGCACAAGCTCCTCCTGGACAGGCTCTGCAAACATGAATACTATTGGCTCCTTTGCAAGGCATCATGGGAATAGTCACATTTCACATTTCCCCTGACCCTCAAAGACGGTTTTGAGTTAAAATGGATCAGTAGGTCAGTGCAGATCCACTAAGCCACCACTGCACCACTGAAGGCTTTACCACCCAGGGGAGAATATATATTACACATATATATATATATATATATATATATATATATATATATATATATACCTATAAATATAGAACATCCGTCATGAGATGATGGTATCCATGTATGAAAATTCAGACAGGATCCTCTATTCCTTTTCTCTTCCTCTCTCTCACCCAGTCCTGTTTTCCGTCTCTCTCTCCGCCCCCTCCATCTCTCCCGTCCCATCTCTCTCTCTCCCTCCTACATCGCTCCCTTTCTCTCTCTCTCTCTTTCCAGTTCCAGAAAGAGCCTCATCAGAAAGCCTTCACTGGAGGAACCCACTCAAGCAGCTCATCTTTAATCATTTAAAAACAACAAAAAAAAGCCACTTAAGGTTTAATCCCTTTTTGATGTTACGCTCTAATAGCTGGGTATCCTTGAGGTTCAAAGTGGGTTCTGTACTCGCCTCTAATTAAACAAGCAAGCATCCGTTCTGCGTCCTCTCATCTTTCTAATTAGATCTTAAACAACAAACAAATGCAGACCTTTCTTCGTTACTATCTCTCCCCATTAGTTAAACAGAAGAGGACGGCTGCAGAGAAAGGCTTTCTCTGTGTGCAATGCACCTGGGGTGCTGGAGCCAAGACTGGCAGCTACCAATCACAGTCAATCCTCATTCCAGGACACACAGACACAGCACAACACTACACCACACACAAATGCAAACACAACACACTCACACAAACACAACACTATACAGCACAAACATAACACACACGCAGTCACAAACACAACACACTCATGCAAACACAACACACACACGTTCCTACAAAAACACTTACACAAACGTGACACAATCTAACACAAACACAATGCACTGAAAAGAGGACGCACACACTCACTCGAAGACACACATGCATTCACAGACACAATTACACACACACACATGCTAACACTCGGTGCGTCACCTTTGTTTGCATTGACATAGAAAATTAGCCCTTGGTTGCACAGGGAGGTCTTATCAAGTAAAGAAGTTAAAATTACTTCTATTATTCAGGTAGATCGCTCCTCATGATAGCACTACCTGTGTAAAATGATGGAATAAAATCAGGCTGAAAAAGCTCCCATTCCCAGTCTCCAGAGAGGGCCTGTTCTGCCATCTGGAAGAATGGGGAGCCTTGATTAGCTTGCAGAGCTAATTCACCTCTCCCTGCACGCAAACAAGTCGCTTTCGTTAAGCGAGACTGAGGAACAAAACTGAATTAAACTGCAGCATTTAAAGGATCAAAGTTTCTCTAGTACTGCTGTAAGGTCTCACTGTCTCTGTTCTGAGAGAGGGGAGAGGGTTGCAGTTTATCCCTCCTCTCATGGATCTCACCTTTTGTTACAGATCAACAGCTAGTAACAGACAAAACTGTACTATCCATGTGCATGTGCCCGAGTCTGCAGTTCACATCGCAGGAACAAAGCCACATAGCAAAGCTGCACGCGGAGGAAGTGCTATCACTAGCACTGAATTGGAGTAATTCACAACAGGGTGGGGCAATTGTGTGAGTGTGTATGTGTCCATACATTTGTGCAAAACTACAACAACTTTCGTAATCAAACAGATATGGATTATACAGTATTAGAATAAACATCTCATACTGCTCAGATATACAGAATTACTGCAATTGCTTCATACTGTCAGAATCTGTGTAGGTCAGCTGAACAGTGACTGGAGCTGTATTTAAATTGCTGAATGAACATCTTTAACTCTAAGCCAGGAGTTAGTCCTGAAGAGTAACAAAGCTGCTTCCTGTGCCCCAGGAAGCAGTTCCAGCCTGACCTCCCAGGAGCAAGCTGGGAAAACATCAATGCTGAATATGGGGAAGCACAGCAGTTTATCAGAACAAGTGCCCTGTGGGCAGAACAGCTTTCAGGAGGACCGCCACATTAAAGCAGTAACTCCAGCTCTCACAGAAGAAAAAGACATGCTCATTCCCAAACTACAGTACATCCCCCAGGGGTATCTCCAGACACAGCTAGGGATAACACCATGTAGTGGCAGATTTTACACATTGCTTCAGCCTGCAGCTTTCTCATCTGTTCTAATTTCCATTCTTTCCAGTCTGATTATTTGAAAACAAGCATTTCAAGTGCTTCATCATTAATCTGACTGAAACAGAATGCAAGTGTTTAGTCCGTTATGGTTGCTTATGTGTGCAGCCCCTCAGGAGCCTGCAGACAGGTAGATTTACTCTCATGAACCAATCAAATCAATCAGATCATATCAACCACGTGTCCACACAAGACTCCAGTGTGATTTCACTTGTGTGTCAGCTAATCAATTTATTGATAAATCAAATTACACTATAAACAAAAAAGAGGATTGTCATACTCTATAAGCTACTAACCTGACTGGTATAAATTTCTATCAACATCAATCAAGCAATAAGCAATCAATTATTCAATCAATTGAGCAATTAATCAAACAAATCCTACTTAATATACCCCTTTGTCAACGAGATTACTGCAGAGTGCATAACAGACTGCATTGGCTGCATTAGTTATTTGAGAAGTGATCCCTGATGAAATGTCAGGTTATGTTTCTGTCATAATGTGGTCTTGGAGGAAGGATCACTGCATATCCTGGAGCAGAAATGGCACATCCTCACTTCAGACCATTTAACAGTTCATTACACTCTGGGAAACTGCAGTTTCAGCTGGAAGGAAAACCTGGATACTGCACACAGGACTGATGGCCTACTTCAGCCACCATTCACCTCTTGATGTAAGGGCCACCCATACTCCTCTGGGTAAATGTAGAATTCCTCTGTGGAATTCAGAATTCACAGGAACGTGGCATCAAATGGAAAGCCCTAATTTGAATGCTGTGCCTTCAACCAGAGCCGCTGGCTAAGGGTTGGTGCTGCTGAGAGGGCATGGTGCTGGGAAACTGGGATGGGGGCGTGTGGTGGGACTGGGCAGATTGGTGGAGCACTACAGCCAAACACCTGGGTATGAGAAGGGCCGCTGTCTCCAGCTTTCTGGAACAGGTGTGTCTATGATGATTCCAGATTCAAGATTCAAGATTCACTTTATTGTCCCACGCTGTGGGAAATTTGGCTCAGACTTCCACCCATGCTGCATCCATAGAGAAAAAAACATTCCACATACATGAAGACAGGGTAAGACAGCTACAGGGAACAAGAAACATATCTAAGAACATAATAATCAAAACATACAGAAAAAAGACAGATAAAAACATGACATGAATAACACCAATGTTAAACAGATAAATAAATAAAACCTATAATGCCAAAAAAGTACAGAGAGGCGCTACAACTGGAAATTGGTCATATCGATTCCATCCCTATTACGTCTACCGCCATTTAAAATTTTTATTGAAGTAGGGATAAAAGAGTTTTTAAATCTATTCAAACGACAATGTGGTAATTTAAACCTCCTCCCTGATGGCAGTAGCTGGTACTCACTGTGTAGCACATGAGCGCCCCTCCTCTTTTCAATCTATACTACATCTCTGGGCCCGGTTATCCACTTGCAAGGCTTATCGTATCACTGCTACGCAGACGATACCCAGCTATATCTGTCGTTTCCGCCTGATGACCCCACAGTCTAGGCGTGGATCACGGATTGTCTTGCAGGCATATCCCTATGGATGAAGGCGCGCCACCTTCAGCTAAACCTCTCTAAGACGGAACTCTTGGTCATCTCAGCCAAGCCATCCCTGCATCACAGCATCAATTTAAAGCTTGCCTCAAATACTCTCAAGCCTTCTAAGGTTGCAAGAAACCTGGGTGTCATGATTGATGACCAATTGTCCTTCTCGGACCATGTTGCCTCGGTCGTGCCGCTTTGCACTATACAATATCCGCACTACTGTAGCTTGCTTGCTGTTCCTCACTTGTAAGTCGCTTTGGATAAAAGCGTCTGCCAAATGACCTAAATGTAAATGTGAGATGAGTCGGTTATAATCTTGTTGGCTTGCCTTAACACAGCCTGCTCGTAGGTAGACTGCAGGGATGGTTCCTGTCTTACATCTTTTATCTTCCATGCAGTTTGTATTGAACCAGATTTTTGTATGAAACCTGATTTTTGTTTGAAAAATCTGCACCCCCAACCCAGCCCCTGTGTCTGTGCGTGAAGCCGCGGTGTTGATGGCTGCTTAACACCGCATCCATTAGGAGACCGCAAACGCGCCAATTGTATGAGAAGCACTGCACGGTGGCATTAATTGTGTTGGATGTCACTCTGGATAAGAGTGTCTGAAAAATGCATGGAATGTAATGTAATGTAATTTACAATAAGCTGTGCAGGTATTTATCAATGAACTGTGGGCTTGATTTCCTGGCCTACATGAGTTCCAGCTTTAGCTTCAGCTATATCAACAACCTATGGGCTAATTATACTCAAGTGCTGTCTTTCCCTGTTGCTCTGGTACCCAAAGCTGCCTCTTCCTGTAGCTCCAGTACCCAGGGTTGTCTCTCCCTGTAGCTCCAGTACCCAAAACTGCCTCTCCCTGTAGCTCCAGTAGGCTTGTGTGAGCAATGATTTTACACTCATTGCACCAATTTATGCCAATTCAAGGCTTCTGCGGGAAAGTTCCACCACGAGCTGTACATTCAATATATACACATATATATAATTGACATGGATGCTACGGACACACACATACACACCTGTCTGCTTTTCAGTAATATCAGAAAAAAGCCACAAACAGCACAAACTGTATTTCAGCTTATTAAACATGAGGTGACAGTGGCAGTAATGAAGCAAAGGACTACGCAGACACCGCAAGGCAGAGCGCTGGACACACTCACCCCATAACATGACATTGCTGGGACCTAGTGGAGCGGGAAGCATGACGAGGCCACTGGCCCAGTGCTGCTGGGAGGGAATTGTGGGTAATGAGCTGGACAGAGACCTGTCACCGTTCCAGCCACTGCAGAAGCTGCCCCGCGATCACCTCATTCCTCTTGACTTCTGTCACAATATTTTCAAATTATTATTAATAACAATGTCCCAGCTTTGGCCGTTTTTTTTGTTGTGGACAGTCGCATTTCTTTTTCCCCCTCACCAGGTGTAATTGGGAAGTAATTAGTCATCTCCTAAAAACAAATGAGCGGGTCAGCGTTACCATGGTAATGGGACCACAAGGACCAGATGGGAGATGTGTTGGTGGAGTGCCGGGTTGATCGTTATGGTAATAACGCCTTCCTTTCTCTACAGGTGGGAGGTGGGCAGCCCAGGGTCTGGGGCTCAGGCTCTCAGAGAGACCTTTCATTAACATGATCTATTTCTATTTACCAAGGTCACTCAGAGTCCGGACCACTTTTCTCAGCAAGGATACCCTCTCGACTCCCATCTTTACTTTGGTGACCCGCCTTCATAGGGGAATGATCTCAGAGTAAAGCTAGAACAAGTTGCCGTGGCATGATATAAGGTCATAGGCCATGTTGTTCATGGTAAAATACAGAGCTGTACTTGTTAATACCAAATTTCAAACATTTACAAAGGACAAAGGAGTTTTATTCTGACAATTTGCACACTACGAATAAAAGTCCTTTGTCATCACTTCATCATCACTATTATTGAAAACAACATTGTACGAGAGGCAAAAAATAATAATTCGCACATTAACAGCATGCGACAAAAGATGAATTAACACAATATCTGCATCAAGTGTGGAATTTGGAAAGCTGCTCCATCTCCATAAAATCATAAGAAAGTGATTAATTTCAGCTGACAAGCAGCAATATGGGCTAAATTAATTAAAGAACTAAATCTGAGGGGATGAAAAATGAAACTAAAAACAACAGCACTGAACTCTGCAAAGCAGCATTCTTGTTGTTATATATGAAAAAGGTATAAAAAGGTTGCAAACTGTTCAAGTGAGGAATTCCAAAGTACCAAACTAGTCATGGAGCATCATCCATCTTTCAGTAATGTTTTACTTTACTTTTATTTTTATTGTCTGAGCTATTAAAATCTTTATTTCTTTTCTTTATTTTGAATTACCAGATGTATTGCTGTTCTTGTTTTTAGATTTTTTTACATGTGGGATTAATTTGATACATAAGGATCTGAATTATTATTTTAGGAAAATACCTGCTCCTATCATTATTGTGCTCTTGAGTTACTATGCTTATACATGTATGATGTCTTATGATTCTTCTGCTGATAGACCATAAGACATCATCACTTCTTGTAGTGAACATTAGCAAACAGAAATTGCACTTGCTCTGAAATAAAGTTTATTCTAATTCTTAAGGTCACCAAATGAAGTCATGTTAGGGTCACTATACACATATCTGTCAAAAGAGTGCATTAATGCAAACTCATTTTTAGTGAGACAGCCCCATTACAAAAGAAACACATATACATATATAACCTTACTCTTGTCTAATATCCTTGATGCCACAGGTTCCTGGTAACTGGTGCACCGTGTTATTGCCATTGCAGCACTGCTGTGGTGGGCTCACTTTATGTCACTCTCTTCACAGAGGCACTTGATTGCAGCATTGTGTCATACAATGACAGTTTCATTGTGTTTAGAACGATTTCAGTATCTACACCACTGTTCATCCTTATTATGTGTGCTGTGTGAGTTGCTCTGGATGAGGGTGTCAGCTAAACAACTAAATGTAAATGTATTCAATTATTCAAATTTCTCAAGGGTGACATTCAACCACTTTTCAATGGACCGCATCTGAGCCTACAACAAACTCCCCTTTCAGACAACGGTCTGATTCTAGCCAAAAAAAAAAAAAAAAAAACCCTAAAATGCGACATCACCTGGGAGGGCTCAAGAGAGAATCTGTGTTCACTGACAAAACTCAGCCTGTAATTATCCCGACACTGAACCTCATGACTCCCATATCCACACATTGACCCCCCCTCCCCACCCCCAGCTTCAAGTGAACCCAACGGCACGTATCATTCGGTAGAGGATGTCAATAAGCTTGTCAAATGCGTGTCCAAATTAGCTTTCAATTTCAGAACAGCTGTAATTAGCTACTCCATTTCCACCTCTGTCATTTTTAAAAATTACAAGCTCTCTTCGTTGCCTCCAGTAACTTCCACTTCCCCATTTAAAATAGCCTTTTCTAACTGAATAGGTGACTAATTAACAGCATCAGACCCTCCTTTCCAGTGAGTGCAGACGTTTCATAAATAATCTATAGTTAATGTCTTGTCATTTTGTGCTCAGATAGGCTTGGCAAATGAATTTTAACAGATAATTTATTCTCACCATCGCCTTTTACGCCCCCAACCCCAGAGCTCTCTCTCACTGCCAGTGAGGCCCGCCCTCCAGCCTCTCCTCCCTTGCCCCCTGAAAAAAGGGAGAAGTGAAAGTTCTGGCGAGAGGAAAAGGGGGGTTCGGAAACGCATCTGTCTCTGTGGGGCCCCAGGAGCAGAGCGGACCGGCTACGCGGTGCCTTTCCGCCATGCCTGGCCATTTGGGCAGGGGAGACATGCTGGCCTCCTCTGCACCTGCAGCCGATCCGTTCCCCTGTGAGTCAGAGGCACAGCTGGCAGCTGCGTCCGCCCCCCCCTCGCCCCCCTCCCTCCCCCCACCCTGGCTGCCCATGCCCGCTGCCCATCAGGAGCTGCTGACGGACAGAGACGGGCAGAGGGGCCATTGCTACCCGCCAAAGTGCAAGGAGGTCGGGCGGTGGGCGCTGATGATATTATAGGTAGAAGAAAAAAAAAAACAAAACAGCCAAACAAGCCGCCATCCGGTCAGAGCTACCCCCACAGGATGGGACGAGGGGACCACTGGGCTTACTCTTTATTGCTCTTCACCTCCAGCAGGGCTTGTTTCAGCTTCCACATAAAGCTCATACTTGCTGCTGCAGTGCACTCCTCCCTCCAAACACCCCACAACCCACGCCCCTCCTCTGCCCCCACCCCCCACCTACCCATCCACCTAAACACCCCTGCACCCCCAAAAAGCTCATCCCCCCATGTCTCCACCCATGTAACCCCCCCCCCCTCCCCCCCAATTCCCGCCTCCTTGACGTTGTCCCCACTTTACCCTTCCCTCGGGCCATCTCCAGCGGAGCCGTCACGAGCTTCTGCGGACCCCAGCTGTGAGAGGCGGAGGGGCTGGTGGGACAGGGACGGTGAGGTAAAGGTCAGCCCCCCTTCCCCTGAATATTAATGCCCTGCTCTCCCCACGCTCTCTGGGCCTCCTGGAGCGATGCCGCGAGCCTCTCGCTGCATGCAGCTCTAAGATGCATTTCAAAGATGCCTTCCCCCTCCTCCTGTCCTCTTTACCGCCGAGCGTGCACCGGTCGGAGAGCCCAGCCTCGGCGCATCAGCTGGGGCTGATGAATAGAAATCTCTTCCCGCCGAGCCGGGAGAGGTGGATTATTTTAGCATTGCAAATCCCGGCCAATCACAGGCCCCCCCGCCGGAGCGGGTCCGCGACCGTGCCGCTCCGTCGGAGGGGAAGGGGCCTTGGTTGGCGGTAATGGCTGAAATCTCGCCAAGGGGCTTCGGATCTTAACCTCTCCAAACTCGGAGAAACAGGCGGCAAGCTCATTGGCACAGAGACAACAACCACGAGTTATGCAAACAAGACCATCCAAGGATCTACGTCAGATAGCAAACACCAGACAGGAACAAACGAAAATCAGATACTACTAATATCTACGTCTACGTCATCAGCTACCATAACCACTACAACAGGGGCATGCAGTCAGGCCCACAGGTACAGACAGGAGCCAGGCGGGGATGGGGGGTGGGGTGGGGAGTGGTGTGTGAATTGTTTTGCATGACAAATTAAGAGGCTCCTTCACAGAAAAAAAACCAGATCATAAGAAAAGCAGGAGGATAATGAAAGAGGAAAATAAATGAGAATTAGTATTTCATATACAACAAAATCAAATTAAGAAAAATGTACTAAATTCAAATAAGAATGTGTATGGAAATGACATTAAAAACAGCTGAAAGAAAAGAAAAAAGATTTCTTTCTTTTGAAAACCCAGTTGGTGCAGACAGCGGTGGACAGGGGGAGAGGGTGCGATGACAGAGGGAGGGAGGGAGGGGGAGAGTGGAGAAAAGGGCGTGGACAAACCTTCCGGCGGTTGCGCGCTCAGAAGAGAGAGGGGTGTCGCACAGCTCGGAGTGCAGCACACTCAGTCAGAGACACTCACTTTGAGTGGGAGAGAAACAACAGAGACATGACTGCTCAACCTGCAGCACGAACCCCAGTCTGTCTGCTTGCGTCTGTCTGTCTCTCTGCCTGCCTGCATCTGTCTGTCTGTTTGTATCTGTCTGCCTGCCTGTGTTTGCCTATCTGCTTATGTCTGATTTTCTGTTATTGTTCTTCTACTTGTGTCTGACTGTAAATCTAAGTTGGTCTGTCTTTATGTGTCAAGTCTGTTTGTCTGTCTGTCTGTCTGAGTTCATGGCCCAACACATCAGTGACTTCACAGTCAATGATTTTTTTTCCTGGTAGGTTTGAAAGTGGCTCTACATGGCCATGTTGTTGGTTACAATATATAATAATATATAAATATGATAACGTGTCTGCGCTTTACCATAGGGCAAATGCAACTTCTGGCGATTCTCTACTAGAGTAGGCTACAGAGGCACTGTGTTAGGCACAGGTCAGATCTAGGTTTTGGTCAGGGTTAGTCAGTGTTTAACTGAGGCTTTAGTCAGGGTTAGTCAGGCTTTACATGAAGATGTGGTCAGGGTTAGTCAGGCTTTATCTGAAGATGTGGTCAGGGTTAGTCAGGCTTTATCTGAAGATGTGGTCAGGGTTAGTCAGGCTTTATCTGAAGCTTTGGTCAGGGTTAGTCCTATGACACATGCACATACATATCATGGAGCTAAAGAATACATTTAGTTGGACTCATGCAATGATGTCATACTCTAAAAACTAGCATCTCATGTTTCTAGAAC
The DNA here is from genome assembly GCF_013368585.1 of Megalops cyprinoides. Taxonomy (NCBI): domain Eukaryota; kingdom Metazoa; phylum Chordata; class Actinopteri; order Elopiformes; family Megalopidae; genus Megalops; species Megalops cyprinoides. The sequence goes on along the minus strand of NC_050591.1, from coordinate 5,029,738 downwards.
ATATTGAGCAAAAACACTACAACATATTTTAGTCAGATTACAGTCCAGCAGAATCTGTGCTGTAACGATGACCAGCTTCAGAAAGCACCCAAAGCCCTGATGGCCCATAATGACCCAGATGTCACCCTCCTGCAGCAGTCCCCAGCCCTGACTCTGGATACATGCTGGGTGTGCTGGCTTCGCTCCAGCTGAGCCCTTAATTGGCTAGCTTTGATTGAGCTGTTAATTGATCCCTGGTCACAGACATCACTCAAAAGGTATGTGCTGCTGAAAAAATAAGCTGAGAGTTGGTATATTTGTGAAACACAGGTAGTCAAACTTCTAGTTATTTTAACCCTTCGATATAATATATTATAGATAATAATTAATAATTAGTTAATAATTAACCAATTATTAACACTACATAGTTGTTAAATGCTAAAGTTATACCAACAACAATTTGCTACCAAACAACGGAAATAAATTGAGATGGCTGCCCTAACTTTCATTAAGAGCCACAATTTAGCATCAAAACTTTGCACTTTGCATCTTTCCATGCACCTCTGACAGATTTCTCTCTTGAAGGACTTGTCGGGGTATGTGAAACACAGTATCAGATCAACAGATCAATCAAATCTGACTAATTAGAGCAGTTGGAGCAAAAACCACCACACACTGGGACCAAGATTAAGGAAACAGAGCTCTATGGTACAGGTGAGGGAGACAGAGCTGTTTGGCAAAGGTCAGGGAAACAGAGCTCTATGGTACAGGTCAGGGAAACAGAGCTCTATGGTACAGGTCAGGGAAACAGAGCTCTATGGTACAGGTCAGGGAAACAGAGCTTTATGGCACAGGTCAGGGAAACAGAGCTCTATGGTACAGCACTTGTCTGTCTGCACCGAGCGAGGACAGCTATGCTCGCTGGCTATTCAACGAGATGGTGTGGCTAACAAGCCTCTAACGAGTGCTGCACTAGAGTCTCACTAACGTGCAGGTATGAGGCTGCACGTGCGAAAGTGAGAGAGAGAGAGGGGAGAGAAAAGGGAAAATGAGTGAAGGAGCAGCGCTGCTCTGATCACGTGCTGGTCGTCCTCGACCACCGGGCCCTCCACTTGAAAGAGAAACCCCCACACGATCAATGCCTAATGGGGCCTTGAGAGCGGCCGTCTCTGAAACGACTGGCCAATCTTTTCAGAGGGATAATGACAGCACATTCTTGGACTGAGCACCTTTCACACCACTTCAGAATTGGAAAGGGGATGGATGGAGGTGGGGCAGAAGCGACCAGCAACTGAGCTGTCAATTGAACGTTCAGCTGAACAGGCGACTGGCTGTAGGGCAACACAGAGGACAGCTACTCCATCAGGAGGACTGTCCTGGCCACAGGCAGGGCCACTGGGGGGATTTCCCGCTGGTTGCGTGAAGGATAAGAACATGAAACCTGAGAGTGGGGTCCTTTGTAGCTCTGTGAGCAGCATGTTTGCATGGAAAGGAAGTTGTGAGACCGGCAATGAGGAGGCTTATTAATATCATCTATTATTATATGAGTTAATTCAGGACCATAACATGGAGCAAAAGACATGAAAACAGGTTTGTCCCCCCTGTTGCTAGTTTGGAACCTTTGTGAACTGGGTTTCAGACAGGTGTAACGAAATAGCTGCCTTGCTGGCACATAACCATGTATTGTCCAATCATAACCATATATCCCAGTGCTAAATAACTGATTGGACAACAAATACTCACATGACAGACTGGCCTTAATGAACACCAACCTAAATAAGGTTCTCTGATCTCTGCAGCTACTGAATGATTCTGACAGATGCAGCACACTGTGTCTGTTCATCCCGGTTCTGGTTTTCCTTTTCCTCCTTTAACAGATGTGGTTTAGTATTATTCTCATTTGAAAATGATCTGCTTGATTATAACGTCTGAATCTCATTATCTTCGGGTTTTTGCAATGTGTGATCCTGATTTGTCATTGTGTAGAGACTGGAACTATAATTGTGTTTGAGTGACCTTTTCTCTGAAATCCCATGATCTCTTTACGGTGAACATGCTCTTCCTCCATCATGTGCTCTTTCAACAAAGAACAATGACTGTTAAACCAGCACTCTTCATATTGGCTGTGACTTCTCTCCTTCCATTTTTGTCCCACTTGTGCCTCTAGTGGTAGAATGCTGTTACTACAATAACAGCTCACTGGCAGGCAAGCCAGTAATGGAGTGTTAGACACTAGTGTTTCTAGCGCTGCTACTTCCAGTCACAGCCAGTAAAAATCTCTGAGGAGATACATACCTTAAATTGGCCATTTTGATATCACAGTGGGAGCTGAACACATAACTTTGGCAGCAAGGAATAAAGGGGTTAATCTGGGGTCACGCTGCAGTACTCGGTCAGCTTCCTAAGGAAAATAGCTGGCCGTAAAAGCAGAGAGCTCAGCTGGTCACATATGAATTGTGATTGTCACAGCGGTGCTGTCACAGAGGACACTGTCATCTGTGCCTTGCTTTCGTAGAGTGGCATTAAGCCTGAGGATATCTGGGAAGGGGGTGGGGGGGTGTTGGGCTGCTAGGCGAGGCAGTGGATATTATCCTGATCTAGCTGGAAATGTGAGTGTGTATGTATATTCCAGCACTCTGTAAGGGGGGAACTGTAGTCGGTAAAAGGATGATGAGATGTCACAGAAAGGTCATCTCTGAATTTCAGACGTCACTTTGCGAGCTTCTCTCGCAGCTGCGTGTAATAGCAGTGTGACTGGACTGTGTAGGACAGGAGTGATGTGGCTCTAAGATCTGTCTGCCCATATCTCCCACCGAATCTCTATTCTACAACTCACCTCCTCGAAACCTTACCCGAAATTTCACCTCCCCTAAACCTACCCTACACCATTGGCCTCTCAGATTTGGGTCTCTCATGTTGGTCCAGCTGCAGAACACCTCCTGTCTCACCTCTCACCTCTCCCTTCTGCTCTTTCACACACATTTATGCCCTTGAGGATCCTCTGTCTCTGCACAGCCGAAAAAAAAAAAACAAATCCGTGGCATGTTACAAACAGAGGAGCACGTGGGACAGGCATCCACATCACAGCATCTGACTGAACCCAGCTGAAAGGCTTAACTGATGGGTTTCTGTCCAAGGATGTGTTATTCTGCATTCCTCCCAAACAAAGCTGACAGGCAGGGGGTGCTTTTGTCAGACAGAGCTGCGGGACTGTGAGTGGATGGCACAGGTGCAGTGTAGGGTCTAACACTACAAACCCAAAGGCTGTGGGTTTACCAGATGAGGCAGTACACCAGTGGAGAGATGTCTCTCGCTTAAAATAATGCCCAGCTGGAAAAGAATAAGGCATTGTATGTAACCTAGGCTGGCCTCTGTAAGGGTGTATACTCGGCAAAGTAAAGTTAAATTCTGGAGAGGCCACGCTCCTGTCCGTGTCTCAGTACACAAGCCACGGTGTCATGCTGCTACCCAGAGAGCAGTTTCTGATGGCCAATTAGAAAAGGGCACTCATTTCACCAGGAGCAAAACACGTCTCATCTGTCAACTGCCATGAAGGCTGTTAGTCACTGTGTATTCACTGTTGTTTTTCAAGTGGACAAAATGGAATTGGTTAATTAAGCCTTTAGACTTTGAAAACAGAGAGCTGGACCTGTGTGTCAGCGCACATGTGTGTGTGAGAGTGTGTCAGTGTGCAAGTGTGTCTCCAAATTCTATGCAGGCATTCTGCTCCTGTTTGATGACAGTGTGTACACACAGTAGGCAGGCCCAAGCAGGAGAGAGTCAGTGGGAGGACCAGAACATGAGAGATCTAAATCTCCAAGCATGTGGACTGGTACAGCAGAGCAGATCACACACTACTGCATGAGCACAATTAAGAAACAGGAGAGCCCAGTGCCTGCAGCCCCTCAGAGCACCACCACTTCCTGTCCTGGCCCCTCCCACTGTGCAGTGGGCAGTACTGGCAGTGAGAGGGGTGGAGCCCAACTGTGAGAGTGTGAGCTTATGCGACTGGCTATGTGCAACATTGTGGGAGGAGACAGACAGAGACAGCCAATAAGAAGGATGGAGAGCTGCAGCCACACAGAATACCGACAGAGCGTTTACCTGCCCCTGCGGTCTGCGGGCATGCCGTGTAGCCGCCTCTTCCTCGCGCCCCCCTACCTGAGCCACGCGCCGCCGCCACCGCTGCTGCTGCCACTGGTCCATACGCCGTCGCCGGGAAACCTGGGGGAGGTGGGAGGGGTCACACTCATATCAACCAACCACAGCGCTGGGTCTGCGATCAGTCAGCAGCTCTGCTTCACTCTTAAGCTGGGGACCCACACCCGCGATTCTACTTGTTGAGGTGACTACAGACTATCTGTGGGACACACTGCGGTGACTATAAGTGGCAGTCAGTCACAAACAGTTTCTGACTGACTGGCAGGTGTGTGTGTCTCCAGCTTAACCAACACACAGTCCTTCCAACTTGAAAAAATTAACACATGAATGATCATTTCAATATGACCTTAATATTGTTGTGAAAATAATTTTTATTAGGGATTGTGTGTGTGTCTGTCTGTAATGTAGAAGGACTGACAGCCCAGGGAAAATGAGCAGTTCTATCAATAACAGCATCAGTATCAGCACACTGACATTAAACTAGTGGAGGCAGTAAGCACTACTACACGTAACTACAGGAAAGAATAACACTTCAACATGTGCTCCTGTAACCTGCTCTTAAATGCTTTCCTGAGGGCACAATAAAGGACATATATTGGTACTACTGTGCTGTACAAGACCAGCACCTTGTTAACTCAAACAATGGCTCACATCCCTCTCAACCCCTGCTCAATTCAAACACCTCTCTCACAACAGGAAAGTACTCAGACTCACCACAGTGCTAGTGTGTGTTAGTGTGTGCATTTGTATGTGTGTGTGTGTGTGTGTGTGTGTGTGTGTGTGTGTGTGAGACTGACATGATCAGGTACTGAAATGAACCAATCGAGGATCCTTTCAATGGCTGGTAACTCAGTAAGGCCTTTCAGGTCATCTTAATATTACACCTAGAGATTATGACTGAGGTACATTACAATTCACCATTACTGCACTACACACAGAAAGGGAGGGAGAGAGAAACAGAGGACAGTGAAGGGGAGAGAGAAAGAGAGAGAGAGAGAGAGAGAGAGCGAGAGAGAGAGGACAGCAAAGGAGAAAGGACACAGAAGAAGGGAAAGGACAGATTGGGAGAGTGAGGGGGGGGGGTGTACAGAGAGACAGAGGAAGTGAGGGAGTAGAGAGCTGGTCCCCCTTTGGCTGGAGGGGGAGGTGTATCTGGATGGATATGGATTTCCTTTGAATGGAAGCTGCTTGATACTGCAGACCTATTTCCGCAGGCTTACCTTCAAGCGTTTCATATTCTGTAACATGCCGGTGCAAACCAAACACCTTTTCTCATATCTAATATTACATTTTCCCAGGATGAACTATCAAATCAAATCACAAGCAAAACCGTAGGAGCGCGCGTGTATGCGTAAGCTTGGCAGCTTATGAAAAACAACATACGGACAAGGACAAGCAGGGGGAATATCGGGCTGTTGAAATCAGTGTTGACCGTTAAATGGTAATTCCTCCCGTGTCATTTAATAAGGTGTCTTGTCACCTCGACAGGGCACATGGGGGAGGGGCCAGCGGCAGAGGAGCATAATCTTCACAGCTGTCAGTCGTTAGAGCCTCTCAGAGCCTCAGAGGCCATGAATTGTGGGAAAGATATCTGATGCGTGGGTTTTGAGTGACTCAGCCACTCAGCCCAACTCTCCTGAGCATCGCCCTTATGAAATTAGGAATACAGGTTTAAGGAACTGATGCAAAGTGGCTCGAAACTGACTCCAGAAACCTCAGGAATGGCAGAGAACTATTACAACCATTGCTGTGAGGTGCCTCTGGTACGATGGGGAGATTCTTTGCTCCTTTTCATTCTGACCAATCCACAGCCTTTGTTCTCCTTTTCATTATGACCAATTGACAGTCTTCCTTCTCTCTGTCTGTTGTAGATTTTTCAGTCTGATGACCAATCACATTTTTGTCATTCTTGGAGCTTGCAGGATTAGGAGGAACACAAGCAGGCAGATGGCCTCTGGATCACAAATGTATTCGGAAGCTGAAGGTCGCACGTGTGTTCGGCACGCAACGAGACATGAGAAAAACTTTCACCGTGGAGACAGACAAACTGAAAGACTGCCAGGTGATTACTCCCCTCTGTCTGGCAGCCCGAGGGGGATTCTGACAGCCCCTCGTGAGTGACTCACGGCCGCCAAGTGAACGCTAACGTGTTTTCGCCAATAAAACACAGTCAATGCCAAAAATAGCTGCTGTGGGCGCACCACATGTAAGAGCTGTCCTTTGGATTCAGCCTTCTGTTAATAACGTACCCCCACCATATCAAAATACACAGGGGAGAGTAAACAGGGAGTCTTTTCAACATTTTCCTGTTCACTCTTACACATTACCAAATCTGAGCCCTGACTGGTTGCAAATGCCACCTTTCCCCAATCATTGACATTTTCTTCATTTGGCAAATGCTCTTATCCAGGGTGGCTTAAGTGCATCTGATAAAGTGGCATGAGAAGCTGCACAAAGACAACACTGCTAACCATATTCAAACATGCATCAATGCCAAACACATGCCAAGCACTCAGATCACACACATACACTCTATTCAACACCACCACCACCATCGTGCTATATCTCCATTATATTTCACACAGTAACCACACTCGGAACAGAGAGCTTAGACAGGCCCGTGGCCGGTGGTTCAAGGTGTACTGACACATGCAGAGCGCACCTGCTGAATAGGCCAGAGAGAGATGTCACGCTGGTGTCTGAGAGCAGCCATACTGCTGACTCTTTCTGAAGTTCACTTCTAAGAAGAGACAGTGACTAAATCTGCAGTGTTCAAACTGGGTAATTAAACATTATCACAGCCGTACCCCAACAATGAGAGACGGTAAGCAGAACAGTGCGTCTAAGTCATTATTATAACATAAATATAATTACGGGCTGGTGCTCTAATTAAAACACAGACTTTGGCCACTGTGGTGTACTCATGATTGAAACCCTACACACAATAAGGCAGTGACACTGGCAGATGGCTCCATTCAGATAGAGGGATGGCCTGTAATTAGGCTCGTCTCTGGCAGGGTGTTTTTCTTACTGATTCAATAAAGACATCCCCTCTCCCCCCACTGAGAACCCATTATGTTAGTGGCCTTAATAACCTTTTATTTGGTGTTAATGTATAATCAAAAAACAGCAAATTATCTTGATAGGAAAGCTTCATTAGTGAGCAGATACTCTCACTAAACTCTGTACACCATTGGAGGAGTATCAGGGGAGACGTTCACACACTGAATGTCGACTGGATGGCCGGATAGATGGCCATGTCCTCCTTTTTTGACCTCTTCATGGGTGGGGAGAGCTTACATCCTGTATGATGAGGAAATGAGCAAAGCGAGGACATCATCTTGGAGTAGATGTCAGACCACAGTGGTGGGGTCAGTGCCCCTGGTTGCATTAAGTGTGGGGACACATTAACAAAGTGGGGACACCTCTGTAAAGAGGGGACATATTGGGGTCCACACAGGCAGGAGTTTCGCACTTTCACAGGCAGGACAGGCAAACATGTGAGTGAAAGTGCCTGTAGTGTCCACAATACAGAGGGGCTTGTGGGGTCCACTACACAGGGGACACTGTAATGTTCTCTACACAGAGGGGCCTGTAGCGTTCACAACACACTGAGGAACACGTAGCTCCCACTACACAGAGGATAGTGCAGTGTTCACTACACTTAGGAAGTCATAGTGTCCACTACACAGCGCAGCTACAGGACGGCTTCTGATGAATGAGACACTATGGTCCATCAAATATCAGCTGTCCTGTGGCCTCTGTATCTCCTTTCTGATGGTATAAACCCTCGATTCAGAAAGCGCTACACTATGCCAACAGGCACGCGCTCCGGCCCCTCTCCAAAGCAGCTCATTCGTCAGCCTATCACCACAGAGCTCCGCCCCTACACTCCTGTTCCGCTGCATCCTCATTGGCCGCCACTGCCACAGGGACGTCCAGGCAGAGCACAGCACTCCTAAAGTTACTGAGGGGTACAGTTCCTGGGGAGAGATTAACTCGGCAGGATTAGGTGGGTTAATTAGCAGATCTCGGCGGCTCATTGCTTTGTATGCGCGGGGTAAAGGGCCACCAGAGAGGCAGAGAGGCTCCACGGCATTAAATCAATTTCACGGCCTTTTATTACCAAAGAGATAAAGCCAATATTTAGCTTTCAAATTTTTCTCAATTATTTCACCCCAGCTTTCGCCCCCATCAGTGGCACTGCTTAACGGGTCCAGGGCACCGGCGGGGGCCGCAAGGACACGTTTGCTTTTGGCAGGAACCCCCCTCTACCCTGGAGGGGTTTGCACAGCCAACTGAAGTTATTAAAAAAAACAAGAGAACTCCAGCATGTTTCTGATGCAGTGCCCTAAGCACCAAATTTTACTGCGTTTATGTCCACCAATACCAAAAAAACCCAAAGATAAACAGAGGGTAATATGTAGCACTACTTTTTTAGGACCTTTTGTTGATATAATTGTTGATTATATCGGTTCTACTTTTAACTGAACTCCCTCTGAGTTTTAGAATCTGTAATGGTTCAACACCTAAGTGCTCATGACATTCTCATCACCATAATCAAGAAGGCCAGACAGCTTCTCCATCAGGCAGTTCAACTATTTGATCCACTTTAACTCGCCAAGAGAGATCTCTGAATGAGAACAGAGATCCAATCCTGCTGGGGTTTCCCCTTTTCCCTATCCCTCTCTGACCATCTCTGCCCTTTCTCTCTCTCTCCCTCTCATTCTGTCTCTTCTTTCACCCTTCTTCACTTCGTTTCCTTTCTCCAAGTGCTCCCATAATGCATTGCGCTTTGCTTTGCCACTCCGTGTTAAAAAGGATTCTACCTGCAGAGGAGGCTGAACGAGACCATTGTGCTCATATCTGTTAAACCAGCAAACACCTTGCAATATGCCAGTCCCTTTCTCACAGATCCGTGTAAGAGAAAGTATTTGTGTGTGTATGTGTGTGTTTTGTGTGTGTGTGTGTGTGTGTGTGTGTGTGTGTGTATTGGTGTTGAGTGAAACTACTACTGCTTTCTCTAACACACAATCTTGTTGCAAAGTGAAGAGGACCCCTTTGACACTGCCCCAGGAGAGAGAAGAGCTGAAAACATCACCCACGCGGGCCAGCCTTGCTCTTCTGAGAGAGGGGAGACGGGCAGGAGAAGGGCAGGAGAGGGGCAGGAGAAGGGCAGGAGAAGGGCAGAAGAGGGGCAGGAGAGGGGCAGGAGAAGGGCAGAAGAGGGGCAGAAGAGGGGCAGGAGAGGGGCAGGAGAAGGGCGGGAGAAGGGAAGGAGAGGGGTAGGAGAGGGGTAGGAGAGGGGGAGGAGAAGGGCAGGAGAAGGGCAGGAGAGGGGCAGGAGAGGGGGAGGAGAAGGGCAGGAGAAGGGCGGGAGAAGGGCAGGAGAGGGGCAGGAGAAGGGCAGGAGAGGGGCGGGAGAGGGGCGGGAGAAGGGCGGGAGAAGGGCGGGAGAAGGGCGGGAGAGGGGCAGGAGAGGGGCAGGAGAGGGGCAGGAGAAGGGCAGGAGAGGGGCAGGAGAGGGGCAGGAGAAGGGCGGGAGAAGGGCAGGAGAAGGGCAGGAGAGGGGCAGGAGAGGGGCAGGGCGTACTTTCAGCAGAACTATCAGAGGCTGGCTCCCTCTGCTTCATGAAGGCTGGAGACAGCCAGACCAGACCCGCACACACAGTCATCTCCCATAGCTAATCTGTCATTAACGTCCACCTGCGGAAGGGACCGTGTATGTGTGTGACAGCCTGTGTGAGTAATGGGAAACATGCAATCAAAGACATTTTGATCTAAATACTTACGCTCAGACAAATATAAATAGTGAAGTTGATGCTTATGTATTAATTTCTTTCCATAAAAAATATTTTATTTTAATATTATTTTAATAAAAATTATTATTTATATTTATATTATTATTTAAGAATCTAAAATATAAGAGTTTTGATTTGTTTATAACACTTCTTTGGATAAATGCATAATGCCATTTGTGTTATTTCATAGCTCTGATGTCTTTGCTATTATTCTAAAATGTGGAAAACAGAAAAAATAAAGAACAAAAATTGCGTCCAAACTTTTGAGTGGTACTATGTGTTTGTGTGTGTGTGTGTGTTTGTGTGTGCGTGACAATGATGGTGTATATGTTTGCATGAGTGCATCTGTATGTGTATGTGAGAAAGAGAGAGTGTGCGTGTCTGTGTTTTGTGAGGAACACTTCACGGGTTTTGATTCAAGAAAACAATTCAAGAGGACCAATCTTATGAATAAAACAGTTTCATGGCTGTGGCCTCACACTTGCAATCCATCAAGTTAGTGCAGCACACAGGCCTGGCAGATTTAGGGACAGGGAGGGTCCCGTGGTCGCCTCAGAGCGCTGTGTCTCATTGTTTACCTGCTCATGTGACCCCAGACCGCGTGTGTGAATGCAGGATAAAATGGCATTTGAAGCACATTAACGTGGATGTCACCCTCACTTTTCTCTCACAAGGAGAATACGCGGTGGCCAGACCCCCGATATCTCCATTGTCTTCAGAGTGCATTTCTGATTCCTGCCCAGGGCCGAGGGGCCTACTCTCACCCTGCAGGGAGGAGAGACCGAGGAGAGAACCACATCTGTGATTTCACTGCCTTCCCCGCTCTGTGTATCCCTCTCACATGAGAGCCGTGTGTGGCAGCTGACCCGATCTTACCGTTAATGCCATCTGCCTCCAATCATTTCATTAACACAACTGAGCTTTTAAAAGCCATGTGTCTCTTTCTCACCTCTCTGTCTAATTTTGTAAGGAAACTGAAGCAGTTCTCCCTGTTTTTGTAAGTGTAAGCTCTCTGAGACTCTTTAACTGCCTTTTAACAGGGTTTCTGGTTATCTTTCAAGAGTCAGTTTTATTTACAGATTTATTTCTTTAAACACAAAATGCATCACACAGCTGGCCAATGTCATTCTGCACCAAGCATAGAATGAGGGACTCACGCAACCAAGTACACAAGCTTTTTGTCCCTCTGCTTTCGAGGGGGACAACACCAGTCCATCAAAGCCTCCACCACCCGTCTGAACAGGAGCTTCAACTCCAGCACGGTGCGCACCCAAACCTGATAACATGAGGCACTAACACTTTTGCACTTTATGTCTCTATGTAGTGTATATTTTTCTATGTAATTGATTCTGTCATCTTTCTTACACTTGCATTACACTCCAAAATTCCAACGTCTGTATTTCATGTGTACAAATGGTGACTAAAGCTGAACTGAACTGAAGTGAAGATGAGATGTCCAAACACTTAAATAGGAAAGTAAAAATGCTAGCACAAACGGATCAGGAGGTGGTGGATTGTATAGTATAAGTTCTACAAAATGACTAACAATCCTATTGAATTTTTAAAAATATGGATTATTAAAGTAAAGGTGTTTGGGCCGAGGTACAGAACTGTCCTCTACTCACTGACCCTCAGCTGCTAGCAGAGATGAAACATTTCTTTCCCTGGCAGTGTACTCTTGGGATGGGCCCATCCTTCCCATATAATTGTCTCTTTTTTGAAGGGATTCAACTGTTTGATGTGCAAAGTTTTTTTTGAAAAAGGTTCACTTCAAAATTCAAAGCATCTCTCTGTCTCTCTCTCTCTCTCTCTCTCTCTCTCAGCTTTGCCAGGTATGCAAAGCCCTTTGTGCAAGTAACGTAATCTGGTTCACTACAAGGATTCTCTGTATGTCTCCATCTCACACTCTCTCGGTTTAATTCAATTCAATTCAATGCTTTAGTGAGATGACATACTGCCAGAGCATAATCAGTGAAAACACGTAAGAAATAAACCAAATTTTTTGTGATAATTCGGTGTGTGGGGCAAGCTGGGCCTCCTCCTGCACATGTTTTATGAAACACAACTGCAAATGCACGATGATGCTGTTTAACAGGGGAAGGGAGCTCTGGGACATGTTCAGTGAATAACAATAAGAAAGCAATAAAAGGATGCATACAACACTGCAGACAGGTATTCATGTATTCTCTGGGCTCTGTGATCAGATTAACATCTGAGTGGCAAGATGTACTCTTCAAAATAAATAAAGTCGAAAACCGAGAGGCTCAGATTGTGCTGTGACAAACCTCAAAGAGTGAATAGGAAGTGGAAAATCTCTCTCTCCCCTCCCCCCACCTGCTGTCTCTCTCTCTCTCTCCTATGTCTCTGCCTCTTCTTATTGTTTCTCCCTTTTCTCTTTCTTTCTCTGTTGTCCATTTGTCTGAATATCACTCCATCTCTCTCTCCCTCTTCTTTCTCATTCCCTTTCTATCTCTGGCTCTCATTCTTTCACTCCATAGTCTCTCCCACTCCACATTTTTCTCTCTGTCTCTATCACCCTCTCCCTTCTTCCCTCCCCTTTTCCTCTCTCTCTGCCTTCCTCTGTTCCTCTCTCTCTCTTTTCTTCTGGGAAAAACACCAGGTGTGTGGTGTAACTGCACTGATCACAGTTATCACAGGAAATTCTGGGACTGAAATGCGGGTTCCTTCATAATCGCTGCCAGGCTTATTGTGGCACTGCGTTATTGCGACCGGGAGCAGTAAGCATCCTCGCCGAGTGTGGGTACAGAGACCCAGATTCTGGGCGCAACAGGTTCCCCGCTCCCCGCTCCCCTGATGTCTGCGGCGCGACAGCCTGTCCTCGTGGGATAACCCCGACAGGGTGTGAAGTGCATTTCCAAGGCCCAGGTGACGGAGAGACGCGGAGATTACACCTGGCCGCGTGTGAAAATGCATCAGCCTCGCAGGGCCTGGGAGGCTTACAAACACATGCTCACGCGCGCGGTGTGAACAGCCCTAGACAGGACCACATCACGCCAAATCAAAATACCATGCCATACTTCCCCGCTGCCCTACACCTGACCCCAGACGGCTCCGGGGAGGGGGGGACACAGGTATGTGTCACTTGGTGGTGTAACATGTGGAGCGGTTTTTACTCATGGCTGCACTCAGAAATCCCAGGTGAATTGGAACACGAGACACCTTCTGCTGGAAAGCCAGAGACTGACAGTCAGGAGAAAGATCTCCGATAGAGGCCTGAGTTCACAGCCACAAAAACCAGAGGTGAACACAAAAACGCGCTGCTCCGGCCTAGGGTTCGTTACCGTTGACCTCCCATCAGCGGGCCCATCGCGTGCCCCCACGGTGGACTCCCAGACCACCTCTACAGGCACGTCCTTGCAGCACAGGCCACAGCCCCTCCTCAGCTGCAGTCTGATGAAAGCCAGTGGGGTGGGAATGCCTCTCTCACGGCATGGGGCAGCGCCTGGCCATCCCTGTGAGAAGTACGCCTGGCCGCGTTCCCTTTTGATTCTGTTTCGCCAAGTTTCTGTGCGTTGCCCAGGTGACTCGTCCCTCTGTGACCTGTCTGCCTGGCCCATTGCGACCTCATCAAAAAGCATTGCTAGTGTTCCTGCGGGAAATTCGCCAGTGATGGAAGAGTATAAAACACAATTGTCTCAGTAAGTAAATGGCAATAACATTATGTTACACGGTTCTACAGAAAACCTACAGTGCTCTACTGAGCAGCAGTGTGGCATAGTGGTAAGGATTGGGGCTTTTAACTGAAAAGTCACTAGTTTGATTTCCCCTGGGGTACTGCTGTTGTACCCCTGAGCAGGGTCCTTAACCCATAATTGCCTCAGTAAATATCCAGCTATATAACTGGATAAAACTGTGAAATAGGTAAGGTGCTCTGGATAAGAGCGTCTGTTAAATGACAATAATGTCATGTAATGTAACACAGTTCTGTATAAAACCTACAGCAGTCTACATCTTTCAAGGCCCCTTTCAAACACTGGGAATCGATGACAAACAGTGAGAAAGAACATCATCTTCCACTGAAATGGAGGAGAGGATGCAGCTGTTGGGTAGGAGCTTCTTGAAGGCGTATTCCAGCAGCAGCTCTTCCCAGATGGCATATCCTCATTAAGGCAGTACAGCACTGTGCATATGGCAGGGTGTGAGTCCCCCCCCCCAACAAACACAGCCCCAATTCCAGCACGACGGGACCGCAGTCGCGATGAGTGGCTTTCCACCACGCGCTGTCTGCAATGGCGCTGGGTCACCGTGCATAGCAATTGGGTGCTACCAGTCTTCCTCCTGCCCCCCGCCTGCAAACCACCAATCCAATAGGAGCACCCCCTGCAGCTCTGTGGTCCCCGGGTCCCGCAGGCCCTGGCTGGTGGGACTGAGAGGTGCTGTGGTGCTGGTGTCTGTCTTAAAAATGGGATCATCATGACACCGTTTCCACTCATCCCCCCGAACATCTTGGCCCAGGGGGCTCATGCTCACTTGTGATGCATGCATGTGCGTGTGTGCGTGCATGCATCCAGGTGACTCCAGGTGATTATTTAGAGACTTGGCTTTAATGTTTGTCTCTGCTGATGTCCCTCTGTCCAGTCCCATAACAGAGACAGGAGGGAGTTTCGCAGGTGTTGAAAGGATACGCCTGAGTCAGTCAAACACAGTCACACAGAGGCGGGAGGCTGTAGCATCACTACTATGATAATCAAGCACCAATAAAGAGAAACACACATACATACAAGTTTGCACAACTGTGAGAATACAAGAGAAGCCCTAAATCCCTTCAGATTGCAATCAATGCCTCCCAAAATTACACTTGGAGCTTCGAAAAAATTAGCTAGACTCTCCTCAAAAGAAGTCAATCTTTAACCTCCCAAGAAACTGGGATTATGGCAAATCCCTTAGTGGCACAAGTAGAGGAAATGCTTTTCCACCTTCCATGTTTTAAGGTCACCAGCTATATTGGAGACAGCTGGGGAAAGCAATAACCCATAATGCTGTGCAGGAGAGGAAGATCTTTTCACCGGGAAAGCTGAGGGGATCAGCAGATGTTGATACGTTAACTCTAGAATCAAGTACCGGCTTTCCCTCACTGCCTGACATCCTACTCTCCGACTGGTGGGATGCCAACCCACAGACTACTGTAGCACCCATAAGTCTGTTATGACTCTCTAATACCTGCAGGGGGCACTGTCCAAAAGCTGCACTCATGATGCATGTTAATTTTCCTGTTTTGTTATTTTTTTGTGCATTGAAGATGCATGTGCCACTATGTATGGTCCACACGTATAACCCGTTAAAAAAACCGTGACCACTGACCGTAGCTAACGAGGTGTCGGATTTAACATTGGCAGCCAGCAGGTAATGACACATCTGGAGTTTGAGGGAACATGACAGTCCTTCTAAAGAAAGTTGAGAGAGGGAGAGCTGGCTGGCAGCTTGCCCGTATGGCGAGGGAATCAGCGGAGTTTAGTGCGTGCGAGCCGCCGTTCCGCGCCGAGAGAGCCGGCAGTACTTTAATCCGCCGCGCCAGGCTTAGTCACAGTGGTGGATCCTCGAGGGCCTGGCGGTTTACACTCCTTCATTACACCTTTCCCCTCTTTCCTTTATTCCTTTATTCATCCATTTCAGCCACATTCCGCCTGAGCATGCGCTTCCTGTATTATCGCAACGCACACCGCTCATCTTTCGGCTGCGCTGGGATTTAGAGGCGGAAAGAAACCCTCTGCATTTTCGGTTTCGCCTGAACCTTCTGCTTCTGCAGGGGGAACACTCACAAAGCTAACGAGTTCATCCTAACAGCCTCTACAACTGAGCCGAGCTGGTGACACATTCACAAAGCAGAGGAGAGAGCATTCCTTCCCTGGTGCTGAGAGCTTGCCCTTTCCAAGGTCAAACACAGACAGAACACACCTTCATCCTTATCAATGATATTAGCTAGGAATCTGTCAATCATCCTTACACAGGTGCTCTGAATACTGCAAGCTACAGGACAGAATGGCAGGAGGGCCACTACAACCTTCCACAACAGGTCCAGGTTTACCTTACACTCATTCTGTTACCCTCACACCTAGGTATATCTTAGTCAGGTATTTGTTAGAGGGCAGATATGGCCATGGACGGCACAGCAGCTTATGAGCCTATTCTACTGGCATTGGAGATAAATGTAAAAAACGATAACTTTAACATTTACCCTGAAAACTTAGCATAAAAATCAGACTTCAGCTGTGAAACCCATTTCTTAAATGATAATATTTAAAAGCATACCTCTTTCTCCCATGTTTTCACTACCTGGAATGAAAGGAAAGGGCGTATGCACACCGTAACTCCTGCTGTTTGCCATTCATTCATTGAAAAGCTTAGCTGGTGGCTGTTTGCTCTCTCTATATAATGCCACAGACTGCGTGGACGCTAAAGCCAAAATACTTGATATTCAACTATTCAAACATGGGGTCACTAAGTCATGACGTCAGTTCTCAAATAATTGTGAAATTATAATTAGACAGATATATATATTCTTTGATTGATTAATTTATTGACTGACTGACTGATTATTGTCACCCCACAGGGGAAATTTTTCTTGCATCCCACAAAAAAAAAAAAAAACACCAAGCATAGAAATATAAACACATACAGCAACAGAGACATGCAGTAAAGGGGGGTGTTCACGGTACGTTGAATAACATTGGTTAACATACCTGATGCTCACAGGAACAAAAGACTTCTGGGCTCTGGTTGTGTTGCAGGCTGATGTTCTAAATCTGCAGCCTAATGGCAGATGTTTGTATTCACTGCTTACACAGTGAACATGGTCAGCTGAGATTTTCTTCCCTGACTTCCTGACCCTGTCATTGTGTAGTTCTCTAATGCCTCTAAACTGTTTCCCACCAATCTTACCAGCTGTTTTTACTATTTTATTGAATTGTAGTTTTTGATGGGCAGCTGGTTGTACCAACCATGAAAGGAAGAAGCACTCTAACTGAAGACTGTGTAAAACAGTGACATGACTGCTTTATCCATACTGTACTACCTGAACGTACTCATGAAATACAATCTCTGTTGACCTTTCTTGTATACCTGCTGGGTTTGGGTGTGAATGTCAGTTTAGAATCTATGGTTACGCCCAAATATTTGTGTTCCTCCACTGTTTCTATCTGTTCTGTGCCATGTAGATGGCTTCTGGTTGCCCTCTAACCTTCCTAAACTCAATTATCATTTCTCTTGTCGTTTGACATTCAAAATAAGACCATTCATTTTGCACCACTCACACAAACCACTGATTTCACTGCTATAGTCCTCCTCTCACTCTGATATAAAGCCAACTAGTGCAGTAGTATCCTGATATTTAACAGTGACACAGTCTGGTGTCCTGGTCCCGTGACAGTAATGAAAGACCATGACGTATTTACTTTAACTTCATGAACGCAGCCAGTGAGAAAACACTGAATCCATTGTATCAGCTGTGAAATTACACACATTCTCATGGCTTGTCATCAGTACTCACAAAGGAGAACTTGGGAAAGCTGCATAAATTCACTGATGATATTCAGTTTCCTGTCTGCAATGAGGAGTCTTTCTTCACACACAGCATTGGTGTTTCATGCAGTGTTCCTGGGGTAAAAAAGTGCGGGTCGGGTGTGTGGCCGTGGAATCCAGAGGATCCTGATCAAATTATTTGGAGAGCACATCCCTAGCAGAAATCAAGAACAGGAGTGCCGTGCTACTACAAGCATCTTTCTTTTCCATGATGCACCAGGGAGGGTAGAGGAAAATGGACCGTAACCCACATATGTGGGAGGGACGTGGCTGTGGCCCTTCCGAGGCCTGTCTGAAAAGCCCTCTGAAAGAGGAACATCTGAGAGGGCTTTTGCAGAGTTTATCCGGTCAGTTGTTTAGAGGGCTCCCTGTTTTTGATGAAATGATCTGCTCATTCTGAGCATATGGTGCCTCAGATCACACGGATTCATCTCCAACATCAAACGCCTGTTTGTGGCAAGGCTCTAATGAGGTCGAATGACACCCAGCAGCTCAGCCCGACGCTGCCGCACGAACGCAGGCTCGTTTCCGCAGGATTTCTCACGGTGTGGCTCGGCCTTCCGGCCCGGCACAGAGGACACAGCCAGGATGTGGGGTCCTGAAGCAAGGCGCAGCAGCGGCAGGCAGGAGGGGACTGTGTGCTGTGTGTCACACTTAATTCCTTCCCTAGTGAGTGCTGTGGCAGCCAGCCAGCGCCGGCTTCCAGGAACAGGAGTAAAGTGTGTGTGTGTGTGTGCGCATGTGTGTATGCAATATTCTGTGTTACTGTGTGAGTGTGTGTGTATGTGTTTGTGTGAGTTGGTATATTAGTATAGTAGTACATGTGTATGCGTGTATTCATGCGTGTAAGTGTGTGAGTGTGTGTATTTGTTTATGTGTAATTGTATGCGTTAGTGTGTTAGTGTGTGAGCGTGTGTATCAGCGTGTGTGAGCGTGTGTATCAGCGTGTGTGAGAGTGTATGTGTGTTAGCGTATGAGTGTATGTGTGCATTAGAGTGTGTGTGTTTCCATTCTCTTACCAGGGAATTGGTAGCTGTAGCTGGGGGCAAATCCAGTGTATCCGCGACCATACGTGGCTACGATGTTTGGGTAACCTGGAGAGGGAGAGACAGGGGTGTCAGTCACAGGAAAACAGGGCATGATTTCCCCTTACATATCTGATATTACATATGTACATGATATATCAGCATAGCTACCTTCACACTGCATTACATATCTGATATTACATTTGTATACATCAGCATTACTACCATCACATTAAATTGCAGATCATATATTACATATGTATACTACATATCAGCATAGCTAAGGTCACACTGCAACATATATATCTGATGTTATATATGTATATATCAGCTCTGTCATCCAAGGCAGGTGCACATTTTCTGAAGCGAGGACCTTGACCAAGGGTAAGGTAGCTGTGCCCCTCTGGGGATATGAACCTGCAGCCTTTGAGGTACGATCCCAGGCCCCTGAGCGCTACGGTACAGCGCTGCTGCTGATGGTGACAGCCCACGTGCTCTTTGTGACATTGATCGATAGCCTATCCTTTCTGGCCCCGGGCTAATCGATCATGAAGGACAGGACGGTGCGAGACACAGACAGAAGCGAGACGCTGCTAATCCGAGAAGCGTGAGGACTTCCTTCCACACCCTCCGCCCACATCCATATTCATCACAGCCTCAACAATGGCAGCATGAGAATGCAGACGCACAAAAAAAACACAAACACTACTCCAAAGTGGGAAAAATGGAGCGTGTTATTGGGGAATTTAGGTGGGGAATTTATCCGGTGAGCTTCCCCGTCTCTGCTGGAGCAGAAATTTTTAATGAAGACGG
Organism: Megalops cyprinoides; assembly: GCF_013368585.1. Classification (NCBI taxonomy): domain Eukaryota; kingdom Metazoa; phylum Chordata; class Actinopteri; order Elopiformes; family Megalopidae; genus Megalops; species Megalops cyprinoides. The sequence goes on along the minus strand of NC_050591.1, from coordinate 5,010,420 downwards.
TTCAGACCCTGGGCTCCTGGGCTGCTTTTTCGCCACCCATCATGTGCTGGTGAATATGAATACTTATTCAGCTGTGAGTCTGCAGGAAAAGTGGGCGGGGAAAGTGAGTCCTTTGCACATGCTCAGTGTGTCCCTGGCAGACTAGGGGGACAGAGAGGAGGGAACCCAGTATCTCCATGACAGCTCGTTCCTTACTGCTGTCACAGTGTCACACAAACACACAGACACACAAGCACTCGCATGCACGCAGGCACGCTCGGCTCTGTCTGTGTAACGTGTATGTGTGTGTATGTGACCTCCTGTGACGTCGCGATTCCCTAGCTGCTCTGTCTGCCCTGTGGACCACCGCACAGCCCGTTGCACTGCTGGACACACCCATCACAGGTTCCTCTCAATGTTGAGAGAATGTAACTACACTGTAATGCAGCATTTATTAATGCTCACAGCATGTTGGCATTATGCTAGCACTGCAGATTGTCACCCTCCGCACAAACATTCCCTTTAGAGCAATACCCACTTATTAGCATGTATTAGTGAGACCATCAAAGGTTGTACATATGTCCTGAATTACTGAAGATGTTACAGATTACTCACTTCAGTACTGATCACTGAAGATGACTACTGCTCACAATGACTGAAGCCACCTCCAGTGCCTCACATAGAAACAAACAGACCCTCATTTATACTCAATATTTATCTTAGATACTTGCTTTTAACCACACTGAAACACTGATAATGATGATAATAATAATAATGTTTTTTTAATTATTATGTTGGTCCAGACAGGTACGTACTGGTTTACACTTCAAAACCAACAACCAAAAACACACACCCTAGTGCAGTAGTAAAGGTGACTTGGCAGGATGTGAATGGAGTATCTTCTGCACTGAGCAACAGACCTAGGATCATCTTACCTGGCCATAATTGCATCCACTTCCATTATGTGGATAAAATTTGAAGCTGATTCAGGATCAGTATTTGGGGACAGATTCCACTTCAGACCTCCTACATTCTAGTCCACAAGACTGGACCCACAGCATGTGACATTCACTGAGAGCCAAATCTGTTCTGAAAGGTGTCGGCTTTGGTCACGCATACACGACCATGTGAGGAGTACAGCCAGGCCAATATCACCTCCCACACAATAGAGTGACTTTCTAAACTCCTCCCGAACACGCACACAAAGGACTAAACCCACATGTGTCAGACACGGGGGCTTGTTCTGACAACCAAAGCCTGACCTCTGAATCCCTACACCAACAGCTCTACCCATCAGGTCCGGCTCTGGACCATTCTCCGCCTGCCAGCAAGCGTCAGAGCTCATTTCCTGAGCCCTGATGTGCGCTCCGGGCCTCCGGATGGCGATTACAGCGGACAGCGCTGACCAGAGCATGGTGGCCCCTTTGTACCTCCAGTCTGAAGAAAAGCAAATGGCAGATGCTGAGGCTAAGTACACATGACACGGGCTTTTCCGCTGACATTTAGAGAGCTTACTCTGAGCGCAGTGCTCCGTACCTCCACTGACAGAGCGGCAGCGAGGACCCGCCTCAGGGCTGCAGCCCGACAGCAGCGCTGGTGTTGATCCGCATCTGTCACAGTGACTGTGACCACACGCGCTCCCGGTCCCACTCCTGCAGACTGCAGGACTGACTGGACCCTGCGGCGGCCGATATACACTTAACATACCACACCACTGACTGTAAACCACAACTGTGCATATATACTATATTATATGCTTTACTGTGCTATAAAATATTTTAATTTATATGATGATATAACATACTACAATACTCTATACTACATTCTCCATTGAAATTAAATCTGAATTTAAGAAAGACTTCTGAGAGAGAGAGAAAGAAAGAGACAGAGAGAGAGAGAGAGAGCGAGAGAGAGATAATGGTGAAAGGAGGGAACCTGAGGCCTAGGTGTGAAAAATGGCTTTGGGAGAGTGAACTCATTAAGCTCTGAAGTTCCTCTCCTTTGGTCCCCCACCCCCTGCCTCCTTCGTCCTGGAGGCTCTGATCGCACCCTCTTATCTGCGTTATTAATATGCATGCTAATGCACCTATTTTATGGCTCAACAGTTCAGATTCACTTTAAAATCAATTATCCATCTGGTAAAGCCCCATTTGGCGCAGGTTTAAATGTGTATTAATTTGGGCAAACATACATGCTGCATAACACAATAAAGACAAAAGAGCTGATTAGGAGTGGTAAACAAAGGGGGGGGGGGGTTTAATGAGATCTAGGCGCATAAGAAATTACAGCTCCTCCAATAATAAGTCCTGTTGATTCTTTATGCAAATTGTAGCACGCGCTGTTTAACTGATCCGCTTTTGGTGTGTCATTCAGGTGAGCGCAGCTCAAACACCCCAACACTATGCTATCCTAACCCTGCCCCCAACCTAACCCCCAAATACAACCCCTGCACCCAACGTAACCCCAACACCAACCTACTCCCCCAGCCTAACCACACCGCAAACCTACCCGCCCCAACTAATCACACTCCAGACCTATCCCCCCACCCCCAACTCCACCCTGTCCACACCTGCACACCCCCCCCCCCCCACCTACCCCCACCCGACACCACCCCTCACACCCCCCACTCCCCCACACACCCCAACCCAACCATATATCAAACACTGACTAAGAAAGCATGCTTTGGTCCTTAACATTTGGGGTTAAAAAACAGGGCAGGAGTCACAACAGTGACAGACAGCTCCCCCCACCCACCCCGGCAATAGTCCTATCCTATTATTCAGCACTCTAGAGGTCAGGAAGATGAAATCATACATCTATAATTCAACATTACTTCAATTTTCCTCTTCATTTAGCTCCCTAATGCGTGGCGGCGCTCCGGTGAGCCCTGGCTGCCACGCCGGCGGCACCGGCGCGCCGGGCGAGGGGGCCGGGTGGCTATTTCACGCGGGGGGTTCGGCGAGGACGCTTCATCAAGCCAAATTACGGGCGGGACGACCTGTCCCGCAGCTTCCATTAGCTGCCGCTCCCGCGCCACACAGACGCGTCCAGCCATTTATCTGCTTCAGTTACTCTGCGCAGACGATCAATCTCACAGCAATTATCGCCTGTCACCGACACACGGCAGGGGTGGGGGGGGGGGGGGGGGGGGGGCTGCCAATCCCTCCCCCTTCCGACCTCTGACCCCCTGGATGGTCTCTTCTCAAATGTATGGCAAAGCAGCAAAATTTGTTTCTTTAGCTGAGTCACAGCCCCTGTTTGCAAAACACTGCAGAAATTGTTCATGAAAAAACTACATTTCCCAGAGAGGCCCTGTTTCTGATCATCAAAACTGTAAGTTGCATTACATCAATCCCTGCCTTCGGAGACGTCCTCATGCAGGGGTACTTCCATTCACAAAAATGGATGTTTACCAACGCTCGGGTATGGTACTTTATTTAGGGGTACAACTGCAATGCCACACTGCAACCTTTGGGTTATGAACTCCTTAAACACTTAACTCCTTCAACAGGCCAAAAAAGAACATTGGATATGTATATGAATGAAAGTGTAATTAAGTTTATTAAAGTGCAGTTACAAAAATGAGGACACTTCACAGTTATGGAATATGACTGTTTGTGCTGTCTTACTATCTTATGGCTGTTTGTGCTATCTTACATGCCAGATTTTTACCCTTATGACATACATAATAAATATGTTATATTGTTGAAAAGGTATTGTCAATGTATATATGAATCCATTTAATTCAGAATTGCGATTACTGAACCATGTAATGTATTCTTAATTACAAATGTCTTTAAATGGCACAGACGGTAAAACACTCCAATAAAGAGAATTTCTTCACTATTAGCAAAAACTCTGTCCTTCAAAGGTCAGTCTGATTTCTCCTTCACTAGTTTCTGACTTTATTTGCAAAATTTTCTTTGCACTGAACTCATTCCCTTTTTGGCCACTGCCAAGTGCTCTGTAAGAACATTTTGTCAATAGTCGTGTAGTTAATTTCATTTATTGATTTGACTGAGAAAGAAACTCACTGACTTATTGAGTGGTTGATGAATTGACTTGTTGATTGAGTGATTGATTGATTGATTGATTGATTGATTGACTGCATGACGGACTGATTTACTGATTGATTGTTTGATTGGTTGATGGGTTGCCTGATTGGTTGAATGGCTGATGGCTTGACTGACTAATTGGATAATTGGTTGATTGCCTGGTTGACTGATTGGTTGATGGGTTGACTGGCTGGTTACTTACTGAGCATGCCCATCCCCAGCATGAAGGCGTCCATGGTGTAGGGTAGACCTCTCGCTCGCCCTCGCGTCCCAGGCGGGAACATCACCTCCTTCGGCTGGGCCTTCTTACACTCTACCTGCAAATGCACCCCAAACACAGCCTGAGAGTGTGAACCCCGACACAGCCAGCGATCAAACAAACTGCATGCGCACTGATCAAACAGACTGCATGTACCCACAGCATAGTGTATGCTTGCCACTGTATCCACACCTTATATGTATCAGATTCCCTCATGTAGATCACTCCCATTGTGTGCACCATCCATTTTATACAGCTGCACTTCTACTCAAGCAGTTCACGTTTACTCAAAGCTAAAACTGTAGAGCCTGGTCTGGGACCTAAACCCACAACCATGTGGTAAGAAGCCCAGCCCTTTAACCACGTGAATCATGAATGTAAGCTCTATGTCACACCATTCAAGCACTTTTTCCTATCAGCAAGTTGATCCGGTTCAGCCTATCCATATAGCGCCCCCTGGTGGGACGACACAAAACCTCCCCCATAATTTCAGCGTGAAAGAGACAGAAGGTGGATTAAATCTGCTCTGCCTATGGTGGAGGCTCCGTTTGAATTTCCATCCTTCAGCCTGCACCCTGCTGTTTTAGAATGACTGCAACATCTCCCCGTTTTTCTCTCTCTCTCTCTCTCTCTATATCTCATGTCCTGTCTCATTCCTCCCTCCCAGTGAATTACTGATTTGGACCAATAGGATTGCCTGGTCCGTGTGTGCATGTGTCCCTCTTCAGCAGGGCAGGGCCTGATAGTGGGGGCCCCCTGAGCTATCAGCTGTGGAGAGCTGGTAGACACCAGCAGACCACAGAGCTACCAGCTGCCAATCTGTATTACCATCCAGCCAATTACACCGACAGCTCCCACTCACCACTGATGAACTATTTCAACTCTAAATGAAAATATGAAGGACGTAAGGATACTAAGGACGTAAGGGTCAGACTGCAGTGTTATCAGAGCAAAAGAAAGGAGTGGGGAGGTAAGGGGAGGGAGGAGGGGAGAGCGGAGGTAAGGAGAAGGGAGGCAAGGGGGGGAGGTGAGGGGGGGGTTAACGACAGGTCGTTAACTAACCCCTACCAGGGTCAGATTAAAGCAGCTCCAATCAGCGTTATTTTAATTTCACAGAACCTGACCTGAGACCTTTCAGTTCCCTCTGAATTTCCATGTTTTTCTGCTGTCTCACTCAGGCGATGTTCTACAGTTCTTTCTCCTCCAAAAGCATCACCTTCCAGCTTTGTGGGATTTTCCCATCAGTAGCGGGAAGGCAGACCCCTGCAGAGGGCAGGGAGTGAGTATCTCTGCTGCCTAACTGTGAGGAGATGACCCCCTGCACTGCGGACCGGCTGGAACCAACACGCACGTCAGAGAATAAATAATATTCTCATTTTCTCACCGAAATCTTCTAATGAATCTTATCTCCCCTAACCAAGGACACAGAAATGGTCTTAAGTGTTGTTGTGTGTGTGTGTACGTGTGTTTAGGGCATGTGTGTGAGTCTCACAATCCACACAAACAGATGGGCGCGCGCACACACACACACACACACACACACACAAGCAAACACAGAAACTCGTGTGCATTCACACGCACACACGCACGCAGATGCACATATACACATATAAACACACACACACACACACACACACACACACACACACACACACCATTCTCTGCCTCTCACATCCTGAGCTCTTTATCTGAGCTTTACTCTTCAGAGAGAGAGAGTGAGAGAGTGTCCGGGACTCAAGCAAAGGAAACTGCTGAGCACTCAGGATCCATTCAGGACACTGTTCTCAGCAAATGAAAGCCTCCAGCGCTGGGACTCCAGCAGCCAAATCTGCCCCTTCAAGCACATATGCCCTCCATTTTCCCCACAAAAAAGCAGCCACTGACAGACACAGCTAAAGAGCCACAGAACGGACTGCCTCTAAGACTGTGGAATTGCTCTTATTGATGTTGAGTGCTACACCTGCAGAATGCCACAGCCTTTTCTGCATACCGTAATCACCTTTTAAAAAGGACAGGAAAGGTGCTTTCAACAGACTAAATAAATAAACATGCGTTCTGCAAACAGCAGCCAGAAAAGGGGACCGCATTCACCGGCACTGCAAAGAGGAGACTGTCACAATGACACGGTTAACATTCTCAGCAGAGCTGGCCAATCAAAGGGCCCGTCTGCTTGCTCGCTCGCCAGTTCCATCTCAGCCGTCCTGCGGACACTTTATTAAGACAGACAGGAGCAAATCAGAGGGAGAGAGGGGGAGAGAGGGAGAGGAAGAAAGGAGAGAGAGAAGAGGAGGCAGGCTGCACCATCTGGATTTAAGCAGAAAGTTGGATCTGACCCACCGTCAACACCTGGGTTTCACTCCCACTGCAAGGCCTCTTTTAATTCAGTCTCACACACATGCGCACACACACACACACACACACACACGTGCGCACGCGGACACGCACACACATATACACACACACTCCTCCCTCTCTCCCACGTAGTCACACAATCTCCCACACGCGCGCATACATACACACATGCGCACACCATCACTCTCTCTCTCCCACAGACACACACTCTCCAACGCACTCTCTCTCACACAGTCTTACAATCCTACACACACACACACACACACATTCACACAATGCAGACTGCACCACTCTACTGGCTATAATCTATTCATAATAGGTTTATTAGATAGCCAGATAGCCAGAGGTGAGTCTGAAATATGAACCAAATTAAACTCGTTCAGTAAATACACTGATGAGATGAATCAGGTGACTGAAAGTGAATAAACTGATCAGATGAATCAGGTGGTGATCAGATGTCTGACCTGACTGGTGGTGCATATGGGAACTGTAGAATTAGCATGACCTTTAACCTCTGACCCTCCGTCAGTGACCTCCAGCCTCAGACTCACACCTCAAACAAGATCCCCTAATTAATAAATCCTCAGTAATAACAGAAATCAAGACAGATTATTTTATTTTGCTGTTGCTATCCTCTGTGGTCGCTGTGCCTGTCACCTGTCACCTGTTCATCTGAGCCCAACTAGTGGCCATGGGTTGCTCACTCTACTACAACACCACAGCTAAATTAATTTCAGTGTTTAAGGAGCATTAATGTTGCACTTTATAAAAAATCAATACACAGTGATTTTACATTCTGTCATCTGCTGTTGAGGGCAAGCAGCGATTACTGCCTGGGGATATTAAAACACACTTCCGATCTAAAAATGCTAGACCGAGCGGGGGAGACCACTCTTTAACTCCCCATCTGCGCTCAAGAGGTCACAAACGACAAAAACAATCTCATTCCCAATCACAAAAAAAGAGTAAAAGAAACACAAAAGAAACGTACGGTAAATGTAAAAATGCAGCTGAGAACTGCAGCAGTGTCAGAGGGCTTGTCTTAGCAGCAGTAAGTAACTCACGGCAACTCCAATTAAGTCACCATACATCAGAGACATGGGCCCGCTCCATTATTGATACACTCACCACTATTTCGCCTGGCACATAAATCTATATTCACCCCCACAAAAAAGACAGGGAAAAACCTGTCAGCAGCTATTTATGCCTCCAATAGGCAACAACTATATTACAGCGTGGATGGAAAGTGCTGAAAAGCACAGAAAAAAGTGAAATATGAAGCATTTCACGGAGGCTCTGAGTTAGAGTGGTAGATCGCCCCTCCTGCCCCACATTAGACACTACCTCAGCTGCAGCCGGGACTCCATAAAGCCCAGATAGCTTTACAATGCCATTTACACACACACATATACTCACATACAAACATACAATACACACACACACACACACACACATGCGCACGCACACACAATATACACACATACACACACATAATACACACACATACACATACACACACACACACACACACACACACAGACATGCATACAAACAGAACCATTTTTCATGATGAGGAATCCAGTGAATTTTCTTCATTACTTTGACATTTGAGGGTTTCAGAACTCGCTTTGTAGATGCTGTGCTCTACTGCAACTGACAGAATTACTGTAATCTTTTCAAATATGGCAGTTCCCTTGCACTGGGTTAACTTAACGCTCTTAAAATACTGCACAGTGATGCAGGGGGAAGCCATCCTTGGCAGAAGGGCCTTCAGGTATGACTGCCATTAAGCCCACTGCAAAATAAATTCATTCTGTGACATAAAAACCAGGAAAGACTATTATAAACAGAAGTAATATATGAGACAATACATGAAACTACAAACAGGAAGGATGTGGCAGAAAGGGATGTATTTCACAGCTGTTTATACTAGGATAGGAGGGAACCTCACCTAAGCTCACCTGAGTGTAGAATAGAATAGAATAGAATAGAATAGAATGCTTTTGTGTGAGAGCGTGTGTTTGTGTGTATGTGTGTATGTGTATGTGTGAGAGTGTGTACGTGTATGTATGTGTAAATGTGTGAGTGTGTGTGAGTGTGTGTTTGTGTGAGAGTGTGCACATGTGTGTGTGTGTGAATGTGTGAGTGTATATGTGTGTTTGTGTGTGTGTGCATGTACTAAAGAGCTAGCTAGCATATAGGTGGTCGAGTGGGAGAGAGAGATCAGGAAGGGAGGGAGAGAAGAGGAAGTGCAGTCTCTGAGTGTGCACTGTCTGTAGAGAGCTCAAGCTCATGACCATCAGGGCAAAGGACAAACCCATGCTGTCAAAGATTAGCAAGTCACTTTCCTCCATCACCCCCCCCAACTCTCTGTCACCTTCCTTTCCACAATAGCTGACCGGGGATCAGCTCACTATAGCCTCATCTCAGGCATACCCATTGTGGGAAAAAGGCTCAGTCTGATCCAGGGTCAGTGCCAGTGTTTGGAGAGTCCATCTCTCCAAAGAGTCCATCTACAGCACAGCCTGCAGACTGATTTGACTGCCTGCCTTTGTGGAAACAACCAGTGTTTGAACACTGTCTCAGCCTTTGGGAGACACAATAGCTGCACTGGGATATAAACAGTACTTATTAATTGTAATCTTTGTTTAGTTTTGACCATGTACACAGGTAGGTCTGCCTAAGAGAAAAGGCACACAGCCGGAGAGATACTGCTCCATTTCAGTTACTACTTAAATATACAATTTAATATGTTGTTATACATTATGTATTAGTTATAATATACAGGTAACTTGTGTGTTTCATTGTGGATTCAAATAACGTACTCAAATGCATGTGTTCTCCTGTATGCACTCAGCAAGAGTTTATCTGGCATGCAAGAGGTGGAGGGGGAGAGAAATCAGGTAAAAGAGAGAAGGAGAGAGGGAGAGAAAGAGAGGGAAAAAGAGGGACAGAGGGAGAGGGAGAAGAGGAAGTCTGGTCATCGCTTTGTCATCCCACAGTCTTGGGACTCCGACAGGGGGCTTCCGGTCACCAGGCCAGGAGTCGTTGCCTTCTGCCATCGTGGCAGTACACGGGCCACCCATAAATAGCCTCTGAGCGACAGGCCGCAAGGCACTAAATTTAGCCAGCGTTCTCCGGGCAGGAGCTCATGACTGTGGGCGTGAGATTGAAGGCCACATAAAAAAGCTTCTCTGACCCACGGGAATTTCACTAAAGGCCTTCCCTCAGTCAGAGAGGGGAGGGGGCAGGAAGTTCTGGCACTGGGGGATCCAGTTTTTAGAAAACATAACACACTGTCCCACAAATCCCCTCTGGAGGGAGTGGGTGGTCAGATAACTGGAGTGAGTTGGTATCAGTGGGTATCACTCGGGCGGTGTAGTACAGGGCTGAAGAGGGAGAGGCAGGAGGTCCAGAAATGCCCGAAGAGAGTTCGGCCTGCAGGCAGAGAGCTCATCCAATCACAGGGGACGAGGGGAGCTCATCCAACCGCAGGGAACGAGGGGAGCTCATCCAATCACAGGGAACAAGAGGAGCTCATCCAATCACATGACAGTAGCAGTTAATTCAAGTCTTTTGAGTAGCAGAAGTGCAGACAGTAGCGGATAGATGGAACCCTCCCTGGTTAGCTGAAAGGATGGATGAGAAAAACAACTTTCCTATTGCCTTCCTCAGTCCTTTCTCCAATAATGAAACTCATAAAGTATCGACAGCGTGAGGCACTTTTAGGCATCTGCCGAGCAGCCTGGACGTGGCAACACCCTGGCTGATGTAACCCCACCCGACCCTTCAGGGCCAGAGTCAGCGATGTTCAGCTGGCCCTGAGCACAGACAGACGATGACACTGGCCAGACTCAGCCAGCCGAGACACCAGGGAGCCAAAAAGCTCTCATCCTCCACTCTTTCCGCCTCCATCCTACCCTCCTCCCCCCTCTCTCCCGCCCTGTCGCTCTCTTCTCTCTCTATGTCCCTCCCTGAATGTCAGCTCTCTGTCTGAGCACCATGAATGTTTTAACAGTCTTATGTGCTCCCCGAACGAGAATCAAAGCCAGCGATCTGCGGGGGTGAGGGGGTGTCATGCGGTCCAGACTGCCCAGACCTGGCTCTTTTCTGGGCGCTCTATTTCAGGCTCAAGCCGTGGCCCATTCCCTGCGGCACAGAGAGTGCGGGGGGGGGGGGGGGGGGGGGGGTCCCTGAAAAGTGAACAGAGCTTTTTTCAATTTTAAAAGGAAGGGGGCAAAGGTCACAGCTGGTGCTCAGAAAGATGGCGAGGCAACCTACAGCTGTCTGCAGGAACAGCGGATGACATTCGTATTGCATTCATTTAACAATAACCAAAATGATAATAACAGTGGGAACAATAAAAAAGTAGTGATAATAATAACAATAATTATATAATTAAAAATTAGCAAGTGAAATATCCAAACAGGCTGGTAGCAGATGTTCACGGGCCGCTTTGATGTCTCTGGCAGAAAGAACTGTCGCTGAATTTAAAATCAGGAGGGGAAAAAACAGCCACACACCAGGTTGTCCACTGCTGTCTGCTTCTACTCTCAAAAAAGATTAAAAATACCCAAAACCTCTCCGTTTCCATCCTCTCCTACCCTGGTCCTTGAACCTACTGCTTAGCGCGCAGGAAGAAACCCTTGGAAGAACAGAACGAGCATTTCAATGGTTCTTCATTTTTTTCCCCAGCCTCCCTGACTGACGCTAATGAATCACGCGATTCCCCCCAGCCCCACTGAATGCAGGGAACGGGCGCAAATCCTGCTCCCACAAAGCCTGACAAAACAAATGAAGTACATCCCACTTGCTCGATGCTCCCCGAACAAGGAGACTTTTTGATTCAAGCTGGTGTAAAAACCAAGAGCGCCATGGTCCACAGAGCTGCAGACTCTTCATCCCAAAGATCCACAGGCAGCTGAGTTCCACAGCTTACACTTAGACACAGACTAACCATTCAGCTGTGTGTCTTTCCTGCAGTGGCTTGGCCAGGATTCAAACTTGCAACCTTCCCCTCACCGGTCAAGCTCCTTAACATCCATAACAAACTTAAAGGACTTCCTCAGGTCACAGAGAACCTTCTTTGTTTGGAGGGGTAGGGAGATGGTCACCCCACACAAAGAGAGTGGGTTCTCTTTCCATAGCATTACGGTCATCATTCATGCTCCATTACCACACCCCACGGGCTGCCCCGCCCACTCCAGTCTGCCCAGGGCGCGAGACTCCCCCTCCAGTTCTCAACCGGGTCAGCGTGGGGCGAACCGGGCCAGACTGGGCCAGGCCTCTGTCCAGCACAGTGCTCTTATTTTATTCCCTGTGTGTCAGAGTGTGCGCTACCTGCACCGCCAGAGTCTGTGTGCTGGGGAGGGCAGGAAACCAATCAGAAACACAATATCTGCTGTGACAGAAATAAAGTGCAGAAACGCGCTCCATGGTCAGGGGCGACCCAGGGGACGGCTGGAGCAGGTGCCACATTACCAGCGCTTGGCAGCCGCGGGCTCTGGCTCGCCCTGCCTCTCCCACATGGACCTCCGGGAACCGCACCGAGCAGGAGAGGCAGGACGCTCCGGAGGGCGATGCTCACAGACACTATCCCATGGTCTGCAGCCTGTGCACACCGCTGGCCCTGTGCCCCTAAACCTGGGCAGAGGAATCCCCCACACCCCCATACCAAATACCTGTACCGTCAACCCACCGCTGTGTCTACCCCTTATCAAACTCAAATTCAAATTCAAACAAGCCTTAATACCATGATGACACAGATCCATGGTATTGCCAAAGCATTTTTAACATAAATTTCTGAACAAAACAATTATGAACCTCCTTAAAAAATACATACAGACACACACAACCAAAATACAAATACATATAAGATGCTTCCTGCCCTCTGTCCCTCGAGCTACAGCACTCGGATACATGCCATTGTGAGTGTGCTGCTACAGAGAAAATAAAACATTAATCCCCTCAGACTGAAATTTTCATGAGCTGAAAAAGACTTACACTCACCATTTTATTATTGATTTCATGGAAATGAATTTCACAAACTTTCTCCACAACGTCCTCGTTCTCGAAGGTTACAAAGCCGAACCCTGTCCATCCAGCGGGGGTTGGGGGGGGGGGGGGGGGGCAGAATTGGGGGAGAGAGAGAGAGAGAGAGGGAGAGAGAGAGAGAAACTGTGATTAACATTTCTGGTTCAAAGAAAAAAAAATCATTCAATGTAAATCGCCACACCATGATCGTTACTATCATATGCATCCCGTTTCCAGTCACTGAGTCGCAAAGCTGTGTTTTCGTTTAGCGTTTTCTGAGACAGCAGAAGTCGACTCTGTATCTGCTCCTAATGGAATGTTTTTATGCTCCCGGTACAGTAAACAGCATCTGTTAGCACCATGCTTATGAAATCGAAGGCATTATTAGAGGAACTGTGTCCCCACTCCACACAAAGAAAACTGCAGCAGCTCAAAGCCCCATTAATTAGATTTGTGGATCCAGCCTGGCCTCATTAAATACATGTTGTGTTCCTTTATTGATATCGTCATATTACAGGCCTTTAACCCTTGACTACAGACAACAACAGACTAAGTTATGCAACAGCATCATTCTCTGGATGCCTGGGGTCTGGAGGTTTAACTCCCACATCATTAATTTAGCGACTGTTTGGATAGGAAGTCAAATCACCCACAGTCTAAGGTATAAATTGGCCACTATTTGAAAGAAGAACTTGGCGTCCCCCTTTCAGAAGAATGGGCATTTCACACTGTTTTCTGTGGAGTTTTCTCTTGATCGAATACATTCTTATCTGTCCTGCTGTGAAAAACACTCTCAGCAAACGGTCCAGTAAGATAAAGCCCACTGTATCAGCATTCTGTGAGGCCTAATCAGAGCTGGCTTAGCACTAACACAAAAAGACCCAAAACCCCCCACCGGCCTGGGCCTCTAAGAAAGTGAAAAATAAGTGTGTTTAGAGTGGTAGGTTCGCCACTCGAGTTCCCAGCCCTATCTCAGTGGTCAGAGAGATGAGAGGAGATAAGGAGGCGGCGGTCCGGTTAGTGGGGCTGCCCTCCAGACCCTGGGAGAGATCTGGCTGTGGCTACCCCTGAACGGAGGAAAAACCAAACCCCAGCATGCTCCTCCCTGTGAGGAGAGCGGTGCTCAGTGCTTTCAGCTCGATATGGTTTATGATGTGTATCAAGCACACCGAACGCACGGTTCGATTTGGTTCTAAACACCAGGCACAGGACGCAGCCTTTCTCACTGGAGCCTGTTTGTATTGGAGAGAGTGGTGTAAATGATGTGGTTCCATTCCAAAGGTCCAACCACACTCTCACAGCCCAAAGCTGACCAGGGCAGAGATGACAGAGGCACACGCAGTACCCCCTGTATGGGCAGCTTGTCTCTATCTCTCTCTCTCTCTCTCTCTCTCCCTCCCTCTCCCTCTGTGCCCATGGCTGCCTATCTCGAGGTCATCAGCTTCTTTATCATCATGTGAGTAATTATACTCAATCGGGAGAGATCTGCAGTCAGTCACTCACTGACCTCCCTTCTTTCAGCGAGTCCCTGTGCGACTGTATAAGTACATCATGGAACGCCTCTCAGCTCCGCCCCCTTCACACTGTCACCACCCCCTCATGTCCCTCAGCCTCTTCCTCCTTCTCATGCTGCCCGCCCTTCCTGATCCCAGCCCCGCCTCCCCTACCGCCGCCCTGCTCGACGCCTGGCTGTGCGCCAGCCCAGGAGTGGTCTCATACCCGCCATCTCTCTGCCCCGACACGTCCACACATCCTCTGGATTCAGCTTGGTCCGGCCCGCCCAGGTTCCCTGGCAGAGTCTGCCTGCCAGCTCTGCTCATTTAAAGACACGTCCCTCCTTTCAGTTGGAGTCCTCTGCGTTCCTTATCCCCCCTCCCTTTGTTCTAAGCAGGACCTTATTAAGGCTAATCACAGACCACGCAAAGCTTTTGATTGCCGAGGTCCCTGTATAATTTATGGTGCAGCACTGTGAAAGAGCATTCTGTACGAAAAACGCAGCCATCCAGGAAAAAGGCTGGGATTTCAGCGCGTAAATTCCCCGGAGCGAGTCTGAAGAGAGATTTCAATAAAAGTAGCCCGCTGAAATGTGGATGAATTCATTGATGGCTTCCTTTTGAACTCCGATAACCTGTTCAAGAAAATCAGCAGATAGAATCCCAAAGCGCTCAAAGCCACCATGTGGCTGGCTACTCTGGGGGGACATGCATGCATGGATTCTGGTGCTGTCTCTGAACATGTGCGCAGGTGTGACAGTGAGCGTCCAGTGTATTTCTGTCCCCAGCATTTTACATCATCATCCAACACCCCAGCTGTACACCAGCTCCTCAGTTTATATCCCTCTGGATATGGTGACGCATAATGTTTCCAGTTCTGCTACTCTGAAAACCTCACTGACACCCATTCACACGCCTCTTCTGTCATTCCAACCAATGGGAGCCATCAAACGTGTCGCTGTGGGTGAGTGGGCAGGTTGAGAGGGCAGGTCACTGTGGGATGGCTCCGCCCCCTATGTCATAGTCCTCACTTCGCATCAGCAGGGCTCACAGCAACAGACACCAACACCCATGGCCAGATGTCCAGCACTGCAATACAGACCCTGACCTCCAGCTGGTGGTTTCACGACCCACATATTCCCTTGATGGTGGATGAGTCAACTAGAACTTTCTTGAGAGCTGCAGTACATATCGCTACCACTTACAAAGTCAGGCAGTGGATGCCATGGTCCAGTCTCCAGCATCCATGCTATGCACTCAATGGTTACAGGTGCAGTTTACAGTTGCTGGCCCTCTAAATTCTACTCATGGAGCAACGTAAGCGTCAGTGTGCTGAGCACGCTAGCTTTTGCACTCACATACAAGCCAATGGCTCAAGCCAGAAATCATCTCCATTGGACATTTTTGAGACTATGAAATTGTTCGCAGACTCACTTCATAACAGGGGCTGGTGGCAGTGTACAGTGGTGAGTAACAGGGCTTGTAACTCCGAGGTTGACAATTCAGTTTCCAGGTGGGACATTGCTGCTGGTACTTAATCCAAGCTGCCTCAGTAAAGACCCAGCTGCATAGATGGGTCTTTAAACTGTAAGTTAAACTGTAAGCTTTGTGAGCTACTCTGGATAAGACTGTACAGCTAAATAAATACAATGTAATGACTGTCATGTGTATCTTCCAGTTCCCAATACATTCCTGTCCCCCCCTACTAGAACCCACAGACTAAACAAGGCCAAGACAGGGAGGATCAGGTATCCAGTCAGCTCTCTGTCAGGGGTCAAGCTCCCACCGGACAGAACGATCTCGCATCTGGCGCTGACCAATCAGAACGGGCTGCAACAGACTAACAAAGGCATTAGCTCCTGGGGCAGTACAGTGAAGGAGGGAGGGAAGACGATCTTACGGCAGCACCTTCTGCACCGCCTTGCCCTCCGAAAACATTCCCCCGTTCATTACGACCCTAACGGCGTGGAACAGGACCCCTCCACACCCCACCCCCACCCCCCTGGGCCACGCTGCCGGCATCCACCCACTGAGCCGCGCCGTCCCGCAAACCCAAATGGAGGAGGACGTGGCCGGCACTGGGGTTTTTAGGGAGGGGGGTGTGAGAAAGCTCACCAGCGCAGACATCCACAGATGTGAGACAAACACGTCACCGCCTGTCCCCTTAAAAAAAAACAAAAACCCTTCTTTGAGCTTTTGAAATCACCTCAATAACAACAGACAGGTTTCCAATCTGCAGCGATGTAATAAGTGTGAGTGGCTATTACCGAGGCGTCGGCCGGCCCGCACCATACCTCACACTTATTAGCGCCGCGTCAGCCGGCCCCCAGTCTCCAGACGCCCTGCCGCTCCTGGGTGCGCAAAAACAAAGAGCGTCGACACGCTGAATGCCAGCCCCCCTCGGAACAGTGCACAAATAAAATTAAAATGCTAAATCGATAAGTCTCTGAGTGACCTTTGCTTAAAGAATCAGGTTCCTCTTTTAATGTATTTAAAGCAGACCAGTAAACATAAACACAGCTTTTATCCTTGAAAGAACAGAGAGGAAATGCACTGCATGTCCAATACGATCTATAAATACGTGCCTGCCGATACACACACAACACACACACACACACACACATATATATAACACACACATACACAAACACTTCTACAAATCAGCATGTCTACTAAGAATGCACGCTTTGCTCACTCATGTGATTTAAGCACAATTTACTTGTCCCTTTGTAGTGTACCTTTAAATACACATAATTTACTCAAACATTACTCAAAAAATTTATATAGTTACATAATAAAATAATAATAAAAAATAATAACAGATAAGTCAAGTCAAGGAAATACACAGGAATAATGGACCATATCAACCCTCTGAGTATGTGCACCTCAGCACACTGCCCCCTCTCTTCCAGCACTGGTATTACATGCAGCCCCTTGTGTGATGGGCTGCTCTGAATGTGACTTTTCAGGCAGACGCAACCTCGCGCTGGCAAAGCACTCATGCACCAGCCGCAAAATGAGGCTGATGGTAACACAAATGGGTTTCCATGTCATTCTTACTGGCCAGTAACAAGCTGTGTGTGTGTCTGTGAGTGAGTGTGTGTGTATGTATGTGTGTGAGAGTGCGTGTGTGTGCGCACCGGTGTCCATGTGTGCCTATGAGACATGGACGCTATGCAGCTCACAGCAGCTGGCTTTCCAATGACGTCAGGCTGTCCTGGATTCTGAGTGCAAGCAGACTTCATGTAAGCTCTAGAGGAGTAGTGGTACCTTTTGTGCGTTCTCTGTGACAAACCACTGATCCAGGATCAGCTTACTAAGCTCTGATCCTTGACCTAACCATTATGTGACAAAAGCTGAATAAACCAGGGTCAGTGCACAGAGGTTGAATTTGTCTTGAAGCAGAATGGCCTTAACAGGGGAGTATTCTGATTATCACACCAATGTACTGTATGGGTGTGTGTGTAGCTGTTTGTCCATGTGTATGCATGTGTGTGCATGTGTGTGTGTGTGTACATGGCTTTGTTTCCTCTGAAAACATCCTGTTTCAAACAGCGATATAACAAAAAGAAAAAAATACAGAAAAAAAAACTCAGGATGATGGTGGCAGACGACAGCCGACACAATAAAATCAAAGCTGGTGTCAATTAATGTCTCCTCTCCCTGATAAACAGGCCCACCTCGCCGGCCATTAATAACGAGAGGAAACTTGTCAGCGGGTGTCATTTTTCACCACGCCGCCAGCCTGCTGCTCAAGGCTGCCTTCCTGCTTGTCTGGGCCAAGCAGAAAAGCTCTTTTTTTAAAAAACCCTGGGAGAAGCCATGTGAGATGGATTCTTACGGATCGATAGATGGATCGGCCAGATCGATGGAACTTCTCACCCTGATTTACACGTCCTCTTAATCAAAATAAAAAGAACAAAAAAAGCCTCCTTGGAAAGCTCTTGGAACAGGGAGCCGTTGTAAAATAAATGAGATGGTACAGCGTAATCGATACTAGTACACCAGCCATCCCACAACATTATAATGACTTGGGTGAAATACGTTTCAGCAAAATAAAAAGAGAGGAGGGATAGCAGTGCTTATGTATGGAGCTGAACACAGCCCCTGACTGACGCTCGACAAAGCACATCTGACTACCACATACAGCGTGACCCAGTCACGTTGACCGCGTGTGTGCATGGCCTGCTGTCTGACAGGGAAGAGAACAGCCTCCACCTCATGTGCGTGTGTGTGTGTGCGTGTGTGTGTGTGTGTGTTAGTGGGTGGTGTGGCAGACACTCTTGGAGTGAGAGTGTGTGTTTATATGTATGTGTGTCTGTGTGTGTGTGTGAGAGGCAAACACATGAAACATTAAAGATCAAGTTCAGATAGATCATTATGAGGCTCTGTGTATGACAGTGTCATGCAAGTATGTTGATCTCAAGGGTAATCATCGGGGCCGCATTTGAACGTAACAACAGTTCACTTTTATTCCTCAGCCTTGATCAGTGGTTTGTTCACTCTCACTGGCTGGTCCTGTTCGGCTGACTTGTGACATCTGCACATTGCTGAATGGGTCTCTCCCTCATGGCCTTGTAATAAAGTCTGAATAAGAGCATCTGGCAAATAAATAATTCATTTAGTAACATGTAGTTTTTTTTCCCGTAAAATGCTGTCTGAAGTTCCCCATGGATGAAACATCAAGATTACCAGGTTCAAAGTTCAGCGCAGTTTGAACTGTTCCATGTGATCACCGTGTGGGCCTCAGCTCAGTCGAGTTAATGCCGCCCTGTCATCAATGGAATAACAATTAGCTCAAAGTGATACCCGCAGAATTTTGGTGGGCCTGGAGGGGACACTATTAAATGTTTGGCAAACCACTGGTGCCCTGCTGATTGCTACTGCTACAGCCATGCTCAGTCGCTGGGGGGCGTCCATGAATATACATCTAACTGAAATTAATGACAGAGTGTCTAATAAAGCTCCAATTCCCCACAAAACCACCAAAGCTCAGTGAAACCTTGTTACGCAGAGTCCATTAACATTACTGCGGGTCAGACAGGCAGACTCCCCTAAGCGCTAAAACAGCTGCTTCTTCCACCTCCTCTAAGCAATTAAAGACAAACTAAACCACAGTTAAGAAGACTTTTGTTCACAATTCCTCCGGATTATTCAGACAAATGGAACAGCTGTCATTTTGAAGAACTGAAAATCTTTCACTCTAACCAACAATGTGCTGAAGGAACGGAAAAGCTGTCTGGAATCTGCCACCTCTCTACTGCCTTTGGCTTTTAAAAACTCTTGATCAAGGTCTTCCTTTCATTCAGTGTTATTTTTAATTGCATAATGGACAGAAGATAAATGATGGCACTCAGAGCTTGTTTAGAGACCACTGTGGAGGAAACACTTAATTCTGTAAGTGAAGCACTACTAGTGGAGCCTACTGAGAACGTCAATCATCCAAAACTAACATTTGCTTTGGTTGTCTTGGCCTTTGTGCTCAAAGCAGTGATAAGAGACAGAGCTCACAGCAAACACATGTGTTTGCTAATGCAAACAAGCAGACTCACACGTGCACACACACACACACACACACACACACACACACACACATACACATTCTAAAGGACAGGAAAAATACAGGCTAGTACAATAAACATCCTTACATGACTAAAGCACGTAGACAGGGTGTCATAATGATCTATATGAGCAAGATTATTAATGTTTCCCCTGCCTTTGCCTCTCTCTCTCTCTCTCTCTCTCTCTCTCTCTCAGACACACACACAAACACACACACACACCAACACACATATACATACTGTACATGCAAGAACGCTTGTGAAATCACAGCTGTCCTCTGGCAAGCAGCAGAGTCACACCCACACAAGGTAGCATAATGTTTATCTCACTCTCCTCTTTAACCACTGATATCAGCATCTCATTACGAGCGTCATCCTTGCCATCTGAGGGCTGTATCGAGGAGGGCCGTATCGAGGAGGGCCGTAACGAGAAGGGCCATAACGAGGAGGGCCGTAACAAGGAGAGCCGTATCAAGGAGGGCTGTACATGAGGGCCGTATCGAGGAGGGCCATATCGAGGAGGCCTGTAATGAGGAGGGCCGTATCGAGGAGGGCTGTAATGAGGCTGTAATGAGCGCAATGCCTTATGATAATTCTCCATTCAGGACACACAGCTGCCAATGCCAGCCCGGCAGGACTAACAGGTCCAATTTTGCCCCTTCGTCCCAAAAACCTGATTATTGTGACAACACTCAGTTACACAAGGACAAGGAAGTGGATCTAGTGGATCTGAACATAAGTTACTCTGGAGACTGCTGTCAGCCATGCAGATTAATGATAACCATCATCATCATAATATCAATGCACCATATGTATACTGAACATCAATCCTCAATGTGAAAAGTCTCTCCTTGCACTTTGACTAAGGCTTCACAAGCTGCACAATGGGTGGAGCTCCAGCGCTCTGTCAATCCGTTAAGTATTATGGACCAATCGAAAGGCCTTCCACTATGATTGATTCAAAGCAGCCACCAACAGTGGCACTTCTTTTGGGGTTCATGAGCACCCACTCTCCCATCACTCATCCGTCCCATGACTGAGACACAAGTCATCGCCCTTGAGCTGAGTGTCAGAGTGACTCCAGCTCCGGTGAAAAACAGCTTGTCAGCGCGTTCGCAGAAGTGGACGTTCTGGACGCCAATGCTGGAGGCAGACGGAGGCGTTTGAGTGATGCATGCTGGGAGTTCTGGGGACAGACCCCAAAGATCCTCTCTATTGTGAGCTGATGTACTGCACTGCTTCAGCCCTCTGTGCTTCCTTATCTGTGAGCTTCAGGTGTGCGTGTGCATGTGTGTCTGTTTCTCTGTTTTTTCACCTGTGGGTGTGTGGAGGTGTGTCTGTGTGAGCTTCTGTGTGTACACATGTATAGGTGTCTGTGTGTGTGTATACACGTATAGGTGTTTGTGTCTCACTCTTTGTCTGTGTACATGTATAGGTGTGAGCGTGTGTTCTGTGGAGTCTTACTCCTATTCCCCCACTCCCGTGCTGAGGGATCGGCTCTGTCCAGGCTTGTGTATGTAGGTCAGCTAGCAGCAATGGGCCATCAATTTCACTGTCCTACTTACCAAGACAGACGGTGCAGTGCAGAAACTGCAGCCTTCTCCTGCTCTGCTCCTCGCAGTCAGAAGCAGCCGCACACAGAGCACAGCTCTGACTATCAGCTTGGCTTGCTCGCATGGGGGCTTGCTTGTTCTTGTTTAAATCAACTTGACTTTAAATGGATCAGCGGCACTCAAAGCTGCACATGCAAATGAGCATGCGTATGGCAGTGCTGATACAACCCCTGTTCTGAGAAACTCCACCATGAAGGAGAGAACTCCTTCACCGACCCATCAAAAGCCTCAATCACTGTCAACAAAAGCCGTTGTGGGCCTGGTGCGTCACAGCTCCAATGTCTTCCCCTTCGGGAAGCGCCACTCCACCAGATAAAAATAAAAAGGCCTATTTTTAAAAGTGTGAGTAATTTCCCTCTCCACAGGCTGATAGCTGATGTCCGTTTAAACTGAGGTCACACCCAAGGTCTTCCAGCCCGCTGTATGCAACTGCAGCCTGCCTCTCGGACCCTGAGCGTTAAACCAGAGGCAGAGACTCCTGACCCCTGAGGCTAGAAGGGCGCAGTCCCCTAATTTGCTATTGTCTTCCGAATCCTAGGAGTAACCAATAGGATTAAAGAATACTGTAAGCACTGAGATGAACCAATAGGATTACTGAATAGTGAATGTGTACTTCAAGTGAAATCCCAGTAAAATCTGACATTTTGCACTGATGCATTCTGGGAAAGTGAGTCACAGCAGAGGGCTGCACTCATGCACTCTGATGGCATAAGTATGGGGATACTGATCAACACAGAATCCCACTCTCCTCACGCTCCATTCGGCTTGGTGATGAACACGCTGGAGGTCAAACAATCACCATTGTGTCTTGCCCCAGACAAATAATCAGCTTTAATGAAATCTGCATGGCCAAGGTGGCCTGGGATGGAGTGGATTCAAACCACTGTCATTCAGCATGACTGGGGCTCAGACTGCTGCCAAAGGCCGAGCTGCTGCTGTTTCTAACAGCAGAGTGATAATCTGCGTATGTGTATGTGTATGTGTGTGTGTGTGTGTGTGTGTGTGTGTGTGTGTGTGTGTGTGTGTGTGTGTGTGCGTGCGTGTGAGTGTGTGTATAATAGCCCAAAATCTGTACACAATAACTCGCTGGCAGCACTTCCTGTTTACACCACTTCCTGTCTGCAGGACTGTTCACACACACACACACGCTCACACAAACACACACACACACACACACACACAAATCGCATCAGAACTTCAGACACCTTCTTGAAGTGACTAAAGCAGCAGAACTGAATATGCGAGTGAGCAGTTAACACTTATAAAGGGCTACACGCTGGCCAGAGCAGTATCTGAGATCACGAGGCAGAGAGGCCCCATGCTAACCACCACCACCAGACTGCCTGAGTCTGTCTGCATACGGCGTATTTAATAGTGAGAGGCCGGATCCATTTATTCCTAATTAGGATACATTTGGAATGGTGCTAATGAGAGCCACTCTGAACATTTCCTTTATGTACTGAGAGCTTTGCCCTTTAAAATGGTGTTTCTCAACCCTGGTCCGGGAGGGGGGGGGGGGGGGGGGGGGGGGGGGGCTATGTGCGTGCTGGTTTTTTGGTCCCAATTAATCTTAACTGGGTTTTGACTGAGCTGTTAATTGAAGGCAGAGAAGGTTTTCACATCTCTGAGCAGTTAGCCCCTCAGACGCTCTGGGAGGGAAAAGCGCGGCTGAGGATATGCTTGTGCCACAAGTAAAGGACTTCACTCCATGTCTCTGTTAGTATCTGCCCCTTGGCTAAACATGGACCAACAGTTCCAATTAAGTAAAATCATCTTTAAAATTACCATAGCTCTGAGACCCTTAGTTAACTGAACAATCAAACCAATGAAATGCTGGTGAGCATCACTGCACCTGTTTGAAGGACACACAAGAGCAGAATCTGAGGATGAGGCTTTGCTTGTGCCTACCTGATAGCACAGGCACCCTCCCTATATCAGATCTAAATGACATATCGGATTCAAAGTATAAACCTGTGAAGTGATTTCAGAGCCAGTTCAGCATTCAGGTAAGCTCTAAAACTCAATTAGCTGCTTAAAAGGACCAGGCTTCAGAGTCAGTCCTTCACTGTTTGGTGACATCATCCTTGCAACAGAAGATCCTTGCAAATTACATCCTAGAGCAGCCGGGAGATGTGCATGGGCATGAGAGAGGCAAGCATCTGGTCGTTGCACGTGGCAGTGATCATGGTCTGGAAAAATGATGGGGAGATTTGCACAGTCGAGGAAAAAGCTGCGTGACAAGCAGACAGTGGTTACAGTACAGCGCGAGAGGGATTGGCCCACCAACAGGCACTTCCTACAGTGAGGCTGTCAGGTGCACTGGAACACGATGACATCACCCAGAAGCTGCATGCCCCTCCCCATTTGTCAGACCCCACCAGCCTCTTCGCTGTGCCTGTGAGCAGGCCTGAAGAGCATGCTCATTTGCATACAGAGACAGTGGAGGAGCATGGGACTTCGGCTATTTGCATACTACCCCATACATTCTGCTCACAGATTTCTGGGCTCATTTGAAATGTTATTAAAGTGCAGCATAATTGGTTGCATAATCAAATGTGAAAATGTACATTATGAAAGCGATTTCGGTGTTGCGCCTGTCTTTTAATCGCTGAATTTGGGGCAGCGCCAGGATGAATTAGCGGGCAGGGAGAAGCCGGGCTCACTCATCCCAGCAGCCCGTCCGCTCCACTGCCTGGAGGAGCTCCTGTAAGGAGATAAGGATGTTGCAGTCGTGTCCCGGTGCCGCAGTGACTGGACGGAGGCAGCTGGAGCCAGAGCACGGCATTAGAGAGGCACGGGAGAGGCCATGAGAGCCGGCTTTCGGGGACATTCGGGGGGCTGTTTGTGTTTCGGCTGGTAATGCGGATCAGATCTGCATAATTAGGGCTGGGGGAGACGCTGGGGGCTGTCTGCTCCGCGCGACGCGGCCGTCAGAGTGACAGTCAGCCTCGCCAACACTCCAACCTCCCTCTCGTGCACGCTATCCAGCTCAGAAAGGTCTTCAAGGGGTTTCCATGGAGAAGACCATCTTTTTCTGGCCTTCTCTCCTTCCTGTGTGTGTGCATGTGTATCTTGTGTAGCTCTCTTTAACTGGTGTGTGTGTGCGCACATCTTATGTGGCTCTCTTTAACTGGTGTGTGTGTGTGTGTGTGTGTGCGTGCGTGCGCAACTCGTGTGGCTCTCTTTAAATGGTGTGTGTGTGTGTGTGTGTGTATGTGTGCATCTCGTGTGGCACTCTTTAAAGGGACGAGCCCCTGCTCTCCAGCGCTCTTCAGGGTTTAATTCAGTGGCTTTATAGCGGAGAGCTCATTTCAATCTCAAAGCACACATCTGTGGACGCAAAGCGAGCTTTAAACGAGTGTAGTTAATCCCCTACCGCAGGGGAAATACAGCGCAAGAGGAACGGGGAGGGGGCTCTGAGTGTAAAGCAGCTCGCTGTCTATTAGCACGCTACACCTGAAGTCCTGCACACCTGCAAGACACTCACACAGAGTGGTCACAGACAGTAATGAATAGAGTGGTCACAGACAGTCACCGATAGAGTGGTCACAGACAGTCACCGATAGAGTGGACACAGACAGTCACCGATAGAGTGGACACAAACAGTCACCGATAGAGTGGTCACAGACAGTCACCGATAGAGTGGACACAGACAGTCACCGATAGAGTGGACACAGACAGTCACGGATAGAGTGGTCACAGACAGTCACGGATAGAGTGGTCACAGACAGTCACGGATAGAGTGGTCACAGACAGTCACAGATAGAGTGGTCACAGACAGAGTGTACACAAACAGTCACAGAGTGGTCAGTTAAAGAGAGAATGGTTACAGATAGTCACAGACAGAATGGTCACAGTCAAGCAACAAAATTGTAAAACAATAACCTTCACAAGCTAGTGGGGGAAACCCACAGCAGCTTTCAGGAGCTGAAGTGCAGTAAGTTTTTTTTAAGCATTAAAAAGAGAACATTACAAGCCACTTTGATGAATAAAAGTGCAACCTGTTTCCTGACTCGCATTCAAAACCACTGCTGGAGCACATGAGGCAGGTGTCTAGAGGAGACCAAGGAGCTGGGCAGTGCGCAGTTTTGTCTCTGTGTAACTGGTATTCATTGTGGATCTGATCAATGCCGCACCCTGCCGACTCTCCACAGATCGCGATTACACACCCTGTGAAGGTGCGCTTTGAGGGGGTTTAGCAGCCTAAGGTTATTCACACAGACGTGCTGCAGCAGACACATCAGTAACATCCTGAAATGATTTCACCACGGTGTTAAGAGGCAATGACACGGCACAGCAATGTCGACGGGGATCTCGGCAAGGGTTCGGTGGCGGCTCTTAAAGGGGCTGGCTCTTTGGAGAGAGGCTGGAGCGGAGCTGGACGCCCCCTCCCCAGGCACCAGGACGGAGGTGACACCTATATGCAAGCCCACAAACCCGCGCTTCTCACCCTCCCTGGAAAGGAGAAATCCCATAACCACACACAAGTCCTAAACCAGGACAAGGTGAGAGGACTGGGGGGGGCGGGGGTGTCATTGGAGGGGGAGCAGAACAAAGGTCTGACCCTCCAGCTAAAAATAGGCGACATTCATCGATTCCCCCGGATGATGGAAGTGGAGGAGATCAATGAGATGAAACAGGTCCTCTGTATCCATCATGCTCACCCACTCAGCACACAGTCTCCTGGCCATACAAGCTCCAAGCGAATGGCGGGCTTTAAACCTGGCCCTCTTAATACACTAACCATGTCAGCAGCAACAACACAAATACAATATACTGCTACAGTATATGATTATGACAATGTTTTACTATTCTTAGCTGTGGCAGTGTGTGGCAAATGTAGTGGTAACAAGTGTGTGTAGAGATGACAGGTGTGTGTAGCGGTGGCAGTGTGTGACAGGAGTGTAGAGACGACAGGTGTATGTAGTGGTGGCAGCGTGTGACAGGTGTGTGTAGAGGTGTCGTGTGCCTTATTTGTATTGTGTTTATATTAATCTTCCACAGTGCACTGTTGTTGCAGACCACCCACAATTTTGTTGTACCCTACCATGCAATGACAATAAAGTCTATTCTGATTCTGATTCTGATTCTGATTCTGAGGTGGCAGTGTTTGACAGGTGCATGAGAGTGTGTGTGTTCCCCTGCATGAAAGGTGTATGCGTGTCAGGCCGAGAGAGAGAGAGAGAGAGAAAGAGAGAGAGAGAGAGAGAGAGAGAGTGTGTATGTGTGTGTGTGTGTGCTCCTCCACAGAGGTGTCCCGGACTCCAAGCTGCAGAGTGCCTTCATTACTAAAGGACCTCATCATGTCCCTGGACCCTGGCAGTTATCCTGTCTCCCTAATCCTTCCAGCCAAGGTGCTTTTAATAAGGTTTAATGTTGCTGAAAGGCCGTGCTTAATAACCTATCAGCCATAGTGGGACGCTCGCTGTAATAGGATGATGTCCAGCGTGCATGATAGCTGGGGCCGGATCTAATGCACTGTGGCTCCAAATTGGCCGCGAGAGATGAGTGTGGCTGGGGGGTGGGGGTGGTACGCGAGCCGTTCCTCGGGTGCTAGGCCACACACCTAGGCACTGTTGCTATTTTCCAAAACTTCCTCCATCTGCTCTCCACTCCTCCAACAGTCATTTAGGGGGCAAGACCTTCACCGTCTGCAGGTGTGTTACTCAGCATGAGCATGCGTGTAAGAGTGTACACAAGTGCACAGAAGTGTGTGAGCATACGTTAGGATGTGTGAGTGTGGTCATGAGATGTGAGCACACATGAGTGTGTGTGTAAGCGCACGTGAGAGTGCGTGGGAATGTCTGTGTCTGTGTGAGAGTGTGTGTGAGCGTGTGTGTGTGTGTGTGTGTGTGTGTGTGTGTGTGTGTGTGTGTGTGGAGTAAGCATGTTACAGTGTGTGGGTGTGCATGTGTCTGTGAGTGTGTAAGCGTATATGTAAATGTGTTGAGTGCAGAGGCAGACACAGGGTGTAAGTGTGTGCATGTGTATTTGTATGTAAGCATGGCTGTGAGTGTATTACTTGAAGGCAAGTTTGTTGAGTGTGTTTATCTGCGTGAGAATGTGTGTAAGCATACGTCACAATGTGTGAGTGTATGAGTGTACATGTGTGTTAGCATGTGCAAATCCATCTGTTCTGTTTCTCTGGTTCCCCTCTCTAAACATGTGCATATGTCTGTGTGTGTTTCTCTGCTCTCTCTGAAAGTGTGCATTGTGTGTGTATGTGTGTGTGTGCCTCCTGTGTGCATGTGGATGTCTTTCTGCTTGTCCTTGGCTGAGTCTGCCTGTGAGTGCTCCATGGCACATGTGTGCACTCCAACACGAGAGCATGAGCAAGTCTAATTCTCCATCTCTGGTAACACACAAAACCCTGCACCCCGCACAAAGCGCGTCCCAAAGCCAGAGGGAAGGCACATACTCCTGGGGTCTTCTGTTGAACAGGACTGCCATGTCAAAAACCAGGCAACCCCATGCCAACTAGGAGGAGCCCCCTTCCGCCTACCCCACAACTTCCATTAGGGGAGGAGCTACAAATAAACTACATTACATTACTGTCATTTAGCAGACACTCTTATCCAGAGCAACTTACAGTTTTATTCATTTATACAGCTGGGTATTTAGTGAGGCAATTTTGGGTTTAGTACGTTGTGCAAGGGTATAACAACAGTGCCCCAGTGGGGAATCGAATCAGCAACCTTAAACCAAAACCTTAAACCACTCTGCTGCCACATAAATATATTTAAAAAATCAAGTCGTTTAAAAGCGTCCTGCCCTTCCTCTCTCTCTCACTCACGGATCGCTCAGTGGAAATGCCACTGCCTGTCAGTTTTATAATTTGATTTATACCTTGTCAGAGATCTGCCTTCACCTCCCGGGCAGTCAGAAGCCATCGTGGAGAGGATGGACGTTAGACAGATCACCGTGCTCGCTCACTCCACAACGTCCTTCAACAACGTCTTTTAGAGGTAAAAGGAGTGTGAAAATGGAATTCTAATGGCCAGCCTCCCCCCCTGCAACGCCATCCACCAGCCATGTTCTTTACCCATCTTGCCTGACGGGTGTTGGCTTCAGTCCATTTCCCAATCCTCCTTCATTCAGGCCTCTGCTGTTTGATGGTTATTATGGGATGTATGTATAATGGTCATCTTCCTTCTCCGTTTCCTCAGGACAGGGCTACCCTGCTTGAAAGAGCTGCTCTCCTGCAGTGAGAGTGAGCTCCACTTTAGAATAAAAGCCTTTTCTCCCCTTCAGACGATAAAGCCTTCCACAGTAGCCTTCCAATTTTTATTCATGTTCCTCACAAACTCAAATGGTGAAATATGTTAAAATCATTTATGCTGAAGGTGGTGAGGTCTGCATGTCCATGTGAGAAATCCTTGGAATTCCACACAGTTTGCATTAGTGAGAAAAGGATGATTTCAGTAGGCCCAAGTGGCCATGTAGACCCAGCTGATTGGTAATTTGAAGGGAACTCCTCCTATTGACCCCTAGAGGAGATCTCTGAGGCAAGACTACACCACCTCTTTTTAACATAGGGCTCGAACACCAGGCTTTCCATCTAAGGGAGCGTGTGTGTCTGTGCACTCTGTCTAACAGTACACTCATCTCTGTGAAGGGCACAGGGAAACACATTTCGATATGTTTTGTCCACATTGTTATAGAGTTGAGCTGACTCCTGCTGAGTCATGCCACGAATAGCTACACTCAATATTTGCTGTAAGCCTTCGCTAAAGCCACACCTCTCTCTAGACCACAACCAGAGGGACAGCTGATGACAAGATTGTATCTGTGTTAGCATCAAAACCATTCACCTATTTAACTTATGTATGTATGCATACATGCATGCAGAATGCATGAGCTGATTTCAATGTTTTACAGCTTCATTTCAGTGTACACAGCTTGCCATTGACCACTTAATCTTTGTCAATATGCTCAAATAAATTATGCTAAGGATTCATTTAAAATTAAAATAAATGGAAAGAGAGAAAGAGAGACAAAAAGATGGAGAGAGACGGAGATGGAGAGAGAAAGAGAAAGATGGAGAGACAGAGGGACAGGGGGACAGACAGAGAGGTATGTAAAGCAGCTACACTTGAAGTCCTACACACCTGCAGGATGCTCACAAACAGAGTGGACACAGACACAGGTAGAACAGACACAGATGGTCACAGATAAAAAAGATGGAGAGAGTAAGCATCAGAGAGAAAGAGAGAGAGAGAAAGAAAGACTTTGAGAGAGCATCGTGCCCTCCGTCCACCTCTCCCTGCGCTCCGACAGGCCGTGTACGATTCCGGATGTGGACGTCACCGCGCGGCTGGGAACACATGCAAGCCTTTGAATCTGTTTTCACGCTTCCTTTCATCTTCCCCCACAGCCCGGTGCAAAGATGTTTCTCCCGCCACAAAAGGAGACGCCACCGGCCCCACGGGCACTGGGGCGGGCTGGAACAAAGCCGAGACGCGGCACCAGACTGGACCCTGATACAGGTGCGCCCGTGTCTGGCTCTCTCCAGCCAAAAGTGAGGGGCAGCCACAGCCCACGCCACAGCAAGGCACATAGACCCACATTACCCAGAGTGGCTAGATGGGGCAGCGCTGAGCAGAGAAATCATTTGCTGCTTTTGGTTCGGCTCCTCTTCGCTCTCCCCCCCCCCCCTTGGCTACACGCCGCCTACACACAGCCTACATGCCCCTTAACAGTACCAGGAATCGACCTGCGCTGGTCTGGCTCATGCACTGCTGGTGTGAGAAGCTGTCCCAGACGCGTTGTGACCCAGTTTCCAGCAATGCAGGATGGGCCACTCACCTTGCCTGTTTTAATGCACACACATGTGCACGTGCACGCTCAAACACACACTCTCTCACACACACACACACACACACACACACACACACACAAACAAACATACACATGACCACACGCATGCATGCACACACAAACAGACATAAACACCCTGCTGTCTCGCACAGCACTGACAGGTAAAGACAGTCATGTTAGGAAATGTACAAACAGGCAGAAATAGAGTAGCTCTTCCAGTACTTCTTGCTCTGCACCCCAGGCCTGCTCTATCTTGCAGCCATAAATCAAACGGACACCTGTGCACATCTGGCCTAATGCTGGGCGTGCTGTGAGTTGGAGTCTGTGCCCTCATTCTCCCAGGGAAACTGCTACTGAGAGCACAGACAACCCCAACACAGGGACTGCCACTGACAGCACAGAGACAGTCTCAACACAGGGACTGCCACTGACAGCACAGAGAGTCTCAACACAGGGACTGCCACTGACAGCACAGAGAGTCTCAACACAGGGACTGCCACTGAAAGCACAGAGACAGTCTCAACACAGGGACTGCCACTGACAGCACAGAGACAGTCTCAATACAGGGACTGCCACTGACAGCACAGAGAAAGTCTCAATACAGGGACTGCCACTGACAGCACAGAGACGGGACAGTCTCAACACAGGGACTGCCACTGAAAGCACAGAGACAGCCTCAACACAGGGACTGCCACTGAAAACACAGAGACAGCCTGTTAGGGTACACTGACATCCTGACAAAATTTTCACTCTTTGTGGGGGGAGCTGTGTTTGTTTCAGCACCCTGATAGATCCCCCTCTCTCTGTGAGGGGATCTGTGATTGTTTCAGCACCCTGACAGACCCTTCCCTCTGTGTGAGGGGATCTGTGATCACTACGGCACCCTGACAGACCTCTCTCTGTGTGAGGGGATCTGTGATTTTTTCAGGAGCTTTTATCTCCTCTGCTGCTGAGAGCCTTCATTAATGGCACTTGCTGCCATTCGGACTCGCCTCTGTCACCATGGCTACGCTGCGGGCACTGTCACTCAGGTCCCTGGAAGTGTTTCTCACAAGTCTTCCTGTTGTTTCTTCTCATACAATAGACAGCAGAGCCTCTGGGTCAAGGGTCACTAGGCCAAAGGCCATCTGATCCTTAAAAGATTTATTTCTCTGTAATACTCCACTAGAATATCCAAGTACACACATGTTTAAATGCAAGCAAGCCTATTACAATTCAGGAAAGGATCTTACTTTCATTCCAGAACTCATAAAATACATAAAATGAGGCACAAAGACAATGTGTCTGATAAAACCAGCAGATAGATTTTGATTTATAAATACCTGGGCTATCTTGAAGTGACAGACTAACGGATTTCAGGAGCCACATAATGTGTTTTTATTCAAATGAGTAATGGTGATTTTTCAGCACAGAGAAATGTTTTCAGCAATCTTACATAAATACCAACAGAATCTCATTAAGGTGACTTTTAAAAACCATATCACAAACATATTATGAGAACTTTGCAGATCTCTTATTTCTCTCCAGTACAGGGATAATGCTGAGGCTGCTTTCAACAGGATCAGAAAAAAATGAATAAAACACTGTATCATATATTTTTTACGCAGCCATTAATCTTTCTCAAAACTAAATATCTGTCAGCCTGTCTACAAGGTGCATGAGAGGGGGGTGGTGGGGGGTGCTATATCCATGACTAAACAGCTCATTTACTCCCTCATTGTAAGTGACAGAGTGAGAGGCAGATCCGACAAACAAGAGACAATTTCACACGTCTTACATAGCAAGACACAATTTTCACTGGGTTTTACACATAATGTGTGCGTCTGTGTGTATACATAGCCCGTTCAGTGGTGTCCTCTCCAGCGCCCCCTGCTGTCACTCAACGCTCTGCCTGTTCTACGATTGTGCTGCTCCATCTCATTCCACTCACAGCACCGATTTCAGACTCGCTTAAGAACCCAGCCACACACCCTTCTGTGAAGACCCATATACAGCATACAGGATTCGGATCAGCAGAAACTGATCCATCACTACAGGAGGTGACTTTTGGTTTGGAGCTGTGTCATATGCAGATAGGCTGAAAGTTTGCCCCCGTGCAAGCTACGCTGTCAGAACCGAACACACGTAACACAGGCAATGTGACAGAATCACAAAACCAATCACACCCAACACAAGCCATGTGACAGACTTACAGGACCACTTACATGCGACACCAGACCATGTAACAGAATCACAGAACCAATCACGCACGATGTAGGCCACACAACAGAATCACAGAACCAATCACATGCATCGCAGATCACATGACTCACAGATGTGCTCACCAGTCCCTCTCTTCAACACTCCTACTGGCATTTATAACAGTGGATGCTTTTTATTGACCAGACCAACACCTCAAATACACAGTCATTATGTCAACAGCTTCCTCTTTCTAACTCTGTGGTTCTGTTGTTAAACTGCACATCTGAAACCAGCAAAACTTAAACAAGCAAGCGATCCTCCAAAGAGACCAGACCAGTACGGTAAGCAACATTCCTAAATCAGGTCCACCGCGTTCGCCCCACCCCACCACCAAACGTCAGGAGTTAACAGTCAGGAGCACCAGGTGGATGGGAAAGTTGGGTCCAGAGGTCTGGACTCTGAATTGATGTCTCTTTCCTGTTGACCGGATCTGTGGGGAGAGAGACACAAAGACGTGCATGTGTATATGTGTGTGGTGTGGTGTGTGGGTATGTGCACTGTAATAAGATATTTATATGTGTGACTGTGTGTAAATGCCTGTCTGCTCAGACAAAGTTTGTTTGAATTGCTCTGCAAAGTCTTTCAAAGTGCTCCATTTTGCTCTCTCTCTCTCTTTCTCTCTCTCTCCCTCTCTCTCCCCCAGGTGCAGCCATGGGGGAGCCTTGTTCTCATTAACCTAGTGAACCCACTCACTGGCGTTTAAAGGCAGGAAAACTCCCCTCCTGTCAGAGGGTGCATTTCATTTTCTCGTGCTGCTCGCTGATGATCTAAGGTCCTTCCAGGCTGTTCCGTATCTTCATCTTCCTCCTCCTCTTCCTGACTCCTCTAGTGAGGGACACTCCTTCCACACTTCAAACTTCTCTTTCAACACTCCCCTCACACTGCAGCTGCCCGACTCTGCACACAGTAACTGTGAAAAGTCGGCTTTATTTTCCCTATAAACACAGTTTATGTGAAGAGAAATGGCCCAGGGGGTATTTACTTATTCACTTTATTTACAATCCATTATTTATTGGCTTAGCCGATCCTTGGCCTTTATCCTCCATTCTTACAAGTGAAGTTGTTCAGGTTAACCATTTTGGCTGTGCTCTGGATGAAATAGCAGCTTCAGACCTGGGAACAAAGGCTTCTGGAGTACATGCCCTCCCAGGCCCTTAACCTCCACAACATCCCGCAAACCCCAAATGTGCCTCACCTAGCATGCGGCTCCAACCGGCGCGGTCACATCCAATTCATTTTCATGAATTGATTCATATGAGTCATGAAGAGTCAATTCATGATTGGTTAATTCCTTCATTATCTTGAAGGTGACAACAATCAGGAAACCTTTGTGTACTGAAAAATTCTGTCACAAGTAAATACAGTTCCACTGAAATATTAAATTAACACCAAAACATACCCAACCTGGTGTTTTCTACTCGAGAAACAGTGTGAATAACTCAAAGGAGAGCTTCACTTCAGCACTCTCCTTTACTTGTTTTCCAACAGTAAAGAGGGTGAGGCAGGTCCCAAATCATTATAACATGCATTCTCAGGAGACTGTCCATTTTTATTGTGGGAATTTATGAAACTTTCTGTCTGATTTTAACAAAATAATAGAGAGAACACTCTTGGTTACATTTGTTTATGATTTAAGATTAATACTCACTTCAACTAGTGAGCCCTCTTACTCTGAGGGTGATTGGTCAGAGACACAGACCAATCAGAAATAACCTCAGCCACATTGATTACTGTCTCTAGCCAGACATGGCTTGGAAAGGGATTTTGACAAATTGGGAAAAGAGGAGGGTTGTGGGACTATCTCTCCTATAACAACACAAGCGTCTGTAGGGAGTTAAAAGGTCTGTGGGCATTCAAAATGTCTACAAGCAGCCAAAGCATCTACAGGCGGTCAAAGCCTCCTTGGATGGTTGAAGAGTCTGTGGCTGGCCAAAATGTCTGTGGGTGGTCAAATCACCTACTAGCAGTCAAAACATCTGTGGGCAGTCAAAACATTGACAGTTCAGCATCTTTTTGTAGTCAAAACCAATTAAGGTTCCAGTCCCAGGTGGGAGATGTCCACCTCATCCTTACACCTCAGGAAACCTTCAGCTGTACACATGGGTCACATGCCAAATGTCAGCCCTGTAGATACCCTTGGACTAGACTGCCTGCAGGGTGAAAGGGCACTCCAGGACCTACCACATTAGTGACATGCCTTTTTTATGGGCTCAAACCGATCCCTGCACTCAAAGGACTGAGTCTGCCAATGGCCATCTCTCTGGTGTTCCATACGAACTGTCAACATGCTCCATTTTAAAAAATACAAAGCATGTAACCCTTACAAGAGAAGGACACAGGTGTGGGGGGTATCTGGTTCGAGACGTGAGACGGCAGTTACAGTCCAAACTAAACCCAGGAACCCACGATATCTACACACGACTAGTTTGAACAGGTTTAAGCGGACAGAACACACTAGCAGCTGGCCGCTTGGGTGGCAGGAGACAGAATCAGGACACAGGTGCGGGGTGGCTTTTTCAGGTCTTGCAAGAGAATGCTGGGAAAACCGGGTCACGCTCAGAAAGACCAAGCCGAGAAGCACAACCACTGAGAATGGACTGAGCAGGAACCACGCGCGAGCCGGGCCCCAGAGACGGGTGTCGCTGGGAGAGCACACAGTGCCACACTCGGCTGTGTACGGGACGTGCCGTCACAACGCTGGCGGGGGGGAGACACGGCTCAGCAGCCTGTTGCCGCAGAAACAGTAATCATTAGGCAATTTGTTGCCTTTTATTACCACTATTGTAATTAAAAAAAGAGGAGCCCGCGCATGGGGCGTGCGGCATAAGCTGCCGATGTCATCGTCTCCATCTTCGTCTTCTTATCAATTAGAGTTACAATAATATCGGTCCCACGTGGCAGGGGCCATTAGCATTTTGATGGAACATCAGAAACATGAAAGCGCCGTGGCGCCGTCTCGCACCACGAGATTGTCTTTCTGGCGCGGTGCTCCCTCGTGCATTTCAACTGGGACCCAGCACTCGCACAAACGGAGAGAGAGAGTCGGGGGGGGGGGGGGGGGGGGGGGGGTTGGGGGACAGGAGTAGGGAGGGATTCAAAGACAGCGGGAAAAAATAAATGGTGTTGTGAAGTGAGGAAAGAAAGGGAGGGAAGAATGAAACAGTCTGAAGAAAGGAGGGACAGAGAAAAAGAGGAGAGAATGGAGTGAGACATGGGCATGGCAGACAGAGAGACAGAAAAGGGTGGAGTTTGGTCCAGAACCGTAGAGGTCCACTGCCTGCCACATTGAAAAGAGTTTGAGAGATGGACTGAAGGTGGAGGCAAACTAAGGCTGGTGGCTGTGCCGTGTAGAGACTTATAAAGACCAGCAGAGACTGAGAGAAGGGTGTGAAGGCTGAGAGGCGGAACTTCACGTTAAGAGAGGAGGCGCTTCACACTCACAGAGGAGGAGTTTCATACTGAGAGAGGCAGTTTTACACTCAGATGCTGTGACTGACAGATCTGAGCCTCTCTCTTTGTGGAAACCTTAGAGAGATGCTATTTCAAGTGAAGAGAGAGATAGAGATGGGGGAAAGAGGGAGGGAGGGGGGAGAAGGACAGAAACTGAAGGTGAGAAATGCAGAGAGGGAAAGGAGGTGCCAGACAGAGAAAAAGAATGATAAAGAGAGGACTAAAAAGTGAGGGAGAGAAAAAAAATGAGACTGAAGATGAGTGTACCCCTTTATCTACACAAAGTGTGTGCTCCACACAGGCCCTCACATGCCTCTGACACACACACACACACACACCCAGAGCACGTCTGTCCAACACATGTTCCGGGGTACCCCTGTGGGTCCAGATGCAACACCCCACACACACACACACACACACACACACACACACAGGGAGGGAAAACAGTGCAGCGCACGAATGAAAGTTTCTGGGGGGGAGGAAATTGAGCGCGACACACACACATACAAAAAGCTCCCGTCTGCAGATGGCATCCACGAGCTCCACTTCTCCTCTGACGGGCGACAGCGGTGCCGGCAAAATGCCACACAAAGGGAAGAGCCTTGAGCGCTGTAAAGAAATCCACATGGCAATCGAGTGCCTCTCTTTCTCATTCATATCTCTGACGGGAACCTCAGTCAGGCTGTTACCTGCGCTGCTCAGGGGAGAGTCGCGCTGCCAGCAGAGACCTCATAAAGAGCTACATAAAGCCCACACAAGTACTGCATAATGGCTGGGTTAAACACACACTGTACTGGATACATAACACACTTTACCACACCATAATGTTTTATCTACCTACAGAAATGAATGTAACCCTGCCAACAGCATCATGTCATATGTCATAGCTCAGGTGATATCATGTGACAAAGTGTATGATGCTGTTGTAATATACCTAATTATTTTTTATGTAGTTGCACCAACATGAAATGTGAACACAAGTGTAAAGATAAAACCGAATAGCTCTATCTACAGCTGTTCAAACAGGACAATCTAGAGCTAGCAGAAAGACTAATAGCAAACACTCATCTTCAGAATTCATTTTTACTTCATTTCAGTGCAATTAATTTTTCATTTAGCTACACATGGAGACTGGCATCTCTTGTCAATCACCAAAATGCCACATGTCTGTGTGACGCTCTCGGGACCAAAACCTCAGTTTTTGGGCTGGCAACCTGAGCAACCAGCGTTGCGTTTAACTCGATTACCCTGCTGCTGCCATCGCAATCTCTGCAATCTCCCCCAACCTGCCAGTCAGAAAGAGCGTCAGAGAGACAGCTCCAGCTACGCAGCTCGCCATTGGGAAGAAAAAAAAAAACAACCCAGCATGGATCCGTCGCAAATGACCTCCATCATTTTAGAGGATTATACATGGAGAGAGCCGAAGATTTGCTAAATGCGTTTTGCTCGTCTGGGGCTTCCAAGCAGAGAGAAGGCGGTGAGAATCCAGGAGGTGGGGGGGGGGGGTTGTGTGCATTTGAAAGCTCTCCTAATACATTATCTCTCCCATCAGTCTAATGCACCATTTGTCAGTTCTCCCCCTCACAGACACCTGCGAATGGCTGGTCTCGTCTCTCCGGCATTGCGGCCGGTGGCCTTGAGCTGTCAAATCTGCCCTTCACTGCTGGAAGTCTTGCGCGAATGGTTGGGGGCCGGGGGCCGAAGCAAGGGGTTGGGGGCCGGGGGGCGAAGCGAGGGGCCGGGGGCCAGAGGCCGAAGCAAGGGGTTGGGGGCCAGAGGCCAAAGCGAGGGGCTGGGGGCCAGAGGCCGAAGCGACAGGCCAGGGGCCGAAGCAAGAGGCCAGGGGCCGGAGGCCAAAGTGAGGGGCCATGGGCCGAAGCGAGGGGCGAGGGGCCAGGGGCCGAAGCGAGGGGCTGGGGGCCGGGGCCGAAGGAAGGGGCCGGGGCCAGAGGCCAAAACGAGGGGCTGGGGCCCGAAGCGGCCTGCAGACAGCCCCAGGGTGGTGGCAGGGAGGAGTGAGCCATCCCACAGAACTTACCCTGCCTGAGGCTGGTATTTCCATCCCTGTCCAACTCACTGGCTATACAACAGAACTATTCTGACGCCTAACGGACACCTTGTGTTACACCACCGTTATCTTTTCTGTTATTATTTTCCAGGACCCTCTCGACTGCCTTTTCCCGGGATCAGGGAATAATTTTCCATTTATTAATTATCATTAATTTTTCAATAATTTTTCCCCAATTAGCCTGGATTTTCTGTTTTTTATTCTCTCTGGAACATGTACTATGTACAGTGTTTTGTGACAGTCTTGATTGTAAAATTAAGCTATAACAAATAAAATTTGATTGATGATTGATGGACTTTTAACACACGCAGGGAATAAAGAGGAAAGTGTGCTGGTGCTGTTACAGAGGGAACAGATGCATTAGAGGGCCTGGGACCTCCTCCAGAATTCTCCACTTCCCTTTCATGTCTGCTCTCTCTGTCTGTCTCCTCCACATTGTTTCCTATTCCACTGTCTGCGCTTCAAACTCAAACAAGCTTTATTAGCATGACAAGGACAGTACAGCTCCATAACAGGACAGTCTTTAAGCGGTAAGTGCACTGTTAAGGAGACCACACAGAGCCCCCTCAGTTGTCAGACGTGTCGTAAGGTACACGGCCTCTAATGAGACTGAGCCCGGAACGAGGTTCTGAATCAGACCCCGTTACCTGATCAGGTGTCGCCTAATTAAGGTTCCATGTTCCTTGAACGAGTGAGTGCCGACCAGCCTGACAGTAAGCCCCCGCTGAGGCATGCAGGGGGGCGCAAAAGAAAGGGCAATATTTCGGTCGACTACGTGAGGACACCTGTGGTGCCATTCCCAGGGGGAGGTGACAGAGGGGGCTTGGTTAATAATGTATGTGGCAATCACAGGCCTGTTAAGTCATTATCGTGTGGATGCTGCACTTTGGGGTGCAAAGCAGAGGGGGTCACGTCACGTGCCCACAAAAGCAGCTGGTTATTACCATCCTTACATTATTTATCAAAACCCTTCTCACTTCAAGCGGCAATCATCCCACCACAGCTGCTCCCCAAATGCCCCCACATAGCAGTGGCAGCATGGCCACTCCTTTGCTGGGGTTCTTGCATGCCAGCCAATCAGCTGCGGCCACAGCAGGCCTGTGAGCCAATCACCACCAGGAAGGGTCTTGGGCACCAACAGCATAAGTCAAGTTTTAAAGGGGTTCGACAAGCCCGATATTAGAGATGTATTGGGCGATCTTGAGTGTTTACTGGGAGCTGGCAACAGTCAATTCTGAATGGGTTTAAATACTTGGAGCAGGGTTAAAACTTGTCATAATGTGCATTTAACACCATAAAAAACAGTGCGGCCACTCCCACTAGACCCACTTGGTGTCACTAAACCCAGACATCTGCAGGCAGAAAAATGCCTGCTCCTTCATCTTTATGCATCTGGAAGAGACTAACACCATCACTACGATTATGCCAACCATCCCTGTGGTCATGCCGACCATCACCTCCATCCAAACAGAGGGGCAGACACCCTTCGACAATGCATTGAGAATGGTTGCCTTAAAAAGATTTGTTAGATTATGTAGATTAAAATGAGGTACAAATTAAGGCAGACCCATCAGCAATTATAGTAATACTATAATTATAGTAAAACCACCCTATTATACTGTGTCACAACCGCCCCCGATGGCAGAATGGGGAAATTCAAATAAAATGCATATTGCTACCACATGTTGCTGCAGACACTGTGAGAGTAATACTCTGATGGAAGAGCAGCCCCTCCACGTATCCCTGGCCGTGCGCGTATAAAACAGCCTCTATCGTGCTCTGGGCCCCAGCTGTAATCCCACAGAGAGTTTAACCTCGGCGCCAGCACCAGAAACTCTATGAATTCTGATATGGTGCACGCTCCGCACTCAGCAGCATCGCTTTCTGAGAGGAGCGTTTGCCGAGGGGTCGGGCGCGGAGGGGTGCAGCACGCCGAAAAGGTCATCCACCGCGCTGTCCCTCGTCACACGCTTGTGATCGCGGGCCGCCGCTCTCATTTCCTCAAGAGGCTCTTTCCCTCACAAACAGTGGCGGGGCACCACTGTTTGCCTATTTTCCTTTAAATAAATCCATCTCTCGATTTAATGGAAGCCCAGGAGAGGAGGGGAGGAGAAGAATGAGAGAGGGAGAGACAGGGGGAGAGAGAGCAAACAAGAAAAAGGTGTCAAACGAGACAGGACAGCAGAGGACAATAGGAAAGTGATGGGGCGCAGCAAAGGATGATGGGAAAACAGGCTGTTCTGCTCCTGCTGCTCTTGGTCACTCGCAAGGTGAGAGAGTTTCAAAAGCAGGCTGGGCCAGCAAACATATTTGTTTAAAAAAAATATGAAGCAGCGCAGGTGCTACTGAAACACGGGCAGGTTCCTCCTGCATCTCCAGCCAGCCGTTATGAGCTGCATTCCAGAAATTCCAGTAATGGCTGCACCAGAGTACTGTGTCTGCTTATCTGGCCCATTTGTCTAGGTAGGCATCTCACGCGATAAAATGATGTTGCCTAAAACATATCTGCTAAGCCAGGTTAGCAACCAGCTAATACTTGCTAGTCAAGCAGCTGATAATGGTTTAGCATCCAGCTAATACAGCTAACCAGAAAATGGATAACGCCTCAGAGCTGGTCAGGTAGCAGTTTACATTAACTCTGACACTTACAGCAATGGAGAGATGGACAGTAAGTTCATTTTTACAGACCGACATACACAAACTCACAAATGCACACATACAGGTACGTGCCCGCCTGCACACGCACACAAACACACACACATGCTCACACACTTGTGCACACGCACATACACACCTTCACTGCCTTATTAAGACTTGCAGACGAGAAGTGGGACAAAGTCAGAGGTAAATGCTTTTCACAGGGCACTGAGGCTCCAGTGAGAACCCTTCCAAGAGCAGAGTCCAGGGTTTGAACTACAGTACAGCATACGGGTATATAGTATGTCACAGGGGGACCATGTCACCAAGCATGATGGGATATAAAGGCATGTCCCTCTGTCTTCATCAATACCATGATAAGGACTTAATACTGTTATCACTGATACACGTTATCCTCATTGTAATCATGAACATGTTATCACTGAACACATTATCCATTTTGTAATCATGAACACTATTATCACTGAACACATTATCTTCGTTGTAATCACGATTATGACCAGAAAAAAGGCTGTAATTAGAAACGGGTGGAGATGCGCATAATTAAAAATGATATTTAAATGACATTCCACTGCTAAATGCTAATAAATATGGGGAACCTTAAAAAAAACGCAAAAAAGGAGGATATTAAAAGCTAATGTAGACAGTAGCAGAGCCCTTTTAAATGATGCCAGGAAAGGTTAAGGTATATCTAATTACATTTGCTCGGGGGATCTTGTCGGTGGAGCATTCCTGTGGTTTTCAGAGGAAATTATTGGCGGTTTTGCCTGGCGGGGAGAGCCGCTGTGTCCTGCTGCCAGAAGGCCTTCACACAGCCGCCACTCACATGACTCCCTCCACAACACCGGGGCTGTAACACCCACACTGACCACCCAATCTGCCCCTCAGTGCTGCCTGAAAAACAGCGAAAAAGTGACATCACTCAAACACCCTGAAGACGTAAGGGCCTCTTTACTCCTTGCCTGGTGTAACAGATAATGTCATGTCTAAAATAATTAGCTTAATTAGCATAAAAGTAATAACAAAAACTGATGATCAATGGCTAGCATTTTTTTGGTTGTGGTTGTGTGGGGGCGTGCTTGGGCTGCATGTTGAGCTAACTGGATTCTGAGATGAGCCATCTCTGAGAGCTCAAAGGTTGGCCCCTGTCTGCACATCACTCTCAGAAAAAAAAACAGGTGTGGTTCTGCTCAGTTCTGTTCAGGCTGAACAGAAAAAAAACACGGACCAGGACAGCACCGACTGCCTGATATCCAATCAATTTACAGCTGAAGTGGCTGGCTCTGGGTAGACATTTTAACTGCACACTCTTCAGTCAAATGAGCTAACCTCTTCCTGTTTGTGCGTGTGTGTGTGTGTGTGTGTGTGTGTGTGCGTGCGTTTGTGTGCGTGTGCGTGCGTTTGTGTATGTGAGTGCGCTCGTGTCTGTGTGCAATCATCTAAACTCAACACTGCTGCTGTGTTTAAGATTGGTGAACATTACCTGCTGATTTAATCTCTTCAGCTATCAAGCAAAGCAACTGTAAATGTAAATGGTCTGCTGCTCTGTGTGGTTCTGATACCTTTTCTAGCTGTCTAGGAAATGCTGCATGCATGCACGCACACACACACAGGTCCTCCATCTTACCGGCTCGTAGTGGAACAATAGTCAAAATGCCTTAATCTAACCATGGTCTGTACAGATGCAGAGAACACATTTTAGAATTTAACCTCTTGTCAATGACCATTTTTAAATTATGTATTAAAAGCTTTTGTCACATACCTACATGGAGCATTCAGCAGCCATTTGGGACACAGATACATCTCTGTCTTTCCATCAGGTTAGCCACTGTAAGTGTCAAACACTCTCAGCAATACAGGACAGAAATACCAAATAAAACTGTTGATGAACAGTAATTAACAAAAAATGACTTTGAACCATACATGTATAGTTTTTTTTTCCTCTTTATGGAACAAGGTCTGTAATTGCCAACTGTACATTTGGCTCGTCTCACGGCAACACTTGCGGAGGCGCACTGAGGCGAGGAAGTATCCATTCCTCTGACACACTCACATGCTGCCGATGGCTCCTTTTCGAAACAGAAGCTACACAGCACACTACAGTGGAGTGGACACTGATTGGATGATAGGCTCTACTACAGTGACATCATACGAGCAATTTGTAGGCACCTGGCTCATCACAGGGTACCTGAGAGCAGATGCAGAAACCCTGACCAAACTACCTACCCCTGGCCCCGGGGGAAAGACGCAAGTTTGCTCTGCTGCTAGTAAGTGACACAACCGTAGGGTTCAGATTGCGCTCAAAGTGACTGCCTTTCAGACTGAGCCACTTGAGACCCCAGCATGGAAGCATATGATTTAAAAAGCGCTCCTTAAACAGGAACAGAACAGCTGCAGGAAAGGGAGAGGTGTTTGCTGGATGTGGGGGTTTGATGCATCATGTTTGTTTTCTTTGAAATCGAGTGTCCTTGTTTTGAAGGCACACAATCAAAGGCCTTCGCTGGGCTCTTTCAGGCTGTTACATCACTCCCCTGCTTATTAACAATGAAGAAATACAAATGCAAACCTCCCTGTATGGGAGATCACTGACACCACAGCGATCACCCTGCCGCTCTACACAGACTGCACGGACTACACACACACATACAAACACACACACACACATGCATGCATACACACACAAACACACAGACACGCACACACAAAAGCACCTACAGACACACACACGCGTTCGCACGCACCTACACGCACACACAAACATACACACAAACATATATATGCACATGCACATGCACCTACACTCACACACATGCATATATACACACAGACAAACGAGGGCATGCGCAGAAACATGCACATACACAAACACATAAACACGCATGCGCACACACAGAAACTCATGTTAAACACACATGCATGTACACACACATGCGTGCACACACAGTCTATTAATCTACTGTGAAGTACCCAGTAGCAGCTTGCTAACCATTCTCCCTCTACTGTTCTCAGAAAATCCTGAAAAGAAGTTGTAGCATCTGAGCCTGAACTGCTTGAGCTTCAGACAGAGTTGAATCAGACGCTATTTCTGTAGGTGTCACGCCAGAGGAGCTGTAACACGGAGGTCATTCCTTTCCCGGGGAATTTTATGCTGCCACGAACGCCGTCTCAGTGTCCTTCACACCGCGCCAAGGATGAGAACCGAGAGACAGAGGGTGTAAAAACAAAACCTGGGCAGACGTGTAGCAGTGCCACAGGGGGAAAGAGGGGTCTGAAATGGGGCTCTGAGTAAAATCACACCTTTACCACCTGATCACAGGAACCCACTGTGTGATGTGAACAGCATAAGACCAAGAAGGGGGGCCGGGGGGGGGGGGGGGGGGGTTGGGGGGACAGAAGGAGGTGTTGATCTTACATCCGCATGTCCTAAAACACTAACACTGGATAGCTCCAGTCACATCAGTCTGAATCCTTCGAGCCCCTCTGACAGACAAAGTGTTTGTGAGTAGTGAAATGAGCTCATCTGGGACAATGAGCTGGTTTCCTGTGACTATTATGTGGTGATTATGTGGTGACCCTATCTCATCCCAGTTCAGTGTCAGTGTAAAGCAGGGAGTGGAGGTACCAAGGCACTTACACGTTAGTGTAAAAGAGTGCAAGAGTGTGAGAGAGTGTGTGTGTGTGTGTGTCAGTGTGGGGGGCAAAGGCAGTGTTGTCAAGGTGCATGTTGTTTGGAATATGCTGTCTCTGTGCCCCCCCCCCCCCCCCCCCGCCACCACAGAGATGCCACTCAGACCCACAATGCACTGGGGGAGGCAGGCAGCACTGGAGGGGATGGTGTGGGGGGAGACTTGCTGGCTCCAGAGAGCTCTGTTCCAAACACAATCACCTCGCTTTCATTCCCCTGAATTCCGGGGAGATTCTCCTCTTTGTGAGGGGTTCCAGCGGCGTGCGCACAAGGCTAAGCCGCGAGCGGAGAGCAGGGGGCGGGGGGGCAGGGGAGGAGGGATGTCTTTTTAGCAGCTGTTTCATCAGTCACCTCAAGAGCGCCAAGGCTGAAGGACGTCGCTGAATACGCCAAATTACTGTGAAGAGCAGCAAGACAGACAGCGGCGGATTAGAGCAACGCCGGGCCGGTGCTTCCGGAATCTCACTGGGACCACCTGCGCCTGGCGCCCAGAAACAAGGAGAATCACCGCAATCATGACCATAATAACCGCAGGGGACAGGGCGAAATCCTCAGCGACTCTCTCTGTGCCATCCAGCCCCAGGCAGGGCTAAAGATGGGACTGGTCAGGTCACCTCCTACCACCCTGTAGCCTCTTTTAATGTACCTGTTCCCTCTTGCGTTCTCTTTACCCAAAAGACCTGCCTGCCAGCACACACACACACG
This sequence comes from Megalops cyprinoides, assembly GCF_013368585.1. Classification (NCBI taxonomy): domain Eukaryota; kingdom Metazoa; phylum Chordata; class Actinopteri; order Elopiformes; family Megalopidae; genus Megalops; species Megalops cyprinoides. The sequence goes on along the minus strand of NC_050591.1, from coordinate 4,965,451 downwards.
TGCACACACATACACTGACACTAGGGCTGTCCCGAATGCCATTTTTTGGGCTCCGGCAGTAATCAACAGCGAATATTCGAAGCTATAGCCGGGGGGTGGGGGGAGGGAGGGCGCTGAGCATGATTTGGGAAGGACTCAGCCAGACATTTCTCTGTTCTCAGCTGAGATGGACGGCATACCGCTGTAACACGTGTCTTTCGGTTTAATTAAAGGCATTAATTTTTAAGGATTCTGTTATTCTACAGTATTGTTGTTTGTTACGACAGAGTATTAGAGCCACATTGAGGAAAAAAAATTCTGAGATTTCGAGAATAAAGTCATTATATTACAAGAATAAAGTCGTAATTTTACGAGAAAAAAGTCATAACTTACGAGAAAAAAAAGTCATAATATTACAGAATAAAGTCGTAATATTAGGAGAAAAAACTCATAACATTACGAGAATAAAGTCGTAATTTTAGGTTACGTGTTATTTTAGAGGGGGAATATCAGAAGAAAACCGCACTTGGAGTGTTGACTGATGTGTGGTACGGCACTACGCCTGAGACAAACAGCAGTTGCCAGAAGCAGACTCAGGCTGCCATTGTATGAGGGGCCGTTTAGGAAATATTTCAGACTTTTGTTACACACACATATTTCATATGTATGTGCGAGTCCGTTCCACCTGTATCTGTATGAGCGTTTCACACAGACATATGTATGTGTGTGTGAATGTTTCATACAAGTCTATATGCACGTTTCATATGTATGAATGCGCCCACTTCATGTGTGTGTGAATGCATTTCACGTGTCTATATGAGCATTTCACATATATATGTGTGAGTTTTCAGTAGTGTGGATGTGTGTGAAAGTTTCACATGTGATGTGTATGTGTAACAAAAGTCTGGAATATTTCCTAAACAGCCCCTCATACCATTGACTGTCCTCTCGCCCGTTTTGTTGGTTGCTAGTAATATAATTTCCTATAAATTATGTTTTTTTCTCAAAATTTTATGCTTTTATTCTCGTAATATTATGATTTTTCTCTTGTAAAAATACGACTTTATTCTTGTAATATTATGACTTTTTTCTCGTAATATTACGACTTTATTCTCGAAATCTCAGAATTTTTTTTTCCTCAATGTGGCCCCAATACTCCGTCGTAGTTTGTAGTATTTGTTAATAAAAAAAAAAAAACATTTTCCAAAATGCATGTTTGTAATCCCGAGGGGTTTCGTTGAACGAGGTCCTATCTATGCACTTTTTGTGACATAATAACAGCTTGTGACAATTTTTCTTATCATGGATAAATTATAGACATAAATAAATGTTCATAATAATAGGCTCTGAATCCGAGACACCTGACATAGTGCTGTGAATCAGAAGCACAGAAACAGCATACTAGTTCCAACAAATTTAAGAATTGAGATTTATAAGATTTATATATTAATTTATAATTTCTTTACTGTCATTTCTCAGTACTCGCATACGTTGAAATGAAATTTGTCCTCTGCATTTAACCCATCCTATACACTCATCGCCGTCACTGCTTACGGAGCCGTGGTATTTAAAAATGGTCTCACGCCCCACTGGAAGCAGAGAGATGCATGGCCTCGCTGCAGCTAGCATCCTCCCAGGGTGACAAACTAAGCTAGGGGTCGGTTGAAACCATTACACCCTACATTCAGCAAAAAACAAAAAGAATATCCGAATCCCAAAATTGAAAACCCAATACCTACCCAACGAACGAATATCCGAATAGTCGAATATTCGGGTCCAGCCCTAACTCACACACAAACACACATACGCATACACTCACACACACAAACACACACACACGTGCACACACACACAAACACAGACACACATACACATGCGCAAACACACATCCACACACAGTCATGCACGCACACACATACACATACGCACACACACATGCATGCACACACATACACACGTGCGCAAACACACATGCACGCATGCATGCTCACACACGTGCACACAAACACGCATGCACACAGTAACACACATATTTGCATACACGCACACGCACACACACACACCCCAACAATCAGCAAGAGCAATACAATGAGGGCGACTAACCTCCAAACAATAAAGATCACTCTAAAACATCAGCAATTAAAAAAATTAAAAGCTGTGAGTTGATGGCAAAACAGCCACAAGTGTCCTGAGTGTCAGTGTTCCTCTCTTGTTCATGGCTTTGTCTCTGATTGTTAAAAACCAGACAGACGCGGGGAGAGGAGCCTGTCCCCTGTGCTGCCTGGAGGGCTGGCCATTTACCCCCCCTCCCCCCTTCTGAACTGTGACGACAGCTCCGCAGCACGACACTGGCGACCCCTGCCATGGCCGCCGTTTCCCTGGTGATCCGAGCAGCACCTCAGCAGAGGGGGAGAGCCGCGAGCAGCTGACCTCGTTCCTGTCCTCTCCTCACGTCACCAGAGAACGGGCTTCCTAAAAAATGGGAAGGCTGTTTCTACAGAAAAGGACACCCGCCCCTCAGAGGATATACTGGTATGCGTGCTGTAACTACCAGTCCGGCGGAAAAGGGCAGCTGCTCAGCCGCGGGAAAGGTCTGCTGAGCCTTGGGGAGCAGGCTCTCCGACTCGCGCGAGGGGTCTCGTTTGCATAATGTATTTACTACGCCGAAAGGCTTCCTGTGTTTGATACGGAAATCTACATTTTTAAGGTTATCCATACAATTAAATTGAGCAAAAAATCCCTTTTGTTAAAATGCTACCCAGAAGAGCCCATTTTGACTTTCTAACAACAAAACGACACAAACGCAACTTGATTTAAGCAGACGACGGTAACTGGTAGAGGTCACGGGCAAACAACAAGCTCCAGAGAGCAAACAAAGCCGCACAAAGGATGTTTCAGAGAACCCCAGCGGAGTGGAAGCCACCTTTCTGTTTCTGCTACTATTCATGTGTGTCTGACACAACTGAGAGAGTGGAGGTCACATATCACACCACTTCTGTCACTCAAAACAAGGAGAAAAATCACGAGCGTTTGGCAGGAGGAGCTACGCCTCAACTCCGCCCCTCTGCTAACTCCCGTACCCCTGAACAGGCCTAGGGCGTTTCTCAATCAACATTCACCCTCAACTTTGACTTACAACGACACATTTACATAAACGCAGGCGTTGCTTTTCCTCCTTGCAGACAGTTTTGCAAGTTCGGCAAATACAAGATGAAATGTGTTTTTACTCAGTGAAAAGTAACACTAATTTAATCGTTTGTCAAATTTAAGGACACATATTGCTTGAATTCAGTCTTCGTTTTCTGAGCAATGTCTATCTGTTAATTAATTGGTCTGTTACACATATGACCAAGTTTTTTTATGATAGCTGTCAAAAAGTTCTACAAGTGGTCAGTTCCCTGTGAAATGAATACAGGCTCTGGCTTCACCTCAGGAAACCTGGGCATAAACGCAGGCAGTGCTGAAACACTCTTAGCTGGGAGGCCTAATTTGTCTGGGCCCTGTAGAGTGTCACAGCACCGCTGGAGAGCTTTAGCGAGAGCCGACTCTCTGTCTTTGTAAAGTCCCCCGCTTACAGGCAAGGCTCCCCTTTACAGCCGTATGAAAAAGCAGATAAAAGGAAGGTAAAGACTGCAGCTTCAGTGGGGGATCACATCGCTGCAGTTACCAGATTGCGCTGTCCCCCCCCACCAACCCGGTGTGTGAACCTTTCGCCCCTCTAAAGGACACAAACATTGCCAGATTGGTTTGCTGAGAAAGAGACGGGTGGCAATCAGATTTCACAATTATTTATGTCTAGAACCAAAAAGGGAAAAAACACTGGCACCCTATCCGATCGATCTTCTCTTCCGTCCCTGTCATACAACCTGATGCCTTCTGAAGGAATGATGAGTGGAGTTTGAGTTCAGGGAAGTGGGGCTCGTCTCCATGCCCTAAGAAAAAAATCTTGTGCGATATTTCCATTCAGGAAAACTGGTAAATGAAGAAGAGCTCTTACACCTTCAAATTTACTCAGCTGCCTATGCTGCATCTGTCACAGCTAACTTAGCTAATACCAACCTGCCTCAGCTGCCTGAGCTAATATCTACCTGTCTCAGCTACCTGTGTGAACATCTGTCGAAGCTACCTGTGCTAATATCTACCTATCAACACTACCTGTGTTAACATCTGCCCATCTCAGCTACTTGAGCTATGTTGTACCCAACTGGTCATACTTCATACTTCTCTAAATGCCAGCTAAGTCATCAGCACGTTGTGATGGGAGTGTTGCTGGACACTAACCTGTTCTTCTCAGCCAATATAACAGCAGTGACACAGAGTTGCAGATTCATGCTGTATAACATCTGTCAAATCTACCCATTTCTTACAACCAACTTGGTACAACTCTTGATTCAAGCCCCGATGCTCTCCAAACTGGACTGCAGTAATTCTCTGGCTGACTTCCTCACAAGTGCCATCAAACCACTTCAACTGATCAGAATGCAGCTGGTAGTCTGACCTACAACCTGACAAAATACTTATGTCACACTTTTCTTGAATGACTGCCTGTTATGGCTTGGGTACAATTTAAAACTGGTTCTAGCCAACCGAGCAGCAACCAAAACTGCACCCCCATACTTACATTACATTACATTCAATTGAAATTACATTCACACTTACACTCATATAATCTCTCATCACTTCCTACTCTCCTGCCAGACCATTTCACTAAGCCACCTTCTTGTTGCCTCACAGTCCTGTCCTGGAAGGGGCGCTCATCATTCACTTTGCCTCTCTACCCTTTTGCCCCCCGGTGGTGGAATGAGCTCCCTACAGCTGTAAGAACAGCAGGATCACTGTCTATTTTCCATCACAGACTCAAAACCCACCACCTCAGACTACACTTTGGCTTTCTGAACTCTGACCCCTCCTCCTTCTAACACTGATAAAAACTAGGGGCTGTAAAAGAGTGGGATCTGGGTGTACTCACACTAGGCGATGCGTACCGTGCCCAAGCACGTTTGACCCCCAAAGTCTAGTTTGTTTGACTAGTGTGATTGCTCCATACCGCGCCCGGACACAGTACGCTGAACCATGCCCGGGCCCACTTGAAGAGGTGAGCTCGGGCACGGTTCAGTTGGACTCGGGCACGGTACACATCTAGTGTGATCGCTAACTGTGCCCGAGCACAGAACTCAAACATGACGTCAATGATGCAACTCTACCATTTAACAAATATATCCATTATAGCAACAATTAGCTGGATATCTGTTAGTTACACGCCCAGTCATAATAAATCCTTTAAACCATCATTTGATTAGCTAGCTGACTTCCTTAAATATGACATGCTGGCTACCTCCAAAATGGCCTTTGATTGGTTAGTTCTGTAGATCTATACCTAAAAATAACTCCCCACATTAGCTGTTACTAACGATCACTAGCAAATGAAATAAAACTAACCATACTTTACATGGCAATGTAAGCATTGCTGTTCTCAGGGGCTTAGTCAGAGTATCACAAATGAAGCAGCCAACCTGTTTAAGTAGCTAGTCTTCAACAATCGTTCAGATAGGTAGCCTGTTAGCTAACTAGCTATGTTTGTCAACGTTAGCTCCCCAGCCGGTTAGCATCGATTATGCAATGCAGCGATTTTCAGTTAATCATGCAGTACGTATTAGAAGATTTTTACAGAGGCAGCTGACGTTGAGGGAAGAATTTGGAGCTTTACTCGCTGACTACAACACACGTTCATCAATAAGGTAAGAACCACACCTGTTATTAACCCATATATTCTCGAATGAATTGAAAAGTGTACTATCCAAGTAGTAATAGAAAATGTTTGTTGTTGTAATGATGACAGTAGTGCACATACAAGTAGTAGCCCTAACTAATTAACATTAGTTAACATTATTGTGATTAGGCTACTGTAATCTGACACAAATCTGACACAAAATATTGGTCTGACCCTGAGCATAATGACTGAAACGTCAGCTGCTTCCGTAAAGTTTTTTTTTATACATGAAGCACAATTAACTGAAAATCGCTGCATTGCATAATCGATAAATCTATACGGCATGTGAGTCATCCGTGTGCCACCGTGCAACACAAAAAGTTGCACCGTGATGATGTAAGCGCGCTCCGACCTGGAACGTTAAGCGCAATGCGAGTGCAGGCCAGCGGGGGAGTGGGGAGGGGGGACAATCGTGCTCGGGCACGGTACAAGGCAACCGGGCCTAGTGTGAGTAAAAGATAATAAAAGAATAAAAAAAATGAAAGCCTGGCGGCACTGCAGGCTTTTGCAGTGGCTTAAGCTCAGTGGTAAATATGTTGTGCTGATACCACACTATCGCGTTTAAGGTTGCACAGTCTAACCTTATTTTGCATGGTAATAGTTTAAGTCATAAGTCCTTCAACAGCATTTAATCAATGTCAATGTTTCCCATGGAACTACATTTAAAGGACAGCACATATGTTTTGGTATCTGTGCAGCTAACTGCCTAAACAATTGAATGCACTTTTGTAAGTTGCTCTGCATAAGAGCACATGCCAAATTACTAAATGTAAAACTGGCTTTGCCGGCTACCTGAGCTAACATCATTCTGTGTCACGGTAAAAGCTTTCACCCTTTTCTTTTGTTATTCTCAGTGCTGCTGTGCGCTCACGATGGGCTTGTCTTGTTTGGATGGTTTCTGGGACGAGCCTGCTGAAGCCATCCCATAGCTCCTGGTGACACAGGTTCCTGCTTCACACTCTGCATACACAAATGCACACTGTCTAGGTAACCACAGTGGTTTGCAGGAAACGGGCCTGGCTTCTGTAAAAACAACAGCGTGAACACACACAGGCGCTGGGCCACAGCGCGTCTGACCTTCAGGAGTGAAACACCTTAGCGAAGGTAATGGATGTATACTGAACTAACGTATCGCCGGCTGGTAGGCAAGCCTCCAGTGCCACTGCGGCAGGGAAACCAGTTTTAAACTCCTAAAGCACCTGACCATCCACTGTACTGAAAATGATGTAACTCCCATGTGAGGGCAATTAATCACACAATGCCTGCACTTGACAGAAAGGCAGACACATGGAACAAACGCTGGGAGAATTGGACAGAGCGGCTTACCTCTATGTCTGTTAGTAGTTTTGTCAAACATAAGCATGGCATCTTCTACCTGGAGAGAAAAAGGGAGATAGAGAAGATACGATTAGATGTTTCATGCAAGAGGTGTGGCCCCCAAGCTACATAACCTCATGCCCCGGTCTTACCTCCCAGAGCTGGAAATGCACAGCACAATCACAAAGTTAAACCCAGCCAGCCCAATGCAGAGAGATCAGACATGCCACTGCATTACACTTCCCTGTCTGAACTCTAACCCTCCAAAAGTCCCTTGTTACCCAAAACTCAGCCCTTCCTCTGTCCCCCATTCCAAAGGTGGATTTGGAGATCCCTGAAAGGGTCCGTCTGCCCTGTCTGTCACGATGGACACTGCCACGAGACATGGTAATCATCATCGGTTTAAACGGCACTCAATGAGGATCAATCTCATCTTCTCCCCAATGAAGACGGACTAGGTGCCACGAATCTCTGCCTTGCAGCAATGGGCTGACACAGGTCTGCTTCACCCACTGTCTGAACTCATATTTACTGCTCTTTCAGTGAAACCCACCAGGTGGCACTGGCCTGCACTGTTAAAGAAGGTTCAGGGTCATGCAGCTTTGCTCACAGTTCAGGGACAGGAATAAGGACGCTGGACGTGGGGGGTGGGGGGACAGACGAGGCTTTTAAATGTCGCTGTTCTGTCTGTGAACTAGTCGGGGCTGTGTTCCTCGGTTACGGTCGCTAGGTAACGGGGTTGAGCTGGCCAGGTCCAGAGCTGGCTGAGGCAGAGGTAGAGCCGAGACAGCAGGGGGGGGGATGGGTGACACTGCCAGCAGCAGCAGGAAGTGACAGCGCTAGAGCCTGGATCCTGTGTACCTGTCTGTCAGTATAACACAACACTTATGTACACACATACACACACACACTCCACACTCTATCTCCATCTCTATCACACACACACACAAACCCACATACGCACATGCGCGCACACACACACACGCACGCACAAACTCACATATGCACATGCGCACATACACACACACACAAATCCACATGCGCACACACACACACACACAAACCCACATGCGCGCGCACACACACACACACAAACCCACATGCGCGCGCACACACACACACACACATGCACACAGAAACCCACATGCTCACACGCATACACACACACACCTCCATTTCTGTCACATACACATACACACAAACACACACACACACACCTGCTCCCCCATCTCCATTAAAAACACACGTACACACACACACCTGCTCCTCCATAACACATAAACACACACAGACACACACTGGAGCGCTGCCTGGCTCTCGCTGCCACCTGTCACCTTATCGGCAGGCGAGGTGATATTATTACCTCCCTGCAGCTGGGAGCAGGCTCTCCTGTCGAGCAGGAGAAACAAAACTGGTTAGCCGCGCGCTGGTGGAGGCAGCGCGATCCTGCATGTCTGTTTACACAACACGCCGCCTTCTCACACCCCAGGGGTTAATTAGCGACGGTGAACGGCGGCGCGCAGGGCATGTGTGTGCGAGCGTCACGTCACGCCGCCGTGGAGCCCTGTGGAGGAGCCCCACCCCCCTGCAGAGCCTCCCGCTGCCTCCCCCTACTGTCAGCTTAAGGCTGGGAGGATCTCTCCTCCTTTCTGTCTGCTTAAGGCTGGGAGGATCTCTCCCCCTTTCTGTCTGCTTAAGGTTAAGTAGATCTCCCCCTTTCTGTCAGCTTAAGGCTGGGAGGATCTCTCACCTTTTGTCTGCTTAAGGTTAAGTAGATCTCCCCCTTTCTGTCAGCTTAAGGCTGAGGGGATCTCCAGTGATGAGAGGAGGACAGCAGCTAACATACTGTCTTGTGTACATGCAGACAGAGGGAGACCACCCCAACCCTCCTCAGTCAGGCTGATTCTCGGACCCTCGTGCCATGGGAGAAGGGTCTGACCTTTGCTTGTGGCTGTTTAGCATTTGGCCCGTGCCTGGGGCAGTAAGAAGGGAGGCGGTGCTGGTTTGAGGGTGTCGGCGCTCACAGTATGCACGCCGTGTGATCAATACGAGGCGGCCCTTCCCTCACCATTTACACAGACAGCCTCACGGGCCGCTCAGACGTGCTGGGGCATTAATCACTCTCCCTGATTAGAAGGGCCACCGCCGGACCCCTAACCCCCTGCTGGCTGATGCGGGGTCTGTGTACGCTGGCGGTCACCAGCCCTAACCACAGCTGCTCCTGTGGTCCTGCTGGGCCCGGTACTGCCATGGCACTCAGTGACTAACAGCGTAATAATGTCCCTTTTACGATGGGGGCATATTTACCCATAAGCCTCTGGTTCCGCTGCAATAAAACCGCTTTTTAATGACGTTTGTGAGCTTGGAGTCACCCGTGGGCTTGAGATTTACGTTTCTTACCAGGCAGGGGGGATGGGGGGCCTTTTAGTGAGGGATTTTCATTGAATTTTTATTGAACACCGTTCTGGCTCACACACATAGGACAGGGTTCAAAGACAAGAGGACACCAGTAGACAGATATCTGAAACAATATGTAGCAAACCTCCAAAAACCATCTGCGCATCAGGGAAGTGTTAAACAACCTCCTGTGGAGCAGGGTCACATGTTCCGCGCTCACCATCAGACAGCGGCATGCAAATCCAACCCCCCTATGGTGGAATATCAAATCAGAGCAGGCGTGAGCCGCCTCTGCTAAAGCGCTAACTCTACAAACAACCCACGCTACTAACACCTACAGTTGTTTAGCAAACAATTACCTGGTGGCTTTCTGGCAGCCTCTCAATTAAATAAAGCCCCACACTAGCCGGCGACACCTTCCTCTCCCGTAGTCGCGGGGAGCTCGCTGACAGCATGTTTTATTTAGGGCTGAAAAAATAATTGGATCTCAGGAGTGGATTTTCGTTCTTTCTCCCCCGCTAACAGGAAAACATACCACCTGAGGACGACAGGGAACGGCTGGCAGAGCCGCGCCCAGACGCGGGTAGATAACGTTCGTGCTCGGGGAGTGCTAGGAAGCAGACGTGCAGCCGAAAACACTTGGTTAGATTTCACCCAGACTCCTGGGAAGTGCACGCTCCTTCTGACAGATCGGATGACGCCAAATTCAGTTTTCCTGGGGAAAAGGAAAAAAACCAGTCTTCATCCACCTGTACTGCGCGTCAAACGAAATCCACAGGGCTTTGCGTTGGGGGGGTGGGGGGTGGGGCGTAACAAAAACACAACTCTCTGAAATCGGAAACTGGGCGCTGCTTTGAATTATTTACGCGAGGGGCAGAAGTCGCTGCCGTGTGCGACGGCTTACTGTGTTGAGAGCAGAGATTTAAGCGCCACAGTAATGAGCGGTGACAGCGGTTTACAGGAGACGTGATTCGCTGTTATTTACATGCCTCACATGTGGGGAGAATGTCAGAGGGATGCCCCCCCCCCTCCAGGAGCCATCTCCACCGGCCCCATTCTGGACAACAGCCCCTCTGGAAAGTTCTTTGATGCGTACGAGCTAGCACCAGAGGATGCGGTGGTCTCCAGTCCGCCAGACTCAAACCCATCGCCCCCGGTCGGACACGTGGGCTGCTCGTCCGAAGCCAGTCCGAGGGGGCCTTCAGGGTGGGCTGAGACGGAGGAAAAAGCGCAGAGGAAAGAAAGTGAAAACCTAAGGAGCGGCCTCCCTCCCCGTTCATGAGAAAGCCCTGCTGATCGATCGGCGGGGGACGGATACGCGGAGCGCGTCCGGGCGACTTTCAGCCCAGGCAGCACACTGCACCAGGGGAGCGTGCCACGGGGCAAAAACATGGCAATCGAAAACAAACAATAGCCGGGAGGGGAAACGGATATTCACGAGCAGCCCATTTAGAGGCGGCTGCACTTTCAGGAAACATATTTACATAACGGAATTGGAAAGCGCTGCATTCCTCCTCCTGCACAATCCCTACGCCCTGGCCCCCACTCCCTCCACCCAACCCGCCTCTCTGCCCTCCTCCGAAAATCAATATGGAGATCCAGCCCTGTAGTGCAGAACAGAGGTCCAAGGAAAAAGGACCAAATACACCAATTCTGCTGCTGTGATGTCCCCTGACTGAGGCCTTCTAACGCAAGTGAGCGCTGAGTGCTCGAAGCCATCCTCCCCACAGTGGAGCGTGGCATAGTGTTCAAGTAAGACACTTATTGCCATCAGTCTCCAGGCCCTGCTGTTGCACTCTTGAGTAGCTTAAGGAACCTAAACAGCTCCGCTAAATATGCAGCATATATGCCAGGAAATCGATAATATGTCAAGCTAATAAACAGAAATTAAAGTTACACACAAATTCTCCAAGTCCACTAGCTGAAAAAGCCATTCACTGTATGGCACACTGCAGCCACTGTGTGGCTTCTATGTAGCCACAGCAACACTGCAGGGCATGCTGGGACTGCACTCAAAAAGAGCGATTATCTGTTTAACTGACTTCTGAGGCACTGTCTTGATCAATGAACTGTTTTTTTTTTGTTTTTTAATTTAAATCACTTAGCCGTTAATGAGCCATGATTGCTGCAGAAAAGGATATGAAATTACAGCAAAGAGGCGATAAAATGCACACTGCAGAAACTCTTCACTTAAAGCATGCACAATAAAACGGGCAGGTAGAGCTGGAATAATGTTAACATTTGGAGTTTATCCAGTTATATCTCTGGAGAAAATTTTTATATATTATCTCAGAATGAACAGTCTGTCCAATATATCGATCCACGCTAACACGCTCTTTCTGTCTTCATTTTAAGGATTTAGACACTCTTTAACAGCCAGGCTCTCAACACCCAGAGTCCGGAAAGGTAGAAGATTATGAAGGTTATTGAGACAGGCACATCTGACATACACCTGAAGAGCCGGCCGCCTGTCCAGGGACCCCCAAACTCTACAGGGGTGCACGGCTCCTCCATAACAATTTAATATATGAAAGCACAAGAGAATGATTTCTGTAAAAGAGCATGGAGCAGTCAGAAGCTGACCCTTAGCTGTGAATTTGCAGGTCACAGCCCCATTTAGCCCCCCCGTTTGCGGTCGAACAGTGGTCACTTCTGCTGTAACAGCGCAGTATGAAAAGAAACAAACCCCGTTCGCGCTCCACTCATGCAGCAAATCACCACTCGCTCGCCATGCCGCGCATCACCCGCACATGAGAGGAAAAGCCGAAACCCGACTGGGCGGCCGAAACGGCACAGGTTCTGAGCACGGCTCCAACCCAGAGCTGTGAGCTCGGCCGGACACAGAGAGCTGCAGGAATGCAGGGAGTTACAGAAATAACAGCCATGAAGAGCGCCCTGAGAGAAGGATGGAGAGATGCATGCAGTGTGGACAGGCCGTGACTGCTGTGGTGGAGCAGCCATGAAGCAGGACAGAGAGCCCTGGAGAGGCCACAGTGGGGCCTCCTTTCCATTCGTCCTCTCTCACAGCATCTCTGCTGAGCACCACCACATCCTGCTAACATCACCTTCCCGAGCCAGGGGACGTTACAACTGATCCCAAAACCTGCCCACGTACCTGCTGTTTACCCTGGTACAAGGAGAAGTTGTGTCACTTTTTTTTTAAATGTGAGATCTTGCTTTCCTCAAGGCCAAGAAGCACACCATCCCTCAAGCTGATGAATGAGGCTGGTATCTGATTTATATATCATGGAGAAGGGTGGGGGTGGAATGTGTGTGCGTGTGCGCGTGTGTGTGTGTGCGCATGTGCCCTTAATGCTATGCATTGCAACTTAACAATTACAAGGCTAAATATAAATCAGACTATTAACATCCTATTTGACGTTACTGTCTAATTAAGCCAGATGATTACACATAACGAGAGGCCTCAGAACAGAACCAGACCTCACAACACTGGTGTCTGCATGAACCATAGCAGCACCAAACACCACGACACTGTAACACTGGTACCTGCACAGGGCCATCACAATTCGGCCTGCATTGACGTTACTGTCTAATTAAGCCAGATGATTACACATAACGAGAGGCCTCAGAACAGAACCAGACCTCACAACACTGGTGTCTGCATGAACCATAGCAGCACCAAACACCACGACACTGTAACACTGGTACCTGCACAGGGCCATCACAATTCGGCCTGCATTAACCCCCCCCCCCCCCCGAACAGATAGCCCCTGCCCCCAGCCGATACGGACTCTCAGTCCTAGATGATACGTGACCACACTGGGGGTTGTTTGGTTTCTCCAAGGCCAATGTTCCTCTCATGTTTATTTAGATGTGCTAACCACCTTATGCTTGCACACGCATACATCCTAACGCCCAATCACACTGTCTGCTCAGTGACAGTCTGGAGAGGGATGAAGGCACATACCAAGCCAATCGAGTCCACCACAGGGACAGAATACATTGACACTTCAACCACTGGCACATTACCACCGACAGTAAGCAAAATTGGAACTGTAGAAGCCTTAGCCAGGCTATATCCAGCATGCACACATCCTCATCCTTCAAACTATGACTTGGTGGAACCAAAGCAGCCCATCACCTTTTCTAAATATAACCACAGTGGCAATATGGCTTTACTACATCTGAGAGTGACAACCCCTTGTTCCATCCGTTTAAATATGCATGACGTGTGTGCACCCCACAGAGGAGGGAGGGGGATCGTAATGGCAGCTGACGCATATTCCAGTAAGGAACATTTGCGTCATTCAGCGCCTCCAACTGCCATGACAATGGTTACTACCGACGGTTACTGAGTGCTTGACAAAAATAAACAGGTGCAGTCCAGTGAGGCAGAGGGGGGCAGAGACCCGACTGCAGGGGCAGAAACAGTGCTCTGTCGCGAGGCCTGGCATTCACAGGCAACCCAGGCCTGCTCCACCATCAAATCACCTCCCAGCAGCTTATCGTCCGACCATTATTCATAACATAGCTAAATCTTGACTTATCAATCGTCAATAATGCTTTGAAAACAAAACCCAGGGGAAGTGTTTAGTTGGCCATGGGCTGCCACTGAAATATCCCTGAATGACAAGTACAGGTATTCTACATTCCCACCAGACAGTCAGCTCCCGCTGTCCTACCATTCCCACCCTTGCCTTGGAGGCTTCCAGTTGTAACAGAAGAGTTTGTTGCTATGTGCATTGCTGTGGTAGTTATGAATGGATTGTTCCTCACCATAACCCCTAATAAATGTTCATAACGAACCAACAAATCGGAACAGTTTTAGCTTTACCAATATCACAGACAAAATATCTGATTGCTGTACAGAATGTGTGACACACTCCTCCTGAGTTTCATGCTGTCTACCGCTTTGCGGCTGTAAACAAGGGCACAGCTCACCTTAACAAAATCAATCTGGCTGACTCCACGGGGCGCCATGACAACAGGAGCTTGGGCACAGGGATTTACCCATACAATGGAGGCGGCGTGGTATTGACCGCTGTGACTCACGTCCTCACCTTTTCCTGTCCCTGTGCATGGTTGGATGGCCGCTGCCTCCAACACTGTTATATTAACAAGGGTAAAACGGGGTGGTCCCACCCCTAGACGTGGGCTACCACGGTGGAGTTGCCCCTACCTCCTGGATAGAACAGAGCTTGTGTCTGCGAGGGGGGTCCATGCAAGGGACAACGAGGGCTGAGAAACGCTCTCCGCGAGCAGCTAGCCGATGCTGTCAGTTAGGGAGCCTCATGTGTACCGCGGGCCTTTCCATTCGCCCACCAAAGCGGCGCATTTTGTACATCAAGACATCTACTCCATCCCTCCCCGTTCCTCTGCTCTGAGCCCCCCACTCCCCTCTCGCTTATATATATGGTAATTATATTAATCAGGAGAAAATGCACTTATTAAATCTGCTAATTGGTATGTAAATAAGATCCCTCTGACACCAGCAGGCCCTGCAATCCCTTTAATTCAAAAAATAAATATAAATCTGTCAGTTTTCATTTTCAGCAAGAGCAACAGGCGAGCCGCAGCCCATTTGGGACATTACCGCAAAAATGTCCTTCCTCTCATGAAATGGGAGGGGATCGGATGGCCGCCCGGCCGCCGTCTGGAGGGGGCAAGCTCCCGCCGATCCGGAGGCTTCGACCGCAGAAATGTCGACTTGACCTCGTTTATTTCTCCTCTGCTTGGATCGATTGCCAGCCGCAGAGGTAGCAGACCACAAATGTTTTTTTTTTTCCCTTTTCTCTTCTGGGTGAGAACGATGTCATTTTCCATGCATTGAAAAAGGCAATGAGACTCTGGCTTGTCTTTTACAGTGTGTGAAACACACAGCGCTCGCTGTAACAGCTGAGCCTCAGCCGCGGCTGGCTATCACACATTCAGCACATATTATGTTCTAAGAAATCCATATGTAAACATGTTAATAATCTGTATTAAAAAATATTGGATCTGTCATAGCCCCGAAGGGATAGAGACTGACAGCATGATTTGATTAGCCTTATTCCAAAAGTGCATATCAAGTCTTAAGCAAAATACCTGAAATTCAATAAAGGGTAATCTCTATCTCCCCCCATCACAGGAGAATGACAGGACTGATATACATCCTATTAGGTACAGATGTATGATACAGATAAAAAACATTAGGGGCTTATATCAAAGGGTATTCATTTCAACTGCGTCTCCTGCCAGCCCTACCCCCTGTAGTTCTTTATTTAGATTAGGCGTTTAAGCCATTTTAAATGGCAGATTCAATAATATGACATTTTTCACCACAATGGGAAAGAATGCTAGCCAATCGAACGTCTCTCTCTCTCTCTCGGATGTAAAAAAGCTGTCAGCCGTGTCCCTTTTGATAGCTCGCCCTTTTACTGCGTGCAGCAATACGGGGCTCCATTTGAATACAGCTATATATTCTGCTATTTATTAAAGCTTGGATTAACATGACAGGGAGTTTTGTCTGGGGAGTCTTTAGCTCGGCTCAGGGATAGGCTCTTCATGACGGTAATAGGCTACAGTTAATATACTTGAGTGATGCTGGATTTCTTAGCGTTATTAAGCAGAACAAAAGAGCTTTATCTGAAGCATGAACACAAAGGTGGAACTGTAACGTGCAAAGAAAGAGAGAAAGAGAGAAAGAGAAAGAAAGAGAGAGGGAGAGAGGAGGGGTGGAAGAACCAGTGGAGATCTGAGGTGAATTATTCCAGATTTGAGAGCTGAGATTGGTTGGAAGAACAGAGGTACGCTTTGCTAGCTAGCTACTGTGGCTACTTCTGTCTTTCTTCCCAAAGATTCCTTGAGGAGACAGAAAAATGCATCATTTGCTCCAGCAGTCTACTCTGACTGCTCTCCTGTTTAATAAGCTTTCACTCAGCTTCCAGAAAGCTCCCCACGGTTCCCTCTGGAAATTAAAGACATGCAGAAGGTCTGGGGTGGAGTGTGCTATACTGCCAGAACCCTCTCAGCCAATCCAAAAAGCTCTGGGAGACCACTATGGAAGCAGTCCAGGGGCCCTGAGGGAATATCAATTATTATTATGATTACTATTATTAGTAGTAGTACTTGTATGGATATACAGCATTTGTATAAATTTACTAAGGTTCTGGTACAACAGCACGGTTCCACATTAAAACCTGCAACTTTCTGGCTACAAGACCCATTAGCAAAACACAGAGCCACACTGCCACCAGTACATTTGGAAAGGCACTGCCACTGAGGGCTGGGGGGGGGGGGGGGGTAGTAGGGGAATGGGCAGGGCGAGGAGAGTGATTTCTGCCAGCACTGTTGTCCGTTAATGGGCTTCAGCCCACAGGACAGTCTGTAAAGCTTCATTAGGAAGGGGGTGTAGGGGGTGCGGGGGTGAGGGTTCCTGCCTCTCCCGAACATACCCTGTCCCGGTCGAGTGTGACCAGAGCAGTTTCCCTCTGTGGGCCACAGCCACGCCCCAGGGCCGGAGCAATTAGTGCTCATCATTAGAAGGCTAACGAGCATTAACGTAGCAGAGCAATGACCTACAGCAGCCTGTAAAAACCAAACAGCTGCTACGGCACGGGGAGGGGGGGCTTGGGGGGGTAGAACAAGGGGGGGGGGGAGAGCGAGAAAGGCAAAAAGAGAGAGATGATACCCATTCATTATTTATAATCAGTTAATATTCACAGCTCATGATCATTATTATCATGCCTTAATATTACATTCAAATTTGCATTTGTGTTACATCTGAAATGTAAAAGTATTTCTCTGTGTCTTATGTCTGAAAAGATGGTATCTGTCTGTGCTTTATCTGGCTTTTCTTTGCTTTGTAATTGTTTTGGCAATATGTGACTCACCTTTTCACGCCAATAAAGCCATTTGAATTTGAATTTGAGTTTGAGGGAGAAACAAAGAGAGTATGCTTCTCCATCTGCCCTGAAAGGCCCGCCTCTCTGCGAGTAATCAGGTCAGATGTGCGCCTTGTCCTGAGCACAGTATGACACTGGAGCTGCTGCAGCTTGCCGCCGCTCACACTCTCGCAGTGAGCGTGGAAGTGCTCTCGCACCTCTCCTCCAGAGTGCCGGTCTTTGTGCGCAAGGCGTGGCATTGAAATGCCATTGTGTGGCAGGGGGACCGAGAGCGACACCGAGACGGCACTATCTGAAGCATCTCAACAGCCCCCTCTCTCGCCCTCCCACTCCCGCCTGCTCTCTCTCTCTCTCTCTCTCTGACTCTCTCCTGCTCTCACTCGCTCACACTCTCTCTTTCTGACTCTCTGTCGCTCCCTTTGTGGAGGGGAGGGGAGGGAGTTAGGGGACACATTAATAGATGCCAGGACCCCCCTCAAATACAACCACATTCAGAGACAAAGACTGGGAGGGAGAGAGAGAGGGAGAGAGTGAGAAGGGGTGGATTAATGATGACAGCAGATGCAGAGCGTGGGCCTCGCCTAGAAGAGGCAGAGTGTAAGAGCATCAGGCTGAGAGACCTCTCCACCTGGCCGATGGCATGGAGGGTCAGGGAGAAGCTCCAGGCAACAGGGGGCTCAGTTAGAGGTGCGGCAGCGGGACGTGGGAGCAGGAGCGGGACATGGGAGTGGGAGCAGAAGCAGGACGTGGGAGCGGGAGCAGGAGCGGGACGTGGGAGCAGGAGCAGGAGCGGGACGTGGGAGCAGGAGCAGGACATGGGAGCAGGAGCAGGAGCGGGACGTGGGAGCAGGAGCAGGAGCGGAAGCAGGAGCGGGACGTGGGAGCAGGAGCGGGACGTGGGAGCGGGAGCAGGAGCAGGAGCAGGAGCGGGACGTGGGAGCAGGAGAAGGAGCGGAAGCAGGAGCGGGACGTGGGAGCAGGAGCAGGACGTGGGAGCAGGAGCAGGAGCGGGACGTGGGAGCAGGAGCAGGAGCGGAAGCAGGAGCGGGACGTGGGAGCGGGAGCAGGAGCAGGAGCAGGACATGGGAGCAAGAGCAGGAGCGGGACGTGCGAGCAGGAGCAGGAGCAGGAGCGGAAGCAGGAGCGGGACGTGGGAGCGGGAGCAGGAGCAGGAACGGGACGTGGGAGCAGGAGCGGGACATGGGAGCAGGAGCAGGAACGGAAGCAGGAGCGGGATGTGGGAGCAGGAGCAGGACGTGGGAGCGGGAGCAGGAGCAGGAGCAGGAGCGGGACGTGGGAGCAGGAGCAGGAGCGGAAGCAGGAGCGGGACGTGAGAGCAGGAGCAGGAGCGGAAGCAGGAGCGGGACGTGGAAGTGGGAGCAGGACGTGGGAGCAAGGTCAAGGCTGGATGAGGACAGAGACAGATACATGCGCCCCATCTGATGCCCCAGAATTCCACTCGAGGTCAGGAAGATCCTCAGCAGCTGAGGAGTGGGGGGGGGTCACAGAAAGGAGGCACACTGGAGCAGAAGCAGTACGTTACAGCTTTAAACGCTCCGCCACACTTTGCAGGGCCTTCCACAGGCTCCTGAGCTGACTAACTCCACAGTAGTTGTTCTTTGCCCCCCTGCACCATTTTCCCCATGTCTGCTGATCTGTGATCCAGCAGATCTGTGATCCAGCAGATCTGTGATCCAGTGCAGGGAAACCTTATCTGCACAACAGGGCTTCTCAGGCCAGATACACTTTTTTTTCCAATGAGCTGTTGCTCATTCTCAAGGCGCAAAGGAAAAATGAATGAAAAGGACATCTACTTGCAGAGATAACAATGAAGCTAGAATAACAGAAGGGAAGAGGAAGCACTCCAGACAGACTACTACTTAAAGACTGCATGTTGCCAACTACAGCTCCCAAAACAGCACAACCACCTTGTAACAGGCCCAGTGCTCTGACAAGAGAGGTCATTGGTAAGATCATAAAAGCACTCTGATGGCCAGAGGGATGTACAGTAGGGTGTTGGTGAAGTCATCAAAGCGCTCCTATTGGCTGGAGGAATGTGCAGCAGGCTTTCGAGGGCAGGCCCAGGGTCGCGGCTACAGTATGAAGGCACAGCAGCCAACCTATTAGTGTAATAGCAGGGCTTCCCGGGTGGTGTCAAAGCGAAGGCGCAAAATGGCCTTTTCAAGCAGTCCGTCCTTACACCCGCCTACCAGCCTCTCACACACGCTGGGGAGGGGGGGGGCCTCCGCACAGCGTGACCCAGGGGGCGCTAACGAGCGCTCGGCGGGATCCGGCCGCCTCATCAGCACCGGGCTCCGAGGTCAGCGCCTGCCACTAACGCCAACTGACAGCTGCACAGAGGGGGGGCACCCCCTCCATCTGAGCGAACAGGTAATCACTCCAACTCCTGCCATCACCGGGAGCAGTCTATCACACCCCTTCCTTTTCCTTTTACACCAGTGACGCAGCGAGCAGCTGCTTCCTAAGCTTCCCTTTCTCTCCACTGCCAACAGCATGACCCCACAACCCCAGTGCATGAAATCCCGCAACCCCTATGTAAAAACGCCATCCAGTTAACCCCATCATCTCTGCTCTCTGGTCACCTGCTCAGTCAACAATCACTCCCATGCTAAGTCTTTTGCAATGTACTGTACTCAGCCCTCACAATGGGAATATGATGGATGTTTCTTACTGAATGTGCTGCTACCATAGTTTTGTATATTGCATATACGTTCTGACCAGTAATGACGTGTTTAAAGCATGCCAGCGCATGCTGGCCGGGGTGGTTGCCGTGGGAGAGGAGTGCTGTAGCGCGGAGCATGTGCACCGTTGCTGGCGCATGTCCCGCCAAGCGCCATCCTGCACGCCCGCTCTGGGCCGAGCCAGATAAGCAGGTAATTTATCACCGCTGTGAAGGCGGCGCACGGCGCCTTATCGCGCCTCCGCAACGCCCGGGCCTCCCTGTGCGGAGAGCCCCACGTTCACACAGCCGAACCGTGTCCTCCCCGCTTCCAAATTGCCATGACAACATTAGAATTATCCAGGGCCGATGACAACAGAGGAATTAATACATTACTGCCCACTTCCGTGCCCGGGTTCCAGTCTCAATTTGAGCTCCCTTTATTGTGGAAGAATAAAGGGTTAACCTGTACCACTATGGTTAGGGACACAAGAGTAGACGTGATCTAGACATTTTTCCCTCCAATTTGCTATTCTGGAAACTTATCTGGAAGAGATTTAAAAAAACTATGAAAGTCTATATTTTCGTAATGCAAAATACTTACAAGGAACATTCAAAGGTGGAATAGTAAACACTCACGAACTTATTGTTCAGCACTGGGTAAGCCGGTAATTTGTGTGAGAAACGTAAAAATGAAGATGATGGTGATAACAGCCCTCCCTGTGATAGAGGGCACAGTCGTGCTGTCACAGCTCCGCTGTTTGTCACAGTAAGGACACTACAATATTATCTTTCAAAAATGTGACAGGAAATGCTATGACCCTGTCTGGGACCCTAACACTCTATGTGACTCTGAAATCAAAAAGAGTGAAAAGTTTAGCATTTTGGACCAGGTCTAAATAGAGTGGCAGGTAAGTAAAAATCCTCTGTCTCTTTGACTGCACACAGGGTGAAATCTGCAGCTGGGCTGGTGGTGGACTCGATCCTACAGGGCAGGCCTTTGCAAGCAGCTTCAGCAGGCGGGGCAGGGAGCCCGGGCCGGCGCAGGGACCCCCTCTCACCCACAGGGGGCGATATGCCACTTGCTCAGTCTCCACATCCACCATAAGGTGATAAGGGAAGTGCAGTTAAGTACTGGTTAAAATGACAGACTGCGCTCAGACTACTGTGGGAAGCACGCCTGACAAGACAGACGGGTGGAGAGTACATAGTTCATAACTCAACCTGTATCCTGCCTAAAAACAATAACGCCAGTAAAGTTTTGCCTTTTCTAAAGAGCAGTGTCTATGTAAATTATAATCAAAGGCTTCAAAGAGTTTCCATGTGAACCATGTGTATTTTTTACATAAGAAAACTTTCAGCTTTTAGCAGTTTCTTCTTTTTTTATTGGCACTGAAGTATGTTCCGGTAGCAAGTGTCTAAAATAAAGAGTGCATATTTTGGTCCTTTTCTGGAGGCTTAGATGTCATCTGGTGTACAGCTGTGGTGGCAGCGCCACACAGCTGTCTGTCTGAATGCTCTCCCTCCGGCAGCGGGCGACACAACAAGACGTGGTGAGTTTCGGCAACCCCCCACCCGGAAAGACACGCAGTTCACCACGCGTTACCCAAAAAACACACAGGGGGAAAATTACTGACTAATATCCTCAACACTGCAGCCCAGAGGGATTAATGAAGATTTCTGTAGTAAGTGTTCCTCCTCTTGTAATTGACACAGCCACCTCCTCAAAAGTCTCTTTCTCAAAAAAAAAAAGAAAAAAAGGCGTGATTATGGCCGAGCACGAATCGGCGGATTCTCGCGGTGTGGTGTCAGGGAAAAAACAGGGAATATTAAAATCGTGCTGAGGCAGATCAAAGTGGCGCTGACACTGCGAGTAAACATGGAAATTTATTCTGCTGCTCAGAATGTTGGAGTGCAGAGACAACAGCGAGAGCGTGCGCCGGAGTGGGCCTGCCGGTCCCGCCCTTTCCAGGGGACGTCACTTGGCGTCGAGCGTCATGGGCCTGGATTATCATACGCCGACGGCCAAAGCATGGAGTCCGGCCCAGCACGGCACTAATCTGAGGTTTGGAGCAAGGGTATCTGGGGCCCAAATCCCCTCATTGGAGGGGATAAGGGGCTTGCCACTCTCTGCTAGTACACGTCCATGATTAGCCCCCCCCAAATCCAAATAACACCCCTAACGCAGGCAACACCCTCCCTAGAGAGTGCACATTGATCAGCTACGGATACGCACACACACATGCACACACACACTCATACATGCAAGTGCACACGCACACACACAGAGTCTAATCAGCCGGGGATAGACTCACACAGACCCACACACACTGAATAAAATCATCCAGGTACAGGCAAACACACACACTCAAAACACAATCAGCCATGGAAACACACATACACAAACACACATCGACACAATGAAACCGGAGAGTAAGTAGAGTCATTTGTCATGCTGTGTGTGAACCGCAGGGCTGTAATGCTCAATGTAACTAACGTAAAGGAGGACCGTCCCTCTGAAAGTGAGATCTGACCCCTGTTCTTGTCACACAAGTCACTCTAATCACCAAAGTCATTACTAATTGAGCTACTTGGGTCTATTTCCTTTTGGCTCCATTGGCAACAATGCTAGCTACCCGGAGTCTCAGAGTGTGATGTCACCGCTGTAAGCACTCTGCTACCTGCTACTCTACTGGCTTTACGCAGGACTCACATAAGCTGCTACTTTCTGCTCTGCTACACAAAGAAACATAGCCCATGGATGATAAAGGCTGACGGATTACAGCACAGCCGAGCCCAGGGCCAAGGGTCTGCCGCACACTGGGACTTGACCGATCATTTGCAGACCCTCAGAGTCAGCAGGATGAAAGGTCATATACCTCAGATCTCAAGCTCACTTTATAACCCATGGCATACGGTCCTGTGGCCCTCTCAAAGCAATAGATGTGAGCCTTTGATTCCACTGGATCATAAATCTCCATGGGAACGCTTGGGCCAAGACAGTACACAGCCTACTAGAGGATGCACCTGTTAAAAAGCCCAGGTGCATATCCTGTTCACTTTCTATTTACAGACCTGTTCTTCATGTCAGAGTACTTCATTTAATACAGAGTGCCTTTGATTTTTGAACTGGATTAGACTGCTTAGCACTTAAAAAGTTGAAAAGGTGCACGTTGCATTAATGTGACATTGTTTCAGCTCAGTATCACGAAACGCTGTCTCTGGACAGCTGCCAGAATCGTTCAAGCTTTCGTCACGTAAATCAACCAACCAGCGGGAGCAACGTGCGCGCATCCTCTGGGAATCGGCGTCCTGTCGCAGTCACGTCTTTTTTAATGAGTCCCTCAGAAAACAGCGGAGGAGTGTGTTTAATTGCCTGGTGTCAACAAGGACCATTTACCATTCTGTTTTAGTGGGAGCGCATTCGACAACCGCTCATGCAGATGAGGTCGAGGGACAGCCAGCCGCAGAGCCCCTACTGCCGTGTTTCCAACCACACAGTTTCAGTGCCATTCAAATCTATACACTTTCATAAACTGGGCTAGCACCGACAACAGCATAGACCCCAAAATGCACAAAATTCAGCTACACATTTCATATGATTTACACTGTATATGCGTACAATATTCAACGTTACAACAGCGTGTAGTAACATAGCAAAATCATATCAGAAATATGATTTCACAAAATGACCCGGAAGGAGCTATCCGGTTTGGAATAAAAAAAATACCAAGTCCACGTGTGCAAAGGCTCAAGTCAAGAGAGCCACTGTTACTCTCACAGCTGCTGATAAATAATGTGAGGAGAGACACTTTTGACTATATTTCAAGTTTATAATGGCACACAGTATGGTTAAAAAGCTAATTTAATTAATTTTATAGATATAATTTCTATATAAATATATCTACATCTGATCTATAGATTTAGACATAGAGCAGATATATACCTGTTTTAAAGATATAAAACGTATCCATCTATACTTAAATGTCTTAGGTGGTAGCCTCAGTTCAGTAGAAGGACTTCAGTAGAAGTACTGTCATGCCAATTTTAGGCACAAAAATGTGCACCGATTTGAGGGAGCTACAATGTAATTCACTCACTCCTACACGTCACATTTCGCAAAGTAAGCAACACGATCAGACGGGATTTTGTACCAGCATTCATACATCTGTGTGAAAATCTTGGGCCAAGGACAGTTCCAAAAATCCGACTGTCCCAACAGCCGTGTTAATCCGAGATGAAGCTTTTGATTGCCAAATGACTGCCATTTCAGAGTGCACCGTTCACATCGTTAATTCCTGTATCAGAGTTTGCAGCAAGGTCAGCGGAATTACTGGTACTATTATCCATCATTTTAGCGGCCCTTTCACTGGCTGCACGAGTCGTATACGGCTGAGAATGCTTCAGAGGCATGCGTGTGGTTTAGCGACAGCTACGTTATGAGCCATTTCGACCACCTTGTCCCAGTAGTTCTGCACTGCATTAAACGTAAGTCTTCTGCGGAGAAATATTCACATGATTCGGACGAAAAATTCTGTCACATGACTCCTCCACAGACAAGGCGACAGTGCTTTCCCTTGACGACGGTAGTTGGGCGATTTCTATAATCATGACGTCCCTGTGTTTCCTAATTATGCCTCGTGGCGGCTTCAGGAATCTGTTTTGAGGACCCTCCACACGTCTCACTCTCCACCCGGTCCTCCCTCAAAGGACAGCATCCAGCAAAGCGTATTGTCCGCGCCTCAGCACACATATGGCGAGCACGGCACTGAGGAAAGCAGCGTGTACCGATAAGCCCCCTGCTGAATTGCGCTCTGAAAGATCGTATTTGGCAGTTCGGCCTAATATCAATTGGCAGGCGACAGAGCACTCCGCGACTCATCTGTTGATCATTTAATTACAGCGCGCTTGTTGTTTTTTAATGCAGCAAAATGCCCTGACGCGCAAAGCAACGGCACAGACGAGAACAATCGTGACACCAAAAGATTCCACCGGTTCAGTCAAATCATCCCTACGGAAACACAATCCCTTTGTCCGTTTGTAGTTCAACCGACACCTCCGCGTGAAGGCTTTGTGCGTTTTATCCCAAACGGACTGTTTTCATCCGTAATCTCAACTCCCCTGATGCCATCCTTCACAGCCGTTACAAAATCTTTTCATCGATGCAAACTAGCTGACGGCTTCACTTGGGTGAGGGTTTTACTTCCTCGTCACACACGGCTTATCTCTTTTATCGCAGTCTTAGAGAGGGTGAATGATCATTCTTTGTAAGGGAACAACATCTGCCTTGTGGTAAGAGGTCTCTCCCTGGTAAAGGGAAAGTTTAAGGAAACAGAGACAGGCCGAGTTGCATTATAGTTGACAATACTGATGGCTGATCCCACTCTACACAGCAGCTGTAGAAGAATACTCGGCCTACAGAGAGTGGACTGTTATAATGTGCATGTTGCATATAAATCAACTGCAACCAGCCAGACTTCAGTTTGCCGCGGTGAGGTCAATTCTCCATAACTAGAGCAGTAAAAGTTTGACAGATTGACCGCTTTCAGCAGTAGCTGTCATTGAAACTTCCCCCCAAAGGTTAATGCATTTCGTACAGTAAAGAAACCGTTTTTACATGAGAATATACTTCAATAATAGACACCCCTGCCTCGACTATTGGATTGAAATAAAGCATAAGCCATCCGCTCGGAGAGAGCGAAGCATGAACGATGAAAATTGCAGACGGTTGTAAAGAAAAAAAAAATAACGACCTTGAACTTCAGCGGGCACGTCCACTCTCCTTTCCCACCGTAATTGAGTGTTTTACAACTCGGGTAATTCAGAACAATTGTTTCCTGTTTTTTTTTCCGCTCCGAGCTCGTTATTCAACTAACGCTCACAAGGGCCCATTCAAAAGACCTACCTCGTTAAAAATAAATAAATAAATAAATAAGACCGCAACGCTGCAATCACAGCACTTGTCTGAAATTGCAGGGCTGGGCAATACGCCTGCGTATATCTGGTGTCAGTCACACTCTCGCAATCCAGGGGCCTCTTATCAGAGGCGTTGTCTAATGCTGCTGGAAGCGTGTTAAAAAGTTTTCAGAAGAGAATGAGCTGCATCGCCGGATCGAACTCTCTAATGGGTTTTATAGATCAACAGCACGGTTTCCCCCCCCCACCCCCAAGACGCACCTGGCTTTAGTTAATTCAACTCAATTAAATCTACCGGTGAGGTAATCACAAACTGTGCGATCATTCATGGCAGAGGCCGCGGCCCTGGTCCGCGCTAGACAGTGCCTTTCTCCTGCTGATTAAAGGAAAAGCCTTCAGGCACTTGCACTTGCAGACTACTCCTGTCGATAAATTTGTTTCTTTAATAAAACGAGCACTTCAAGGTGACTTTGGACGTAACTGCCCCCAGTGGACAGAACTCCATTCTCTGAAGCAGCGGTATCAAAATCAGTTCTAGGCGCTGGGAGCTGGGGGCAGGGGGCAGGGGGCAGGGGGGCCATAAGGCCATGCTGGTTTCTACCATAACCTGTTCCTCCTCAATTACATTGACTGTAATCCTTCACATCTGGGCATATCTCTCTGAATATCTATTCCTGGCTACAGGCTGACTAGTAAACTTCAAATATGACTGGCTCATGAGTGAGATAATTCCATAAACAAGAGCCCCCCCATTGAGGTCAGTGGGCTCATGGGGGTCTGTGCTGCTATTTTCTCTTTCCGTGAGTAACTCTGCTTTAGAAAGAGAGAAAAAAGTATCCAAAGGCATGACTGTTCCAGTCTCAAAGGAGTCACACATCCCCCCTCCTGTCTGGCATGGCACGACACAAACTGCCCCATGGCACCATGGGAAGGCTGCCAGACTGGGGGTTGTGGGCGCCCATGCTTGGACACTGGAGCCAGAGGGGCAGCAGATCCCCATATCCCATCATGCACCCCTGCACAGAGCAAAATGACCGCACTGTCTGTGTGACCATATACCCTGCTGTCCTCCACTTCTGACGAGCATGCAATTAAAGGCGTGCGTGTCCAGACTCCCTTAGGAAGCAGACCTTTTCCTGTTTCATTTCCTCTGTCTCCAGGGCTTGCGGTGGTGGTTGAAAGCGGGAGTTCTTTTTCTCCCCCTGTCCTTCTCTCCTTCTCCTTCCATCCCTTTCTTCATCTCTCTCCTCCTTCCCTCTCTCCTTCTCTCCCTCTCTTTCCTTCTTTCCCTTTGTGTTGGGTGTGTGTTAACCTCTGGAGATGATTTCACCTGCCCTGCACTCATCCTGTCTGTCCTGTGGCCCAACCCTTGACACAGTTACAACAGCGCACTTTCACTCAAAACGCACTTGTGTGCCTCCCCCAGACAAGAACAAGCACAGAACAGGGAAGTGAAAGGAGGCTGTGTAATCCTTGGCCTGTTTCTGTGCTGGGTCACTGACTGTTCTCACAACTGCCCCTTTCTTCCTATCGACTGCAAAAGTAACCTAAAATTAACTGGTATGATACACATACACATACACACACACAAGCATTAGATTGTGTGTATGTGCACAGTAATTATTCATTACACAGGTGTTAAGGCCATCTGATGTGAAAAGGAGAAAAAGAGCACTTCTGAGCTGGGCCTTTAAATCATTTGCTCACTGTAAGTGTCTGTTTATGCAATGTCCTTGTTCACACAATGAAGTGCGTTTCTAAACAGTCTGAGGTCCCCCTGCCAACCAGTCAGTTCTTAAACTTTTTACAAGCTGGATTTTTGTCAAGAGAAAGGAAATGAAATGTACTGCAGGCCGCAGTCCTTGACTTGGAGCAGGCAGGAAGGCCCACAGCTATCCTTTACACAGAGGGCTATGCGCTTCGTGTCTGATGGCACTCCACCAAATGCATCTTTTATAAGCACCAGTAAATGCAGACACGCTACACTAAACAGGCAGCCAATACCCACTGAAATTGGGGAGAGGTTCACAATAACAGCTACAAGAGGTGCAGAGAGAAATGAGGGTTTTTTTGGGGTGGGGTGGGTCTTGGTTCAAAGGAAGGACAATTTCCATTTCAGTTCAGCCGTTGTCTTTGGTGAATGTATTTATTAATGAATTCAAGGGGTTTTTGTCCTCTGCCATTGAGCGTTTCACAGAAGTGTAAATGATCCACTCTGACACACACTGAAAGTGCCTTTGATCTGCAATTTCACCAGCAAGTTCCCTAGTGGAAAGACATGGAGAATCCTGAGCTCTGACAGGCCCTTTTGTCTAACATGCCCTTCTCTGATCACTGTCTCCCTCTCCCACCAAACCTTCACCCTGCCACCCCCCACTGTTCCAAACCCTCGCCCTAGTACCTGTAAAAATATATATTAGGAAAACATCTCACTCATTCTTTTTACACACATCTCTCTCTCTCTCTCTCTCTCTCTCTCACACACACACACACACACACACACTCTCTCTCTTGCTCGCTCACAAAAACACACTTGAAGACATACACACGTGCCCGCAGGGACACACACACATACACTGACATATAACAAATGACACTGTTCCCACACTTTCACACACTCTCTCTCTCACACACACACAACAATGAGTGGTGTGGTACCTGTCAGTATCATGTAATTCAGAGCACTGCACTGCTCAGGGTAAATGATTTTAAGGTGCTCAGTGGTACTATTGAGAGAGAAAATGACCAGACACACAGTCCACTCTACAGCACACCGTCAGGATGGCATGACTATTTCACGCATCTGATGATGGAAACCTCAAAAACAACAGCGTTTACAAACTCTCTCACGCCAGTTCACAGCTCCCAATCATGGGAGTCATTTCAGTCATTTCTGGAGCTCTGTGACTTGAACCACGAGGACTTCTTCACATCCACCACTGGAGAAGGAAAAAAAACCCAACTCAACCCTTTCCCAATTTTCCCATTTTTATGCCTGATCCTAATGAGAAAACTGCCTGTATGCAGGAGTACAGTAGGGCACGACACAGTTCACTGAAATAACCAATCCACGACATGCACACCCGCTGGAGGTACAGCCTGTCGGGGTCTGCCAAACATCTATGACAACACTCTCAACCATGTCTGATGCCGATCCTACCCGTCGAGTCTGGAACCGTGGCCACCAACAGCAGACGACCACAGACGACTTGTGGGACATACACCACAGTGACTACAGGTCTACCTACGGTGTCCAGCCAACCATCAGGTGTTTGTGTCTTCTCAGGGCCTCCTCAGTGCAGCCAGTATTGGGCAGGAACAACAAAAGGATGATCTAACTACTGAAACAGTAACATAATGAAAACATAATGATGCAAATCATGTATTCTGAGTGTTTTCTTAAAATGGGTGGGTGTATTTAAACAGGCAACTATGCCTGCATATCCTGCAGCTATATTTAACCCGTGGCGCTGGGACACAGAGGGGACATTAGTGGGGATGTTGGTTCCCGCTGCTGGCAGAACACAGAAGGACCGGAGTGCTCCATTCTTGCGGTGTGTGAGGAGTTAACTCCAGGCCTCAGGGTGCCTCTTCAAAGTGGCCCACTTGTGGCCCCTGGCACTTCCGCATCACACTGGGACAGTGGCAGGAAGAACACCTTCTCGCTGACCCTGGTGACCTCAGGTCACCCTTGCTCACAGACAGATTTATGCTCCCCTTCAAGGTCACACCCACTCTTACTACCTACAGCATTAGCCAAAAACATTAGTCAAAAGCACTATACACAAAAAGGGTGACACCACTGTCAGAACTAGAGTGTGTTATGTTCAAAAGGACATACAGAATGGATGGCTCAAACATAAAAGATGTAAGCCTGCAGTCAGGCAACACAGGTCCTGGGACTTTCATGTTGCTGAATTAATTAACGTACAAGGGGTCCCCAATCAGGGGCTGCGTGCAGAAGGGTACCCCCACTGCGATCGGTGGCCTTCATTGATCGGTGCTAAGAGCTCCAGCTGGCTACCCATGAAATATTCATATTTCAATTCTGACAGCTTTTGTCACAGAAAATCTTAATCTTTTAACTCAGTAATGGCTCAGAAAAACTATGATGATTGAGAAGCCTGCATAAATAAGCAGGAGCTGGGCTTCTGCTACCCCCCTGTAGGTCCACCTCCTCCACCCCCTCCAAATTGCACCCTCATGTCACCAACACAACAGGGTTTCTACGACAACAATTTCACAGGTGATATTCATGAGCAGTTAAAATGATGAAAAATCACATTTTGCTATATTGTTGTGAAGTGAATCACGCTGGCTAAGTGGTCCCCCTGCTTGATCCAATTTCTTACACGATTCTCCCATTTCCATCCAGGTCTCTATCACGCCTCTGACAGGCGGTGGCATAACCAGCAGCAAAAAGGGAACGAGGGGCCAGCACTCCCAGTCCACGCAAACCCATCTCCTGCCACTGCGGTGCAGCTCCGAACACAGAGCACATGTAGAGAAACATCGCTCTTCTGAGCATCTCACCGCCGGCAAGCTTTCCCCTGGGACACACCGGGGGAAAATCACATCGCCCAAAACAAAGATCACCTGTGAGGGAAACTGTGATGGTCTCACTGCATGTGCATGAAAACTGCAACGGTCTCACTGCGTGTCCTTGCCTGGCAGGTCTGTGGCTTCCAGAAAAAAAAAAATCACCTTGCTGCTTCTCTGACACGTCCAGGAACGGGCTGAGTTTTGTCACATCACAACTTTTTACTACAACTGTAAACCTGGAACTGGTGTCAACACTGAGAACTCCAGCCATGGCTACAAGCTGGCTAGATATTTAATCGCTTAAATTTGTAGTTACAGCTATTTTTACTCTGTTAATGATGGGCTTATTCATTAAAACAACTCTTTAGATGTTTTGTTTCAGTTCACACCACAAATTCAAGTGTGTACACATGAAAACTGATTTTCAGCATACTCTTGAACATTCTCCTGCTATGGCTTTGCTCCTAGTTAGGCTGACTGATACCCCTAAAGCATTATGGTTACTGCTGTGATAATGTTGTGACAAGGCTATGAATATGATGATATTCTTAAATCAACCTCAGGATTTTGGAATTTTCATAATGAACCTTGGCAATCACCTGCCTTGAACAGTTTAATTACAGCTCTGTGATGACTACCTCACGTAATTAAACGCTATACCTTATTGTTGCTTATCAGGGCATATTACGGAAATTACATTAGAGTCATTATTCACCAGGACGTGTGCCCGCGTCCTCCTCAGCTCTCCACTTGCAGCCAGCAAACTCACGTTTCCCGGGCCGAGCACATAAAAAATAAGCAGCATCACTGCGGCGCCATTTTCATGGCGGGGCGCGTTCCAAGCGCTGACATTATTTCGCATAATTGCAATTAGAGTGTGCGCAGCCCCGACTGATTGAATTGAACCGGAGTCGACGACAGTGGGCGTAAACGCTGCCGTCGCCTGTCACGGCACCACCCCCCTCTTGCTCCGGCTTTTGTTTTCACGCGGCTCGTGGAAAAAGGGCGAGCTCACGCGCATGATGAAAATAATTACGTTTACCTGCGTTACCTTGCGGGTCTCTCCTCTCATCCCCAGCATCCTGTCACTAACTGTCAGCGCTGTCTCCAACGCTCCCGAGAGCCTCCGTCTCCGTCACGAGCACTGCCTGTTACAGCGCCAGTCAATCTCCCTCTCCACTATTCGCTATTAATGACACCGAAAACACCCGCTCCCGTACTGGGAGTGTCATATCAGCCACACTTCCACTGCATGTCTTTTTTGTCAAAAAATAAATATATAAACACAACAGCTTGCAGTTTTTTTTTTTGAATCACAAAACGTGGGGGGAAAAAAAGAACTGCAGAGTTACAAATTTGAATGGACAGATAACACTTCCTTCATGGATGAGATCTGTGACAAAGAACACCGGAGAAGCAGGAAAAATGTTTGAGTTATCCCTCCAGTACTCCCCACCCCTTGAAGAAATCCCCCCCACCACCTCTCGCAAGGCAACCTAGAGATGGCCAATTTACCGAGCACTAGGCCTCCAACAGCTGATTCAGGTTCAGGTCTCACATTCCAAACCAAAATCCACACTTGGATACTGATCCAAGACCAGGACCCTTGAAGGTTCTCATGTTAAAAAACAGCCAGTCCACCAAGAGAGGCGCGGAATGCACTGTATTGGCTACAGAACAGATGGCATATACTTCCTTTCAACCTCAGATCAAACCCAGCACCTCCACGCCAAGGCAGGGTATGAAAATAGCTATTTTGTCAGGACCAGATTTGTGGCATTTAACATTTTATCATAGCTTGAATATGTATCCATCTATTACCAAATACTATTAAGTACAGCCAGAGTAATGAATCTAGCACAGATTCAAATTCAAAAGTATGCAGGAGATGACAGACTGTTGAGGAAGGAGGAGAATTTGGGCACGGGACTTACACAGGGATAATAAAATAGGGTTAAGGCAGGCTGTCACGTTTCCACTAATTTGCACCACAGGCAAAGGTCAGTGGCTACCACCACGTGAATAATTGAACTGGACCTTAGTTCAGGTTTGGCACCAATCAACAGAGAGATATGTCACTATTTGTCTTAACTCTTCTTTCATAACCATGGAATTCCAAACAGGAAGTTAATATATTGAAGTTGCTGTGTTTTTTCCATGGGAGGCATGTGCCTAAGCAAACAGTGCTCCCTCTATGGAGCTGACTCCTAGCTCCTGATCTGTGCACATAAAAAAGGCCAAGATTTGCTTCTCTCCATTTATCAGTTCTCCTGAGGGTCCCACTGGCTGGCAGCCAAGGTCAGACAAGCCTTTGGAACCCAGTCAAGTCATCACCGGAGTGAATCGGTTCAAAGACGTTTAATCGCTCCTAGCGTTGATCCACTCGAGTCATTATTGGGCAACCTGATAATAAATATTGTCACTGCCATTACTCCAGAAAAGATGAACTCAACCATTTCTGTTTGGATGGAACAGCGGTGTATTATACGAGTTGCTGCTTAAGAATTCAGCGGATTTAAAAAAATCATTAATTTTTTTCTTGCCTTTTCCAGTTGTCTTGTCCCAGCAGAGGGTACAGTTTGTGTTTCAGCTGTCGCGCAAGGCTCTCCTGGGCTCGCGCTCTGTCTGAACGGCACACAGCGGAAGTAAAAAGGCTCGCCTTGCCCAGATGGTGACAGATGCTACCCAGATTTTCCTCAGCAACAAAGCTTTTAAAATGAACTAACACTGGCGTTTGCCTTTTCTCTGCATAATGTTTAACTATATTTCTTGCTGTCCCCAAAGTTGCCCCCCTGTGATGCTGTAAACAGCGAACAGAAAATGGTAAAGTACGTCACATTCAAAGTGCGACAACAATGTATATGGACATAAGCCACAGCATAAATAAATATGGTTTCGAGTTTTCTTAAAAAGCTGCTAGGTTGTTTGATTCGTAGCGTTCTCTGGGGGCCCATGCTCCCGTCTTCGCATGTCAGTTGGAGAGCAGACAAACGCTCAAGCACATGGAAAAAAAAAATCTATTATTTTGTTTTATTCTTATTACATCGTAATATTAAGATGCTCACCACACCTTTATTGTCTTTAACAGCCGAAAGGCCTTCTCCACTCCAGTGCTTTATTAGAACTCCTGAGGGTTCAGTGTTGTTTTTCTGCGATGACTGAATCGTTTAAAGTAAGTACATCACAACTGTGGCAGCTGCACCAGAGTGCTGGCGCTCAGGCCAATTACTGCCTGTCACTATGGTTACCCCTCCTGGTCGTGACACTTCCGGAAAAGGGCTTCAAGCGCAGATGAAAAGAAATGCGTTTCAGCGACCCACCAGTGTGTCCAGCAAGAGGAAAAAAAACACAGACCAGAACACTTTAGAGATCAAAGCGAAAAAGGCCAGGATGGATTAAATTTAATTTGCCTATAATGATGGAAGTCTCATTACATTTCCTCTAATAGGCTACTTTTTTAAACGGTGACACTGACTGTAATTTTTAAAATGAGGTGCAATTCATTATTCAGAGTGGACGTTTCTTTTACCCTTACCAGGAGGGGAAAAAAACTCAGTTGCACAGTAGTTTACCCTGTTGTCAAGCAGGACCTGACATGACAATTCACACAGCGAGAGCAGCAACCACTTCAATTACCTTTTCAATGCTGCGTGTTCCTCCTTGTAAACAGACAGATCCCCCCGGGCACTGTCAGGAAGTAAAAATAAGCCAGGGTACTGGATGTTCTGACGGCCCGAAATTAGTTTCAGCGGCCGCTGACGGTTCACATGGCCTTGTCCCTTCCTTACCTCCCCGCCTTAACCCCTTCGTGACCCTCGCACCAACTTCAGTACAGAACTAAAAACCTAAGTATAAATCATACGGTGTTTTGCTGTGACTTTGTGTAACCAGCTTCAATGAACCGGTTGATTCTTTCGCTGTCAGCATTAGTGTTTTTGATCTTACAGATACCCGATGAGGTGATCAACCACTGCACTGAATGAAGCACAACAGAGGTAAGTAAAACATTTTTTAATTATTATAAGGAAACTACTCACTCTCTTTTGGCTGCATAAAAATACATGCAAGGTCTCAAAACTGCTCTGAAGACATTTTGATGTTTGAAATATTTTAATGCAGAAAGCTTTCGGTCAGATGGCACCTAAGCAGTGTCTTGCGATTACACTTGCCAGTGCTTATCTTTTTGTAATAAAACAGAAATTAAGTGAAGACTATGAAGAACATCCATTTAAGCTATTACAGTGTTTAGGATGCGCCAAGTGGCTGCTCTACAGTGGCTGCAGTATCTCCCTTATTAAACTGACTTCATAAACAAAACAGGCTTAGCAAAAGCCAACAAAATCTTCACACACTGAGTTTCTGTGAGTCCAGCTACTCTGGATGGTCTGGAGCTGGCAGGGGGGGCGTCCTGGAGCTCCAACCCCTTCAGCAAGCTCTGCACCTCAGAAAATTATCTGAAGAGAGTTTGAACCCATGTCATATTTTGCATGTAAAGTTCATGTAGACATTTTGAAACTTTTGAAAGCTTCACTACCTGGGGATTCCCTAGTGGCCTGCAAGGCACTCAAAGCACAATATAATCCCTGTAATGTCACTGACCCTGCTTTGACAACATTAGTTTGACTCTGAGCTATGACTAGTTGTGTGTGACCCCCACAGTAGAGTGGGCCTTTTCCCTCAGGTTACCACTGTAACTGCTCCTCTTAGCAACCACAGTGCCTGTAGGTTACTCGTTGTTGTCAGGTAGAGGCCTTAGCCAAGCCTAGGT
This sequence comes from Megalops cyprinoides, assembly GCF_013368585.1. Classification (NCBI taxonomy): domain Eukaryota; kingdom Metazoa; phylum Chordata; class Actinopteri; order Elopiformes; family Megalopidae; genus Megalops; species Megalops cyprinoides. The sequence continues at coordinate 4,930,238 of NC_050591.1, read as the reverse complement.
ATTGCAGACAAGTGTACTGGGGTAGAGCATGTGGATTGCTCAATGCTTCTTCTTAAGCAGGGCTCTCTGTACAGAAATGCAATCTACGCAGGCTTCATGCGAGAGAAGACTAAATATGTGAACACTGTAATTAAACAAGAGAGACAGTAAAGTCTTCTGCTTTCATCCAACAAACCCCTCATGTTTGGATTTCAGAAGACCTGCCAAGCAGAGCTTCTGTGAATGGCCTGCTCAGAGAGGTCTCATTTCTGTGCTGACTCCCTGGCTTGAACACCTGGGCCTCAAAGCCATAATTACAGAAAGAAATACTCCCCAACCAACCAGTATTGATTGAGGATGGGGGTTGCTGAGGCTGGCAGCTTAGAGTGAACGTGATTTCTCTTGTACACTTCCGGGCTCGGAGAAAGGGGGAGGTTACTGCTTGCCGAAACACCTCAGAGAGCAGCGGCACCCCCAGGGACCAATACATCTAGGTGGGTGTTGATTTTTTCCCTGTTCTCCTTTCCTCGTCCCCTAATGAACGAGGTTGCGCACTTCCTCCGAGGGGAAGAAACAGACAATGGCACACAGGCGGCAGCTTCAGGCCTGATTCAGCTGTTATCTGAGGACGAGCCTCCCCGCCATTCACCAGGTGCTCTGTGTATCCGGCGCTCCACACCGGGATCCACGAGCACAAGGGTTTTGCTTCGGCCGCAGCGGTCCGTTCTGCCACTTCGTAACTCTGTCTTTGCTTTAACATTCTGTTCATGAACATACATACATATACACATACACATGACACAAATCTGCCGTCCTTACAGGCAGAAATCACTTTTCCCCGTGAAGGACTAGCGGCTTGTCAATCTGCTGATCTATACCAGTGGAAGGATGGCCTTGGGAATTTCACTCGACTGGCCTGGGAATGGCTAGGATCGAAGGAAAGGCTCTGTCTCAGCAGGATGGGGAAGTGGGAAAGATGAGGAAGATGAGGAAGATGAGGACATCTGTCAATTTGCCCACAGATGGATGGACTTTGTGATGCAGATATGCAGAAATAATGAATGACCTGATTTGTATATACAGTTTATGTGTAGGTATCTGACATAATTCTACCCTGACACTGACCTTAACCCTACCCATCCACTCACCGCTTCCTACCTTTCTTCACAGCATCTGAAAACACATGCATGCAGGCACATACACACACTTGCACATACATGTCTGACCTCTGAATGTGCTTCACTGGCAACTTTTCCATTCAGACGGTGACCTTTTAAAGGAAAGCAGACCGCACAGTGCCAAACACTCAGAGCAGGTAGAATAAGTCAGACTGCTGACACAGCAGTCTGTACGCTGTGGATACAGCGCCCGAGGTGATCCTGCCCCATCTCCATCGCTCCCCAGCCTATTGCTATAGACCGCGGCTCCCCACCACACCTCCCTGGGGACGGTCTGTGCTTCTGCCCGCCGGCTGTGCCCATACCTTCCCCCCTTCCAGCTGCCATTCTTCCAGGCTACCCCACAGAGGGAGTGGCTGGAACAGGAAGTGTGACCTTTCACAGAACAGATGGCATCGAGATAAGAACATGGACCTCTCATTACGCCCCCCCATCCCCCCCCCCAACATTGTTCCACCATGGGGACGCCCCGCCCCACTGCCCTGCTGGATGTTCTGACACAGTCTCAACAGCACCACCGTCCTGCAGGGTGCGGTAAGGCCAACCACAAAGCTCCCACAGAACACATTACTGGTGCATTTAACAGCCAGGTTAGGCCATCCTTTTAGGTCCAATTCTGTAGAACCCCCCCCCCCCACCACAACATCACTCAGAAAATCTACTGGTGGTTCTGGTCTCAAGAGGATGAACACTTTTCAGAAACAGGTTTACAGTCAGCAGAACACCTTAATCTGAACTATCGAAATGGCACGGTTAAACCACCGACACTCATGCTTTGGCTTATGGTTCGACTTCATCCATTTTCTTGCTGGTTGGCAAATAAAGCTTTCATGTGTGGTTTCATCAATTAAGGAAAAAGCAGTGTGGATTTAATAAGAGCGTGTGTGTGTGTGTGTGTTCGTGTGCGTGTGTGCACGTGTGCGCATGCGTGTGTGGGGTCACACAGGGGTGACGGTTGAGGTCATGTTGAGATGGGCAACAATGAAAAAAATTATACAGCTAGACACAAAGGATTCAGCACAAAGAAAGCCATCAGAGAATGTTAATTAGCCACTCGAGCTGGAATAATGGAGGACCATGTCTCCCTCCAAAGCTTCGGCATTTTTAATAATCCTGAGAAAGAAAAAAAGGTTTTTCGGAGCAGTTTCACCGTGTCCCCCCACCTCTCTTCCTCACCTACAGTCCCTCAGCCTCGATGTTCGCCCCCCCCCCGCCGTCCTCAGGTTTTTAATTAACCTGTGTTCACTTTTGTGTGTTATAGCACCATGTCCCAGTAACAGTCTACAGGCAGGCCTACAGAAAGAGGCCCCCAGTTCTGCCTTGCTGTCAGACATTTTTGTGTGAAATCCTCTTATTTTCTAGCAGTGCCTACACCCCACGTTTTGAGAAACAAGGTGCCGATGTCTCCGTGGATGACGGCATGACGGTGCTCTTAGCTGGTGTCTGCCAAACCCTGGCGCAATGCTTACTGGGCTCCCCACGGCTTCTGATCTGAAGCATACCTGGTCTCTTCCCCCATCTGAAGTTCCATCACCTAATCCTGAAGCTCGTGAAACAAAACCGGGAGGCTCGGGGGGAGGAAAAAAAGGAAAAACAGACAAGACCAGCAGGGTGCATTAAAAGACAAGAAAGAGAAAAAGGAATTAAAGAAAGTGTTGAGCAGATAAACATGTTGTTCTGTCAATACTGAGAGCACGAGGGCTTCTCCAACCTGCGCCCCCCAACTCTCTCGCACTCTTAATGAACAGGTTTAATATGGGAGAGGAATTGCTTGGCCCCGCGGTTCAGATCAGGACAGCTGAATACTTGAGAGCTTAACCAAATGCATCGGTGTCAGCTCTGCGTCTTCCTCCTCCCTGGCTAGCATTTAAGCCTCGATTTACAGACGTAACACAGCGCAGAAAGCCATTCACCCAAAGGCTTTTTGTATTCACACAGCTTAAAACTCAAAAAAAAAAAAAAACAGAGGGGGAAGCAAATGCAATGGTTTTATTTTATTATTAGACTGTGAGAGGCAGGGAGGTCTGTGGCAGTTTGTTTCTGAAGCCTGCTCTACAGGTAAACCCACACTGCACAGGCAGCCCTGTCTCTCTGATTCTGGTCTCCTCACCGCCAGAAAACCAAAGAGCATTGGGCAACTCGTCGTGGCGAGTGTGATGCATCAAAGCAGGGCCTAACATTTTCAGGTGCCCTTGGACACACCTGCATTTGTTCTCAGCAAGTCGCTTGGTCCTTGTACTTTTAACTTTTAGTTCTGGTCTGAATGTTCAACTTCTCAGTCTGGGTTACCTCAGAAATTCCACACACCTTTATGGGTAAGGCAGGTGGCTGTGTGCTTGTGTGTGGCTGTGTGCATATGTGCGCATACATTCACACTTAGTGGACAAGCACACAGACACACAGTCTGCAACTACTGAAGTGGACATCTTTGTCCACACAGTCTGCAGACACATGCTTATATATATTCACATGGCAATCATAGGGAAAATGACTGACTACATCCCAAACAACTGCACAACTGCACTCCTTACAACTTGTTGCTTTGAAGCCAGACTAAATCACCGCCATAAGAATGTGAGTCAGTGAGACACAGTATTGCGGGTGATGTCCTGCCAGCAGGCGGCAGTATACTCAGTGGCGTATGGGGAGACTTTCCTCTGCCACACTATATGTTAAGGTAACCACACCAGTGTAAGAACACCATAAGGCTTTTGCAAATAAGTGTGTAACAGCGTGTCCTTACACAAAAAGCACACAGTAATTAATGTGGAACTGAGCTGTGTGGTTTGTTCCAGCATACGGGGGATTCTCGACATTCACAGCTTTGCGATTTGTGGTTTTTAATATTCGTGGCTGACGGCACTCCCTGCTCCCTGGCCACCCGACACCCACACTCTTAACTTACCAGACACATACCCACACACACATTTTGGTTTGTTTTTTTACCCTTCTGGTTTTCATGATTGTCATACTATTTTCTATAAACTTCTGTCCTTACATTCTTGGGGAAATCCAGATCTGGGTTTTCCCAGGTGTCCATCTCAGGAAGACTACGGCCAGTGTACAGCGGGACAGTCAAAGCCCCATGTGGCTACACAGACATTACATCATCGATGGGTGGCCTAAGACAGTGTGGGAGGGGCTTATTACCCTGTGCTATGATAATAACAGCCAGTGTGGGAGGGTCCTGCTACCCTGCAGTATGATAATAACAGCCTTTGTGGGAGGGGCTTCTTACCCTGCACTACAACTGTGACTAGAACCGAACTGCATGAGAATAGACACAGATGACTTTTCCTGTCACTCTGAGGTCTGCGCTCTCCAGACTGTCAGCCACATCTCTCTGGGTCCTCTGATCGGGTGAGTGCCTCCCCCGGTGATACACATGGTAGGACTGTGTCTGATGAGGGCTCTGACCCCATGAGGGGGCGTCACGTTTCCCAGTGTCCTCAGCTGCACTAAGAGACAGATGGGCCGATCTTTTAGGACCATGTGGAACTGTCAGCACATCTTTACACAAAGCGCATGTGCATTATTTTTGTTGGTAAATGCTGGGGAAAACACAGTAACATCTTATAAAGCTTCATCTTATTAAAAGTGCAATACTGTACAGAAAATGGGGGGATCACATTTTTACACACACCATCCCAGAAATGCACACACAGCAACTGCCATCCACCCCAACACACACACACACACACACACACACAAACACACCCAAAATCTGTTCTCATTACAGACAGTACCGCCCCCCTCCAAGTCCCTGTTTACTTGCTGTCCCCTACTGGCTAAATGTGTGGTGGACTCCTTAATAAATCTCTATTAGGCGTTTTTAACTGAATTAGCACTCTGTAAATTGCTGTGACCCTAGAGTCGGAGGCAATAGAAATGAAATTGCTCCAGTCTATCAGAGCTTTACCATCTTCCTGATTACATTTCTGCTGCCCTGGATTCTTTTTAGCCTTAAACTCAATTATGTGCCTGTTTGTCTGTTTTTTTTTCCTCTCCTGTAAACAGGATATAAGACCCTCGTGCACCCCAGAGATGGCTGCGGCACGGGATTGGGGCCCTGGGGCCAATCCTTCACCTTCCCGTCTGACATGCCTCCAGTCGTGAGACTCCATTGGGCAGCCACATGGAACAGTGGAACCGGGTTACAAACCTGTGAGCTGCCAGGTAAGGTATCGCTACAGTCCCCCCGAGCACAGAGAACCACCCAAAATGTTTCGGTAAAACTCTGCCTGCGTGAATGAATAACACATTAAACGTGTATCATTCTGGATAAATAAAATAAATAAGTACCACAAAGATCCAGGCTCACCAACGACATAAGCCATAGCTGTAGAGTTTTCCAATGATTCAAGTTGTAACCGTAGGATTATCCAATAACATGAGCTGCAGTTGTGGGATTATCCAATGACATGAGTTATGTCATTAGGGAGGATCCATGAATTAGAATTAAAGATAACCTCATCAAAAGCATGAAACATGACCATGGGGGTTGTCCCAACCACATGTGAGGTAGACATTAGACGCTGATGTAAATTTCTACACTCTTCACCCCTTGGGGCAAAACGGACTCGGGCCCCAGCAGGTGGAGAGAGGAGAAATTTACATCAGCATCTGATGTCTACCTCACACGTGGTTCAGACAACAGCCCATGGAAATTTGAGGTAGGGAAGAACACAGGAGGCTAGTCGGTCAAGGTGGTAGCACAACTGCCTCCACCACCCCCAAACCCAACAAAACCATCCCATCCCTCCACAGTATTTCTGTATGCTGTGGTGCAAGGAAACATCGCTCCACAATCCACCGGGAAATTAATTTAGACTTATTAGCTTTAAGTAAATCTAACACGGAAGTATTAATACACCGGAAATTTGATACCCCGAACCATTACGCAGTGGTTAGTTTTTTTTTTTTTCATTTTAATCAAAGCGCCCACTATGGTCCCTGTTCTGAATACCGAACGGCGGCTTTTTTTTTTTTTTTTTTTTGGGAGGATGAGAGAGGACGCCGAGAGACTCTTAACGAAGAGAGAGGACACTGACAATTTACGCAAGAAACTGCGATTCATGTCTACAGGCTGCGTTGAGTCAGCCTGGCCCCAGCCCTCATTTTGTCCGTGGCTGTGAGGGGAGGGTCAGGCTAACCTGGTGAAGGGCAGGGGAGCGCCAGGTTTCCTCTTTGCTCCAGCCGCTCGGTTCTCTCCCCCCCTTCACCGGCCCAAGGCCGCAGTAATTGCTGCGAACAGGGCTGCCTCAGACTGGGCTCGAGAGGGAGAGAAAACAGCGTGCGGGGAGGGAGGCTAAGAGATGACTTTTTGATTATTTTTCTAAATGACACTTGAAGCACTCCACCCAGGCTGTGTAATTGTGATTACTGGGGCTCTATTTTGAGCGTGGCGCAAAAAGCGGGCTCCAGTAAATAACGGGTGCCCTCCTCAGACTCTGAGGGAGAGCAAGGTTAAACAGAACATACTCCCTGTGATTCGAGACCGCTGTCTGTCTCAGCCCCGGTCTCACAGAAGCAGAGCAGGCTACCCAGGAACATAGAGAGGGGAGGGAGGCAGGCAGAGAGAGGGAGAGAGAAAGGGAGGAACAAAGGGAGACAGAGAGGGAGGGAGAGAGGGAACGGGGGGGTAGACACAGGGCAAGAGAGAAAGATGGAGAGAGGGAGAGGGAGACAGAGAATGATGGAGAGAGAGAGACAGAGAGAGAAAGATGGTGAGAGAGAGTAAGAGACAGAGAGAGAGACTGGGGAGAGAGGAGGAGAGAACAGAAGAGCAACAGAAGGAGGGAGACAATAAGAGCAAGACAGAGAGCGAGAGAGAGACAGAGAGAAGGAGAGAAAGTAGAGTAGAAAAGACTGAGACAGAGGGAGATGACTGTCTCAGAAACTAACTAATCCAGCAGCAGCTAACACACATAGGTTTCAGAACAGCACTGCTAACCAACTACAAATTAGAGTGACCCAAATTTTGAAACAAACAAAAATATCATATCTGGATCACTGAGATCATGAAACCCCAAAATAAATAAACCCCAAAATAAAGATTGCCATTGGGTTCTAAAAAGGGATTGCACACTAGCAGAGTATGTCTTTATTGTCAGAGATACCAAGCAGAGACAGATCCTGACCAAATACAGACTCAGTGACCACACCCTAGCAACTAAAAAAGGTAGACAGGCAAGGCTACCAAAACATGAGCAGGTATGTAGTCACTGTGAAAAAGATGCACTAAGAAATTCATATTTCAAGAAACTCTCCCAAATTATCGATAATTTAAAATTTATGACAAATAATGACAAACTATGAATCCTGCCAGGACTGACAAACCATCTAGCAGCACAGTACTTAGCCATAGCCTGAGGGACAGCTAGTAACCACCAATCATTATCGATTTATAACCACTGTAATCATCATATGTGAATGGGTTTAGATTTGTAGCTGTTCTGTACTTATTTACAATTTACAATTTGGCATTTCGCAGACGCTTTTAAACCAAAGCGACTTACAATTAGTGCATCAATCAGGTTTAGCTGACTTCCTCATAGGCAAAAGATCGCAGTAGGAATGCAAATTAATTATTTACACTACCATGCTACTGTATAACCTGCAACAATAAAACAGAAATCTGCAAACAAAACCTGCAACATAGAGACAGGGTTAGTACAGAAGATTTTTTTTTTCTTTTTTACATTTTGTACCATGACACATAGATACATAACAGAAAGGTTACACAACAGGGGACAGGTGGATTCTGAAAAGGTGGGTTTTGCTCCTTTTTTCTATCCATGTGTTATGGAAGTTGCTTTGGTAACACCTGTGCAGTGTATTTCACAGCAATAATACAACTTTGAATTGAAATGATTAGACTGAATGAGATGGAGAGACACTACACACAGAGTAAGACATCGAGAGGAGAAAGTCCTTCTTCCAGGTACCTCTTCATATGGGACATATGAGGGACATATGCTCCCCTCCATTCTCTACACAAATGAATGGGTTTCCACACCAGACAAATTCAGGGAAAATGAGAAATCTTGAGGATGAAAGAAATACTCTACCACTACAGAGCTGGCAGTCCAGTCTGCTACCATAGATCAAAAGAGGGTAAGGGCTTGGTTGTAAAATGTATGCTCTCCATTATTTCTCAGAGTATGTCAATTCAAATTGTTTTTCAGTGCTAATCATTGTGGTCTTTTTCCCTGCCATATAATGTATGTATTTAGTGGTACAGAAGCACAAGTTCTCCTGTCGTGCAGACAAAGCACTTTTCGGCTGAGAGACAGAGAGATGCTGCCCCTGTCCTCTGTGAGAGGGTTCAAGTTTCAATCGGCCGGGCCGTACAGGCTGCCTTTGCGTTGGCCAGACACGCAAGTGCGCTTTAAACCACTTCCAAAGTAAACGGAGGGAAGCGCACCAAACAATCTGATCATTCATAACACCGCTAATCGAGTTTTCTCCTCAGAACAACTGAAGCTCAGGCCAATGGCTGATTGAATTAAGTCAATCAGGGGAAAAGTGTCTCTCTCCCTCCACCTCCCTCTCTGTTCATTGAGTAGCAATAATGGTTTCTTGGCAAAGCCGCTCGCGTTCCCCTTCACACTTGAGCTTGAGCTGTTCATCGCTGAAGGTCAAAACGTCCTCAGCCTAGAGGCACGACTGGTGCCGCTTTTGAGAGAAAGATGGGTCGGGGAGCACAGTGAAGCACCCCTTTCTCAGAGGTCGTTAAAGGAAGAGCGCATGTTCTCTGCTGGCTTCCTTTTGCCTTTCTTTTCTCCCTTTCTTCCCTTCCTCCTCTCCATCTCCACAGAGAAACACAGAGGCTCCTGGGTTCCCTGGCCTGACATCTCACGAGTGCCTCGACCTTTCACCCACAGGCTTCCTGCCCTTCTGAAGTTGCCACAGAAACGCTCCCTTCCGAGTGGCTAATTGCGCAGTTCCGATGGGGCCCTGCCAAAACAGCCCACCGGGAGAGGGGAGCGGGGGGCCCCAGCAGCAACTGCCAGAGAGGGGGTCGGGAGGAGCCAGCTGCCGTGGCTCACCTGCGGACTCCCCTCCTGTATCCCACCCGCCCAAAAGTCAGGCAGGACGGGAGGCAGCCACCCGCCAAAAAGCCTCTTACCCCAGTGCTTCTCCCGATATGGGGATGTGCACAGCTATAATGACAAACGGCCTCACGGACATGCGGTCAGACAGGGCTGCCTAGCAGGGTCCTGGGACAGCCAGGAAGATGAATAGGGCTTCCACTGCTCTCCACCCCCCAAGTGCAGGAGTCACCTCCCAGCCACCCCTTTCCCACTCTGTGGGATTGCAGGGTGCATGGCACCAATCTCCAAAAAACAGCTCTTTGGATCACACTCCTCTGTCTGACAGCACTATGATTTTTTTTGCGATACCGTGCAGCTCCCTTTGAAATGTAGGTTACACACACTTCCACAGAAAGGCTGGGGACACAGACACAGATGTTATTTATTATTATCTATTATTGTCATTTAGCAGATGCTCTTATCCAGAGTAACTTCCATAGGTTACAGTTTTTACATGCTATCCATTTATACAGCTGGATATTTACTGAGGCATTTTTGGGTAAAGTATCTTGCCCAAGGGTACAGCAGCAGTGCCCCAGAAGGGAATGGAACTAGGAACCTTTCGGTTACGAGCCCTGCTCCTTAACACTATGCTACACTGCCGCTACCAGATACACTCTCATAAATTGTGCATACCTAGCCCTTGGGAGTCCCTTTCTCTTGTTTTTTTTCTGACCTCTAAGTCAGCCACAGTGACAAGGTAATGCACTTAAAGTGCTTCCAGGATACTGGATTTAAATTGATTGTAACAAAATACAGGTTTGACTCATCCATCAATCAATCAATCAATCAAGCAATCAATCAATCAATCAATTGCCAGTTCCTATTTCTAATGCAACTGCCGCACAACCCTTCCCATCCTCTATCTTACTGTCTGGCCCCTCTCTGCACCTCTCTGTCCATCTGTCTCGTTGCTCCGCTCCTTGTCGGTCCTCCCCCCTTGCGGTTCCCTCTGACAGACACTTACCGCCCCCCTCCCTGAACCCCCCCACCCTTATATGGCCCTCCGAGCTTCGACCAGCCCTCAGACCCGGAGACTTCAGGGGAGCCTCTGAGGTCACAGATTGATTGATTAGCTGTGGAGCACGCTGTTCTGCGTGGCCGTAGTTACGCTCTGCACCCCAGACTCTGAGCTTGCGTCTCCAGCTACATAGCAAGCGATGACAGAAACAGCAAATAAAGCACCGAAATAATCATGATCATGTGCTGCAGTGCAGGGTAAGAGCTGCACACAAGCATGTACAGCCACAGAACAAAGCCAAGCTGTAATACACACTGTGGGCCAGATCACCTCACACAAACTAAACAGGCACAACTCTAGAGCAGACCTACTCAAAGTTTCCTACATTCTATTGTGTAATTTGGTTCTGCGTTTCTTAAATACTCTAAAAGCTGTTTTGTGTTAGTATATATGTATATACAGAAATTAAATATACTGCAATACATACTATTGAAAAATCAATCACACACTTTGAGTTTGTAGGATGTGTCACTTCAGAGCTACACAGCCAGGCTTTTGAGTGTGGTGTGAACTTGCCGCAGTCTGTAGCCATTCAAACGATTCATATTTTCCCTGGAAAGGAAAAGTCCTCATTGGCCCACAGTGACAGCACCCCAACACTGGCAGCCCCAGAAGTTTGGCCCGTGAGCCGTCGCCCGCCCCCCCTTCCCTCTACCCGCTCCAATGTTTCGCCGATGCATGCTCCTCTGCCGAAAGGTTACCGCTGACGTGGGTCTCACCCGCACAGGGACCCAGCCAGCGGGCACCTCCTGGGCTTTTCATTATAATTCCGAATCATTCGTTACGGAACGCCTTCCGAGCGATGACACAGAATGAAAGCGGCGGTGAGCGAGCGTCTTGTTAACGCGGGGCGGAGCAGCAGCGGCAGACGGGCCGGCTGGGCTCGGCCCTCGCTCGCCCACGTCTCCCACGGACACCGGCGTGCAGTGCCGTTCAGGGACTTTGTCGCATAGAATCAGGTGTGGTGTGGAGGAGAGAGAGAAGGCGGGGAAACACAGCAGGGCGCAAGCCTCGGAAGGCCCAGCCTCCGCAGCCGGCAGCTGTAGGGATGGACACGAGACAATAATGTCTGCAGGCCACACCCCCACCCACCACACCCACAACAGCATTAACATACAGACCTCCATCCAGAGTGAGAAATATGGGGGGCCTCGGAGGGTCCAAGACCCCTTGATTGACACTTGAGACCCCCTGAAAGCCTCAACAGCTAAATTTTGGGGGGGTCTCTGGAAAAATCTTTTAAAGATTATTTGTCACTTGCAATTGTCACTAAAAATGTCTTTTAACCCTTAAAACCCGACAGATGCAGCCTGTGTCCAAATTCACATCCCTTCTTTTCGGTTGAATTGCTCATGAAGTATTCATCGCTAACGGTGCTAGCTGCTTGTCTATGCGACGAAGTGTTGGCGAGAAAAATCATTTTGAATTTACATCAAATTTAATCATAGTTATAAGCTGCATACAGCTCTGCGTCCATCTCCACACCCATTACTCTTGTTTGAATTACTCATGAACTCGTCATTGCATAGACATGGAACACATATCACAAGAAAGAGCGGAATCAGAGCTTTGTAATGATGCTAGTCACATATTTGTACATACTGACGTAATCACGTTATGAAGACAGATCAAACTTCTACAAAGTAATATCTTTACTAATTTCTTCATCCATTTTCACACTCCTGCTTCTCGGTTGAATAAGTCATGAAGTCCCTATCGCTTCACAACGTATATCAACGATGATACTAGTTGTTTCTCTGTGCGACAAAGCATTGTGGAGTAATCCGGTTTTCAATTCACAGCAAATTTCTGCACTGTCTCCAACATAGGGCTGACATTTCATCCCACTTTGTATGAAAAATAAACACAAAATAATGTATTTGCTTTTCATTGCAATGATTCAAAAGTTGTGGTCCAAAGACGTGCACAGGTTTTCATAAATAAAGCACATTTTTCATCCAATGATTCACGGATCCATAAGTTTTATATGTTTGTGTGACGTCACCCAAGTTGACAGATCATCTGTGATACACAATCTACACACACAATCCACACACTAAATACAATTATTTACTTACTTATTTATTTACTATCCACCCCCCCCCCCACCACCACCAAAAAACCTTCCATATTTTGAAACCTAAACGTGGGCAGGTATGGGTGGGGGGACCCCCCGATTGCCACCAGGTATTTCGCACACTGCCACCATCACTACAACTCCTACGATTCTGTGCAGGCACGTATTCATAGCTGAATTTTAGAAAATAACAATTACTTTAACATCCTGCAAGATCAACAACCGACAGCCCCACTAGACGCAGAGTACTTTCCAAATGGCCATAGCCAGCAAGCAGCCACCAATCATTATTAATTTATTTATAACTGCTGTAATCATTATATGTGCACCAGTTTAGACTTGTAGCTGTTCCGTACTTGTTATTTGTTCCTGTTTTTCTATTCATGTATTACAGAACTTGCTTTGGTAATAACAGTACAGTGTATTTCACATCTGCCACTACAGTTCACAAAGATGCATATTTAAGGGTATGTTCCAGGATTTTAGATGGACTTTGAGAGCTGGACTATAAAGATAGAGGCAGCTGGACACAGACACCAATTCATTCATGCAGTAACCCTCCCCCTCCCTTAACTGCTTTGTTGCAGCGTTGCCTAGTCCGTCCACCGCAATTCTGCCGCAAATGGGCCATGACACCCCCATCCGATGGCACAGGGAAACACCCACTCAGGGCCAACACCCACGAGGTCACCGGCCTCCTTCCGATACAGCACGAAGGCCTATTCCAGTGTTCATTCTGCAGGGCAGCAGCCATCAGATCTCAAAGAGCAACAGGAACACAAACAAGAATGCAAATATAAGGCCTTCAAAACCTGATTCCACAAATGGAAATCAAGTGACCCCAGCTCCAGACCTCTGAACTGCAATCCTGCAACTGAAAAAGCAATTTGGCCTTGCTTTCTTATTTTGTTTGCTTTTGCATCTTCTGTGATTACTCAAAAACTTCTCCTCCCAACACTGAAATGAGGAATTTCGAACAAAACAGAAAACACCCACCCAAACTACACAGCCGCTACACAGCACTGTGACATGTTGCCTTGGATGATGGGAGGGACTTAGAGGGGCAACACATGTACTCTGAAGCCCCAGACTCCATGCTATCTGTGGAGCACCCCCTGCTGGTCACAACGCCAGGCACGACACCACCAACATCTCTGATTACACGCGGAGCTCCAGACAGCCATGAGGGCCAGTCATTACACGCAGGCTGTCAACACGATTCCCCCCCTCCCCAAATCGCTGGAGTGAAATTCAATCTGAAAGCTGAAAATGACTGTGATAATGTGAACCCAGGTGAGCACTGGGAGACACAGGGGAGTGGGGGGGGCTAGGAATCTGTCCAAGGCACAGCACACCTGCTTGAGGCTGGGAGTGGAATAAGCATGAAACAAAAGCATGTAAAAGATAAATACACATATAGAAGAAAATTACAGAACATCAATAGTTAAACAAAAATACAATGATGCAGTTATTTCATTTCATTTTCTTTATTGCTCCATGAAAAAGTGAATGATATCTTGTCTGAACTATTTGTTTTTTACAGTGCATATATACATACACACACACACACACACACACACCTTAGAGATACACTATAACCTTAATACTGTGAAGTGATGTAGCTTTGTTGGCGTAGCTGTAGTGACTCATGACATGGTCCAGGTCAGCAGGAATCATAGACTCTCAAGAGACTCTCTAGGGAATTCATTTTTTAACTTCATGAGAGATAAAGCTGGTTTTCTGATGACCTCGCAAAGCCACAATATTTTCAAAGCCATAACCTTGACAAACTATCCTTATATTCACAAAATACTACGCAGTGTGGATTTATTCTGGTTTTTAGGGTGACACATGTGCAATGCCTTCCATTTACGTACACCCCCCTTTCATTTAGAACAGGTAGCATGACATACCAGAGCAAAAGCCCCTGTTGGATAATTGATTCTGCTTACATTATAATACATTTCATACTTTATTTGTATAGCACTGCACAGAGTGCCAGGTAAAGTTGTGACTCTCACCTTTCACTGTTAAATATAACCTGGGTTGTCCTTACTGTCTGCAATGGGTTAAAACGCAGACCTTTCGAACTGTTATTTACATCCTTAGCCTTAACCTAATTGGCCTTTATTATATCGCAGCCATTCTAGAACAGCGGGAATTCTCTGAGTTTTAAATGGCTTGGCAATTAGGGATGGCTGATTTGCTGCATATTGGCCTCTGTGTACACACTCACATAAAACCATTCACATGCACACGCACACACACACACACACACACACACACACACACACACACACACACAAAAGCCTGGCAGAGTATGGAAAAAAATTTCAATAAAAAGATTATTACTTCAGATTTGTGATTACAAGGAATCTTGTAAAAATAAAAAGGGTTCTCTCTAATGTAGTCCCACAAGAATGGAGTGCAGAACCTATAAATTGCTTTGTGGGGAATGATTAAAATGATAATGGAAGACATGCTAGCAATCAGCGACCTCAAGTTCACAAGGGAAAAAAAAGCATTTCTGAGCATTCCAGAAGATTCTTGAAAAAATGGGTGTAAACAAACAGGAAGTAAATGAGGGACAGTCAGGCCTGTGTACACAGGGCAAAGGAGGGCGCACTCAAAACACAGGGTCGAAAGGACACCCGATAACTTCAGCTGGCAAGCTTGTTATCTATACTACTTAGTGCTTTTGGGGTGTACATTCTATGAAGCATTACTTTAGAAACTCAGAGAGGTTTTTGCAAAGAAATATAAAACAGAGTATCACAGATTAAAAAAACTAAATGAATGAAAGAAAATATGTTCCTATTCAATAGTTCCAGTAGGCAACCTGCCTGCTTTTAAAATTCTAAATTTGCATTCATTTAAAGTAATGAAAAAACAGTGGTGGTTAGTAGCATTTACCGTATGAAGATATAAATGTAGGGGAGAGGGAGGGGGGTGGTTATGACAGTACTTCTCCAGCAGCTCTGATTAGGACAGCAACACAGAGGGATGAAAAACTAAATCCAGCTCCAGCTCACTTCCAATCACAAATCATTACAAAAAACGAGACTGTCAAGCTACAGTCCGTGAAAAACATTCACAAGGGCCCTCCTCAGCCACCTGGGCTGCAGCAGCCAATATGATAAGGAAGGCTTGATCAGACAACGATGGGGGTGGGGGGTGGTGTGGTCAGAGTGAAAGAAAAAGGAAAGCATGGAGATGTGATTTTACTCTGATTTTCACAGTTAGCACAACACCCATACTCGTCTGACACCACTCGCAATAATGCTAATTAGCTTAACCTTGGGGTGTGAAAATATGGCAGGGGCCCTTTCCTCTGCAGCGATTCCTGCTGAGATTTTTAGCCACCTAAAACTTTACCACACAAGACACACAACGCTTTCTCTCAACAACAGCAAACGCAACACACCAGCAAACACCCCCCCCCCCCCCCCCCCTCCCAAACCCCACGCCCACACCCCGCTGCACTCTTGACCGGGGGCGACCGCGCCAGATGTCTGTGACCATTTGCAGACAGATGACAAGCACCTGCTGTCAGGGGAAATTAGAAAGCTCATTTGCCTTTCCTTTCCCTTTTTTTCTTTTCTTTCCTCCCCCCATCACTTAAATTATTTACTCTTTAATTTTGTAGTTTCTTTGCAGAAGGAACAGCAGACAGCTGATCAGCTGTTATGAATCGTGCAATATAAATTCACAATCTGTCTTCCTCCACGCAGTGAACTGAGGAATAATTACAGTGTGACAAAGCCACAGTTTAATGCTTGACATTTCATACAGCCATTTTGCCATTATTGTTTTCTCCATGTTTATTTACAAGGGCACATATTTTACGTATTTATGACTCAAACACAAAATGGCAAAACTCCTCAATTGAGTATTTTTTTTCTGCATGGCAACCTGTACAGTGAAACTGATGGTGTAAGATTTCAATTCCAAGGATTTGCACCAATGAATCGCCTTACCAATGAATCGCCTCTGAAAAGCGGTCACATGCCTGTTGACTGTTTCTAATACTGTGATGACTGCAATTGGCACAGATCACCATAACTGAGGCTGAAATGGATGTAAATACTTTTGGGTGGGGAAACAAGAGTTGTCAAGATTTATCTTAAATCAAGACGGGGCAGTGAAATGGCAACCACTGGGTCAGCACTCTTTTACTCCCTCACGCGGCAGGCGGACAGTTCATTATAAACCAGGTAACGCGGTGACATTTCGGCTAATTAGCATGCTCACCTGCAAGTCCTTCACCGTTTCCTTGTGCACTTGACTCAACAGTGGGAACACTGTCAAGAAAAGCCTGCGATAAAAAGTGCACACAGAGGACAACCGGCTTGAAAAAGACACGCCAGATGCGCTCCCTCTCTCTCTCAAAGACAGTCACGGGGAAACGATCGCTGATGCTAATTTTCCAAGACACGTGCAGTAAGCGATCTAAAACGGGGGTCTCAGAGCCCCCGTCGGACGCAGATGCGCTCCGTTCGTGTTTTCACTCCGGCCCACCACAGTTTGACACGCTCGGCCGCTCCAGCAGCAAAAGGCATCCCCAGACAGCAGTGCTGGTGGTCACATCACACAGCCCATCTCCGCTGTGAAAGCGCGATAATCGCACAGGACGCCCAATACCTCTGAGGCTTCATTAGTCCTTCATATCAAACTGCAGCACCCCCTATGTTCCCAAGCAAGGAGCGAGTCAAACAAGAACATTTAACCAACGCTCTGAAAATGCTTTGAGCGGGAGGCATTTATCCCAACAGAAAGCAGCAGCATCCTTTTGTTCCGGCACCAGGCTTAAGTCAAGGCAGGTCTTAGCCTAGTCATCATCCGCTCATTTTAAAGTAACGACAGTCAGTCTTTTCAATTGTTATTGTCTTTTTGCTTTTCTTTCTGTTCTCGTGCTCTGTGTTAAAAGACTGACTTTTGATGCTGATTTTCACCACTAAAGGAGCAGCTAAACATTTGAATGTGTTTGCATGGAAGACAATTAAGGTTTGATTTATAGTGCTGCATTCGGATTGCATCATGGCTGTCTTTTCCATTTTTTCCAAAAAGCATTTGCAGTTCAGAAATGGGGAGGAGCTCATCTAAAGACACGAGGACATGACAATGAATAAGATGGAACTTCAGCCAGCACAAAGGGCCCTTGATGGGAGCAATCAGCATCTTCCAGTGTCTGAAGCCCTCACCTGCATGACCCTCTCACAGGTAGCCACACTGCTTTAGGACTCCCACTTTCATATGATTCTTTATGACTACCACTGACTGTCTTGTCAATTCCACTGGCTATCTTGAGGATTAGCTCTGGTTATCTTTATGACTACTGCTGGCCATTTCCACTGGCAATTTTCACGATTTCAGCTGGCTATCTTTATCAGATGTCACCGTGTGAGGAGGTGTTCTTTAAGCCAAATGGCTGAGGTATTTTGAGCAGGTGTTTTGGGCTACGGCCCACTGGTGCGTTAACGGTAAGGCAAGCGAGGTAATCCACTGCTAACCTGTTCTTTTTGAAGGGCATCCCATATCAGGTAATGCCCAAAATGCTGTCATGCATCATCCATGGCAGCCATCTGTCCTACAACAGGAAGCCTGGGGGACAAATCCACAGCCCACAGACCATGTGACCATAATCTGATGACCAATCAGTCTGATAGGATATGAATCCCTGCACAAACAGGAACACCATTACTAATCAGCACAAGGGCTCGGAAACAACTTCAGAGATCGCCCTGGATCAATGACAATGACACGTACAAACCCTTAATGTCAAAAATTATAAGTGAAAAATTCCATCTGCAATATACTTGGAAGTAAATGTTTATAAAATCAAGGAAACTGCCTTTGTTCCTTTAAGGGGGGTGTAGCCATGCAATGTATCACCTGATACCTGTACACTACAGACCTTACTGAATGTCACATATGAACCGCAAGACATTCTCCGACTAGCTGCTCACTTTACTTATAAAGTCTACCACAGCAGTAGCAGAAACCAGTTCTGTGTAATACCACATTACCACTCAAAGGTGGAAAACATTAGGAAATCATTCATTTCCTTGGCGAACCCCCTTGTGCAGGGCAAATTATATACATTTATACATCTGGATTTTGAATGAATCCTGGAGTCATGAACATAATCAAACCGACACTGTTTCAATTACAGACCACAGTCCCCTTAAACACTCCCATTACATCACCCTAAAACCATACATCACACTACCCTACACTACTGTACTACACCACTCCAGAGCATTCCAGCCAAAGGGAACATATTCACAGAGCCAGGAGCATGTGGTTGAGTGGGACTCATCCATCTGTCCCTGTGTTCTGTTACTACGGCGACACTTCCACAGATTTACTCCAACACAGACAGAGACGGCCACGCTAACGGGCACAAAAGCCACCCGACACAGAAGACAGCAACCCTCTCAATCCCGCGACAGCCAGACAGGGGTCAAAGGTCACTGCAGCGCTGACGTCAAACCTCACTCTGAGGCCAGCCCCGTGACGCCATCTGGAAGACCTCAGAGTTCAGGCCTGGCGCTCGGTAAATCATCTTAACGTCCTCAGACTTCCAGGGGAAAAGCAATTAGCAGGGACAGTGATTAGAAGGTTAGATTAAGTTTCAGGAATGCGGAGGAGCTATTAAATCTTGTGGCGGATGACCAATTTAGAGGAGAAGGAGGAAAAAACAGCAGGGACCATGGGACAGGCGGAGAAATGAATTCTGCTGCAGTAGAATACCATACGCACCGTTCTCCTCTGATAGCATGAATTAATGAAGAGGGGAACATGGATCTTCTGAGCTGATTTAGGCTCGACATTAAGAAGGACTCCGACCCAGCTCACAAGCGATCAGAGTTCAGTGAGGAGCACAGCAGCAGAGCATGTCTCTTATCAACAAGGCTGCCGAACCCTGATCTGAGAACAGTGGGCAGAAATCTGAGTGCAAAGAACTGCCAATAAGCAGTAAAGCTACCTATTTTCAAGTGGGTGTTTTAACAATGCTCCCCCGTGCATCTCTGGAATACTGCCAAAGCACAGAGCAAACAAAGGTCAGAGGGAATATTAAATCATTTGTCTGAATCTGGCTTTTTTCTTCTCTCGTTTTTGCCGCCCAAAGGCAGATTTACAGCGAGTTTGGTTAGCCTTCCCTTCCTTTTTCATTTTAGAGGCCCATAAGCGTGAGTGATCCAGCTCCTACTCAGAGCGCTACAGCGGCCCTGCACACCGGGGGGAGGAGTGTTACGGCTCCACGGACGCATTTCGGGAAATCTACTTTGAAGATTGTTTGTGCAGCAATCATTCAAGCACCGCAGAGATTCTTCCTAGTACTCAGTCCCAGCCAGACAATGGAACTTGATTGTTTTAACTGTTTTTTCCCCCCGGTTCAAAAAGCAATGCTCATGGGGTCAAATTTTTCAAGAGAAAATCACAAATAAAAAAATGCATCCACAAGTGCCAGGCGGTTCCCACGGGGGACACTGGGGGCTTAAATCAGCTAAACAAGACTGTTAAGGGGCAGGGGAATACTGCACTCCAGTTACGGCAGCTGATCCAGGATCAGCTTAATCCAACCTTGGCTCCATTTGGCAACCTTGAACCAACACAAGGTGAAACTGAACTAGGGTCACTGGTCTACCTTTCTTTCCACAGCACGCTGCCAACCCCCCCCCACATCGCCCTAACCCACCCCCACCCCTCCCCAAGCCCCAGGCAGAGATCAATCTCCGCTGTCCTGAGATCAGTGGCACGTCGCGCAGGGGTCAGTGGAGCCCCGGGTGGCCCTTTCCCCAAAAGCGCAAATCGATTGTGTTTTCAATCAGCAGGCGCGCCTGCCCCCTCTCGCTCGGCGCCACCCGACCTTGAGGAGAGCGCTTCTCAAAAGCTTGTTGAGAATCCCATTTAAAACTAATACAGTCCGCTCCCCCAGCCAACGCAGCCTTTCGGAGGGGAAAATACTTCATCACAGCACTAATCCTGTAAACTCCGCAGACACCAAGAGAGCGGCTCCCTTTCCTTTTTTAACTTTTCCACACTCCAGTAATTTCTCATTTTGGTCTTCGCCTCCCCCAGGTGGGGAGGACGGGGGTGGGGGGAATCTGGGGAGTGAGGAAGCACAGAGCATGAGGTCCTCATCCTCAATCTTTCACTTTTTCTTTCTCTCTCTCTCTCTCTCTCTCTCTCTCTCTTTCTCCACTTTGCCTCTTGGGTAAGATCCTCAGAGCCTGGCAATGGCCACGCTGGTGCCTGGTGGACAACAGCCAGAGCACCGCTTCAGTCAACCAGAGGCCGGGGCGGTTCTGAATAGGCACAAAGGTCCAACGTAATGGCCAAAATCACATAATCCTGTTTGAGAAAAAGGTGTTTTATAACCATGATGAAACAGCCGTCAAAACTCTTGCATTCCTCATTCACTCACTCACTGAATAAGCAGATCCCACAAGGGAAAAACAGTACCTCAACTTTAACACTAGATGGCGAGGCACAGATGCAATGATCCACTGAACTACTCGCCACCCCTGAACAGTGCCTGCTCAAGCTCTGGGCTTTACCTCCCCATGTTATAGAAAGTCGTCACCAGCATCTGGCCAGGGAATTTTTTCACATTCCCTACCAGCAAGCAAACAAATCACTGGCCTACAAGACCTGAGTTTTGTCTCATATCTGTGTTCAGTTTGTGTGGAGGATTCAGATCAGGCTAATGGGGCAGGGATGGTTTCATAAGATGTTAATGAACCTCAGAATTGTTTTTATGCCTCTATGACATAACGGACCACGTTTATCAAACAGTGACAGTCTAACAGGTACACTAAATGAACTAATGAGAAGAATGAGAATCTGAATGCAGTCAGAGCAGAAACTCACAGCTTTTATACTCTGCTGTTAACAAATTCAATGTGCACACACCAACAGAAATGCACAACATTAAATTAGCCGTTCACCGGAACACTTTTCCTGTCACACAAAGCGAGTAAATGTCTTTATTTCTCTATGTTTGACTGCTGGTAACATCTGTGTGAAGGACACACAACCCTGTGTGCTAGTCAGGGAGCAAATGGTGTTCAACAGAAGAGTCTTAGCTTTGCACACATTACATGCACACATTACATTATTGTCATTTAGCAGACACACTTATCCAGAGTGACTTACATAGGTTACAATTTTACCCATTTACACAGCTGGATATTTAAGGTTAAGTACCATGCCCAAGGGCACATCAGCAGTGCCCCATGGGGAATCAAACCAGCAACCTTTCAGTTACAAGCCCTGCACCTTACCACTATGCTACACTGCTGCCCCACTGCTGCACACCTTCCATTCCCCGACTCAAATGCTTGTGACAGCTCCTAAACTGCCTGAGGGTTGATTTTTTTTTTACTCATTACTTTACCTGCTAATGGTTTTGTAATAATTTCCTGTCCGAAATTTAAGAACCGTTCCTGCTCCAAGCTGAGTAAATAGGATGTATTAGAAGCACTCCCCACGGTATGTCGTAATTCAAAGCCCTCGCAATCAGCTCCCAAAAAGTGAACTCGCCCTCTCTGTGGCAATCAGGCACAAGGGAGGGAGAGAGAGAGAGAGGGAGAGGGAGAGGGAGACGGAGAGGGAGCTGGAGCAGGAGAGGGAGAGGGAGCGGGAAAGGGAGAGGGAGGGAGAAGGACAGGGAGAAAGAGAGAGAGAGTCTGGAGCCTGTTGCAGTGAATCTGAGCAGTAGCAGAGGGTCCGGACCCCAGGCCAATCCAAGGCTCTGCATCAGTGTGTAGCGAGCCGCTTCAGCACGTTCCCAGGAGAACCGACTCCACTTAGCCGCGTGCCACTTCGCACAACCCAACATCTACGCACAAACCACATTTATTTATGCCATGCTTTTAAACAAGATTTCTGAGAACAGTTACACACACATCACACATATACAGGTATGTAGTCAATTTTAAAACCTGCTCCTTTCTATAATCATAGTTACTATTCATGACGTGCAGGGAGCATGCCATGATGTTTAGCTCTGTCCAAAGCACATGCAGACAGCTTGTCTGATCAAATACAAAAGTCAGCGCACATTAAGCCTTTATTACACCTCAGCAAAGCAAGACACTTTCATAACTTGCAAACGGTGGCCACAGCTCAAAACTGCTGATGCAATAAAACAGCTGGAAGCCTCTCAGCTCTGAAAACGTAGAAGTTGCTTTTCTTTAATTTCGCATTTGCGGGTATATTAAAGCATGTCGATTTTGAGGAAACAGCTGACATCACACATCCGAGACAGAAACCAGAGACCTGAACACTTGAGGCAGCTCGTGGAAAAAAAGGGATGCAGACACAGACGCCAGCTTCACGCCCTCCCAAATCAGAAACGGAAATGGGCTGATTTGAATTGCTGATGCAGAGGCGGGATGAGCCCTGTAGTTTCGCCGTCAAACGCTTCCTGCTGACTCTCAGTGCTGAGGGCGAAGGGCCTCCTTAGCAGCCCAAAGTCATTTTCTTGCAGGCTGGGCATTTTTTCGCCGTGAGTTGCAAGGGGGGGTGCAGAGAAGCCCCTCCGCGGTGCCGCGAACTCTGTCAGGGCGAGATGGGAGCTGCTAGCCCTGCCCCGCTGCGAGCGCGCCTTCGGAAGACAGGTCCTGGTGACCCTGGGCAACCCCTCCACCTGTTCCCGTGCCCCCTGTCCCCCGTCGATGCCCCGCTGGGGCAGGCTGCTGAAGACGCAAACGAGCTTTCCCAGATCCTAACAGGCATAGCAGCCTCATTTGCTCAAACCCTCCGCCTTCTGGATTACCAGCCCAAACACTTTCCCCATCCCATCTCCTCGCTTCATCGCCATACTCCCTCCTTCTCCTTCTCTTACATAGGTTGCAATCTTTACATGGTATCCATTTATACAGCTGGATATTTATTTAGGCAATTCTGGGTTACATACCTTGCACAAGGGTGCAAGAGCAGTGCCCCAGAGGCAAATCGAACCAGCAACTTTTGGGTTGCCCTGCTCCTTTCCACTGTGCTGCACTGGAAACCCAGAGCTGCTGACCCAGTCACGTGACCACAGTCAGGTGACTTCACTCCGAACGTGGCATGGGGGCAGTAAACGCTCTCGCGCTGATTAGTTTGTCTCCTCAGATGGGGGACACCTTCGGGAGGGGAAATGCAGGAATGCCGGGTGACAAACCTCCACGCAATCAAGCCTTTCAATCAAGTCAGAACGCGGTGCCGCGCCTCGGGTCGGCCGCCGTGATTACAGGGGACGCTCTGAATATTTACGAGGCGCTTCATCCAAAAACAGACAGAGTGAAGTATCTGCTAAGATTCACTGCACAAACCTGCGCTAACACCCTGTCCTTCACTGACCACATATACCACACACCGTTGAACATCCAAATATGTTTACGCATCTAACTGGAGGAGAAATGCTTTAGCTGTCCCTCAGGAACAAGTGACACCCCTTCTTCATATTCCAAGCCTCACAGCAGAGGAATCTGTAAGCACTGCATTCTCAGAGTCTCCCTCTAGAAAATGACACCTCCGTTCAGCAGCGCGTAACGCAAAGCAAAAGCAAAGATGGCCGACCGGAGTCTCCCACCCAGAGAAAACGAACGAAACGACTGAAGCACCCTTACCTTTCCGAACTGTTCGAAGTACTGTTTCACGTCTTCCACCACTGTGTTCGCCGATAATCCGCCGACAAATATTTTCTTTGTTCTTGTGACCATCTGGGGGAAAAAAGGGGGGAGAGAGAGAGACAGACACTTGAGCTGGGAAGCAGGATGGTAATGCATCAGTTGCAAATTATTCTGCGCCAGAACATAGCCCTGACCTGCCCTGACCTGTAGGGGGCGCACCTAGCAGGGAATTAAGATGGACAGGAGTTCATTCCTCAAACTTGCATCATTCCAGAACAGGAAAAACAAGTATTTGTCATCTCATTGGGTCTTTTGTTAAAAGCTTAAGAATGTAAGACAAGGACACCGTCACTACATATTTGACTGTACTTTTCACTGAATACAGATTCTTCTGCATAATAACCATCAGCAAATCAATAACATATTAATTTCACATCACTACAGATGCGAAAAGAATTGCTATGACAGACACTCATTTCATGACCGAAATACATTCTGCTCCTGCAAACTCATGAATATTCAAGAAGAGCGGACAGTGCCATAGCTCTTTAGTGGGGACAGGAGGGACATCGTTAATAACAAACAGTCTCTGATCACGCTCTGCTGTCACTGACCCTGTCCCCCTACCTGCAGCTTTGCAGCTCAGAGGCAGAGAAATAAGGCTTTTAATTTGAAGAGAGAAAGCAGGCAGCCCTCTCAGGGTCCTTGCCCTGGCCCGGGCTTGCTGTCTACCCAGAAGTTCCCTTCCAAAATAACCATGGACATTTTTCTCCCAAGAGAAGCTAAAACATAATTTCAAGCTTCAATTTTAACTTGGATGGAACCACTTCTGTTCTCTTCTGTTGGAAGTTGCTCTGGATAACAGCATATGCAAAATTAATGTAATGTTATGTAATGTCATGTAACGAATCCTATTCAAAAAAGACTGATGACTGATTGGTTCCCAGAACAGCCTTGGATACTCTTGAAGCACAGAGGTGTTGAGCCAAGACAGCTTTTGGATAGACTGTGCAGCAGCCTGCTGTCTTACATACAGGAGGTTTACAGAGGATGTGAATACAGAACCTACACCCATTCATCTGTGCTTGTGTGACCCCAGGTGTGTGAATTTATTCCTAAAATGGGGTGGAGACTGGGTGGGGATTTCTAAGAGAGGGCTTAGCTGCCGAAGGCGTTCGTGGGGTGGAGCATTCGCACCATTCACAGTGTGACAGGATAATGCAAATATGGGAGGAGCACCAATAATCCAACAAGAGAATGCTAGTTCAATATGCTGGGGAGTCTGAGAAGGTAAAAGGGGGGGGGGGAATCTGAAAATGTACCTGATAAACAGGAGCTGCATTGAAATTTTTGTGGGAACAACTGAAACCAACACACTTGGTCAAACACAGGGTCATCGCACACTGACACACTGCAGGTGACGGGCAGAAGAGCGTAGTTGGGGTTAATGCCGTGCTCTCTGCCTCTGCAAACCCGCCTGTCCGTGCGGCCCGCTGCGTGACAGCGCCAGACCATGCCGCTGGCTCAGCCCTTCCTGGCACCTCCATGCCACAGAGGGCCACTTCAGCTCCAGAGCAAGATGTCTGTGTCACAGTTTAGTGCCTTTTAAGCTGCGGAAATTAACTTAAATAATGACTGGCACAATATTTAAGAAAATGTGGCCTTTGAACAGTTGGGACAACGGGGGGAGCCTGACGCCATGCCAGCTTTCCGCGGCCTTTGAAGCTTTTATCGATGACAGCGCGTTCCATTAGAGTGCATTTCATATCCACTCTGGAAATATAAACATCTTTACATAATAAAAAGAGATCATATCCATCGTTCAAAACACAATTAAGTGTCTCAGCTGGCAGGAGTCACAGTGCCATAAGCTTTGATTGAGCCCAAAGCAGCACAAGACCTGAGCAGCAATAATGACTCCACTTACAGAAGCAGAAACACAAGAGGACACTGTGTACAACCTTCCAATACATTGTTTGGGAATGGAAAGTTTCCACAGGCAACTTTTAAAATACCTTCAGAGAAAGACTGGCATCCAAATTACAGGAACCAATCAAACTCACTCATAGACACGTTCAGATTTGGACATATCACAGCGTTGCTGTTTGGGTGGGCTGTGCACGCACTAGTTTAGCTGATGGACAGTCACAAGAGCACAGGGACAAGATCCCCATTGGCTGCGACAACACCTCTGACAGGAAGAAACGTGTGAGTACTTATCAGCATTGCTCCCATTCATGTCCTCAACTGGTCTCCTGTGATAGAAGGCCCGCCCCCTATGGACTCCCCCTGCCACCTACCCTGCGTTTGTTTGTTAGCATTGTCTTCATGCTTCCTGACAACCACCCCCCCCCCCCTTCAGCTACATCAGCTGGGGCAATATGTGCAGCAGCACCTTCTCCTTCACTTTCAACAGCAGACTCCAACTCATGCTGCATAAAACTCGTGAACTCACTGGGTACAAGACACAGAGACAACTCCACTGCCACTGTCTGTAACTCCAACACACCAAACTGTCCACACTGCTCAACACCTGCCAATGACTGGTGGTCTTCCTTGAGTTTGGGGGAAGAGTGATCCAGCAGGCAGAGAGAAAGAGCAGCCCGTGGACATCACCACCCTCCGGCTCAAGCCTCCTCTTCGCAGCGAGGCTGGCTGCATGACAGACTCAGACACAACCAGACAGTGGGCCACTTCAGTGGACACACTCTCTGACCTTTCAACCAGGTCAACATCGAAGACTAAACCTACAGCCTAGCAAAGCCTTTATTTATAATTCTAAATACTACAGTGCCAAAGGGCACCATTATTACAGCATGGTGGTTTATATAGTTCACATTTTTCCATTTATACAGCTAAATATTCTCTGAAGCAGCTCATGTTAAGCATTTTACTCCAGAGCAGCACAGCAGTGCAACAACCAGGACAGAAATCTGCAGCCTCACCGGCCAAAGCAAGTCTATAGACTGCCAAGGTGCCTCCTACTTTCTGATGTTAATGTATCTTAAATACTTGCAAGGTTTGGCTGCTTTTTTGTCCTGCATGTGAAAAAGGGAGAGGCAGAGAACATGGCTTTGTAAACCTGCGGCCGGACGATGGGACACCTCAGTGTGCCCCCAGCGTCTCCCCCACGGGGGACGAGCCAGGCCAGGACACAGAGG
The DNA here is from genome assembly GCF_013368585.1 of Megalops cyprinoides. Classification (NCBI taxonomy): domain Eukaryota; kingdom Metazoa; phylum Chordata; class Actinopteri; order Elopiformes; family Megalopidae; genus Megalops; species Megalops cyprinoides. Next base: position 4,903,102 of record NC_050591.1, on the reverse strand, counting down.
ATGGGGCGTGGAACAGAGAGGGTCTCGGCGTAGCGTGGGCAGGAGAAACAGCCCCGTCCTTGTCCCTCGGGGGCTCTGAGGATTCGCCACCTGCAGATAACTTACTGCCTTCTCACAATGCGTGCAAATTCAAAACGCTGCAGTTGTGGCAGAGGTGAGGGAGGCGTGCGGTCCATCGGCAGTTAGGAGCCGGAGGTGTCACAAACAAATTAACACAAAAGAAAAGTGCGTGTGTGTGGGGGGAGGCGGGGGGCAAAAATCACGCTTTACTCCTCATCCAGAAATACATGGACACAGAGGCACAAAAAAAAAAGACAAAACTGTCAAAACTGTAAGAAGTGCGATCTGGCAATCTCGGCAATCTCAGGGAGATGGCAAGCCTCGAAAGAGTGAGTCGATGCCAAATATAATCTTTTAACGAGTGTGCCGAAATCGTGCACACAGTGGCAGAAAGGCACCAACATATTTGGGTATAAATATATAAGCGCGCAGAACAGCCGAGCCTCTGTGTCGGAGCTCTCCCTCTGCTGATGGTGCTGTTTCGGGCCGCTGTCATCTCTCGCGGACTCCGCTTGATCATTCTTGGAGTGTCAAGTAATTTCTGGCCTTTATTCAGGCCCTCTCCACTGTGAGAATGTCAGCCATCAAGCTGCAGGTGAAAGATACTATTATCCGGCCTGTAATGGACTGAGGCCTCCGCGCTTTGGCTGCCAGATGCTGATAAAACAGAAAGGGGAATGAAAAGGAGACAGGTGCATTGTGGGAGACAGCAGGGGAAAAAACTGCGGCCCTTCTTATCCCACAGGGACAGTGCCCAAACCCCCCCAATCCCACCACCCGCATCTCACTGCTGCCACCAACTCCAGCGTCTTTAGATCTCCTGGGTTCCCCACACTGAGTGAGGTCTACCTCTCTCTCTCTCTCTCTCTCTCTCTCTCTCTCTCTCTCCCTCGCTCTCTTCTTCCTTGCAACAGCTACTTGCCTACTGTTCACATGTTACGGAACACAGATTTGTAGATTCTGCAGAAAAAAATGACAGCGAGAGCTCAAAGGTAAAAAACTAGATCAGGATGAGACCTAACACCCTCTCATTCTGGGGAAGACAGGTTGCTGTTACAAAGGTGTTGTTTCTTTGGAGTTCAGAGGGAAGTTCACTCATTTACCTGGCCAGCGGATTAAAGGTGTCACGGCTCAGGCAAGGACTCAGGAGCGGACCACGCAAGTTTCAGGTTCCGTGTGACTTTATTAAAGGGAGGTGACAGCGTAGCGAAAAAGATAACAGGCAGGGTCTAAACCAGGCAGGCAGTCCAAGGGCAATTCCGGGGAAGGCGATCGTGGAGTCAGGCAGAGTCAGGAAGCAGGCAATCAGGAAAACAGGGCAAAAGCAGCAGGCAGAAAACCAGGTCGGGCACAGACAGGATCGAAAACCAGGGAAAACGAACAGGCAGAAGCAACGGCGGGGACGAAACAGGTAAGAAAATGCTGTAACGAACTAGCAACAGGACAGGGACACGCAGGGAAGATATAAGGCAGGGCTGATGAGGGGATGGGAAGCAGGTGTGCAGGCAATCAGGTGGGCGGAGACCGGGCGGGGATCGGGGCAGAGCTAGAACACAAGGAAAACAAAAGCACATGGACAAGGAAAACAAAAACACCACAGCTAAGGAGGCGGAGCAGTGACAAAAGGAGAGAGCAGAGGTCACCTTCTTCCTTCCTGTGAACTATGAGAGCCAGACAGGAGGCATCATGGCATCAGTGATGCCTCTGTCCTTAGATGTACCTATCTACGGACAGAGGGATCACTGTATGTATCAGATGTACCAGATGTACTTATCAGAGATAGCACAATGGCACAGGTGGGTTACAGGCTCAAATCCCAACTAGAGACACTGTCATTGGTTCACGAGAGCACTTTCATCCAGTTATGAAAATGATTATTCTGTAAGAAATATAAACTGCATAATTTGCCCTGGACAAGGATGTCCCCCCCTCTCTCCCTCTCTCCCTCTCCCTCTCTTATAAGTAATCACATGAGACAGAGATGAGATCAGAACTCAAACGAGGAGGTCGGAGGTCAGGGGACATACTGGGAGGTTTCAGCCCCACGAAACATTTCACATTAAGCACGTCACCAATTCAAGGCCACTCTCATTACATTAGATGCATTCAGCATATGCTCTTTTCCAGAGCAACTTCCAGCACAATAGAACATATGTGTACACTTTCAAATTAAATGAGCAACAGTGTCAGACCAGGCTAACAACACTCCCAGACCAGTGAGTGTGAGCATAATGCTATTCAAACCCTTTCACAAGTTAATCTGTGCAATCAGACGCAATCTCAAGCATACGACGATACAGTCCCTAGATCACAGAAACCAAAACACATCACAATACACAATACACGTAAAATAAGTATCAAATACTACAGGTATCAGGTTTTAGGGTCTTCAGTCTGCATTGGAAGATGGCCAGTGGTCAGGTCCTAACCCCCGTGGGGAGTTCATTCCACCACTGGGGGACCAATACAGACAGAGATCGTGTCTGAGAACAGCGACCCCGTCGGGTTGGGACAGTCAGTTGACCTGTAGATGCAGACTGCACTGCACTCTCAGTTTCTAAAAAGGAAGAAACGAGGCAGCAGACGAGAGACATTCTCCAGGCACAGTCAGGAGCCGGTTAATCAGAGCCATCTCAGAGCCAACTACTACCGGTTTTTATGACCCCGTCACCCTGATTAAAGCACGACAACCCTCCCACCTCAGAATCATCTCAAATCCTGAATCTCACTGTGATTACAGGCACTCGTCAGGCAGTGGTGGAGATCTAAATACAACACAAGAAACTACAGTGACAGTGTGCTGGAGGTAGGGAGGTAGCACTTTGTATTATTAAAATCACCTCATTAGGCATCTTCTTATTAAACACTGTTTAGGTCCAAACCCCCCTGCCAAAAACAGAGGGAGCAGAAACACAGGACCCCCTCACACCGCACACAGACACGATTCCACACGCCGAGAGAAAACAGCAAGGAGGACAGCCACAATCCCCAATCCAGGGGAGCTCAGGATGGGACAGGCAAACAGTATGGTGCAATGGGGCACCGGGCCTAAGCGGGATCGGCACCAAGCAGTCGCAGATGAAATCCTGGGCACGACGCTTGTGAGATGTTTGTACGATATGTTTGAACCCATAGCTGCAGGAACGGTTACCATGCAGAAGAAATGTAGGCTGTGTAAGAGAGGTGTCTAAGTTGTCTAAACGCCGTCTGCGCTGTGGAGAAGGGGGGGGGGGGGGGTTCAGTTTTGATGACACTGGAGCTCCAATGCACAGTCCCCTACATCCTCCCCCCAACCTTATTTATAACCCAAATAAAAACACGCTTTCAGCATTGCCAAATTAGATCACATCCCATTTAGCCTCTCATCACTCGGGGGTCATGGCAAGGTTTCGGTACTCCCCCTCAAGTTGATAATCCCCCTGGGGGTTATGCTAACATTGCAAACCAGGCAGCGGCCTTAACTGCGGTCGTTTGTTACAGCGTAGCCCCGCCTCAACACCAGTCACCCAATAACATCTCAAAAGACCCGCCTTCTTTCAGCTGCTTTTGCTTATTAGAGGGCATAAAATATAAATGAATCCGGTTATCAGCCAGGCTCTCAAACACAAGGCTCCTTGTAACGTTTACGCTGTGTCAGTCTTCCGAGAGGGTGCGCTGGGACTACAGCGTCTGGCTCCGTCGCAATAAATGCGCTATCCACAGCCGCGCCACTTCATTCGCAAGTGACCCAAACAAATCAGAAATGATCCTTTTAGTCACAGTCCGGCTCATGCAACCGTCTTTCCGTTCAAAACCTGATCCGTAACTCGAGCTCCTAATACTCAACAGAGTAGGCAGAGAGGACACACGGTAGTTTCCACTGCCCGCTTTTTAATAGCACACCAGCTCTGAAGCGCCGATATTCTGCCACAGAACGCTCGAGCGATGCTCGGCTCACTCTTTCATCTTACTGGTCAGACGCACTTGACTGTGCAGCCTATAATCAATAGAGTATTGCCGGGTTATGAAGATAGAAGCAGCTTATATCTTATTATGGGGCCTTAGAGAGCCCTGCCACATTGCATTCCAACGAGCCCCTACCCTGATAAACAGCCTACAAAATGGGAAAAAAAATATTTTATATTAAGGAGCTGAAAAAAAACATGAGTAGAAAAATTGAGAAGCGCTCCTCAAAGCCATTCTGAAAAATTAATATGCTAATTAAGTACTTGCTCCAGGCGAAATCTTGGAAACTTTAGCAAGGGAGTTATAAGCACTTAACAAATTACTTACTCTATTACGCTGGGAGCAGTATACATTTTTAAAGTGACGGGATTTAAAAAAAATAATTTTAACAACAGACCTTGCCATTTCTGAGAAACGCTTCCCTCAGTTGCCATTTAAGGAGCGTAAAATGGGAATGTTTGACTTAATGTCATTTCCCAGACTGCAACTGCAGCAGTGTGCCGTGATTTATCTGTGCTCCAATTTCCTCCTTTTTGTGGCTGAAAGTCCTCGTCCTGTCGGCTGAGGATTATCAACTTTTCATAAGTACGGAGTCAAAAACTCTTTTTACTTCGGTAATCTGGGAAAAAGAAGCATTCTGTCAGACTCAATTCAACATATTCACAGACAGTAGGCTTGAATTTTATACCATTTATCTCATAATGTTAGATCACATTTAATAGGCATGTAGTAACATGTACTGTACCTGTTTATTAACATGTAGTAACAATTTTGTAAATATTGTTTAACATTAATCACTTAATAAACAGATTGTAAACAGCTAGTAAAACGGTTTTCCTCCATCAACTCTGGACATAGGAGAAGTGAACCTTTCAAAGAAAGAACAGTAAATAATTTCACATTCTAAAACCGGTTGTTTTTACTGCATTTTCACTAGCATACACTCAACTCTGTACTCTGAAAAACAAGTCAAATTCAGTAGGCTGCACTGTACCAACAGTTTTTGATTTACAATGTAAATTGGTCCTTAAAATAAAGAGTGACTGGAAAAAAAGTAAACAAATTAATCTGACCAACTCTTTCCTTTCTGGGCAAAAATGAAAATGAATTCATTTTAAAAATCGCAGCTTGTATCGTGGCAAATCCTGTTTTGGTGTTCTCTCGGCCTGAGAATATTAATGAGTCTTGGCGCCTGTTTTGGGAGGAAGTCGCCTCTTTTTATGTACTGAGAAACCGAGTCTGTCTATACTTTCCCTTGATAATTAACACATTTAAAAAAACCCAGGATATTTCAAAAATGAATAAAATACCACTGAAGTCACCGCCAGATTACTCTGGCCTCTTCTGTGCTACAATGGTCATGCCATGCAGGGAGATGCAGCCAATCAGCTTTGTTTCTGTATCAATGCACCATGCTAACGTGCTACCTGTTTCGGGTTCTCACCTGGTGCAGACTATCTGTAAAGGCGTAACGTGCAGCGAGTGCTAAGGGGTGCGTCACAGTGCGCACGCTGCGGTCACACGCTCGGCCCAGAGACTGAGTCACCCCGCAGAAGCCCTCCTCCCCTCACCCTCCACCGCGCTGTATTCAAGGTGAAATCGTCCGAGCCAAGGCCCCCAGAGCATTGGGCAACAGTTTGGGGAAACATGAAAGCAAAATGCAATTCCCCTTCTGTAGCCTTGAAAAAGAGCAAACTGTGGGGACGCGCACACACACACACACACACACACACACACAGAAGAAATACAGCTCACCTGTAGAGAACTAAATTCAGTTTCCCCAATAAAATAAATAAATACAGAGGGCTGAGCATAAAGTGGCACTGTCACCCCGTCCCCATGATTAGGGCCCAGTTGGCCAGCGGGAGAGGGGTCTGACACAGCACCAGAGCACAGAGAGGGGGAGGGAAGGGGAGAAGGAGAGAGAGAGAACATGAAAGAGAGAGGGAAGGGGGGGTGAGAAAGACTGCGAGTGGGACGGAGGGAGGGAAACAGAGGGAAAGGGAGTGAGGGAGAGAGCACAGGAGGGAGAGGAAGAGAGAGAAGTATGAGACAGGCAGAGAAAGGGTGGGAGAAAAAGGGAAGGATGGGAGAGAGGGGGAAGGATGAGACAGAGAGGGAGAATAAGAGGGATGGAGTGAGTAAGGGAGAGGAGGGAGCTATAAGGGAGAGATGGAGGGAAAGGGAGGAGGGAGAGAAGGGGGGAGAGAGAGACAGAGTGAGAGAGGGAGAGAGAGAGAAAAGGAGGGACATAAGGAGAGAGGGGTGGGGGATAGAGAGAGGGCCTCAGACACAGGAGCAGGATCCTGCAGCAGTAAATTCCAGTTCCTGTTGTACGCTTATATTTAGCCCTGCCTTTCAGCTGTAAGCTCCATCAGTGTCCTTGTTGCTCTTATTTTGCGTCTCATGCATATACTGTCATAAAGCCACCGGAATTCTCTTGCCACTTAGCGCTTTTCTGCAGTGCAGTCCTGCACAGCATTTTTGTATATTTCCTTTAAGATCACAGTAGAAATATATTCTCATTGACTGACTACCCGATGTCCATTTTTGGAAATCTGGTTAAGAGTGTCTGAGATATAAAGAAAAGACACACAGACGCACATAGACACACACGACACACCGCTAAGGCTAGCAAGGCCCTGGCGTTTGGCTTTTAGCTCGGTTCGCAGGGATTTTTGAAGCCTCGGATAAATCCGCCTGGCATGAGCTCGGACCCGGCTCGCCGAGATCCGCTCTCATCTGGAGAGGGCCCGTGTGGGGTGAAATTGGGTCTGAACGATCGATCGGCCGACGGATAACAGCCTCTCTCTGATCCCACCAACTCACCCACCCCACACACACACACACACACACACACACACACACACACGCACACACACACACACACACACGCATGCACACATGCACATATACACACACGCACGCATGCACACACATAAACACACACACACGCGTGCACTCACACGCACACACACACGAGATCGATAAACTGTTTATGTCAGAGTTGTGACTCCCAGTCAAGGGATTTCCACGGCTGCATAATCTGTACTGATGGTGAGGATTAACCCACCTGGTGCACTGCACACACACTGCCACGTCCAAGACACGGAGTTTATGAGCCCGGGGTGGCAACATCGACCACTCTTACAAAACGCTGCAGGGGAAATAAGCCTGAATACCGATATATCAGGAACTCACTGAACTGCGCTACAAATTGACTGGCTTTATCGGACTCAAGACTGCATAAAACCTGGACAGGAAAAAAAAATAAATAAAGGCGCGCAGAAAAAAAGAGAGAGACAGGGAGAGAGAGGGGGGAAAAGTCTAAAGCGTCTGCCGTTAGGTAATGCCTTCGATCCTGACGGAATCGGCCTCCTCATGGGGAAGTCGATATCAGACCAGCCCGTGGTGCTTTTTGCCTGCACTTCCAGGTTACTTGCCATCGATACGATGATAAAGAGCCAACGCACTGGACTGCCGTTTCCATCACAACCGCTCCTTAACGTCCTCGCCGAGAGGCGCCGTCAGGAACGAGAGAGAGAGAGAGCAAACATTGGGAGACCGCCGGCATTTCAGCTCTCTGAGGGAAGCCCAAAGTGATCCAGGATCAGCTGACCCAAATCTTACTTAGTTACATACATTATTCCATCTCCTGCCCCTCCAGGCAACTAAAATAGCTCCCTTTTTTCTTTTCTCCTACTGTTTACTCTTTCGTATAGGTGGGTATTTACTCAAGCACTTCACACTGAGCACCTCGTTCGAGGGAATGCTTGGGAATCAAACCTAGAGCCATCTGGTTATAGCTCCTTACCTGCTACTCCACACTGGCTCCCTGCAGGCAGTGTGTGGAAATGCAGCCGTGATGTAGACGTCACGGCACACATCTGTCAAGTCACCTCAAGTTTGTAAAGACGTGTTTTTTATAAGCTGACATCTTTTTTTAATTCATCTTCTGTGATAACGCATGTGAATTGTGTGTGGGTGGGTTTTGTGAGGATGAATTCCAATGGATTTTAGCAGTCTCTGATGTTTTTTATCACTGTTAATAACATCTCTCCACAGGAAGTCTCAGTTTCTCTCTTTAAGCATCTACTTGCTTGTTTAAATAAATACATGAATAAAATGGCATACCTTTACAAACACGTGGAGCCCCATGGTGGCTATGTCACCTTGCTTGCCAATATTTGACCCCACCAAGATAGGCGTCCTTCAGTGGTGTTGCAGACCAGCCCAAAATCACATTCACTCTGCACCTCTGGCATGCGAACACAATTACTGCCACAACAAGTCAGCTTTTTCAGATGTTTGCCAGGTGTGTCAGGCGACGCTCGGCTATCTAAGCTTACTCAATCCACACCAAAGAACCAGGGGGGTCCAGATCCAGCGGGATACTCAGCCCGATCAGGGCAGTCAGACCAACAACTTTCATTAGCAACTGAAATATGACATTGTAATATTGCCATTAAAGGTTAAAAAGTAAAGCGTAAAAGCACTGTGAGCAACCTGGAATGGCATGTGGCCATGCTATCCCTGAAACTGTTTTCCTGCACAGGTGAGCGATGGCTGTGTTTCGGCAGGGCCAAGCTGCTCAGCCCGGAGGGGGGCTCCACCCGTTCCCCTCATTGTCCCTCCCCTTGCTGCTGCTTGCGACTGGTTCCAGCATTGCTGTGAAGCCACAGAATAGGACCCCTATCAAACGAGGCGCCTAATTAAACCCTGGCGTTAAGTGTTTACTTGACCGAGTGAACAGCAGCGCTTTTCAATCTTAATGGTTCGTCGGGAAACTAGCAAGAGCAATCCATCCAAGGAGGTAATAATTGTTCTGTCCACAGAAATTCAATAAAATTGCACATAAAGCCACAAGGCTACGTCTCGTAGTGGGCGAGAGAAAGGAGCCACTTCTCTTTGACAGCAGAGCAAAGAGCGGGGGGGGGGGAACCCTGGTTTTTGTGTGATAGAAGATCTCATGCTCTCTCATCTTTGAAATTAGAAAAACAGCTCATGGCAAGTTCGGTCCTCAACACTTCCGCTCCTGAACGCCTCACCTTATCTCCCCAGAGAGCGTCGTCTCAAAACAACAAAATAACAATAATGACAAAAACAGCAGTGCAAAGCCTTCATCTGCGTGCCTTCTTCAGCGCTTCGTCTGTGTGACTGACAGGTGTACTATTCTTTTTGGGGAGGTCGACATTGGAACATTTAGGTGCTCTACAAGAATCGCTCCAAATATGCTATTTCCACCACATATACTTATTGCACTCAGGGGCAACATTCTACCCCTAAAACACAGCGGTTGACCACAGGCAAAATCACTGGCTAAAGACAGAAACTGGCCCACCTCAAGGAGCAGACGGCGATTCTCCACAGGAGCTGTAGGTACACATAGGCCTCACTGCATCGTCCACTCTTATCTAAGAAGTGCTTTAACTGTAACAGCTGGCACATAAAAATGTCAGGTTGAATCAGAGCCTTTATGCCTTTCTATTTCAGTGCGCGGCTTCTGAAAGGAGCTGTCGCTTTAGGAGATGCGAAGAGGAAAAATAACGCTACCAAAGTTCATTTTTTTTATTCAAACGTTTGCATGCTTCCTATTTGTGCACATTTTTGGTGACATTGACCTGACAGTTTTCTTGGTGTACACCTATGTGGCCACTGGGTGTGTGCACTTCAAAATAAGGATGGATCATTTGCTTTTTACTTAAAACTGACTCTCTGCATCAACCCGAACATCTTAAAAATGAATGAGAATGCAAAATAATACTGAGCTTTCACTTTCAGGCAAATATGTATTTATAATACAAATATACATTTTATACTCATCACATGAACCCCTGAGACATGGTTTGGCACAATCAAATTAGAAAATAAACATAATTTAGACTGCATATGCACGGCTCCTACAAATCCTCAAATATAGCAGAAAATTGCCTTCGGATCTCTGCAGTCATCTTCTCCACTGCTTCAAACTATAGAGACGTCAGAAACATGCTAATTTCAGCGTCTGTTAAAACTAATGGTGTAATATTTTCTAAGAGGGGCAAATTACACGCATAAATACAACGTATGTGTGTGTACACACTGTTCCATGCATATAACAAGTTTAGGAATAAGTGGACTGCAGTAAATTACAATAGGTCTGAACTGACGAAATTATTCTGTTGTCCTCTTACCACACTTTTATCGATGAGCCTATAATCACCTCCTGACCAATTTACAAGCAGCAGTCTGAGTCACTATGCCACTGGGCGAGTGAAACCCTGTTTCCCCAAGAAACCATCAGATTAACTCCTCGGAAACGGCGAACTCAGAGAGAAAGAGAGCTCCCAAACAGCGACTAACGCACAGCATAACCCGATTACAGCTGTGCGCGGAGTGGCGTTTGCACGGCGCAGTGATGATCACACTTCTCTGAACTCCGCACTTAGTACCGAGGCTGAATTCATTTTCCCTCTGCAATGCTGGAGATCAATAAACAGTTTTGACTTTTATTTATGTTCTTTTTGGTCGATATTTCTCCCGCTAATATGAGATATAAGGCGCTTCGGGAAGTATTCAGTACACAGCCAGCGAAGAAAGAGACGAATAAGAAATGAGGCAGTCTACGCGTCAGTCAGGGAAGGGAAGAATTAGTGGCAATTTAATCAACATCTTGTTCATGTAAAGCTGCCCCCTACTATTATCCCCCTCTCCCCCAAAACAATGTTCAAATGTTCCGCAGCGCTCACTTCACGTCTGTCTCGTAGCGATATCGGATAAAAAAATAATAAATTAAGTTCGGGAAATATTTGAACTCAAACAGACGGCGTGGTCTAATTAATACAACTCCCGACTACTAACACACGTGGTGCGGTAGGTTTACACTGTAAACAGTGGAGGGCTCTGCCGTGGTCTGATAACGCCTGTTCAAACCCATTTCAAGTGCGGTTATGAGTGCGCCGCCATCGGTCCAGCTCCCCTCTCTGAGTCGTGAGCCAATAGGGCTAATAGCGCTCGTACGAGAGAGGTGAGGCTCGCTCTCCGTCTTGGATTACTGCTCTATGTAATTACAAATACAGAATAAGCTTTAGAGTGAGATTTAAAATGGCCCGGGTGCAACATTAGGCTAAGTGATTTGAGAAGCCCTTCCTAATGATTTCTCGAGTTTTGCTGCTCGGGTTGTATACAGCATTTTAATTTGGACGGAAGGACTGTCAAAACGCAGCTTCACGGATATAGCCGTGTCGACACATAGACCGCTCAAAACGCAAACGCGTCGCTATCAGTCGACCGACAAACCTTGGAAGAAGATGTCGTGTTCTCCACGGTAGCTGTGATCGTCCTGCTACTACGCAGAGCGCAAACAGCGGCTTACAAACGCCCAGAACGCTGCACGCATTCAGCTGTATTTGAATTTTTCCGAGAGCAGAGCCACTTTTGTTCTGCATAAATGGCAATTACCTAATTCTCTCTAGCATGCAAATCAGATGAAATGAGGGTACGGCGGAGTGCTGCTCCGTTCGGCGGTGACAAGGGTACCTTTCGGGACAGTTCTCTACTTAACACCTTAATCAAGCTTGGCTTAAAAAAATAAATCTCTTTTTTCTACTGCACAAAATAATAATGACAGTAATAATCACTTAGCCTCCGAACTCAGCATACTTCATTCACTGCCAAGAGCTAACACAAAATCCAATATTTTGGGGGACAGCAACGTCAATAAGGGCCTTTTAATGAACTGATCCGTTGGCCAGTAATTCCTTTTGTTTTGCTGAGGAATGTAAATCAATGACCGCATTTATTTTCATACTGGCTCACACCGGGCGGCAGTGTGCGGAGGCACGGCTAAAAAGCCGGTTAATAACCAGAAGGTTGCAGGTTCGATTACAGGTGAGGCAATAAGGCTCTACCCTCGAACAAGGTGCTGACCCTGAATCAATTCACTACATATCCAAATGTATAAATACACCTGTCCAAATGTGAGCATGCGCGCACACACACATCCATATCTACCTTGGTATCCTTTGCCAATCAGAAATCTGATTTAATTCTCGAGGACTGCTCAATCAGGGGGCCTCAATTTAGAGCAGGTGCTGCATGTCCACTGATATGAATATTATATGGCTGTCCTTATCAAATCATCTGTGCCCAATACGAGCTCATCCACATCAAACGAAGATCACGGAATCTGCGCAGCACCTGCTAAGATCACATGCCCGCGAACATTTACGTGTGCATCTTGTCATTTAGCAGACGCGCTTATCCAGAGCAATTTACAAACAAAAAAGAAGACAGTGCATCTAATAAACCACAACAAACCCAACGGTGTTGTGAACAACTTTTGAACAAACAGGGATTCTGAAACATGAGAGAGAAGAATAAAAGAGAGACGCACAGACACAACCCGATGGATTAATTAGCCGTCTCACAGCGGAACAGTTTGCCCTGCTTTTTATTTGTTGCGGGAAAACACGGCTTTTAGGATTCTCCCTATCAAACACTGAAAGAACGCCCGCAAACCAGATCGGAAGAACGCGAGCCTGACCTAGAGAGCACCAGATATGCCTCGTGGTGAAGAATTGTTTCGAACACGTTAATTGTTCAAGTCCCAGGTGTAACATTCCTGTTGTACCCCTGAGAAAGGCACATAACCCAAACTCTGTCATTATGTATATATATATATATATATATATATATATATATATATATATACAGTATACTATATGTATTTGAAGAACAATATTATTAATTGGGGGTTCTGAGGTTCTGTTTCACTCCTGCTCAGATTTCTGTCACTCAAATATATGTACACACCAAGCCTTTAGATTAACACCCCCAAAACATTCTGCCAATTTGCATCCAAACTCCCAGAATGCTCTGCACTATTTTAAATGTGGAAGACACTATGACCAATTAGAATAATTTGGGGGGAACACAAACACTGACAGGAACCTAATGAGAGGTTTTCATAGAACTGTGTTTTGAACATTTCTAAAACAAACTTTGATACCAGAAAAAGGGACAGGATTAAGAATCCAGGGATGGACCATGCCAGAGTGCGAGAGCTGCCAGCGCACTTCCCAGCGAGGCGAGCAGTCAGTCTCAGCTCCCTGTAGGGTACGCATAAGCACACAATGCGCTAATATGATCACACAAAACTGGGCCACTTTAATACTCTCAACAAGATTTGACATGTGCTGTGAACACAAGGGCAATGAGTTTTCTGCATCCCAAATGCAAATATCCAGCCTCCACAACCATCATGTAAGGAAGAGAGAGAGAGAGAGAGAGAGAGAGACAAAGAGAGAGAGAGAGAGCATCTCTGCAGGTGGTTATGCCTTTCCCCCACAGCCAGGGGATTCTCAGGTTGCGTCTCTGCTCCTGTATTACTGGGACCAAGAGCAGCACGCGTTGATGTTACAGGACATCCCGTACCATGGAGAATGGCCTACTTCCTATTCAGTGACCACACCTCACAGGATAATGCCCCGCCCCAAACCCACTGCCCCCACTGCGTGGCGCCGTGTCTCTTCCTCAGGTAAAGACATGGTTGCCACAGGTGAGGCCCACCAGGCAGGTATACCTGGCTGCTCCCACTAGAGCTTTCAGTTTTCTGAAAACCAGCAGGCCTCCAAGCCCCCCACCCCCGACAGTGCACCCCCCCAGCACGAGCCCTGTCACGGACGTCTGCTCGGGGAGAGCAACCTCGCTAATGAGAGGTGAAGGGCCCCCCAACTTTGCCTCTACAGGGCATGCCCACATCCAAGAATTCTAATTGCCACTCTCCTCCTCCGTGACCGATTGCTCAAGTGGCCTGGGGCAGGGGGTTTGGTGGGGGGGGGGGTCGGGGGGGGGGGGGGGGGGCTGGGCAGTTTGTCTGACAATCTGACAAACTTTCACTCTGAAGACCGGGAATATCCACAAACTCTCCTGACATTTTGAGGTGGTATTTTACCAACTGTATTTGCACGTTCGGAGTTGCAGTTAGAAAGATACTAAGGACTACATGCACCACTGTATATTTTATCATCATTTTCCAAGCAGAAGTAATGAAACCAGGGCTGCTTACATTTTAGTTCTTAGTCTTACTCTGCCTACAAATAAATAAATTGGAAACCTAATGGTACATGGGATTCCTTGAATGGTGAGGGAAATGGTGGTGGAGTCGTTACAACAGTAAGAGTATGCTGAGGTAGAACGTCGGGACCACTGATTCTCAGTCCTACTCCTGAGGCCCCCCTGCTACGCACATTTTCCATCCTTCCCTACTCTACCTGAATGAAATCATCAGTGGCACTTTTGATTAGCTGAGCACACCTGATTTAATCAAGCAGCAAGGACAGATAGAAGATATGCAGGGCAGTGGGGCTCCGGGAATAGGACTGAGAAACACTGCTCTAGACCATCTCCACAGTATTCAGTGAACTCGGTGGTCTTCCCAGTCCATCACACCATCAAGGCCCTCTATAGTTGTTGTCTGGGGGGGAAAAACCTTGGGAAAATATTCTTAAAGGGCTGGCACACCAGGTAGCCGTGTAAGTGATATCTGATTGCTTTGTTCCTGGTACAATGAGCCAAACACTTTTCCCTGCCTTCAAAATTCAAATGTATTGAAGAATTTTCCAGAGATGATTCAAATGCTTTCAAGCTATGCTTAGAAATATACGTCAAAAGGTCACTTTCAGACCAAATATTAATTTTTCAGAAACTTTCAGAAAACCCTTTAAAGACCTGATGATACAAGTTGAAATGAGAAGACGGTTCTTTTGCAAGGACATTTGGCATTTACCAATACAGCCAGAGAAGCCATCCCGACACAGGTCCTGATTCCACAGGGAGGTACTGAAACTTTCCAATAAGAAACAGAAAATGTGTCAGAGAATAGCCACAGCTCTGAGAGCTTTTAAAGACCACCTGTGTGAATACTCTATCCTTGGCTGAGCCTACTTAAATGACACCAACATGTCTCTACAAATGAGGGCCTGCTCATTCTCAGCCTAAACCCCCTAATGGTGAGACAAGGAATCGCTATCTTTACGTAGACTGGCCTCCTCATACTGCAGCTGGGTTCACCTGTCTCTTACCTGCCCAGACCTGCTGGCTGAACTGCAACCCGAGGCACAAACGCAGTTGTATCAGCTGGACTGCCAGTCAACCGCCGGTCACAATGGAGTTCCTCCATTCAGGAATCTGAGTATCATTATACACAACGGTTCCCCACTGCCATTTTAGTAGCTGCACGCTACAGGGTGCATGTTACATGGCTGACACAATGCTTTGCAGGGATACAAAGGGATAAGGCTACTCTGCACTGTAGTGTCTAACGCGCTGAAATTCGGTCTGGATGAGGGGGTGTTAGAGAATCAGTAATAGATGGTAAAGTGATAAATAACAGCTACATATCAGCACTGTATGATGTGACACGTGTATAGTCACGGGGAGGGCCATGGATTAAAGGGTGCAGAGAGAATATGAATACAGATATTAATAAATAAGAGGAGTTTGAGTATATGGCTCTGATGCAGTGGGGGGGGGGGTGTAATGACTTCCACTGCAGTATAATATAAATGTTAATGGAGTTGGGTGGAAAGGAGCACAGCACAAAAGGGGGGTGTTCGACGCTCACCCTCACAGGGGTCCTGTCTGTGGCCCCGCCCCTCACGATGGGGCGGGTGGAGTGTGGCGGACTGAGGTGGGAGACAAAACGAACACCCCTTGGCTTCTCTCTTTTTTTGAGCGGATTAGATTTCCATCACACTGGGCCAAGCTCGTAACCTCTAGGAAACTCCAGGCCTGGCAAAGAAACAGGGTGTGTGCACGTCTCTGTGTGTGGTGTGTGTATACATGTGAGTTTGCTTGTGTGCGTGTGTGTGCATGTGCGCAGGTGAATACTTTTTCAATGATACCTGAATAAGCTATTGATAACATTCCAAAGAGATGCACAGCATGTGTGTAATACATTGCTAATGATTTCCGTTTTTACTCTACAGTGAATTCAACGTGGTCTATCCATCGACCTTCCTCCCCTACACATAGGCTCTTCACATGGACAAGAAAACACAACACACAAGCAGAACAACATTCAAAAGCCCCAATGTGACAGCAACTCTCCTCCCAGAACCACATTCCCACCAATCAGATACCACAGCCCAGCCAGCTTGCTCTAATAGCCCCGCCTTACTTAAATGTCTTCTCATGCATTTTTAATGGAGCGTAATTTAAGGCTTTACATAAAGAGCAATGGTTAAATAAAGATCATAAGTTGCTTCTGCAGCCTACTGGAGAGAGGAATCTCACACACTGTAGTTCCGCTTTCTGTGTCTGTCCCTTTACACACTTTAACAGATTTGAGCAGTTTTTTTCTTTATTTTGGTCTGGTTTTTTGTCATGTAAGAGGTCCCAAGGCCACAGAGTTATCTGACAGCTGTAATTAGCGCCACATGTTAGTGTTGGACCCCTAAAGCACCTGCAGACCTGCCTTTTCTGGGGGGGGGGGTCAAGGTAAACTTGAATTAGAACATTACATTCACTCAGTCCTAAATGCACTACACAAAAGGAGAGCAGGTTTCTCGCAGTTATTAACTCACAGATTAAACCACAGTCAGTGCAGTCACACGTGCTGTGGCATCATCGTTTCCTACGCTCGGTTTCGTGTTCCGCTTTGCGTTGCTCAAAAACCTCCGCGTCCTCTCTCCTGGGCTGACCGACTCCTCGAAAAGCCACCCTTCTTCCCGGAATGGGAGACGCCCCATGAGCTCCAAGCTTGCCGTTATCCCACTTAGACCGCTTGCTGTCTATCGAGAATCCATCGCGGCAAATTACATCCTACAAGATCATGCGTCCCAAACTCTCAATTTCACAACCCCCCCAACACACACACACACACACAGACAAATTTAAGACCTTCTACATTCTATACGAGGCCAACCGTCTCATCTGCGAGAAGGAAGGTATTTATTACCGGTAAACAGGCAGGGAAAAGGCTGGGCTTCGGTGGTGTGCGTTCAGTTGTGTTAAATGTGTGAATATATGTATTGAGGACAAATGCAGCCAGCCACCCGAGCCTTTCCCCCCGGGAGCATCGTCTCTTCCCGATTTAGCGAGATGTAGCCTACGCGCCGCAGCCAAACCCTAATTACGGCCCCCGCGCCTTAGCTCCTCTTTAAAGCCTGTCTTGTCGACCCGTTGTCGGCTTCCTTCCAAGGCACCCGTATTTTTGGCGGGAAGCCACCGCAAAAGCCAAGAGCTATTTCGCCGATTTCGCCAATGGGCTCAAGCCGTCCAGTCGGCATCCACAAAATGTCTTCAGAATAATGAGAAACCATATCCCGTCAACCGCCAAATATGGACTTATGGAAAATAATTATTTTATGTGCGTCAGACTACTAATATCCTAAGATGAGTTATCATACTTTCTCTTTTCTTCTACAGGAAATCAAAAATGGAATTAAAAGCCCATCAAGTACAGACAAAAAGGCAAACACAGGTCATGGGTATGTTACTAAGAATGTAATCCTCCAGGTTATAATGTTGTAACGTTACTGACACAATGCACATGGCCATGTTGCCAACCACATCACAAGTGAGTTGTCCTCTCGACCAGCCTTTAACCCACCAAGAAAATGCAAACCTCCACGGTGTTTGCAGTAACATGACGAAGGAGTTAACAAAGACAAGAAAAGATGCCAAGGAAAGAAAATCTGGCAGGCTTTTCTTTTCTCCTTCTCCCGGCATCCCTGGTTTGGGAGCTGGGGACGCCGTAGACGCGGTCGCCGTGGTGGCGTCGTAAACCAAAGGCCACAGCATGCCAAATTTTCTTCCCTGACGTCACTGTCACTCCACGTTGTTTCGCTCCAGTCAGCAAAAAGAGAGGACAATGGCACTGTAAAATATTCCCTGCCAATGCGGAGCAGGGACGGAGAAGGCACTTTAAAACCCGCTCAGCTCTCCATTAGCGCCATCCCCTAGAGACAGGATTTAAACCCGATGCTCTTTTGAATAAAACTGAACAGGCCCTCCTGTCTGGCTGCGCCTCACAACCTCCTTGGAAAACCCCGAAACACCTTAACGATAACATCCAAATTGCACCAATGCTGAACTAACCTTCAACACCACAGCAAACTTTGAGTGCTCTGATATGCTGGCCCCCATATTAATATTCATGAGTGGGTGTGATCCAAAACAAATTTCCTACCTAGTGTGACAATACAGATGGCACCCGTACCCCCTGCACAGAACTTCTGTGGTTTCATATTAAGGCATTCAAGCTCACACAGCAATGACAATAGAGTGAGGCTTCAGGTGCCCCAAAGTGGGTGGAGACATCATGACTTAACAGTGACTCACTCATTCAAACCAATCATGTTATTTAGCAGAAAAAGAGCAGTCTTATGACAGGCTCAGATAAGCTGAATTCACAGCCTTGAAGTTCCACCCATAATGATGTGAAGGAAGCCTCACTGTCCCATCTCTGCTGCCAGGCAGCGGTCGCCTGGGTGACCAAGCGACAGGGACAACGTCCCCCTCACCTGCGGCAGAGTCACTCCTGTCATTCACTCCGAAGAGACAAAACCCACAGTCTCTTTAAAGGCCTGCTCGCCTCCTGTGAGTCATGGCACTGTGTATCTGGAGCAGATCTTACCACTGTTTCTCAGCTGTCAAAAAGAAAAAAGTGCTTTATCTCTCGCGAGCCTCTGGAGAAAACGCACCTCTACCTGGCTGTCACTAACCTGCTCCAGAGCACGGTCAGCCAGTGAGATCATACCATCTTCCCAAGATATTCCTTTTAATAGAAGCAGATATTTAATGTGATTCTCACAAATGGAAGACGCTGGGGCCTACACATGGACCTTTTTGACAGGTGTGGGAAAACTCCTAAAGGCAGCATTCTTTACTTTGGCATCCCATAATTACAATGCCATTCCAAAACATCAGTTCAAACCCCAGCATCAGCTTTTTGACTGGCAGGAGTGAACTACCCAATAAGAGTTGCCGAGTCGCATGGGCGAGACATGACAGACTTATTCCCTGTTGTAAGTCTTCTGTCGCTGCCGTTTCTACCGAGTGGGTGAGCTCTCTAACAAAGCAAGAATTTGACATGCGGGGCATTCACCACGAAACCCCTACTACCTGCCAAATGAGCAGTCACCAATTTCACTGGGGTGAGAGGCTCACACACACCTGCTGGGTTCAGAACACTGTTGGGCAAGCCATCACATCAGCTGGCAGGTTAAGGAAGAGAGTTTTACTTTACAGATTATGAATCCACTAAAAATAACTGAAAATGGTGAAGGAAAAAAACATGAACAACTCACTAGATCTCAATCTTAATGGGATCACCTGGCATGAGATTTGTTTAGCGTGTTCAGAGGGTAGCGTTTCATAAAGTTTCAGAGTGTTTCTGCATGTTACCCCCACCTCTCCTGATGTTGAATTCTATTGCTCATTATTTATTGAAGAAGGAAATTAATTTGCGAGGCAAAAACCCATATAAGCAAATAACAGTCTTCAGCAGACAACACTAATGTTAATTTAATTATTCGGTTGACGTTAATGAATAATTACTTAATTGACATAATTAGTATTTGAAAGAGATGACCTGATTACCTCTGGGTTTAAAAATGTGCAGTAGAGTTTCCCTTGTGATCACACACACTGTGTAAATGTATGCAAATTAGACACATGGATTTAAAAACAACTTAACAGTCATATAAAGGTGTGTGGTGAGGTCATCTGGCTTCTTTGAGCTTCATGATTCTAATCATAAAAGTCAAACCCTGTGCATGAATGCACAAATATGAAAGAAATACATAAATGAAAATCTTGCATGGAGGAAGGCTTCCCCATTATTGACAGATGCACTGATTTCTGCACTGTATTCAGAGGTTAGTTCCATGCTGGTTATACCGCAGAAAAGGTTTGGTGTGTTTGTGTGTGTGTGTGTGTGTATCTGTGCATATGTGTGTGTGCATATGAGTGTGTGTGCACACATGTGTGTGTATGTCTGCTTAAGCATGTGTGTTTGCATGAGCGTGTAAGTAAACATGCTTAATGTATATGTTCTTCTCAGATTTGTGTGAACAGGAAGCTGACTCTCATGACAAGCAGCGGATTAGGTTTCCCTACAACTGCTGGGAAAAAAGCTGAAGAGCTGAAACCCGACTGAAACATAAAGACAGCATGACCTGCCAGCAACGAATCATGAAATAATGCAGGTGGCTACAGCACCTCAGTGTAATACAGCTCTCATCTGCACCACGGGGTCGCGGTTCTGCCCGGGACGTCACATCCCTCTCCTCGGGGCTGTGATTCCACCCAAAACGTCAGCTTCCAGCTCTTGTTTCAACACTCTCTCTCCCTCTCTCTCTCTCTCTGCTCCTTTTCATCCTGTCCAGAGGCTGAATCAGTACCAGCCAAGCGGTCTTTACATGTAAATGCATCTTTCGTTGGCACAAACAGGCACACCAGAGAAATCGCGGCTAAATTTAGAACTTTTTCCATGCACTGACCATGGGCCTCGGGGCGATAGCAGGGACCCAGCCACCTCCAACCTGAGGCCACTTTCACCACAGCAAGACACAGCGTCTCTCCCGCAGTCAACTACAAGCTCCCTGCAGCTCGCTTTCAAACACTCACTGGCTGTTTAAAAGAAATGCTGGAAATACCTCCGTAGCTCCGTGTTTCAAAAGAGACCCACGCCAAATCAGAAATGTAAGGAAAACATGTTTTTCAGAGAATGGATGTTGGTGCACTTTAACAGCATGCCAGTTTTTTCCTGTTTTAAAGGGGTAAAAAAATTAGACAGAGGAAGTGTGTATAATTTGCAGGCCCAAACTGAATTTATAGATCTTGATATAGGGAGAGAGATTACAATCACAATCTCAGAATGGGTTTAGAAGGAGACCTTTAGCACACTAAGATCTCCTCCAGTTGTGCTTCCTACTGTGATTCCTACTGTGCCTCTCATTGTTGATGCTGTAAGTGTTCTGATAAGCTCATTATAACCACGCTTAAAGTGGCATGGCCTGAAACAGAGCATCCATAGTCAGCGTAGGATCACGCACAGCATTGGAGCCTTCTTTTTACCAAGCAGGACTTCCTGGCCTCCGAGAACCGAAGGAACATTGTAGCAGAGGATCTGGTCATAATAAATATAAACAGAATATCAGCAAGGCTTTAAATGGTGTGAATGTTCCTCAACACAGAGCAGCCGAAATGACATTTCTTTCTCCCACAGACACCCCCCCCCCACCTGCCGACGTGAGAGACCCAAGGAAACAAGCTGCATACCGCTAGAATGGACAAGGAGTTACTGAACAGGCAGCTTCCCGCAATAATAATTAACCGGGCAATTTAAAAACATCACCCTGCCCACACACACAATTATTTCTACCCCCCCCCCCAAACACACATACACACCTCCCCACCCCCAATCAGCACAGAGTCCCAGAATAGCGTGGCATTCACTCTTGAAACGGCGAGGGATGGAAATGAATAAGTCTCCTCTAGAATTGCCATTTTTCTCAGCTACAGCCATTGTTTGTCTTCGCTTTAAAAGAAAAGCTCAATAGCTTTAGAGATCACATATCAAGTACTTTTCTTTGAGAAGACCTCAATGGCTTTAAAAACGGTTATTTTAATTGCTGGCTGCGTTTTGTTCTGGGAGAATAAAAAGGTCTGAATTCACTTCCCTTGCACACAATGTTCTGCTGAATACACACTTTAAAGCCCAACATCGACTGGGCAAATTTGTTCGATTCTTTTCGGAAAACACACAGGCCTTTGCATTCCCCTCTCAGGCTTTTTATTATTAAACACAGGGAGTCAGAGCTGGGCCCGGAGGATTTAAAATCCAACACTGGTAACGTCACTGATGGATTAACAAACACTGCGTTGAGTTTCTAAGAGTGGGGGGAAAAAAATAACAAAATATGCAGTTCTAACCCGTTAATTTAGTCAAGCTTAAAAATACATGCGTTATTTTCACCTTTTTACTCTATTCCCTTGGCAACATTCAAAATTCAAATTAATATTTAATAATTAAGTACATGCAACAAACATTCCTCAGCATAAACAAAATTCCTGGAGTTTAGCCTCATACAGCTCTGAGAGAGATGAACGCCAAAGCCTAAAAATACCTCTGCCAGACCCCCTCCAGCTACCTACAATGCAGTGTGGCGAACGCAAACAAACAGCCGCACACAAAGCAACAGGAAACAACTGGAAACAACAGGAAACAGCAGGAACGGGGGTCTTTTGCCGAGCGAATCTCAGATGTGCTTCAAAACACTCCAAGATCACAGAGTGCATTAATTATCCACACATCCCTATGCACGGCATGACTGATTTTCTGAGTCAGGTCAGCGCCACCAATAAAAAAAAAAAAAAAATAGCATAAAAACATAAAAGTACAAGGAAACATATTGTCAGTGTTACTCATTTTTCATAGGTTGGCTAGTTGAAAGGGTATGCTTTATGGTCTCAAATTATTTTCGGCATATGCAAAGTTATGAGTGCTGGGACAAGATCCCAGATCACTGACGGGTCTGCGTAAGGTCTAAGGTTGCCTTGGCAACCTGGGCCCTCTCAGTCTCGGCGTGGGCCCGGCCTCTCTCAGGTGTAAAGGACAGAGAGAACACCTGGAGCTCTGAGCCCCAATAATCAAACCTGATTATCGCTGGTCGGCTTTCATCTTCGGCGCAGGTGAAGGCCAACGCGGGCAGGGGTCCCTTTGATGCAGAGAGATGCATTAGCTTTTATTGGTCGGTTCTGATAGGTGGGGTGAGCCAGGCCCCCTTTTGAAGAGGCGCGACACTCTCACAGACAAACAACTTCAAAAAAATAGAAATAAAAATCTAAACCTGTGCGTTCTCTCTCCTGCATGGCACCTGAGGGGAACGCTCCTCCAGAAGACGCAGAAAACTCTGACAGCCGATGGTGATAAAAACATGGGCCCTGCCTTCCCAAACAACTCAGAATTCAAAGCCGACAGCACCGTCTATGCCCTGTCTTCCTCGATGGCTGCCTCTAGTAAAAAAATTTTTTAAAAAATCCTTCCCACAATGCAACGCTATGACAGCTATCAGTGCAGTTTCGAGGAACGAGGGTGCCGGTCTCAGCTTGAATTCTTCTTCCGTTTAACCTGCTCTGAAAAAAAGCAAAACCCCTGTGCATTGTGGAATTTTTTTTTTTTTTAGAAAAAATGGCCACAGAAATAACAATTAGCAAATGACAGTGATGGCTGTAACAGTTACATCTCTCCTAGACTTTAAAAGAAATTCAAGCCACATGTCTTGTGAAAGATAAGCCGTATCTATTTCTTAGGCATTTCCACTTTATGCAGCACCATTTGGAATGGCCACCTGTGTGATAGGCTTGTCTCACTGCACAAATCTCTCCACTCGTGCAGGAGCACTGAAGTGAGATGCAATGCAATGCTCTGATATGCTTGCACACAGCCAATGACTATTTTTTGGACTACAAGTCCCACAGTGCACTACAGAGGAGTGGGCACCGATTGGAGGATTGATTGGCACTAAACACATAACTCGCAAGCGCCTGATGAATCAAGGGTGCCCAAAACCCATGAGAAGGGGAAACCATGGACGACCCACCCACCCCTGTCCCTGGCTGGACTCGAACCCTAACCCTCACAACACTTTCAAGATGAGCACCTTGCTGACAGAACCCATAAGGAGTCCTTTTTGGCATTTTTACAGAACCAAAGAAAGAGGAAGCATTAAAAGCTCTCCAAACTACCTACGACTATGCACACAGCCCTGAGAGCACTGCTATATGAACAAGCCGTTCTCTCCACTCAGACAGGCATGCAAACTGGGCCAGAGAACTGCAAGGGCAGCAAACGCACCGGATCACCCCACATCCTCATGCCACCACCGCCGCCACGCACTCACAATCTCCGCACAGCCCCCCGCCCCCCGAGCACCGCAGCAACAGCATGGCACTGAGCTGGATTAGTACGGCAAAGCTGGTCCACTCAGGAATTCCCCTATGCACAAACGCTCAAAGAGGAGAAGCTATTCATCATCATGTAACCGTTTAAGAGCCAAAGAAGTGGCGATTATTTTTGCCATAATCGAGCAGCCCTACTAGTCAGTCATGTTGCCATTTTTCTGAATGGAAAGTTTTATTTGTCTGTAGGCTACATAAAGAGTTCATTGTTTAAAGGGTGATGTGTTTTTATTTTTTTCTTAAATATAAAGATACCGAAACCGTACCGTTACCATGACCCAAAAACCGTGATACATACCGAACCGTGGGCCCACTGTACCATTACATCCCTAATATATACATATACACGTATATGAAAGCAATAAGCTCAGGCTCAAGCTCATGGACGTGTACGATCTTACATCTGTTTAATGCTAACAATGCCCTAAGGGGAGCCTGAAGTCATGAGTATTGCTAGAACATTTCTACAATGTTTGCACAACATTTCAAAGGACACTCAAGCTCTGAATGACTGCACAGGCGTGCTACGGTCAGACGGGGATAAGAGGTACATTTAGCTTGTCTGGCACTATTCTTCCCGTGAGCAGATTGGTGCATTCACTCTGCTGTCCCAGCGAATCCCATGGCCCAGAGTCGGGCTCTGGGATGTACCAAGAACTGCATCTCTAACAGCTATGTGAATACTCAATTGAAGGCCTATGTGTTATTATGCTCAGGTAAGCAGGCCTGTAACCAGGCAGAAGGTTGTTGGGTCCAGACCTTAACAAGTGGGGCACAGCTGTTGAAATCCTGACCAACACTCTTAACTGGAATAGCTTCATGAACATGCAGCTTTATGCACATCTTTTTAACTATGGGTAAGGACAACTTTATTTCTTTGGACACTCTGATATGATAAAAACAAACTCTCTGGAGGGCACCATTCATTGGTGAATCAAACCGGCTTCATTCCACTAGTGACAGCCGTGAGTAAGTCAGCCAGGGTCCCCACATCACACCTATCTTTGAACCCTGTGACTTCAGTTGAGATACTCCAATAGCACAACACTGATGCACCTATCTTCTGACGGTGTTTGCCTCCTGGTGCACTATGGGATTTGTAGTCTGGAAAACATTTACAGCAGGTGTACATGTGTATTGGAGAACAGCATGCACCTTGCCTCACATGCACTGTTGGACAAGCCTAACTGATGACTACAAAATTTGGGTGAAAAGGGAAAAAACTGAAAACATAACTAACAAAAAACTTTCACTTTTTCTGTTTAGTTTCTGAGGACAATATCAAGTCCAGAAACCTGTGTGCGAACACTGTCCAGTTCTGCTGGCAAACATCTCACTGTCCCACTGGGTGGTAAAGGAGAACACTGCTCTTTAGTCTGGGGAAAGACCATCAACTGGAGATCCTCCCTCCACCAGAGGGCGCCATGACTCAACAGGCCTCTAACATCTACCTAAGGAGAGAACTGAAGACTCATCAGGAGGTGGAATGTGCACTGAAGAGAGCTCCTAATTTGAGCAGCGGCCTAGGGGAAATGCCCATTGGTCAATCACTGCCACAATTTTCCCTCAGGTGAGAGAAAGAAAAGGAAAAACAGCAGAAGGAAAGGAAAATCAGTGGCTCAGTTTTCTGCCAGGTAAGAGCAAAAAAAATGTCTAATCACTGCCCAAGTGAAAGCAAGAAAAAAGCCAATCAGCACCAGTCTTCCTCCAGGAGACAGCAAGAAAAAACTGGCATGACTGAAGAGTAGCATAATCACAGACCCAAAGGCAGGATGAATCGGGCCAGTGACTTTGGAGTGTTACAAAGACAAGTTTTTTTGTCTTTGGTTTGTGAACCGCAAATCAAATGTTTCTTTTTCTGCTCGTTCTGGCATGTTTGTTGAAAAGCTCTTGTAGTGGAAGTGCTTGTTTAAGCCACGGATGACGCAGGAGATAAAGTCCCTTCTTAGACAGGAGACCAGGCCATGGCCCAAAATCCCATGCACATCATAGCACTGCTGATCTGAGACCAGCTCGATGCCAAACCCTCCCTTCTCACACACTGTAGCGCTGCTGATCTGAGACCAGCTCCATGTCAAACTCTCCCTTCTCACACATTGTAGCGCTGCTGACCTGAGACCAGCTCCATGCCAAGCGCTCCCCTCTCACACATCGTAGCGCTGCTGACCTGAGACCAACTCCATGCCCAACCCTCCCTTCTCACACATTGTGTGCGCTGCTGATCTGAGACCAGCTCCATGCCAAACCCTCCCTTCTCACACATTGTAGCGCCACTGATCTGAGACCAGCTCCATGCCAAACCCTCCCTTCTCACGCATCGTAGTGCTGCTGATCTGAGACCAGCTCCATGCCAAATGGTCCCATCTCACACATTGTAGCGCTGCTGATCCACGACCAGCTCCATGCCAAAAGTTCCCCTCTCATGCACTGTAGTGCTGGTGATCTAAGACTAGCTACATGCCAAATGGTCCCATCTCACACATCGCAGAGATACTGACCTGAGACCAGCTCAATGACAAATGCTCTGACAGCCTCCCAGCCATGAGCCAAATTACACTGGGCACAAGAGATGGACAGATAAAAATAGCTCCATTGTAAATATAGACACAAACTACATGGCTGTGCTTCTGCCCACTTCCCATACATCTGTCCACAGCATGGTAGAAACAGACTTCTGCTTCTGTGCTGTATTATTGACAGGCATGGAACACACATCTCTCTAACAACCCCTGCCCACTCCACCCTTAAGCTAATTGCTCACATCTCTATTGGTAACTGCCCCCAGCCAAGCTGACTGGTCACATCTCATCATCAGTTTCTGGTCCTTGTAAGTCTGAAATTCTAAATAAGGTTTATCATTTTTTTAATGTCATTCCTCAAGTACCTGGCTTCTGAGTGTTGAATCACAGGTACATAATTTAGCCTAAAATATTCAGTGTAACACTTTGTCCCAGGTAAGTGGATACAAGAAGGACATTTGGTCATGAAAGTCCAAGACCCACAGAGATACAGCAGGTACAACGTTAAAAAAGGACCTCAGTTGTGTTCGGGCTGTTTCACAGTATCTTCAGAGGGAATTGAGAGAGAATGGCTTTCACACTGCAGGATTGTATTGTTTGCACAATATACAGTAATGGTGTCCGCAGCAGTAATCCTGAGCACACACAGATGCTGCCAGGGCTTACTTCCACACACAGAAACTGCCTACCACCCACTTTACAGCCTCAATACGTTATGGATGAATTCCTCTTATCAGCAGTCCCCCTTCCCCACATTGTATTTCTGCAGAACAGGACAGGGTGCAAAGTAACCTCCTGTGCATCACACTCACACACACAGATTAATGATGGTTTGCAGTGGGGAGGGGGGCAGAGTAATGATAGTGTGCAGTGGGGGAGGGGGAGCAGAGTAATGATGGTGTGCAGTGGGGGAGGGGGAGCAGAGTAATGATGGTGTGCAGTGGTGGGGGGGGCAGAGTTATGATGGTGTACAGTGGGGGGGGGGGGCAGAGTAATTATGGTGTGCAGTGGGGGGGGCAGAGTAATTATGGTGTACAGTGGGGGGGGGGCAGAGTAATTATGGTGTGTAGTGGGGGGGGGGGGCAGAGTAATTATGGTGTGTAGTGGGGGGGGGGTGCAGAGTAATGATGGTGTACAGTGGGGGGGGCAGAGTAATTATGGTGTGCAGTGGGGGGGGCAGAGTAATTATGGTGTACAGTGGGGGGGGGGCAGAGTAATTATGGTGTGTAGTGGGGGGGGGTGCAGAGTAATGATGGTGTGCAGTGGGGGAGGGGGAGCAGAGTAATGATGGTGTGCAGTGGTGGGGGGGCAGAGTTATGATGGTGTACAGTGGGGGGGGCAGAGTAATTATGGTGTGCAGTGGGGGGGGGGGGCAGAGTAATTATGGTGTACAGTGGGGGGGGGGGCAGAGTAATTATGGTGTGTAGTGGGGGGGGGGGGGGTGCAGAGTAATGATGGTGTGCAGTGAGGGAGCAGAGTAATTATGGTGTGCGGTGGGGGCAGAGTAATGATGGTGCGTAGCGGGGGGTGGGGGCAGAGTAATGATGGTGTGTAGCGGGGGGTGGGGGCAGAGTAATGATGGTGTGTAGCGGGGGGGTGGGGTGGGGGAGGGAATAATGATGGTGTGCTTGGTCTGTGGAACTGACCAAGATCAGGATGTATTCATAACAATGTCAGACCAGCAACATACTCTGGCAAGCCACCATGTTTAGTCAACAAATACAAAAGTTGAAAAACGAAATGGCCTACACTGGTTCAAGACCTGCTAAGTCAGGTCTTGAATTAATTGCTCTACCTGATTGACTTTCACAATCATGCCAAGTTTTTCGATACTCAACTTGGAGAACTTTGAATATCTTAGAAATCTCAGGACCCTCTTTGTAGTCACTAGTTAACATCTGACGAATCGGTTATCTGTCTAAATCACGGCCGTGCATGAATCACGGCCCCTACTTTAAATTATTGACCTAATACTGTAAAACAGCTGTAGAGACCATACATCAGAAACAAGTCTATTTCGTGGTTAAACGCTGTGTTCACAGCACATGAAGGCATCAATTCAGGCCTCTACACTCCTCTTTGCAGTTACTTTTGTTTCCGAAGACAGCATGGCGTGACGTATGTGGCATTTGGTGTAATGGATTTCTCCTTTGTTACGTTTTTTCAAGTATCCAAAGGCTTTTCTTTAATCGCACCTTTCAATTAATAAAGGAGCTCCACGGCCAAAAATTCCATTTGAGAGCGAGCACTTCCTACTTTTGGTCCGTCATAAATAATAAATAAACAAAACCAGCCGAGACGTTGAGGCTGCTTTGAAACGAGGGCTTTGATGAATAACAAGCGAACGACGACAAAAAGAGGCGTCCATCTTAATTTCATTTCGGGCCGTCACGTCAAACCCACCCCTTTCCTGGCGCCTACATCGTTGCCACCCCGTGGCCTGGTCGTGGGCTGGAGCAATCAATACAAAGTTCATTTATAAACCCGTAGGCTCTCTCCATCTTAATTACTCTGTCGAATTTCTGTTCAAACGCAGCTTCTGCCACCTTCGCTGATGGACGTGGCAGCCATTAAGGCCACAGTATGTAATTCTATGAGCAGCACAGCGGCGTACATTACGAGCGATAAATCAACTTTAATTTACTGCCTTCGCTGCTCTATTCATCTCTGCCACATTACTGGTGGCATGGCGCTTCCTGTAGCAGCAGCTCTTTTCCACGGCTCCTGTAAATAAACAAAGCTCGCGGCCGCAAGCGACGAAACGGCGCATCGCAGTGCAAACCCCCAAGTTGTTATAGACAGTGCTAACACACAGCACCTAAAACAAGCCGGTCTGCTTTACTTCACGTTCACCTCTGAGAACTTCCGTCAACGCCGTCCCCGGTGCAAAGCCGCGGATCTCCGATGAATTGTAAAAGCGTGTAAAAACGAAAAGCTTGTCACAGCGGAGCACCGAGAGAGGGAGGAGAGAGTTTACACCTGCCACAGAGGTGTTGCAATCTGTATGTGTGCGGTGGGTTTTTGGGTGTGTGGGTGGGGGGGGGGGGGTGTTAGGTAACAGGTAAGGGGGCCAAAACACAGAAACAAAGCACACGATTCTTCAAGAAACTCAGAGCAACAGAAGCAGCATGCGTCGTCAGGGGCGACGAATCCCACGCGACCCGACGACACATGTGGAGCAACCAGCAGCGAGTGCCTTCTCACCCCTCACGCCAATTAAAGCGCCTTCATCCAAGTGCTAATGGTCTTTCGACGGGCAGCCTGATCGAGGCTGATCAAACCGGCTTTTCTAAAGCGGGGTTCATGCAGAGTCCCTCCCAAAATGTCAGTGTTTGAAAAGCAGATGCAACATGCTGTGCAAGCCCCTTTATGATACCATGGTCGCAAGTCACTATAAAACACAAAGCCTTTACACAACCTGCAAAAATGTCACTCATAATTTCACCCGTGACAGGATCCAAGCTAAAACTGACAAGGTGTCACAGCAAGTCAATGTTCGCATTGTTATGGAAGAAGTACCTGCTATACCCGGAAGACGAAAACCTAATTAAGAACTAACAGGAATCGTGTTACACATTCAAATTCACGATAAGCTAATTAATTAACAAACGTGATTCTACTTATTGTTTTTGTGATAATACTTTGCACCTGTTTTCATACATGAACAATAGCAACATTTAGCCATTATTTTCTACTGTTTTTTTTTTAAAGACTAAATCATTTCAAAGTGAAATCTTCATGATAAATTCCAAGCTTAGGATAATGCTCCCTGCAGCAGAGAATCAGCAGAGCCTTACGCCACAGTTAAAAAGCTGTGATAATGTCTCACTCATGACTCCAGGTAATCCAAAGTCAAATAAAATATGCATTCTTTTAAAAAGAGAAAATGTCTTCTGCTGTAACCAGGTTGCAGGGGGGAGATTACGCGATTCACTGCGCTGGTGCCTCGGTAACCCTGGTGATGCCCAAGGTTAGCTGAAGTACACGCTGGACCTCTGCCTGGGATGCAGCTGTGGAAACAAAAGCATTCAGCCCATGATGCACTGGGGTTGGGGGGGAGGTCACAGGTGTGGCAAGGGTCACAGCTGTGGCAAGGATATGGGGGGGGGGGGGCACTTACATGGCAAGAGGGGAAATGAGAACCCCAAACCTGAATCAACAGAAACCCTATCCCCCCATCTTCACTCCTCCCATCCCCGCTGTTATTCTGTCCGCCCCCTTCAATCACGCGGACAGCGATCCATCTGCCAGGCACACATACGCAGTGGGGTTGCGGTTTTGTTCACTCTGACTGCGCCTCTGCTGTGAATATGCGCAGACCTGCGGGGTGCTTTACTAACAGCTGGGGAAGATGGGATCGTGGCAGAGGCCAAAGACCTCCCCGTGCAGGCAATCGTCCAATGAAAACAACCTGCGCCATCCCACTCCTTCATGGACCATCTGACGGGGCAAGAATATGACAAATAATGGCTCTCTGCTTACTCTCTTTCTGGTTTTGTGTCTGAATCACTTCCTGGGTCAACTGTCTCCCAGCACGTCTTCCCCAGACTCCAGTCCCCCCCCCCCCATCATCCTTCTAATTTATCTACTGTAGCTCCTTTCAACCAATGAGCAACCTTCATGCAAACACTCCCCCCGACACCTCTCTGCTGGGGCCTTGCAACTTTCCTTCAGGGAGGATGCCTACCACCTACCAACCGGTAACATAGCAACCGCACGGGGACCCACGACCTCTCCGCTCCACGGGGAGTTGACATTTACTCCTCCAGCCCCACGACAATCGGGGAAAAAGAGAAATAAAACCCTATCGCGTCCCCCTCCCCACCCCCTGATGCCGTTCTCAGCACCCGTCATTTAGAACTGTTATTACTTTGTTTTTTCCAAAGCCTCTTGCCCTTTCTCAAATCTCTCCAAATGCCGGACACTTAAAACTTTACACTCACAAATCCAGGCCTAAAAACTGCATAACTAGTCTCGAGTCACCAGTCACACGGTGAACAGTGATGCCAACAATAGCTATGCGCAAAAAATATGTAAATCACTCCAGTTGGAATGAATAGAGCTGATCACGCCTTGGTTGACTATGAAAATGACCTCGAACAATAACAGCCGAGATCCTTTTTTCTACAGCACACATTTTGTAATACAAAATTACGTACTGCACCTTCAACACATAATGGAAAAACATATAACCCACGAGTGCTGAGGTTGTGACAAAGAGGAGACAGAAACTGATTGATGGGTGTAGACAATTAAAAAAAAAAAACAGCCAGCAAATGATATGTGGTAATCATTACTGTTTATAGTTTTGGCTGTCAATCACTGTGTCACTGAATCCCTTGCTCGGGCTTCCCAGCTCAGGCACTCTGAGCAGGATGCTCTGATGGCCAAGGTCTTATCAAGGTGAAGGAGTGCCAACAAGGGAGAACTTAACTATTAGCAGTAACAATCAGTGAACAATGTTCAGTCACACATCCTGGTGAACAGGTGAACAGAGGAACAGGCTTTTTGACATTTGACTATTTGTGTTAATTAGGTGCACAGACTTCTCATTTCAATATGGCAGTGTTATGCAGTCCCTGCGATTCTCTCGGCAGATGATCTTCCTGCTCCTACGTGGCTTACAGCCTAGATTTGACTTCCTGTTCTCAGTGAGTTCAGCCGTAGATTTATTGAGGCAGGGTCACCACAACTACACTTCCCTATCTTGGATCTGACCCCGCCTATAGTCCCCGCTCTACGACCCCACACCGCTGAATTCTCCACTCCCCACTCCTCTGACCTCCCCTCCCTGCTACCCCAGACTGTAGACCCCGCACGGCCACAGTCACGCACCCCTTAACCCCCCCAGTTCAGTGGGGAGACAGTAGAACCATCATATCTTAAAGGCCCTCGCCCTGACACTTAACACACCCATTAGCTGGCTTCCTAAAAGCCATGGCATCATTTACTTAAAGCTACTTTAAGAGCTGTTGCATCTGCCTGATAATTGTGCTATTTATCCTGACGGTCATCTAATTACACTTTACTGCAACCGTGATGCTGGGAAAAGCAGGCCCTATGAAGCAGTGTTCGAGGCGGGGACCTCATCTGAGGGGTGATACCATCAGGTAGGCGAGGCAGGCCCAAGAGTTTTCCACCGGTAAATTATTATTCAATTACTTTTCATAAAACAGAAGCCAAAAAGGTCAGCTCTCCACTTGAACCACATAGATTTTTTTACTGTATTATATACACATACGTATAATAATGCTATACACCAAATACAGTATGTGTTGAGATTACTATACTGCAAAGGAGAATAGAGATTACCGCATACTATAAAGGTGAGCTCAGATTATAGTATACTATAAAGAGGAACAGGGATTACACTGCCCTATGAATATGTCCTAAAAACACAGTACACTACAAAAGTGCATTCTCTTTACTCTTACAAAAAACCAAAAAGCAGCCAATGCTGTCATGATATCATTAGACAAAACTAAATAAATACATAAATGTTCATAAATACATACTGTCACTTGGGTTAAAGCACAGCCATGCCATGGCTCTTAACCAAATTATGGCAGATAACTGTTTTAGGAGCCATGTTGAGAGACAGGGGAAACGAGCATTTATCCAACTTACACAGAATCCTGATAACCTTGCATAAACCCAACAACAGCAGGCAGTTTCAAACAGTGAAATAGCAGAACCATGACGTGCACACGGCGGATAACTGCTTTAGGATGTAAACGTGATGAGCGGCAGGCCCACACAATCCCATTCCACAGGAAAGGGTCATTTACAGCACTTTTTGTTTTCTTTATTTAAACAGTCCAGGAGGTTGTAATAATTATAATGATGATCAGAAAACCCTCTGAGCTCGTGCTAACTGCATGCGGTAGCGCTGCCCGCGTCACACAGCGTAACGCAGGATTAGTTCAGCATGTAACCAACAGGAAAAAAAAATACAAAGACACACACATAAAAAACCTAAAAACAGAAATCCTCAAAAATGAATTACAGCACATTCTCAGTGGAACCGCGCAGGCTGTCCTGACAAAGTTACCTGTGTTTATTGCATTTGTTTTCCAAATGTTTTCAGGAAGAAGGATTTCCCCAGTGCCTGTTCTACCTCTGTTCTGAAAACACTGCCTCTCTCGGTTTTTTCACCCTTGTCTTAATCTGAGTTTACAACTCTTGCGCCCACATATACCGCATTCACAATCCCATATGCATCTGCCTGGCTCTGCAAGGGGATCTTCCGTAAAAAACTACAATAAAGGCAGACATTTCTGCACTATACAAACCTCTCAAATCACAGAGCGATAAACAGTACTCTTCTTCGCATTCCTTTAAATGGGATGCTGTCTCTTATCACCATTTTTAAATCAATCGCACTCTTTCCACTTGCGTTACCAGAAGAAGGTCTGAGGTGCGGCCTTTATCAGTGGGAAAAAGACGCCTTCCCGAGTCACAGAAAAGAACTTTTTATGCGCGGCTTTGCCGTGGATCACCGTGGTGTCTTTGGGATGGGATGTTGCAGAGGCGAGGCTAGAGAGCCTGGCGGAAGCGTCACCCATTGAGCTTAAATAAAAACACCTCAGGTGTGAATTTAAATAACATTTACACACGGCAGACATGGATTAAGCAGGGGTCGACTCGAGAGTACTTCTTCTTTCACCTGTGCTGAACATCGCAGCTTTAACACCGTCACCAGAGTGACTATGGTCACATTAACATCATAAGAGGTGGCATTTTTTAATATATGTCTTGGCTGGGGGCATTGTACAGTGCATTCAGAAAGTAGACCAAGGAGGACATGGCTGATCATAAAACGTAAACTTGCACGTCAGAGGGATACTTCTTTCATAATGTTTACGTCATGTAGTAAACTTTTTACAAGATTCTATACCTCTGTGGGTGACCGCAGGCAGGGAATGCGCAACTAACACACATGAAAACAAAGGCGAGTCCTACACACAGGTGTTGAGCTCAGAGACACACCTGACACCTGCTTAAAAATGATGTGTTTACTGCAGGTTTCCCAAAATACTCCACAGGGTCAATGTCCTGGCCTCATGTCTCCTCACCATATTAATTTAAAGTAAAGACAGTAAACCATGACATTTTATTAGACATCTAGCTTGGGGGGGAGGCCAAAGAAATAAGTAAACATTTTTTCAACAATTTCACAGAGGAAGGCTTGTTACAGATAGTGTAAAATTAAATAAATAAATACATATAAGTACAAAAAAAGAAAGAACAGCCTGTTGTCTTTTTCTAATGGGTTCTGTTGTGGGGGAGAGAGACAGAGAGAGAGAGAGAGCGAGAGTGAGAGAGAGAGAGCATGGATGCCACTCTACTGCACTCTCTGCGTGCCAGTAATCTGTCTCTGCCCGAGAAAAAAACGACCTCTAAATTTAGCATCAGATTTACCATGACGGAGAGAAAGCTGGTGCGAGCTGTTGGGGGGTGGGGGGTTGCGGGGCTCGGGGAGGGACTGTCCGTCACGAGTCATGTTCGGACCCCCAGAGAATCGTCTTGGCCTACATGAGCTGAGAATGACAGTGCCTACACAACTGACCCAAACCTGCCCACCGCACAGCTGACCGGCACAGAGAGGGGGAATTTTACTTTAAAAGGGGGACAAGAGTGAGAAAGAAATGAAAGAGGGAAAGGGAGGAAAGAGAGAAGAGGATAAGCAGAAATGTGACTGAGCAATGAGGATGGGAGAGAGTGATTTATGTTTTTTTACTGTTATTCTTACTTTTTACTGCCAGATCTCTCATTATTGCTGTTACTTTTACATGCTAAAAAACTGTCTCCTCACTGTTTATGATAAATGTTACACAATACACTGTCTATTTTATGTATGCTTCACCAGCACTGAAATTCTCTGCCAATAAAGCTTGCTTGAATGTGAATTTGGGGGAGAGAGGGAGAGAGAGGGCCAGAAAGAAAGACAGAGAGAGAGAAGAAGAGGGACAGAATGTGGCAAGTGGCTGCTGACCCCCTGACCTCTTCACACAGAGCCGCGGCGTTGCAGAGCAGCGAGCGTGTCGCGGGGGGCGGGGGCTCCTCTGCCAAGCAAGCACCGTGTCGTGCGGTTGCCTCTGCTCCTGCGAGCTGCTGGCAGACATTCAGGCTGACAGAAACCAAAATGAGAACTTGAGGATGCTACAAGCCCCAGTTTGTCCCTGTATAATAAGCTGTCTGTGTGCTGGCAGCACGCCCTCAAGACACTGCTGTGATAAGGTAATGCAAACACTCTTCTAACTGCTATAGATTTATATGCTGGGGTCTACTTCAGCTATACAAATACATACATACATAATATATATTAATATTAATATATACATTTTTTCTGTGCTTCAATACCACATCACCTACATGAAAATATGTGATATGTCTGCATGTAAGTAAAATATAAATCTGGTGTATATATGTGTACTTACATAAACACACTGCTACACTACAGACAAGGTAGCTATAGCTTACTTCCAGTACAGTGCTTACAGAGATAAAGCAGAGGTCTACTGCAGTCTCTCCTCTGGCAGTGTAAGCACTCATGACATTGTGTGCTACAGTACAGACACTGATACACTAGATCAGGGGAACATTGTTCTGTCACTGTGAGTTTGTTCCCTGAGATGGAAAGGGATTTGACCTAAAAAAAAACGTGAAAACATTAAAAATAAATAAATAAAAAGGTTCTCTAGTACTCCTGTACCACACCATTGTCAAAAATAGAGATCATGCTTTGGAGTTAAACCCAGCGGCCAAATCATAACCTCACCCTCAGCTCAGTTCAAAGGTTAGAGATGAGAGGTCACTGTGACAGAACAGCCCAGACAGCCTCTTTACAGGCCTCTGCACTTCAACTGTTCCGTTTCCCACAATTCCACACTCCCTACCTCTCTGTTACCACCATGGAGCGTGCAATAGCCCATGTTCCGCGAGGAGACCACCGAAGCTAAGCCTTTGTAACGAAGAGAACTCGCACGGCAGACTGTGTGTTGTTTTTGAAGATGCAGATTTTTGAATATGAATAACAAATACTAATAAGTGAGGGGGCATATCAGGAGGGCCGAGGAGGGTCCATTGCGTGGCGGACACTCTGCAATGGGGAATCGTTAGCAGCCATGCAGAGATGGGACCTTATTTTCTGAGATTCGGCCTCTCTCCTCATTAATGTCACTCAGCATCAGTTTTTGCTGGGCTAGCTCCACGTGGCCGCTGCCCTCTGATGCTGCCTGCACACAACCAGCGCCTGCGCTAACGTACTCCCGGATATCCCCCTCCGAATGACAGATGAGGCGAACTGAAAGCAGAGGGGGCCAGGACGCGAAATCAAGCAGAGGCTCAGGGGCTCAGAGGATCAGGTATCGTGTTTTTACACTGCTGGTCTGAAAGCGAAAGCCATTTGTTGACCTTTCCCTCCTACCCTCCTCAAAGTGGACCATTCAGAGACTCAAAACACCCAAGCCTCTTACTTAGACTTAAGTGCTGTGACTGCAGCTAAGACACACATGTGTGTACCCACGCATACACGCGCATGCGCACACACACCCCCACACACACACAGACACACACACAAACATGCACACACACACACACACACTCTCTCTCTCTCTCTCAAACACACAGACACACTCAAACACCACCACACACAGACACATACACTCAAACACCACCACACACAGACACACACACACACACACACACACACACACACACACGCGCACGCACTCAAACAACACATAGACGGACATACACACAAACAACACACACGAGACGACCTCCTCTGAATGAAAGCATTATATTTATTTACTTTGTGAGAGTAAAAAAATGTTCAAAAATGTTTGATTCTCCCTAGAAAAGTGCAATGAAGTAGCCCATGACAGTTAGATTGTAAAAGCCGCTATGCCAATTAAAATTTGATTGACTGATTGATTGGTTGAACGAAAAACACCAGCCAGCAAGTGAGCAAAATAACCCTGAATGCTCGGTCACACCAACAGGAGCGAGGCAGAGAAGCGCTCCTCCATGCAGATGGAACACACTCATTTAGAGGGATGCATTTAGCACCTGATAATGGAAATGCTGGCTAATTAAGACTGAACCCTCACAGCACACAGGCCTAACTCTGCGTTCCACTCCATTCTGACGCGTGCCTCCGGAAAAGTGTGTGCGAAACACAGAGAGACAAGGACACACCTGAACAGGCTATCAGAGCAGGGCCACAAAAATAACATACTGTGGTAAATGATCTAAACAGCCTTCCACGATTACGCAGTTCATTACCACACCTCTTTAGTGCTTTCTGGAGTTCAAGTGTTAGTTAGTTAGGAAGGATTCCATACACCCATCAAACAACAACTTTGATAAAAAAGAGAGAGTACTCAGCTGGAAGTTTTTTTTTCCACAAATCACACAGATCCAGGTAGAGCGCCATTTCTACAAAAAGGTTGTTATAGATAAAGATAAGCCCCAGGCAAACTTGACTTAGTCCCTGATCTTTTCAATAGCTAGAAACGCCCTTGGTCATAACCAAAAGACTGCTGGTTCAATTCCCTTGCCGGAGCACTGCTACTGTACCTTTGGGCAAGGTACTTAACCCACAATTGCTTCAGTAAAATAACCAGCTGTATAAATGGATAAAATATAAATATGTAACCAATGTTAGTCACTCTGGATAAGAGCGTCTGCTAAACGACAATAATGTAATGGATGGAACTGGAATTGTTTAATGAGCTGCTAATGCTGCTGCAGCTTCCTTGACTGCACTGTTTGCATCTGGGATCTTACACGCAGAGAGAAAGATTTTTCTTAATCCTTGAAATATTTACTTTCGCAGAACGCAGTTCGGGAAATTGTTGCCATTCTCATAACATTTGATTTGCAAGTGCGGCGCGTGTTAAATAAAAGATCAAACGCTCGCGATGGTCCTCATCTGTGCCCATGGAATTTTAGTGGCGTTTCTGCGCTCACAGAATTAATGCCCCACTGATGCTACATGTTGTGTCCACTGTTCCGCAAATCGAGTGAATTTAAGTGAATCATGCTGGGGAGAAGAGGGCATCTGGTCCATCTGCATTCAAGACATGACAGATCCAGGAAACTCCTCAAAAACACCACCATCCTGATTAGGGCTGGGCGATTAATTGGATTTTATTTTCAATTACAATTTTGGCTTCCAACGATTATGAAAACAAGATAATCGAGAAAAAACGATTATTGTGGCGCATTATTTATTGAAATGTGTATATATGTAATATATACTGTATATATTAATTATTATTTATTTATCTCTTTTTTTTTTTTTTCAGTTAAATTATATATAACCCTTTGACATGTACGGCCACACCGATGCGATCTGCCGTTTACTGCGTATGCTAAAACCAGTGCGATTAGAACACTAGATTGGAAAAATTCTAGCTAATTTTAGCTTTGAGGAAACAGCGATTTAGCATTAAAAAATATAGCAAATGCTAACTGAAAACTATGAGAGGCTTAATAACGCTAATGAAAACATAAACCATGTAACGTAGTACGCGCGCTACATAGCATAAAAATAAGTTATGTGCGAAAGGGTTAAAGTTCAAGAAAATCCACTGTTAAAAAGCCAAGTTTTTTTTTTTTAAAGTTCAATAAATGTATGATGTTTCCAAAGTCAATGAGTAATCGTGTTAAATAATCGTGATCTCAATATTGACCAAAATAATCGTGATTATGTTTTTTGCCATAATCGAGCAGCCCTAATCCTGATCTACAGACCAGCAATGTGGATCCTTATCAGCAGATTTAGTTTATCAAACAGTCAATGTCTTTAGTTAATCTTCAAAAGGCACCATTAAGTTCTGACACATGGTCTGAGACAGTACAGAGACAGTTTGGGGGCACTGCGAATGCCTGTATTTCCCAGAGCCACAGGTCCTCCAGATCCATCTCAAAGAGACACCTAGTACACAGGGTCAGGCTTCAAAGTGATTCTGGTTCTGAACCCAAGTCCAGGCCTCCCTGTGAGCAAATCTGTGGAATCAGCTGATCAACCAGCAGAACACTGGTCTCTGTTTGCATTAGAATGCTTAGCATTTTTTCCATTTTTTATTTGACTTATTTTAGCTCGCAACAACAAACATTCATCCTCAAGAAATGAAGATCTCCACACGCGATGCATTCTCCA
This sequence comes from Megalops cyprinoides, assembly GCF_013368585.1. Classification (NCBI taxonomy): domain Eukaryota; kingdom Metazoa; phylum Chordata; class Actinopteri; order Elopiformes; family Megalopidae; genus Megalops; species Megalops cyprinoides. The sequence continues at coordinate 4,863,457 of NC_050591.1, read as the reverse complement.
ACTCCGTGCAAATATCTGCAAAACATCAAAAGCGCTGGATCAGGTTTGAACTGAAGCCTCTCTTTCTTCAGTTCCGTCTCACAATTACTCAACCGAGAGAACACAACAACAGAACACCTGCTCCACACTGAGTGAAAAATCACTGCTCTGCCGAGACAACCCACGGCAAACACTTACAGAAGCCCAAACGACAGAGAGAGAGACAGGGAGAGAGAAAGGAGCAGGAGAGGAGCAAGAGAGAAAAAGAGACAGGGAAAGTGAATGAGATAGACAGAAAGAAAGAAAGAGAGAGACAGGGAGAAACAGATAGACAGACAGACAGGGACAGATAGAGGGAGGAGAGAGAGAGAGAGAGAGAGAGAAAATGGGAAGTAGAGTGAGAGTGAGAAAAAGAAAGAGGGAGATAGACAGCCTGTATTGAGGCGGGGTGTGGTGGTAAGAACAGGAGCTCCTGGGGACCTCTCTCTCCGGGGGGGGGGGGGGGGGGAGTTGGGGTGCATCTTGTTCTGAAACATTGTTGGACTTCATTACAACTTGGCTCAGTGCTTTTCACACTCCCAGAACACACCATGAGTCCCGGCAGCTCACCTGCTCTCAACAAGCACAGTCAACCCGTGCCGGGCGTGATACTGTGTGCACCGGCATTGCACAGAGTCACGGAAATGGCCTCACATTCTCCAGGTCGCAGACGGTACACTGGCGCTACAACCATAAGTTTCTTCACCTAAATGGCTTCCGTAAGAATGGGCAGGGCATAAATACAACCTGGATTAGGGCATTCTGGGTGAAAAAGAATAAATATTATAATAAATACGGCAATGCACTGTTAAATTAGGAAACTGCAGTGTGTTAAATTAGGAAAATTGGAAAAAATTAGGAAACTGAAAGAGAAGTCAAAGCAAAGCCTGTCAACACACACAGACGCATTCACACACATGCACAATCTGAGCAACAGGTCTCTCTCACACACACACACACACGACCTCTCGCTGAGGTGAGCGAAGTCGTGCGGGGCATTCCGAGGTAAATGTCCCTTCTGTGACCAGCGAGAGCGAGGTATGAGTCAGTCACAGAGGCTGTGGGCCTGGAGACATGGCCGTTACACAGCTCAGAGAGGGTACGCTCCCCACAGGATGCCTCTGCGCCGGGAACACGCCGACAGTGGCACCAATGTCGTTTCACCACAACCTGCTATGTGAACGCCACACAACGCCCTCTAAGGCTAACAGCCTCGCACCTCCAAGCCCTCATTATACTTCTGCAGGGAACTGAAATACCACAAGACATTGAAATACACTACAAGAACTGAACTGAAATAAACTTCAGATATTTGAGTCTGCAAAGCCAGCTGAGTCATGCAAGATTCAAATCAACTGGCCTCACCTTTTTTAACATTATTGAGAGGGGGCCAAAAAAGTCCCAGACATTTATAAGGCGCTAATGCACATAGGAGCAGGCTACCTCCCGGATGAGGCACCACACACAGTTAAAGTTAGGCCACACCAACATCAATTCCTAAAATGAGACAAGAGATAAAGACCATTTCACAGGAAAGAAACAATATACCATCCTATTCTTAAGTAGAGCATTCTTTTCATCTGACTTATGACTTTCATCTGACATATAAAATGAATGGGTCTTTCCTTAAGAGAAAGAAATAGCCAATCCAAATGCTACATTTTAAACTCAGGACAGTGAGAGTTCAGAGAAACAAACTGCCGCGTGTCTGAGTGTTAACCGTGCGAGCTGACAGGAAGCGAGGCATGATGGGACTGACAGGAGTTAATGGAGGCCAGGTCGTCCTTAGAGAGCGATGAGAAGCCTTTCAGAATTCATCTCGCTCCGAGGTGGCCACGCTTCTGTCATCAATTAAAGGCGTGTCGGGACACGCCGAAACCTGCTGTGGAAACGGGGAACGGAACAACAGCAGCCAGAGCGGAGCAGAGCAGCGTGGAGGGGCATGGGGGGGCTGGGGGGGTTTCGAGCAATGTAAGCCACAACATGGAGGAAAACTCCATTCTGCCCACTGTAATCAAGGACTTCAGAGAAATTTTACTGTCCCCCCAGACTCTGCGGGACTCGTGAATTTTGCGGTATCGACCAAGGTGAGAGGGGTCAACGCCTCTTTCTAGATGCACCCCCCAGAGTATGGCGGCAGAATGTGCTGAAGGCTAAGAAAAGGCCCACGGGTGAAAACTGCATACGTGCGCACAACAACCTGTCACACCTGACAACACAGAAACACGGTGTTACACCCAAGGCCCTGCAGCTTCTACCTGGAGCGCTGTGTGTGCTGTGTGTGTGAGTGTGTAGCCGTTTTCACATATGAACTCCAGACAATATCCACAGAATCAGGTCCGGACATTGTCTGGAGTTGCCCTTTCACACATGTAGCACACAACAGGAGATTGTCCGTGTCAGACACATTCTCACCAATACTCTGTTTGGTTTAGGCGAGGGGTGACAAGTTTTGGCAGTATAGCTGTATCTAAATATCTCTTCAAACCGTCGTTGGACTCAAAATAACACGTATTTGGATGTATCCGCAATATACAGACAAGTAGAAAAGAGTACGAAGCAGACGTTTGTATTCTTCCGGTTTCGCGCCAGTCACATGATAGAAACATCATCAACATTTCCACTTGCTCGCTGTGAATTCTCCGGACAATGACCTGCTCTATTCTCACACAGACATTACACGGACTTTGTACTAGAGAGCTGGCAGGGTAAAGTCCATTTAATGTCCGGTCCAACTGTTTCAGACATTTGCATTCTCACATACAGCTCCTCCAGGAAATGTCTAGATAAGCTCAGGGTTGCAGTGCATGTCTGAAAGGTGCTTGTGTCTGTGTGCGTCTGTGAGCATCTGTGTGTGTATGTGTGTTTGTGCACCCATCATCTCTTCTCTGTTTAGCAGCAGTTCTACATGAGAAGGCCTCAGGTTTGATTCCCAGGTGGCCACTGCCGTCCACAACTTTGAGCGAGGGGCTGAACCTGAACCTCCTCAGTAAATACTCAGATGTTAAAGGATAAAGTGCAGAAACACAGGCCACATAAACCTCTTCAGGGAAAAGGTGTGACCTCACCTGGTTTCCCTTGGCTAGAGAAACTGGAAAGGTCTTCTTCACCACAAGTGTGCTGTGTGAAGCTGTCCCAGGCAAAGCCACCTGCAAACCGCAGAGGGAGTGACAACAGACCACTCTGCCGGGACAGAGGTGAAGAGCAGGCTGCTCATTCCCCTCCAAAAAAAATACCAGGACGTGGATCATCATCCTGAAACCCTGCAATCACTCTCTGTGAAAGAGTTTGTGTGAACTCTAAAACAATGGCTGCCGCTGAGCTGCAATGCAATGCAAACTGTAACCTGAGAGTCAGACCAATTGGAAGGAGCGTAATTTTACAATGCCAAGCTAATCCAGTGGCCTTAATCCCACAGCTGTAAGAACTCCTTTAAAGCCGAATTCTCCCATTTAATGCTAAAACAAATCAAATTCATTTCCTTCTCTAATAAGCTTGACCTTTAGCCCAAAATGCTTGACTTATTTAAGATATGGTTTAATCTAAAAATTCTGTTAGTCCCATTGAGCTTTTTGAAAAAAATGATTAAAAATACAGTTTCACTTTGTCAGACCAAGAAAGCCGTTCTCTGGCCCTTTTTCTTCTCCATTGTGTTCTAATCCAGCAAAGATTTAGCAAAACCCTTTTTCTAAAAAGTCAAATGAGAGCGATATATGCAAGTAAAGTATGTCTGAGTAAATCAAAGAACACCCTCTTTTTTAAAAATTTCAATAAATCACAAATGTTTTGTCTTTCATCGAGAGCGGAGGGAGGTGGAAGGGTTAGGGGGCACAAAGGCCATTCGCTCACACAAAATCCACTCCTTCAGTCGTCCGTCAATCATACGTTGCCTCCATAAAGATGACATGTGCTGTGGCTTTTAAGAGCTTTCCCTGCATCTGCCCCCATGGTTTGAAACATGATCCACTCTATAACAATACTCCTCTGTGCCATGGATGGGGTGCTGGTGGTGCAAAATCCCGAATCGATCTCGATCCGCTCTGGCAGGAAAATCTCTCTGACCCAACCGACAGCATTCGGCTCTCTCCATCTGCCATGACGATGCGAGAGGACAGGTCTGGGGGTCAGAAGGAGGGGCATGCCAGTTTGGGCACCACTTATCCCGGTTACCAAACCTCAAAGCTCCCCGAGCTCCACCTGAATGACAACCTAGTAGACTCACATCACATCCACACACCTCCAGCTCCACCCTGCAGCCCCCATCACACCCACCACCACCCAAAGACATGATGCCCCTCAGCCTCTTAACAGCTCACACAAAGCTCCTCTCCCTATTTTACCTGACAGAGGACACAGTGTATGGGGGGGGGGTGGGGGTTGGAAATACTGAAAAGTCACTGCCTCTTCCTGACAGTAAAGGCCATCCGCAAGTCAGGTGTCGCACAGATTTCTGAGAGCATCGAAACCAAAGCCAATAGCATTCCCCTTCCACTTCCTCTTACCTTGGGTTGAGCCCGTCGGGGGAAGGCAACTTTGGGGTCGATCTGCAGAAAGAATGAGAGGACAGGAGGGGACAGAGAGAGGGGAGAGAGTGTTTAAAAATGAACAACACAGTTCTACAGCATTAGCAAAGAATGAGAAGACTTGGCAGAAAATCTCTCAGACTGTCTCAAACTCGCACAAATATTCTCTGCTAATACTTACAACTGTCATATTCAAAAGTCCAGGAAACAGAAGATTACACTCACAGTTAAACATGAGCTTTGTGTTTTTGGGGAATCCAGCCATTTTACAGAAACCAGAATCAAAACTCATTCTCTGCATAACCCCTTTTGTTTGGAATTTTTACCTTCATTAATTATCCACACCTTTTAAGCGCATGTTTATGGAAGCTTGTCTTTCAGAATTAACCAAAAACAGGCCACACACTAAAACACCGCTCTCCACCAATCAGGCTAAATTTACCCACAACCTCATCACAGCCAATGAGACTCAGCAAAACCCCCTTAAACTCTTTCAAATCAAACATGGGAATTTAATGTCTGATGTAATGATCACACAAACACAAGATCTTCACCCAGCTTAACGAAGCATTCTCTTTTTTTAAAAAAAAAAAACAGGTAGTTTAAACAGGTATTCAGTATTTGGTTGTACCTGCAGACACAGCATACCTGTGTCGTTCTGCACAGTGTGATGGTTCATTTCAGTAATTAGCCTCCAGCATAACCGATTCGACCTCAATTACCTTGTGGAAGCCGACCTATCCGTGCAGAGAAAACAACATCTGCCAAAACAAATAACAACGGCGCACCCAGAATATGAAAACGCAGATGAAACAGCATTCTCTTCGGTTGCCGCCTGGCCCTACCCCCGTCTGTGTCTCCATCGTTTGAGATACCGCTTGTTCACCTGCCTTTTTTGATACTGAATTGATATTGACATCAGAAATACCCCCCCTCCCCCTGGTACTCTCTCTGATATATATTATACAGAAAGATCCCAAAGGGATTGTAAATGTATGATTCTGAGAGATCCGCACTCAGATCAAGGCAGCAGGCGTTTGCTAACACGCTTATTTAGCTCTTCCAACAGCATGTCATACATTATTACAGCCTCTGGGCCAACTCCCCAGCCAGGCCGGCCTCTGATCGTGAAGGTGAAAGGTTTATAAGTTCTGGAGGAAAGAAGCCAGTGTTTCAAATATCGCTGTCACATGCATTTAAGCGCTGCTTATTCGTTTCAGATTTAGGGCTCATAAGAGAAACCCAGGAGTTCCTTGTGAATTCAAAGGAGATTATTTTTTCCTCGAGCTGTTAAAGGCAACAAATGCTAAACAGTACATTTTAAGTCTTGCTAAATCCAATTATGTGGCACTCTGACATAAAGCACCGGTATATTTATGTGTGTATCTGTTTATTTTCCAGTGTTGATTCATGGATTCCCAGTGTTTAACACGGGGAGGAGATTTGCTCGGCTGTGGTTAAAGGGATCTTCGTTGGCGTTTTTCCCCACAGATTATCACTGACTCAGTAAGAGGAAATGCACCGCGTCAAGAGCCGAGTTCGAGACTCATAATCGATATCAAATGTTTAATACGGGAGGGCCGCTTCTGAAAAAAACAGCATGCTATACATGCAATTTTTTTGCACTTCTCTACTGTCTGTGTTATATTGTTACACACAACGTTCACTCATTTCACATGGTTTGATCAAAAAGATTCAACAACAAAAAAATTGCAGAGGAGCGGCCCGCGAGCCATGTTCCGAGGAACAAGGCACTGCAAAACGCGGGTCCCCAGCCATCCCTTCCCATGACAACATTCTCATACCGACACGCTGCAACGCAGCCTGTGGATCAAGGCACGTTTGAGCAATTACCTCCACCGGCCAGCACCAGCTATGAATAGACCGCACTCTTCGGTGGACAAAGTTGATTTTTTTTCCACATTACCATCTTTTTTCCTGAGGCAGAAGTGACTCCAGAGAAAAAAAGACCATTAGCAGAATATTAGACATGAATATACAGCATGGGGCTCTGCGCTCCACTTCCTTATTCGTTAAAAAAGAAAGAGGCGGAGGGAAATTTTACACTCTGAAAAAAAAATTTAGGCCTCAACTGGAGTGAATAAATAAAAGAATCACACAGTCTGTAAAGCCTTTTTAAAAATCAAGGCACTCCTGAGTGCCTCCATTTCTCTTCAAGGAAGTGTTTTGGTTACTGCCCTCTAGCAGGAAAAAATAATATACTTTTGCCATTTTCTAATTTAGCTGGAATGGCATTTAATCTACAGAAAACAGCTCTTAAACAGAGCTCCTGAAGGCTACATCAAGTTATCGACACACAAAGGCTTTTCCGTTGTGGTTCCTTGTTTCCAGGGTTCATGCACCCATTTTAGCCCTATTCAAACAAACCCAGTCAAATGATTACTAAACTCTACTACAGATGGCTAATTTCCTCCTCTACACATCTTGGTACTTGTTGCTTCATTCTGCCCGAGAGCGCACTTAAATCCCTGGGCCTACACATTTGAACACGCAGAAAACATGTTTTTAGCGTAGGCAAAACTACACCCTACCCCATCTATTATACCCCGTGTGTGTTTCTGCTGGCAAGGCCAACAGCTACAGACGTAGCTCCGGCAATGTTGCCAAATAATATTCTATAACTGCGGCAGAAATGCCTCAGTCAGATCTGATTGGCAAGGTAACATTTTAATACAGCCACACACATCGTAACACAGCCTCGTTTGTGCTGCTGTGTAGGTTCAAGCAAATCCGACAGCTACAAACCCGACTCTCGATATCAACTTCTGTAATGATAGCCATTATGACAATAATAAACGATGCATTAATCCCCTTGGCCGTGCCAAGAAATCTCTTTCCGAAGGCATTTGACAAATGAGGCTGCGCTCACGTTTTGAACAGAGCGCAAATATAGCACTGACACACGCTGATTACAGCTCTGCTGAGGTGTAAGCACACCTCACTCCTAGAAACGCTGCCGGAGCACACAAACGCCAGCACACAAATTCATCTGCAGCACCCGATTCATGGGACATGACAACCTGCCGAGCTGTAAAACTGTGTCAACAGTCAGTAGCTGTTGATATTATGTATGTGAGACGGCCACAAGACAATAGTCTCTACTATTTTTGTTATTGTTACTTGAGCAGAAGTCCTTTACACATATATATGATGCGTTATCGCTCACCCTGTTGGGTGTTCTTTTCAGACTGCATAAGCTCTAGGGTACAAGGCAGATACTGAACTTGCAGCCTTGGGAGTCTACAGGAGCGTGCCTTCCTCAGTGGACCACATGGCCACCCTTGACCACACTGTTTAGGACCTCAATCCAGTCTGATTGGACTGTGACCTGTTCAAACCTCCATACACCCAAGACTGAGATCCCTCCCCACAACAGAGCCAGTAGGGTGGATGGTCTGAGGTCCCCCCTCCCCTGCCCCCTTTCCCAAAGGCCCACAAATTCTAGAACGGAGCATAAAAGACTCAGTGCCAAGCTCAGTCTGGAGTGGTCTGTTCTGGATCTGCAGAGGTCTTAAGGTTTATATCGCCTCAAGAGAGCACAGGACATGCATAACAACCATGACAACAGAAGAAGAAAAAGAAAAGAAAAAATAAGAAGAAAAAAGAAATTCTGCAACAATATCACAGGGCAACACAGCAAAACAGGTGACCTAGGGCACTGTGCACCAGTCAGGAGGGGGAGATCTGGGTGGGGTCAGAGGCTGCAGGTATATGGGGGGTGGAGACTCCCCTGGGCAGTAGGACACACCCACTCAGTCCTCCTCTGTACTGAGAGCTCACTGACACTGACTGGGGCAAGCCAATCTCAGACACTTCAATGATGATGTCCCATTTTAGTCCCAGCCTCTAGCTTACATCCACCAGGAAGTGGCCACGTCACCCACATTCCCGCCGGCCTTGTTTATCCAACCCTTTCCTCTCAGTCAGCCAGACATGCATTCAGAAATTGGATCATTTTTTCCCCAAAGAATTCCCTTTTTTTAATTAATTGTAGTTTCAGATGCTGCCTGGTCAAATAGAGAACATGAATTAATACTGGGTTACTTTGTTCAAAATGATTTAAAATATGTATACTTATGAGGAGCCTGTATGTACGATATAAATTTATGAAGGCATTCAGATGTACCTCAGAGGGCTGTACAGGGCTAAGTCATTTTGTAAGCAGTCTTACACAAAACAGAACAGACTAACCTACCACTCAATTGTTTTTCATAAATACAGACCTGGATATAGCCAAAATTGGGGAAAAGTTCATGCTTTTACAGGGATACTTAACCAAGCTGCTTGCTAATCCCATAGCTATTGCAGCACTTGAGAAAGAGGAGTTTTCTTCCAGAATGCATTCACTTACACTGACAGACACACACACACACACACACACACACACAATTTGGAACATCAAAGCTTTCGGTTCCAACACTTCACAGTGCATGCATGAGGGGTGTTTATTCATTTATTTATTTATTTCTGAACTCATGAAACCAGAGCATTTATTCCCCACGGTTCCCCAGTGTCTTATCGCCCCCTTATCGCTCAGCAACACCAGTCCATTCGCAAGAATAATCCACATTTAAATGACAATATACCGTGACCACGGGAACCGCATTCTCCGTGGAGAACCGGAACGCGCCCCACACTCGCAGGTGCCCCCCGCACTCCCAAAATGTGCCTCAGACGGCGGGAGCCGCCTTCTCGCAGTTGAAAGGAGGGAAAGTGACATCTCTCTGATGAGCACCGTCCCGTCTCCCTCTCTCTGAGCCAATCTCAGTCAGAGCAGCAGCTGCGCATGCAACTAGTTACTGCTGCTCATAGCCTTTTTCCCCTCTCCATATCCATGTGTGGCTCACTTTGAAGTGCAATATGTTTGTCTTTCTACATCTATTTGAAAAACATCTTCCCACCTGAAAATCTCACGTCAAGGGCAACAAACAAAACAGTTCTTTTTTTCCAGCAGGCATTGTTTCAATAAAAAAAGAGGTGGTGTGTGTGTGTGTGTGGAGGAGATGAGAATGGATATCACCACCTGCCAAGCAGAAAAAAAATCTGAGGCGTATAGGGTTTCAGCTGAACGCGTCTCCTCCATCTGCACACGCTGTGAGAACACTTCAAGACTTGTTTTTTTTTTTAAATCACTTTAAATCAAGCTGTTTCAAATATTCAATCTTTATTGTCAAAATCTGTGACATTTTTAAAATTAACAACAGTGAATGCATGTCTGAAAAAAGCAGTCCAATACATTAAAGTATGCTCCTCTTACATCAATGCCACGGCTAGACATTTACAGGAAGTGGATGTTTCAATTTTTCTCTCTCAGATGTTATTACAAGTGAGTGAAACACACAACATATAATATTTAACAGATGAAGAGATGGACTAGAGTAATACCCCCCCACATAAAATACCTTCTCAATACTTATAGATGTTGATGTTGAATTACTCCATATAACATCAAAAAGCATTTCACATCCTGGATTTTGTGAACACAGTAATCAGGATATTAACTGCATTTAAATGCAATAAATTTCAGCACATTAAAACTGACAAAGGTAATTTACACTTTTGTTTTTGGAGACACTTGTCATCATTTTATGGAACAAAAATATTCTCAAGTTTAGCCAGTGGAAAACTGCATCTATTTATCCTTCAGTTAACATATAACTGTAGGTTACCAAATAATTATCAAATAATTCCAAGAGGCATGATTCTACTGAATCATGTAACGGTATTTATATAAAGGTAATTGTGGAGATATATTTATATAAAGGTCATAATAGTGAAGCTATTCTATAAAGAAAGAAGGGAGTTTTTAATTTTCTTTACTCAGAATAATTTTAGTATTCTTACTGCAATTTAACCAGTTTGCACAAACTGACCCAAGGGAGAGAGAGAACAATATCATTTATGCATTAGGTCAACACATTAACAGTAATAATCAAATAGTCCTATTTATTTAGAAAGAACATAATTACAATCTACGTGTGTTTACATTTGCATTGGTATTTCCATTCCAGCTGTCGGTCTGAATTTGCAACTTAATTAGGCAACGTTGAACTTGCAGCAACAATTTAATCTATTTTCTGTCTCCATAATTTCATTGTTTTTCATTAACTCATTTGTGAAAATTGAGGTAAACTGCCCCCGAATCGCGCGGCGAGTGTGCATTCTGTGAGCAGGGAAGTTGAAGGGGTGTCTATGATTCTACTTGATTCAGTGGCGGTGATATAAACTGTAAGTATCAAGACAGTGAGTTCGTGGAGTTGATACACCGGAGCGGCGTGTGCAGGTGGATGTCATGCAACGAAGGGGCCAGCGAGTGTTTGGTACCCGTCTACATCACAATGCCAAAATTTAAGACTAAGTTCAATAACAAGAAATGTTAGGATAAAGTTCATTATGAGCGAAATATTTTAGGAAACAATATAACATTTAAATTGGGGTTAAATTTAATTCGTATTTTCACTGTTTATTAAATTAAAAATCACAATATTTTGAGATAATTAACACGGTTATACATTTTCATGAGAACGAGACTAACATTTATGCCCAAATAATTTCTTGCAAAAACGTATGTATATACATACAAAGTTGATGTTTTTCTGGTGAACCTTACACTTAAATTACTGTTGTGCCTTGACTACCTCTGTGATGCAGGGGTTAAAAAAGTCGCGAGACGAGGAGCAAAAACATGACTTGGAAAGCATAACCACTTATTTGCGTCAAGAATGTTGCTGTGTGGATGTCAATGTCACTACACAACGCTTTGTGCAAACAATGGAATAATCCCGCAGAGCACTGAAAACAGGTTAATCACAGACACGTAAACATCACTGTAAAAAGCTCATCAACAAAAACAAACGTACCGTCTTTGAGTCTAATTCGTGGTGTGGCTGCGCTAAGACTTTATCTACACTGGCAGCGTCCGCAAACGTTACGAACCCGAACCCTCTGTAAAACAAACACAGAAACATTCAGCCAGCGTAGACAGGGAATGACAACACAGCTAGCAAATAATTAAGAAAAAAAACCCAACTATTAAAATAAGAAAATATATCCACGCTTAACAAATACGCCGTCGTTCGTTGGTTAGCTAGGTACATTGCTCCCGCACACTACAGCAATAGAGTCATTGATTGTTTACTTTTTAGAGCTTACATAAATACAGCGAAACATATTCTAAGAGGATAAACATGGATAGTTAAGAACAATAATTTCGTCTTTAAAAACGTCTTCGTGGCTAAAGCGAAAGCATTCTATCAAAGTCCCAAGTCAATGTCAAAATGTGTTACCTTTGCAAAGCGCTGATTTAGCTAACTGCTTGTAAAAGCAGAACATGGGACAAATCATCGACTATTGCATTAGCTGTTGTATAACGAACCCAGCATAAACCCGTCTGCAATATCCCACAACGAAAGAAAAGTACAAACGAACAACAAAAACATTTTGTTTTTACCTGGAGCGTTTTGTCGTAGGGTCCCTCATCACCATACATTCTCTGATTTCACCGAATTTACTAAAATAGTCTCTAAGGCTGTCTGTACAGAGAAGAAGAGGGAAAACATTTGGTTAATAGGCGTGCATTTGTCAAAGAAGTGTTCGTGTGATTTTACAGGACCGCTGCTAAACACAGGGGTCGAATAGAGGACTTGAATGATTGGAAATCAAAATAACCTTGCGCGCAAAGGTACATAGAACATACCCAACGGTACGACACACAGCGCATCGCAACTAGCACGGGAAGAGTCGGTTCGCTACAAAACACAACTCAACAACACCGAAAGCCAGCAAATTCAGAACAAATAATTTTCTCACCTGGTGAGGTTTGCCAACTGAGGCCACCGATAAACATTTTACTGTAAGAAAACAGAGCAGAAGTGAGTCCAGATGTCAGATCGGCCATTTTGACGTGTAGCTAGCTTGCTAACTATTTAGCTAGCTACAAAAAGCGAGCAAAATCGAAGGCAGAGCGACAGCGAGTGCTGTTAAGGCTAGACCCAGCAAGCTATCTTGAAAAAGGGGGGAGGCCCCGTTTGCAAATATAACCAAACAAAGGTGAAGCGCACTGCATCCGGAAGGTAACACAAATGGTTGTGCATGGGTACATCAACAGAGTGTTTTAATTTATACATTCAAAATAATTGAAATAAAAGTGTCTTTATTATTCGCTTTCTTACCCCGGGTCGTGTTGTGAATCGTTTGGGTTTCCAGATGTGGCTTGGCTCCCGTCTCCCTCCATAGCTAACCCAACTATAGCGAGTAACTAACAAACACACACACAGACACAGCAAAAGCTAAACGAAGCCCCGCTAAGAGAATATTACTGAGCCGGGAATGCAATCGTCACACGTGGGATCAGCTCGGGCTGGCTCCGTCCCCCTCCCTTGGCCCACGGGAGGCGGAGCGGGGCTCGTCATCGAACCAATTCTATTGACGTCAGTGTATAAACCACGCCCACATACACTAAAAACAGAGTGCTTGGGCTTTTTTTTCCAGAGAGGCGTGGTGATACGGCCAAGAAACAATTACGTCATCGATATTACCCCGTATTGAGCGTAAATTAATTGATCCGGGTTGGTAACCAATCACGTATTTTTTTCACTCATTATGATTTCTCTTTTCAATAATAGGTCACAAAAGTACCCAGGCTGTCTCCGACAACTGCATAAACTTTCACTGTCACAGCAGCGCACCGCTTCTCCACGTAGCGTGGTAAGATTTATTTTAATACGTCTGCACTAAACTTCTTACAGAAGCAACCGGAGCAAAGGCTTTGTTAAAATAAAGAATGGTAACAACAAGCAGGCCTAAAAGGGAAGTGATGTAGCCTATATACTGGAGGTCCCTATGTAACCAAGTCAAGTGCGGACTCATTCCGTACAAATATGTTACGTAGTCTACTTGGATCCCCTTCGTTAAGAATTGGTTGGTCACTCAGGTTGTCAGTCATCCTTTTTGTCCAGGGGTGCACCAGGGCCTGCAGTCAAAAGTTGGGTGAGACCTCTATGGCTGTGTTACGATCGGTCAGCACTAAATCTTTGCGCCATTGATTGGGCATTGCAGTACTGTGTGGATTACTGGTTGGGGTACCAAATTATGCTTCTATACCAAATGAGGCCACCTTTAAATTACTAGGGGGTCCACACTCACTAAAAACTTAATTTACCATTAGGCCTACAAATTCTGTTAATGAAAGAATCATTATTACAATTTACAAGCAGCAAGAGTCTTAGAATGTCTCTTACAAGTGCAGACGCTGGGTCAATAACGAACCGACTATGAAATTTTGTCATGTCTCTGACGGATTTTCAGTCCTCAGCGACGCTAAAAATATCCTGCATACAGTCATTCGAACAAGAAAAAACCAGCACCTGCCCTCATGAACTTAAACACTTGTACAGGTGTATCTGAACAACTTGAGGGTGAAAAGAAAGAACTCCCACGCGCTGTAATTCTGCGTATCTGGAACGGCGGTACTCTCACTTCGAGTGCTGCGCTGTCGGCGCGTTCGGCCTTCTTCAGAACAACACGATGCCGATAAATTTAAAACAGAATACCTTACAAGCTGAGCAGAGATTTGTGTCAATTTCTCCAAGTATGGCCACTTGAAAGTAATGGGAAGTTTTTGCATATAAAGTGTTATTAGTAAGAGACGTTCGCGAGGACAATTTGACAATGAAACAGTGAGAACAGATATTTTCCAAAAGCACGGGTATGAATGTATGCCGCTGAATAGCTGCCTTCAGAAATGATGCTTAAACAAAATTGTTTGCCTGTTTATTAGCTACTGTTCTTACAAAAGTAATTAAGGACATTAGGTGAGGCAGGAGAGTTCCAATAAGAATCTTTACAGAAAAAAAACAGTCATAATCATAAAAACTCTTTCTGCCTTTCAAAAGAATTTTACTTCGGTTCAGAGTAACTCATAATACGCGCGGCGAGGATGAAATTGCATGGGTGCGTATAAGAAGAGAAATAAACGCACAGATGCAGACGTTGCAGCGTTTTCAACAATACTTCTCATACCCATTTAAAATAACAGCCAGTCAGCAGCCCACAGTTACTTTTTCTGTTTCATCGATGCGATGTTCTGCATTTGGTAGACCACGTTCAGACTAACGGCACTCCGTTGAGTTAACGCGGCCGCCTTCACAACAGCTGACCATGCGGCCATGTCCTCCTCGTGCCCAAGGCAGTCACCAAGCGACATCCAAAGCTGTCGATAAAGCTATCCTGTTGCATGGACCCGTAGGCAGGCAAGTAGACAGAGAAAGAGAGAGTCAGACAGATAGGCAGCTACGCATAAAAATTGAGAATATATCTAGAGAATATATCTTTAGGTCAGTCAACATATTGAAATTATCACTGTCATACATTTCTGATTTGCATTCATACATTTAACCGTATTTGCAGTACATTATTGGACTGAACAACATGTAGACAGACAGGTAGATAGACAGGTGGGCAGGCAGAATGGGGAAATTTGGAAATGGGGGAATGGGGAAATGGAGATTAGAAAGGGATCCCATCCCTCCTTCCCCTGCCTGCCCATTGATACTGAATGCGCTATACATGAGACTACTATGATTGTGTTTGGCCAGTATTTCCAGTATGAATTCATTCAGTAAACAAGATCCAGTACAACATACTTACAAACTTTATTGGGCATTCCCATTTTTTGTTTTCCTTAATTAGGTCAGTACAGCATTTTATAATTGTTAGCATGTAAACAGACAGAAACAGAATTTTTTGAGTACAGATCAGCTTTGATGTTTTACTAAGCTCATGGTAGCTATAGCTTTCCACAGGACTCAGTGTAGTCAGTAATTTGTGCTTAGAATTGGGTTTAATATTCTACACCTTTCATTCCTGCTTTGCATTCCATTAGGACATTGAGGTGGTCACTTAAGGCTGTAAATTATGCTGCCAGTTGCTTGTGAGATTAGATATTGTACTTTTCTTTGCATATGTATCTATTACTGCTCTGCTAGTCTTCCTGCAAAAATACATTTTATTTTTATTTACTTAATTGGGTTCTTCCAGTAAGATAAAATCTCATTTTCAAAAGAAAGCTAGTCTAAAATAGCAGTGAGAGCCACACAAAAACATTTGGTACAATACACAAATAGAAAGGTTACAAGACAATCATATGAGGTAGTGACAAGTAGTGTTTACACTTGCATACAGCTAGTTCTGTGCCTTTGATTTTGCATCATATGTATAGCCCTGGAATTATGGGAGTTTGAAAAGTGTTGATTTAAAATGAAGAGGACAGCAGTCTTCCGTGTCTGTGGAGATGAGAAGTGATGTAAAAAAAAAATACCCCAAGAGAAACAGGTGCCTCCCACTGTGCACAAGTCGAAGAATAAGACAGCAAATTGATTACAGTGAGAAAATTATCACACTTGAGTGTGAGTATCCAGGCAACCATATCTGTGCTTAGGTTAGTGTTAAACAGTTATACTATTTGAGGGGAAATGCTCTTATGACTAACATATTTAATATCCACTCATGAACTGAAATACAGTCATATGTCGAAAGAATATTTATTAATATAGAGGACATTGCCAGAAACCTTCTGGAGTTCTGAACTCTTCTCTCACATAACACACCATTCTCTGACATGACAAGTGATATTTTATTCAACCATGTGGAGTCAGATTTTAGTCAACAAGCTCCTAAACTTTAATGTTACATTAAAACATCAGTTTGATATGTGATCTATATGAAGTTTATAATAAATATTATAACCAATGTATTAATCTTAATTATAAGACCACAACTTATATTTGCCAGTTGTGCTCTTCGAGGGCTTAGCACAGATCCTTTCATAAATAACTTCTGCTGGGGTTTGTTTTACATTCATATCCTACTGTAGTTAACACAGAAAGTTCTCACAGCTTTGTTTCAGCAACCTCATGAGAGTGCTACGACTTATCCATGCTAACACCCTGTATCGTTCAGAGGTATTTAAATTGTCAAAGGCGTTTTCTAACCACCCCTTGTTATACAAGGCTGAATTACATTTTTAGAGCCAAAGACGATGATTCCATTTTGTCAGGAGCCATGAAACTCCCATCATTCAAAGGGAGAGATGCGGATCCTATTATAGGCTCTAAATATGCTTGCTCATTATTCAGTAACTGCAGGAAGTGGGTCTGCTTTTCCATCAAGGCTGAGAGCGAGAGAGAGCTCAATTAATGCTGCTAGCTCCCAGGATTCTCAGCCATGCTACAGTGATTGCTGTTTGTTTCCCCTCCATCCGAGAGAGACACCTCATCTTTCTTCTCCATCCTCCTCTCCCCCCTTTCATTTTGTTTTTTTCCTTCCTTATTTTCCTGATGAGTGTCGTTGAATGGCAGCTGAACCACACGAGGCAGAGGGCTGCGTCTAGTGAAAGACGAAGTAGAGCAGAATACACACACTTACATACACACACACACACACACTCATGCACACATTCACACACACACACATAGTCATGCACGCACTCACACACCCTCATTCCCACAACACACACACACACACTCATGCACACATTCACACACACACACACACAGTCATGCACACACTCACACACCCTCACTCACACACACACGCACACACACACACAGTCATGCACACACACATACACACACGCACTCATGCACACATATGCACATACATGCACACACATGCACACTCACACACACATACACACTCACATACAGACATTACATACACGCACACTTGCACACTCACGCACCCACTCACAGACACATACACCCTTCAGTGACTGACACGTGAGTGCTCCTGTCTCACATCGCTGGCCAGCCCGTCAGGAGCTGTCAGTGTGTCAGTAAACAAAACAGCTCTCGTGAAAGCACCTATGGGACGCAATTATGCAAAAAACCCCATTACCCATCTCCCCCTCCCACCCCCTGCGCCGCACGCTTTTACTGACACTTTCCATTTGTTGACTCCATCCCAAAGCTCCCATGTCTGAGAACTACATTTCCCAAATATTTGACTACATCCCTCATCCATCAACAGCCTCATTGTATCAAAACCAGCATCCCCACAGTGGATGACCAGGTCTCCACTCATTTTAGGTAAACCTCGGTGAGACTGAAAGCCCACCTGTTTAGTATTAGGTAAATATTTACCTTGTATTATTTCTGTCTAATTTCACAGTCAGAAAAACTGTTTATGCCTCTTAAACAGAAAAAAATATCTTTTTATCTACAAGCCTTTTGTGATCAGCCCACAAAAAGTGATACTGAGTTTAGTCAAGCATTTGTTAAACATTTATATGCATTTGATAGTGTATTATGAAAATTAATGTTAAAACATTTAGACAATCAGTATTATGATTGTTCTTGGGCTTTGGATACAGCTAAATGACCACAGTCAGCTACAGTCAAAGCGTCAAATACATCACAATACATACATACAAATCATCATGTTTAAGTTTATACCTGATCTTATTTTAATGTTATAATTCAAATTATGAAATGTCAGATGTCTCCTTTGTTGGAAATAAAAAGTGATTATTTCTTTGCATCTTTGCATAAATGAATCTTTGCGGCCTCTGTGTTGTCTTGGCATGCACTTTCATCACAAATGTCTTTTCCATATTTTAACATCATAGGAAACATACTGGCAGTCTGTTTCCATCATACACTGTAATCTGGTGAACAGTCAGTTACAGCCCTATGTGTAACACTGGAAAACCACAATGGGGGCAAACATTTACCGTTTATCTTTGCTGTATGGTATCTCATTTTCATTTCGCTATAGTTATACATTAGACAAATGTTTTAGTTTGACTTTCAGTCCAAGTGCAGACCTTCCTGTTGATGTTGTGAAAATGTCCAATAGGATTGCTGCTGTGTTATTCATCAGTTGCTATGCTTAGCTTTTCCTTATCCAGCAGAACCTCTCTTTAGGGTCTGAACATCAGAATAAAGTGCTTTCACCTTCATGAGGCCATTGCCAAATTGCCAGAGTTATTGCACCATGATGTGACACATAACCCCACCCACAACACACAAAAGCAGGCCAGTTTCTGTGTATCATGCAACTGCAAGCCCATCACACTGAGAGGACAGCAGGCTTTGCAGAAACCCCCTTTGTCAGAAACAGCACAACAAAATTCAGTCAGTAGTCAGATCCAAAATGGAGATCCTTGCAGGTGAAGGATGAAGGCAGGTCATACTGACTGTAATGTCTCCCAAAAGGACCTCTCCCCAGCTCCTACTGAATGATCTTTCAATGACATACAGAGATTCACAAGCTTGCTTGTGCCCCATTTAACTTTAATATAGTTTAAAATTACATTTTAAAATTAAGCCTGCCAGTATTATCACTATGAGACATCAAGAATAATTCAAAGATACTCCAATTTCTAATAAGATATTCATTAGATAAGTCATGGCCCCCACAGAACGTGCACTATTCAGCTACAGTAGAATGGAAGAGCTTCATTCAGCCAATGTTCAGAAAACCATTTTTTCTCAGTCTTGGCGAGTGTAGACCTGAATCAACTGGGGAAACCCATACATACTGATGCAAGAGTGATACTCGAACAAATTGAGCTCAAATGCACAGTACCCACGGCAACACAGAAGAGGGCATCTTTACCTCGCCAAGACACAGTGGCTGCTTTAAGGTAAAATCGACACCAACAGAAAGGAGCTTCCGCAAACTGAAGCGCCACCCGCACAGTAAACAGACAGGAGAACCACAGTTTCTTCTGAATGAGCCAGGAGCCGGTCTGACACAAGGGCACTTCATTGAAATATTTACACCTGGATGTTACTTGCGTAACAGTGATTTGTACGGGGAAGCCAATCACCAGGGCAGACTAGTGATTGCCTAGAAGTATTTGAACGCTTGTTTTACACAGTTTCTCTCATGTGGTACACTCTTGCATTCTGAAATTCATTCACATATTTGTGTGTATATATATATCTATACACACACACACACACACACACACAGGGGAGGTGACGTAGCAGGAGGACAGTACACAGCTCTGGTGAACGCTCTCTCCTCACAGTAGAGAAATCATTGTAATTGTGACAGCTGTTCTGTTTATTTAAATGAAAACATTTAAATCCGCCGGTTATGGAGTGTTTGCTCATTTCCTTTAATCTGTGCCGCTATCAGTGTTAAGTGACTGTGTCAGAAAAGCGATTAAGCCTTCAAAACAACACTGAAGATATACAGCGGTTCTTACCAGCACTGGATTGTTTGCTGGGAAAGTGTATGCAATATCCTTCCCATCTGAAGCTTAATATGCAGCAATTAACAGCACATGACATTATTTGTAAAAGCAGAACACCACTTTTTGTAACAAGCTTTTCATGTCATTGTATGTCAGTTAAAGCCAACTGTTCATAACTGAAGGAAAATGGGATCTTTATTTCATTAATAAATAGGTGAAGTTTTTAATGGACTTGTTTGAATTTTAACGACTACACATGCTAAATGGCTTAAAAGATCGGCATTTGATTGCAGTGTAAAACTAGCCTCTGCAAATACATTCTTGCTGTATCTCTGTCCAGCTTCATTGCCAATACACATTTTCAGAATACACACAATTCCAGACTTATTTTATAGGCCTACTTCTAATTTTACCTTTAAAAATTTGACTACAAAAAAATTATATATATATATATATACACACAGGACCACAAGAATGACCCTGACACACACACAGTCTCACTTACACACCCATTCTGATACACACACACAAAATCTCATTTACACACCCATTCTGACACACACACAGACTCGGCCTGCAGAGGCAGCACAGCCGTGCGATAATTTGCGCTGATTACAGAGGAACAGAACAAAGCTCTCGAGGCTCTCCCGCTTCTTATGTAAGGACCAACACTCACAGCTTCACACAAATGTCATCCGCCAAGGGTGGTGGAGAGGAGGCAGAGAAGAGAGCCGGGACTGGGAGAGCGCTGATGACAGAAACCTATCAGGGATTTAAAGGAGAGGGAGTGATCTTACCAGCAACGGGGGGAGGAGAGTGCCAGGACAGCTGGGGACAGGCAGTTCTGACGCAGCTGTCACCCACCCATGACTTTCCCTACAAGAGCACACTGTGACAGGACACTCTGGGACACTGTGTCACCATGAGCGCAGTTCAGACAAAGCTGCACAAATTGGTTTTTTTTTCCCCCGTTTCTTTGTTATTTCCGTCCACGATACTGTAACTTCACTTAAGGGCTCAGTTCTTCTGAATGCACTGGGAATGAACAAGAGTATGTCCAACTGTTTGTTGAAGGCCATGTTAGTATCAGCGTTGCATCCAAGGCTGCCCCTGACAACTGCTGCCCAAATTGAGGATGTGGAAAGATGACATGCAGGTCCTCTGCAGACTCCCAGAACAGAGGAGAGCAAGATAACCTTTGACCTCAATGCCACAGGAACTGAATCAAGGAGGAACAATCTGGTCCAGCTTTCCATGAACGGCTCTCCCATTCAAGCCAACCTTTATGGTTGATTTCATATTATTCTTGAATAAATGGAATAGAGATTCTCATATTTACATTATTATAAGAGGCACTCAATTTTAAAAATCACAGATGGCTAAACCGTTATCAGTGGCAGGTCAGATAACTGCACAGTGTCCGGTAACGTTCCCTGTCATGAGAACCATGAGTAATGCTAACCATACACTAGAAGACATTGACAAGACTCTGAAAAGACTTTTAAAAGACTAAAGTCTGACACCCTCTCACATCTAAAGACAATGTGTCATTAGTCACAGAGTTTTTAGTCACAGACTATGATATTGCAAAGACTGGGGATCTTGCAGGGTCACTATTTGCAAGACTGCAACTAGATTCCTTTTGAGATTATTTCCCATCATGCTCCTTGATATTATTGGCACTGTCCAGCATTACAGGTTGCAACCCTGTATGCTCTCTGGTCAAGGCTGTTCAAAGACAAAATAAAAGTACACGTAGTCAGCGTCACAGGTTTCAGCTCCTTATGCCCTCTCTCGTTCATCAGAAGGGAAGAGAGTGAGATCAAAAATCTGTATTTCAACACCTACACAGTTACATATCATGTACAAAATAAAATACAAAAATATACTATTACAGTATATTAGATTTACAAAATACCCTTGCAGAGCCAAAATACATATTGCATATCACCACTATATGCATACTTAATCACCATTCACATATTTATAACATACGTATTTATAATATAACATATGAATCTATCACGTTACTATATGTAATATATAATATTATATAATATAGGTGGATATGTTATATGCACACCGTAATGACTTAGAACATTAATTAACATTGTTTAATTAACATAAATGCACTGCATGAATAGCACTCACCATTTTATAACGAGACTCACGCAAGCTATATGCAAGATAAATTCACAAACATTCCATGGAACAAGAAATCATCATGCTTTGCTGTTTCCTGTTTGGTGCTGAGAGAGCTCACCTACTGATTGTTGACAATGTCCATGTCACTATTTGCATCAGCCAAGACTAAAAACTTATGATATTAAACACGGTTGATTTTATCTGAACGTCAAGATGACAAAAAGACTGACTTAAAACAGCTTGGATTACCACCTTACACCAAACAATCGAGGTCACAGGAGCGCACCACAACTCTAGCAAAACTCTCATGATTTTATTCCGACATTGTAAATTTGTCTGCCACAGTGAAATCGCTTGAAAGTCGTTTGGTGTAAGGCCAGCATGAATCTTCAAAGCGTGTGTGTTCCATGTTTTATAAGATTCAAATAAACAAGCCCTATACAACATGCAGAGAACAAAGATGACCTTGCATGTGGCATTAAACACACAAAAAACAAGTGTGAAATTACAGCACATTAGAAAAGTGATTTTTCTAAACAAAACTCTGTTGTTCTGTCTTTATGTGGGCAGTAATCAGACAAAACCAATTAATTAATGTATCCAGTTACATGGAAAGAGCCGGTCTATTTATGGAGATAAAACTGAAGGAGTCCAGACTGAATCCTGGAGATTATTTCTCTTCTGCTGGAGACAGAAGACAGCAGCGCTATTATCAGGACTAAAGATAATGGTTAATGACATACTGTGACTTAATTAATCAATGGGGGTCTTGGAAGGAACTCTTAATTTTCACCACACATTTTGCAGCTCTCTAGTTCTCTCAGAGCCACTCCACTGTGCATATTTAATTCCAATCATTACTGGCACTGTGCATGATGTAGAGTGTGATTTATATAAGTATAATGCCAAATCACTGGTGTTGGTGGAGTTACACTGAAAGGCTAATATAGACATGAGCCTTATTTACAATGGAAAACATGTATAGGGAAGACAAAGAAATGTGCACCATTCCTCACAGTGTAAATTTGTGTGCTTCCCATGAACAATGTCTCATCACTCAGGGTCCCACATATGCATTCAGATCACCAAACTTACCTCATAGATGTGCTTTGTTACGCTGATATACAGCTGTATAGTAATAACAGGACAGTGAGGCTTCATGAACCCCTGAATTGGTGGATCTACCTTTTGGGTTTGATGAAGCCCTAGTCAGTTGCACTACAGTAAAGCTTTAAAGTGATCATTTTGCTGTTTGTCGAGGGGCTGTGGCCTCAGTGCTGTCTGTACTATTCTTCCCTCACCTCCTCGCACACTGGGGGCCTGCGTAACCTTCATGCCCACTTAGCTCTGCTCATTTAAACACGGAGGGCAGGCAGGCTTTGAATGACTACAAAAACTACTCAGTTTTGGGAAGTGTCTTTTCTGGAAGGTGTTGGTGGTGGTATACCTGTGTGTCTGTGGGTGGGGGGTGGCCTTCTGGCCAAGTTGTACCCATTGTCCTCCAAAACAAAGACATAATTTTGTACTGCATACTATTTTATATTCCACTGCATAATGTATGTATATTCTCCAGAAGTCCTGCGGTCCATATGTAGAGAAGATGCAGTGATTCATATCTCTTTGGTTTACTCAGAACACGAAACAACACCAGAGTGATCCGTCATTTGTTATTTTATTTATCTTTGAATGGATTACGGATTCTATATTATTTGCTTGGCAAGCTATAAGACATGTGTGATCGGGTTTATCAAGAAAAGTGGGCAGGGA
This sequence comes from Megalops cyprinoides, assembly GCF_013368585.1. Lineage (NCBI taxonomy): Eukaryota > Metazoa > Chordata > Actinopteri > Elopiformes > Megalopidae > Megalops > Megalops cyprinoides. The sequence goes on along the minus strand of NC_050591.1, from coordinate 4,839,781 downwards.
TTTTTAGTGGCTATCTTGTGGTAATGTTGCATGACTAAGCAATGTTTGTTAAGGAGGACGAAAAGCATTTTCAGCCATTTTAAAATACCGGTTTATAATTTTACAGTAAGAGTTGATCACTTGTCAAACATTCTGTTTCATTTCCTCTCACCGGTCTTGGGCGATTGATGCAATAACCCCACGATACGAATTAAAACAGTTCATCCGTCAAAAATAACATTTTAAAACATATTTCAGTGCTCTCCTTTACGGATTGGCGGTTAGATGTTTTGTTTTGGCAGCATATCTGTGTCTCTCTCCATTAAGGCTTGGACGAGCCGCATGCAGTCGCTTTCAACATGCATACAGTTTATATACAGATGGACTTCATGAAAGCAGCAACAAGTACGTTGGTCGTTTTTATTTAATTCAACTCATACAAAAGGGGGTGTGGCCGCAATATCATCTGCTTTCTTGGGGAAGTTTCTGCTTTCGCACTTTTTTAGTTGTGTGCACCAACACAAGCAAGTAGGCAACGCGATGAATTCTCTCTGAGACGTTCTGGGGGCAGATGGAGTCGGCTAATTCCGTTGGAATATTTTAGTTCTTACTGTTTTTTTATGCAAGAAATATTTTGGAAACAATTTGTCTCGATAACGAAATTCTCTCTTAAACCGGCTCTTCCTTAGCTACATACAGTAATTATTCTGGCTTCTTGCCTTTTCTATTGCTTGATTATCTCGGTTTGCTGGCTCGCCTGGTCACTTAGCCTAATTCAACGCAAACCCCTTGTTTTCGCTCACCTTTGTATCGACCGTCGTGCTCGTCTATATGCTAAGTATGTTATTCCTCCTCGTGTCACTCCTCACCCTTAAGACCGATGGCCTTCTGTTAGCTCGTGAGCTGATGCTGTTAAAGTATTGACAAACACCTCCCTGTTTAATAATGGCTTTAGGTTACCGGGAAAACTATAATTAATTTCCTTTTCAATAGCCTACAAAATTGCAGATAGAGCCAGACTTGTTTTTCAATGTGTTCGATGGGAAAATGCTATCTCATGCTCACAGCGACGTCTTAGCGCCTCAATTTCAATTTTCTGTATATTTTATAGCTATACTTTATATATGCGTGTTGAGTGGAAAGTCAGTCTATTTCCCCCACTAAGTTCGGGAAAAGGCAAAGAAACTGTATGTTACACTATCCTTTTCCTTATGGAAAACTTCCAAAAAAAAAAAAGTCAAACAAAATTTCTACATATACAATCATACCAATATTAACCCTGTAACATGTGCACATCGCGATATTGTGTAATTTATTTAATGAAATAAACCAAATGCATGCAATATAACATATATAACATGAAATTATGTTTTATTGATACGATTGGAACTTTAGTTAAAGAGGAGTTGTATATTGTTTGAACTGGCAAAAGACGGAGAGCTTTCAGAAATGAATTTCGTGAATATTTTAATTTCAGACCGGGAAAAGTTGTATTAAGAAGTGCCAAACAAACGTCAGTTTGGGGTAAATTGATGCACGCTATGAACGACGCTCAAGCGCCTAATTGGTATCTAGAATAAAAAAAAACATCTCGTCAGCTCAGCTCTCGACGAAAAGTCAAACGCTCAGGTTTCTAATTCAGCACTCGTTTTCCTACCATCAGGAGCAATATTTCATTTACAGAATTATCCATGGAGCCGACACTGTTGAGCAAATCGCCCAAGGGATTAAGCGATGTCTTTCGTAGTGAATTGACAGTAGGTGTCTTTTAAGTGATAATTCATACGCTCTAAATATACTGTTAATGTAAAAAAGTATACATGTTTGTATGAGAGCTATTATGGATATATACCAGACAAGCAGGTAATCAATCACCTTTGAACATGTGGAAAAGCCAAAGGCAGAAGTAGAAGGAAAACGAGTTTCATCATTCAATAAACACACAATTAAGGTCTGAAAGCCCAGATTCAACACATATTTGACTGAACATATTACCATTGAACATGTGATTAATTGGAGACACAGAAAGCAGTCACTTTCATAATAATGGAAATAGAAGAAGGCATTCAGTTTCATATATTTGCGAAATTAATGACTGATACAGTATATCTGATATTTAAATAAGGGGACGTTGACAAAGTTCAGAGCTGGGGAGTTTGCTGCAGAAAAGGTTCGGAGATACCCTGCTCCCTACTGGCCACCTCCTTTAAAGAAGAGATGTGAATTTATGAACAAGTTATACGTAATCCTGAGGCTCCACCTTGTGGCTATATCTGGAAATTTCTAAATTGTTACATACTCAGTCTCCTAGTTCGTAAAATAGGACGTGGAATAAACAGATTTCCTCGAGTTAATTTGAAATAACGTGTTTATGCCATTTCTGGTCGTCATAATTTTGATTAATAATATTATTTTGGGATAAACCAATTATCATTAAATAATTACAACTAATCTTATTTCTAGAGCGAATGTCACTGACAGAATCTTTTAGAAATTCCATTAATGTAATGTACCGTTACCCTCGTTACCTCTGTGAGCTGTGAGCCGAAACTATGTTTATATATATAATAAATAATTTTCGTTGTTTTTGAGGGATTCGTTGAAGACCAGCTCCTTAAACAAAGCCATGAAACGACACCTAAACTGAAATAAACTGCTTCTTTTTAGAATGGTTTCAAAATAAAAAAATCTTTGGATTACATACAGTTAATCAAATTAATTAAATAAATTAAATTCGCTGCCCTGTTTTGTGAAACAACGAAGTTACAGATTTACTAATTCATGTTTTTCTCTGACGAAGGAAAGTGAAGAAGTGCTGTAATTCTACTTTATCCTATTCCTCCCGTGCTGCTGCAGGGCATTCCGTCCGTAACGGAGGCAGAAAGTTTACAGTCTGGAGATGAAGGAATCCTCTTTGTAATTCGTGGATCTTTCACTAGGGGACAGCCTTCTCATTGCCCTTTCACAAAGGTCAGCGCACACGATCTTCGCGACTTCGCGTTCTGCCTGAAAAATATAAGACCCTTAGTTTGAGAACAGACTCGCTGAACATTTCTGTAATAAAATTGTCTTTATGCTTATATACACAACAGGTGTACCTTTGTTCTAATGTATAAATACATCGTCTCAAATTCAGGTCGTGAATGTCCGTTTTTGTTGTTTTGATCATTAATCGCTTTAAATAACTTGCATACACCGATGAGCGAAACATTATGACCGGCCCTCCATGTGCCGCCAAAACAGCGCTAACTCGCCGAGACATGGTGTCCTGTGGTATCTGGCACCGAAACAGTAGCAGCAGATCCTTCAAGTCCTGTAAGTTGCGAGGTGGAGCCGTACCAGGCCACCTTCTTACACTGCTCCAAGGTCTAGTTCCGACACTCGCATGCCTATTGTAGGCGCTTTCGATGGTGGACAGGGGTCATCATGGGCACTCTGACCGGTGTGCAGCTACGCAGCCCCATATGCAGCAGGGTGCAATGCACTGTGTGTTGTGACACATTCACAACACATGTAACCATCATTAAAATTTTCTGTGACTGGTGCCACAGTAGACCTTCTGTCAGTTTGGACCAGACAGGATAGCCTTCGTTGCCCTCGCGCATAGATGAGCCTTGGGCGCCCAACACCCTGTCGCCGGTTTGTGGTTTGTCCCTCCTCAGACCACTGTCAGTAGGCACTCACCACTGCTGACCAGGAGCACCCCACAAGGCACAAGCCTTACCGTTTCAGAAATGCTCTGACCCAGTCATCTGGCTATAACAATTTGACCATTGTCAAAGTCGCTGAGATCTTTACTCCTGCCCATTTCTCCTGCATCCAACATGTTGACTACAAGAACTGATTGCTCGCTTACCATCTAATCTACCCAAACCTTGACATGTGCCCTTGTTTGGAGATGATCAACGTTATTCGGTTCACCTGTGAGTGGTCATAATGTTTTGGCTCATCAGTGTATATTAGGCATAGCATACATATAACATTATTCAGTCATAACTTATACATTAAGTAAGTTTCAGAGCAGTGGTTATAGTGCCATATACTTGATAGAATTCTGATCAGTAGGACAGCAGGTGAGAATCATTATGTCCAGTCAATACACATTCAGTAAAATCACTGCTTCAAGAGGAATGATCCTTTTTACGCTAGCTCTATTTGTATTGACTATGCACAAAGGTATTGCACTTATTTTAAAACCAGTTTAAGGATCAAATATTTAAATAAATTACCTCCAGAAAGTTTGTTCCTCATTTATTTTAATGTCAAATTCAGTCAAATCCCCCATTGCACAATTTAAGAGAACATATCGCCACGATCATTATTAGACTGTTTCAGTACGTGTTGCATCTGTTAATATTCCCACTGATATGTAGCCGATATTTGAGGTATTTAGAGTTCATTTACTTCAGAAACCAACGCAAATTGTTTTTGGGAATAATTCGTGGTGGAAGGTGAGCCATATGGGGAAAGTGCTCTTCTCTGCCCCCTATTGAAAACAGGATTTTAGAGAACTTACATTTTCCAGGGGTGTGGACCCCCAATTTAGCAAAAACAATTCAGTCTTTCCGGAATTCCTTCTGCTACAAAAATAACAGGACAATGTATTGGGGATGCATTTCTGTCAGCTGCTTCTGTTAGTGTTTATCATCTGCAAAACCTTGAGGCAACCTCTGGCACAGAGACACTTCACAGCGGACGAACACGGTCACACTTTCCCTCTTAAATTAGACCACCAAAAACTGGGACAGAAGACAGCAGACGTGCACTTATTTAATAGTTTTATTCTCTTTTTTTTAATAGATCTGTACAACCAAGAATCAAACCTTTCACAAGCCTAGCAAAATCTGACCTGTACACATAAATGCTGTAGGCAGGATTGCTATACACACCGCTTAAATAATCAAACTAGTAATTATCTAGCTAAGCAAACACTTCAAACCAGGCCTACCAACAGAGAACAGAGGTTGGATCTGGAAGGGAGGAAAGACAAACAGTATGATCCCTTTTTTCCTTACAGTCATCTGTGTTATACAAAAGTACAGTGAAACATCGTATTTACACAGAGGTGCACGAGTCCTGGACTCTGGTCTTGACTGATCAAGTTCAGCGTAAATCGGGCGGGAGGGGTGGGGCACCTTATTTTACACCAGGTACCAATTTAACCCGTGGTACGGCAAACCGGCTCGGAGATAGATGGGGGAGTTGAAATCTTCATATAAAAATAAGTTTAGTATTCACACTTTTAACACAATAGGGCTTTCCTTCTCCCTTCTCTGCTTTGACCTTTAACCCTGATGGAGCCACAAAATGCTTTGTCCCCCCCAAAACAGTTCCCTAATTTTGGTTATCTCAGTAAAAATTTGCCAATGGGAGAGTGGCGCTTTAAGAACCCTAAAACGAGTGGAGCCATCGTGTGTTATCAGTCACTGGCTGAACTGAACCGCAGATTTCTTGGTACGGAGAGCAAGTTTTTCAAGTGGTCAGGCTCAGTAATTAACAGCACACCGCAGCTCTGTTAAAAAGCTCGTGAAGGCTTCCTCCCCAATCATAAGTAAAAATTACACCTCGACCTGTAGGCCTGCATACATACAGGGATCCCTCAGGTCCTACAGTTATATTTGGCGGTGTGGGACTAATTTTTATTGCTGTGGGTGGGAGCAGGTGGTCAGAGAATAGGCTGTGGGACCAAAATAATTTTTTCCATTTAAAAATGTTGTTACTATTGCTGTTTCTTCTGTTGTGAGCTTGTAGTAATATTAAAAAAAAAAAAAAAAAACAGCGACCCCCTGTCAGTTTCATCTTAACAGCAGATCACTGGGTGCATTCCTTTCACACACCGGGATACCCACTTTCTGTGGCTTTAGAGTAGGTTTTCAAACAAAAAAAGATTTTTATGTTTTCAAATGGAACAAAACCAAATATGTCTAGTCTATTTTTCTTAACATATGTTCGTTAAGTGTACCCAGCGTGTGTACGATTACGATGTGTGACATACAACACTGAAGGACATTTAGCGGGAAGGGGCCGAAATGTGGAGGGAGCGGGCAGAGGTGGAATTTTAAAAACGAGTCCCATGCAAACTGCGTTCAAGGAGTCAGAGAGACAGGCTAATTAATGCGCACCCTGTCTACGTCTTGAGCGGGACGAACAAGCTCCTAAAAAGACAGGATAAAATGGAGATAAAAGATCACTGAGGCTCTGCAGACACCCGCTCTCATCTCCTACTGCAGCAGTGAACACTGGTGCACTTCTGGGGCGGAGCGCGGAACAGCGCTGGAGAGGCCAAACTAACCTGCTACTTGGCAGAGCTGTCAGATTCTGCACCACACTCACATTTTCCCCTTGTGTGCGTGTTTGTGTGTTCGCGCGCTGCTTTGCCGCATGTAACCGATGAGCCAAAGTGTCAGCCTCGACTGGCACATATTTTTGGTGTTTATAAAAAAAAAAAAGGAAATTCTATCAAAGGAAGAGATGGAACTGAAAAGCTTTTAAAACCATTTGTTGCCAGTACCATGAAGTCAATATATTTGTGTGTTTCGGAGAGGGGGGGGGGGCAGTTTGGTTACATTAACCCTTTAGCCATGAGGTATCTGAGTGAAACAGCGACAGTGGTAATGTCAGTTTTAAATCCGCATGACAACACGGGAGAGCAGAGCTAGCGAAGTCCTCAGAACAGACAGGGATGAGGACGTGACCCAGCCCCTGGGAAAGGACGCTTAGTGTCACCATTCTGAACTGAGCAGCAGCACGATCCTGAAATGAAACTCCTGACCAATCATGCCCCCCGATCCATAGCACACAGTAGCGCCTCTGCAGAGGCAACAGCTTCCTAGAGTCACGTGAACATCTCTTGGTAGTGTATATTCCATTCGACAGAACATTGGTGACGGAAAACAAAACTGAACCACTCGAGTCCTATGCAAAACTGACTGCACAAACAAGCTACAATCAAAGCCTCTCTTTAAAAAGTGACTGAAGACATATTTTCTTATAAAACAGAGCTGCCCAAGGGAGCCTGAATCTCCCACTTGATTTTCTCTATTCCACTACTGAACCTGCCACCAGTACAAGGAAGACAGCCAAGACAGACTTTCCACAAAGAACTGGCATCTATGGGGGCATTATCTCCCAGAGGGCAATGCTGCAGACTTCCTACGGAAAATAGCCACACCAATAGGATCCTATATCCTTCACGGTGTCTCCTTTTTGGAGAGGCCCGGGGAGGAGAGGGGCCTGAGATTTGAGGCCTTTCATGCCACTGGGCACCGTGAGGTTGATAGAGGTGGGGTTTGGGAGGCTGGGCGTGGTTAACACATGCAGACATTACAGACACACAGGATCTTTCCATGATGACAAAACTCTTTAACTCTCAGACTCAAACTGTTTTTCACCTGCCTGGAATTACGAGGTCAGTTTCGGGTATCGCCCCTTTTCGTGTTAGAGGCAACCCTTGACTGGGCCAATTGCTGACCTCGCCTTCCTTCCAAAATCCGGTGAAAAACAAGAGGGAGTGGTCCTTGCCTGTGTCTCTCTCCATGTCTATCTCAGAGACAGCAACAGGCCAATCTGCTTTTGAACTGAACTCATTGGTTAGGACTCCTTGGAAAAGTAAAAAACCCAAACAAAATGTCTAATCACTTCTGAGCCTATCAAGTTGCAGATGCCAGGGTGAACCGACTGGAGATGTAGCAGCAGGTGCACCTTATGTGGAGTGAGCGTGTGCCGTTTGACCAGGCACCAGTGACGGGCACCTGGACAGAATCCCACAGGTGGGGGGACAGACCAACCTCTCCCTCTCCTGGAGTCCCAGACCTTGCCGCTGAATTACCCATAAGGCCACAGTGATGGAGAGCACCAGGCTCGGGTCAAGGCCAAGGGGACTTCAGGTCTCATTTCAGTGGGACAGACAGATCAATCAAAGCTGCCGTGATGTCACAGAGGGCCGGAGAGGCCAATCAAACCTGTAGTGATGTCACAGAGGGCAAGACAGACCGATCAATGCTGCCATCCTGAGTTCCACAGCCTTTTTTTTTTTGAGAGGCCCCTGGGTTCAGAATCCAGTGGTGCCGCCCGGTAACCCCCACCTCCACGGTCTGAACCACAGACGTCTCAGAAAGCGATCCACAGTGTCAGCCCAGCACCATTAATCCACAGGAAAACTGAAAAAAACATCACCAATTCCTGCAGGACAAAGCCAGCTAACCGCTGAAAGAGTGGAAACTGAGAAGTGGGGCACCAGTCCAGAAAAATCCTTTAAAATGAGTTCATGTTCACTCCAAGACAGTCTGGAGAGAAGAGTGTACGATGTCAACTATACAAATGTGTACAATTTATTACTGTAGTTAAATACTGTAGTGTCTCCATGTACAGTGTTGTCTTCAGTAGAGCTATACATCCACAGAGTTATATTCCAGTCAGGTGTGGTGGCACAGGCCTGGAAGGAGATGTCAGGTCGGACGGAATTCTGATCAAACTTTATTCAGTCGCTCTATAGATTTCTCTTTTTTCAAATTTACAAGAAGCATAAGTATTTTTTTCTTCCTTTTTGTTATTAGGGACATTTGGCGTGAATGGGGGTGTGGGGTGGGGGAGTGAGTGGGGATAGGTGTGAAGTGGTACTTCATTTTCTGAATTTTTTTCCTCATAAGGTTTCTTTTCAGAGGAGAAAAAAAGTTGACAGAAATAAAAAAGAAAAAAAAGAAAAAAAAAAAAGAGACCACTTCTCCCAAGAGGAAAAAAAAAACTGGAGAAACAAGAAAAAAAACTCCACAGATTGAAGCCAGTGGCAGGTGCTTGGTGTGGGGGGAACGGATAGGTGTGTCCAGAGCAGATAGCAGGCTCCAATGTGTTGCGACCAGGGAAAAGAGTGCAGACAGAAAGGCCAGTGCAGAGAGGAGTGTGAGGGGGCGGGGCAGGGCAGGGCGACGGGGCAGAGCCAGCAGGGATCAGAAGCTGTCCACCCAGGAGCCAAATCCTCGTTCAGCCAGAGTGCGGTTCACCGACACCAGCTGGGGAGAGAGAAACAGAGAGAAAAACGGAGAGAGAGACAGACAGACAGAGAGGGGAAAAGAGGGAATGTGGGAGGTGAGGGGGAGAGAGGAACATAGTTACAATCAGGGACACAGCATAAAGGTGTGACTCAGCTCAAAGATGAAGGCCACAATGATGGAATAAAAACATCTACATGGCAAGAAACAACCAATAAAATAACACTTTCCTTACTGAAATAACTTCGCTTCTAACGCTTCGAAAGGAATGCCTTTTTAAGCTGCTGAAAGTCATCATTAACCCCTCCCTCTGAAAAGCAGAGAGCCTCGGTGCTCGGTGTCAGCTCACTGGAGAGTTCCCGCCACTCACCTCATCCCCCACCATGTTCCACATCTGCACCAGAGGAAGGCCGGTGTTGTTGTCATAATTGGTGACCTGCGAACGAGATGGGGATGTCATGGCACACTCCATCGCCTCCGCAAGATGGCAGGAGCACGTGAACAAATGAAAAAAAATGTTGCATCAACATTTTCTTACCTGCGCTAGCAAAGCCACCCCTCTCGTCAGCTCCTCCAGCGCGGAGTTCGCCTCGGCTGAGAACCTCTCCTCTCCTGCGGAGACAGAGGAGAGGTGTATTTATACAGGTGTAAAGATAACAACAGCAGCATGGCCTTCAGCTGACTGGCTTCATTCCAGAAAGGAACGCTTAACCCTTCTGCAAAGCAAGATGAAGCCAGACTTTACCTGGAAGGGGGGCGATGTTGTCTAACAACACCTCGGCTCCTTGGAACGGTAATGTTACAAAGTCCGACCTGTGGAAACAATTGAAAATGAAATTCAGTCAACGGACAGCCAACTTGCCAGCCCTAATGCTACCATTTAAAATGCTACCATTTAAAATGTGATCAAAATCAGTCAGATGTATGCACCCTTTTATAGTTGTCAATGACAGCATGCACAGGCTAAGATGTATGGACATATTCTTTCAGAGCAAAGGGCTTTAAGCCTATGGTGACTGTGCTTAATGATCAGTAAAACCTTAAGAACCCTGGACATTTTGGTACTCTGTGAAAGCTTGAAGAGTAAATTCACCATTCCCTAGACCCATATGTTTTAACCTCACCAAAACCAACAGGACAGCTACAATGTTGCAGCAACAGGCAGAGTGCATCACTTCCTGGAAAAGCTGTCAGTCAGTGGCAGCCTGCCTCAGACAGTAATTTTGTCCCTTCTCATGATTGCAAAGCAATCACACTATTGTTATCCGATAGTTTTATTATTCTTCTTATTCCACCAAATTATGTCCCGCTTCTCCTCCCACAGTTTTTGAGATATCGACCCCAAACCAACTGTAACCCATCCAGTCTGACCCTGATCGGTGTGCTTGTATACAGCTAAGCCGTACCCGCACTCGTTCTCCGGTTTTTGTAGTTTTTTCATCCCTTTTTTCCCCATAGACACATTCATTTTCCAAAACAAACCCCTCACACTTCATGGCCTTCCCACTCGCTCACTTCTCACATAGCCATAGCCACCATACCTCACATGTTGCCTCAGGACAAATCACCCAACACTAATCAAAGACCATCTTGGCCCACACTCGTCTTTTTATCATATACACATCCCTCTATCCTGCCATTAACTTCAATTCATTTTTCAAAGCCCTATCACACGGTCACACTTAGGCCGTCAGCAAACGTACCTCATATGCTGGCTCAGGTCATGCCATCCAATACTCATTGAAATCCATACTGACCCGCACTTGTCTTTTACTCGTTTATTCATCCCTCCGTCCTCACATTCACTTCAGTTCATTTTTCAAAGTCTTACCACTCGGTCACCTTTTGGCCTACAGTCACAGTACCTCATATTAGGGGTGGGTGATATAGCCGTTGCAATGTATTGAATAGCTGTTTTCAGTGCAATAACAGCTCTCCCCGGTATGTGGCGTTAGGTTTTTTCCGTATTTTTTTCCCGTTAGTCATACCTGATGCGGGAGCACACCTCCAGTTTTCCATTTTCCATATCAACTATTCAATGTTGATAGCACAGCAACAGCACTATGCTGCTTCCATGTGGTAGACAGAAACACATGGCTACAAAGATAGAGTGAAAACTAGGGCTGTTAAGCAATTAAAAAAATTAATCTAATCAATTACATGCTTTGTGATTAATTAATCTAATTTAATTGCATATATCAATATTTCCTGTGAAAAGCATGTTATGTTCAAATTCTGCTTTACTCAACAGTTAGTTCTGACCAAGTAATTTGATTGGACAAGAGGCATTCCAGGAGTGCTGATATTCAGTATAACAGCACTGGCACTTTTAACTATACATATATATACACTTTTCACTGTACATGTTTGTAGTACTGCGTCCTCAGACAGACTTTTCTCTCAGCTGAGAACTACTGTCTCATTGTGGAACTGTACACATCCTGTCCCCATACTGTCGCTGTACTTACTGTATGCACTTTTGTACGTCACTTTGGATAAAAGCGTCTGCTTGAATAAATAAATGTAAATGTATCACTCTGCTTTCGATGTTCCGATGCAATCATTTATTACACCAATGTGAACTTAATTCGCCTTTACTGACAGCGCAAATGTGGATACGTTTCTGTGTATGATATAATGTTTATTTAAATTTATTTAAATTTATTTACAAAATAAATAAATGTTAATATAAAAGAACATAGAATATAAAAGAACCTAGCTAGCCTGCAGTTGGGTATGATAAATGCTTAAAAGCACAGTGACATATGAGGTCATATGGGCATCATAGAGTACAATTAATCTGCGTTAATTTGTTTTGACTGATTATTTTTTCTATAATTAATTGAAATTAACGTGCTCGGTCACCATTTGACCAATAGCCACGAGACCTGATATGCTGCTTTGGGTCATGTGACCCAACACTCAAAGGTGGGTGTCCCTAGCAACCACTTAGCAACAGCCTGACAACCACCCAGCAACGCCCTAGCAATGCCCCAGCGACCATATTGTTTACCCTAGCAGCCACCTAGCAACCACTTAGCAACACCCTGGCAACCACCCAGCAACGCCCTAGCAATGCCCCAGCGACCATATTGTTTACCCTAACAACCACTTAGCAACACCCTAGAAAGCACCTAGCAACACCCTGGCAGCCACCCAACAATGCCCTAATAACCACCTCATATACCTTAGTAACCATCTAGCAACCACCCTAGCAAGCATCTTATATACCTTAGCAACCACCTAGCAACAGCCTAGCAACCACCTAGTAACACCCTGGCAATCACCTAGCAACAGCCTAGCAACCACCAAGCAACACCCTATCAATCACTTAGCCATATCCTAGCGATCGTCTCACATGCGTTAGTATGTTTTCGCTGCCGAGTCGCAATCACACTCTGCATTTTCTTCAGGAAATGCACTTTTCTAGTTGACGACTGCTCTTTATCTGCTGATGGCACCACTGTGGCCTTTTCACCATGAATAAGAGGAGGAAAAGGCCCCTCTGAAGAGGTAAAGAGCTGCTGAGGCTCACCGTATCTGCCGAAGAGTGTCGATCTTGACTCGGTCATAGCCACCGTAGTCGACGTATCGGATCTCCACCTCGTTGGAGTCTTTGTAGAAGGAGATGACCTGAGCTCGCCACCAAGCGCCTTCTACTGCTGGAGCAGCACAGATCACCCCCACTGCAGGAAAGGAGAGCATGATGACTGACTGACTGACTGACGCACAGTCTGCCAGTATGCCAAGGCCCTGGGCAGGGCAGGCTTGTACGTACCTTCGGCGGGTGAGGGCAGCGCGGGTGTGCCAGGCTGAGAGTAGCACAGAAACATCTGCTGGTCCAGGCTGCGCAGGGCGTGGTACGTGGGGTGCGTGTGCTGCTGCACAAACACGTGTCCCGCCGAGACGATGTTCACCACGATCACCTCCACCGTCACCCCATTAGGGAGGAGCAGCTGGGGGGGGGGGGCAGACAGAGGGGACGCCTTAAAGCCCTTCACTATCATGAGAGTCTCCCCTCCACTGAGCAGTCCAGCACCAGCGTGAGACAGCCACAGGACAGCACTGCACGTACAAATCCCACTGTACAACATGTCAAACGCCACCTATCTGGAGCTTTGATTAAAACACGCCCGCACATGCACACACACACACGCACGCACACACACGCACACACACACACGCACACACACACGCGCACACACACACGCGCACACACACACGCGCACGCACACACACACGCACGCACACACGCACGCACACACGCACGCACACACGCACGCACACACGCACGCACGCACACACGCACGCACACACGCACACACACACGCACACACACACGCACACACACACACACACACACACACACTTCAGTGCAACTGGAACCTAAAATAAGACAGCAGAATATCTGATCATGGTCAAAAATGCAAAACTGACCAGATCTTGACCAAATATGGCCTGAGTGATTACAGCTTGGCCACCGTAAAAGGCAGACCCAGACAAAGAAAGGGGAAGACAAGCTCTGTCTTCAATGCAGTAGATGAAGCCACAGAGATCCACTCTTTTGCAGTAAATGCACCCAGGCAAGTATTCACTATGACATCACTGGTCCTCCTCCATTTCAAAAACATGACTGACCCAGAATGTCATTTATTCTAGGAGACAGGACAGCATATGATGTTAGTATATGTGTTCTACTTTACTCTTTGTAGTTGTGATTACATTTAATATTGCTCTTTATTGCGTTAGCAACATTGTCCTGTGAATGAAGCACCATTAAGCTGACCTGAATTGCACTGAGCGACAGAGAGAGAGAGAGAGAGACAGTGCGCAGCAGAGAGAAAGTTAGACAGAGAGAGAGGGATTGTAAGCAAGATCTTGTGCTGGGGCGTGGGCAGCCCTTACCCAGGATGTCATGGGCAGAGAGGGCAGGGTCAGTGGGAGAGGAGGCGGGGCATACAGGTTTGTCAGATCCAAGTCTTTGAACTTCTTCCCAATGAGGCCCAGAGCTTTATCCACCTGCTGCTGCGTACCTAGACCAGGGAAACACCACATCATCACAACTGATACTACCACCACTACCATCATCATCACCACCATAACGATTTGGCAGACACACACACACACACACACACACACACACACACACACAGCACAGAGAGTGCACAGAGAGGCAAGGCTCACCCTCGATGTGGCAGATCTGAAACTCTTGCGTGTAAGGCAGGGTTGAGATGTAGATCTTCGCACCCGAGCTCTGTTTCAGGAAGCTCACGTACCTCCCCTGCTTCCCGATTAACCGGCCAACCAGATGCTGTTGGAGCAAACGAGGACAGAGGCGTCAGTGGGCTGAGAGGTCGCGACCTGCGTTCCCACTGCGGTGCGAGACGAGTGCCGGGGCGCTGCGCGCAGAGCCGGACAGCACACCATCACAGCTACTGCGGCCCGTTCACACCCCGCTGTGAATGGCTGAAAGCTTGTTAACGGATTCCATCTAACTATGCTGGACTGCAGCTCTCAGCGTCAACACCCAGTCACACACACGCATCCACACTCTCGTCTATACCAGTGAGAGTGAGTCAGTTAGGGAGTGAGAGAGTGAATCAGTGAGTGTGCGGGGTGAGAGAGAGTGACCTCCTCAGTCAGTTGATACTGAGACCCACAACACTCACCGGTCTCAGTCCAACACTGCTCCACAATCAGAGTTTAGGATAAACCAAACTAAAATTATTTTTCTGCAACACTGGAACGACCAAACTGCAGGATAAAATACATTTAATCGTTACCTTGCCCAAAAGATTTTAATAACTGGCTGTATATCTTGTCAGTGTATAAGATATAAAGCTGAGACAGATCCTTACCTAGGACAGGTTCAGTGATCAGTCTAGCCATTGAAGACAGCAGAGAGGAAAAACCATGGCTACCAAAAGTAGAAGGCTATGTGGTCACTGTGAGACCAATGAGGCTGAGCCAGAAATGCACTCTCTCATTAAAGAAGAAACATGTAATGGTACAAGGAGACAGCACTTTGAAAAATTTACTTCCATTTCAACTTTTCAAGAATTGGATGGCATATATCAGCTGACCATTCTAGGAGAGGTTTGTGTCAGCATGCCATAATCAGAGGGACAACAGCTGACCAGTCTCCATACTGTCAAGGTCACTGCCAATAGTGTTGTTGTATATATATATTGATCTGTTACATGTTATACACCTGAATAATTGCTTTGGCAATACTGTTATGACTGCAACAGCCATGCCAATAAAACATCTGAATTTGAGCGAGTGAGAGAGTGTGATTAGATGAGGGAGGGAGTGGGTGAGTGAATCAGTGAATGCGAGAGAGAGAGAGAGAGAGAGAGCGTGAGAGTGAGGGAATGAGTCAGTATGCCAGTGAGTGAGAGAGAGCGAGTCAGCGAGCGTGCGTTTGGGGAGGAGACCTCACCTTTGGCACCTCGATCTCCCAGATGATGAGCTCGGTGCTCTGTGGGGGGGGCTGACCCCCGCTGGCGCTTCGTTGGCTGTCCCCCACCCCCAGCGTGCAGCCGCTGTCCACAGAGTCCATGCTGTTCACATCCGAGCCTGCCACACACACACACACAGGAGTTATACAGACATACGCACTGGAGCCAGGAACAGTGTTATAGCACAGTCGTCTCTGCCAAAGCTGTCACCTGTGAAATTTGCTCATCTACAACACACTGTAACACTAAGCAAACGTGAGGATGGGCAGCTGGAAAACTTGACTTCACACTTGTTACAGTGCAACCTGCCTATCACCTGCATTCTGTGAGCCAATAGTCTGCTCTTAATCCCTCCTATAGTGTTCCCTGAACCAATACCCAGCTCCCCAATTCCTCCTCCTGTGTTATGTAAGCCAGCAGCCGGCTTCTAATTGCTCCTCCTGCATTCTGGGAGCCAATAGGCTCTTCCCAAATCTGACCAGGGCAAGAGTCATTTACCTTCCTGATCCACTGAATTTAGAAAACTGACGGACTGTTCTACACTGTGATCAAAGGGCAACCAAGAACCACACATTTGGACAGACTGAGGAAATCAGAGAACACTAAATCCTGCATTAAAAGGAGGTCCATTTGTGCAACCAGGTCCATAACCTTGAGCCTCTGAAAAAGCAACAGCTGGGGCCTTCACACTCAACAAGCCCCACCCCCAAAGCTTTCCCCACATACAATGACACTGCATGTGTTAATAATAAAACACACCAGTACACATCATACCCACTGTAAAAAAAAAAAAATTAAACCCGCTTTGCAGAAGTCAGACCTGTGCTACCCCTACAACCGCTGGAGTCTGACCACTCCACCCTGAAGGAAGTTCAGGTGGTGTCACATGTAGCTCTGACTGTTGTCTGGTAATATGACAGGAGTTAATGTTGCTATGGAGGCCTGCTGGGCACAGTATAAACATGCCTTAAGGGAGCGCAGCCTTAACAGGGCATTGTTGGGCTTAGAGAACCCGCAGTGCAAGCATGCTGCTGCAGATCACTGGCATTGTGTCTTTACGCTCTGGTTCCAGCCCTGAGGTTTCAGCCTGCAGATTATTCTCTTGCAATCCTGGCTGTCTCTGCGCTATAGTGGCTTTTCATTGGTCCTGTGGTATGTATTTAATGCACAATACCATGGTAGCCTTGTACATTAATAACTATAATAGTGACTAGTGCAGCATATCCAGGAATGTGGGGTATGGGGAGTGGTACATGGTTCATGGCACAAGTTGCAGACTCCTCTTGGAAAGACTGGACATGCTACTGTGTAGGCCAGTGTGGCGGACAGGGACACGCTTAGAGGAGTGGGGCTGGAGACCAAACCACCACAGTCCTGTATCTTTTTATGCCACTAAATGATGTGCACAAACAGATGTGCTAAAATGGCAAATGCTTTCAAATGTTTGCAGCCAAAAATAATCATCCCAAGTGTGTGTGTATGTATATGTGTATATACACACACACACACTAATATACTGCATACATATATACACACATATTTTATTACCCCCAAAGATGGATACATCTAGACTTTCACAACCCACTAAAGTCAAGAAAGCGAAAGCCAGCAGGGATTTTTAACTTAACAGTTCAGAAAGTTTACACACGGCATCACCAGGCTATATCACATGTTCACTGCCAGAACCTCGTTAAAATGAGGTAAGGCAGTGAGGATAAGCGACACAGAGGCGCCAGGTGATGGCAGCACTCAGGGATCCTCTCTAAGCCTCGTGGGCCACTATGTCTGCCAACCATAGCTCAGCACAGTGGCCCCACCCTCTGAGACACACTGACAGAGAGGCCACAGCCCTGCCCTCACACTGGGGCCGTTCGACGAAAGAGGCAACTGTGCACTCCCCAGACCACCTGAAACCCGGGCCTACAACTGCAGAAAAACGGTGGCTGGGGCACACTTAGGAACAAATGACTTCTTCACATTTGAGGAACTTTAACTGTAACTTAACTCACTGTTTATACGTGAGGGGAAATTAGTGTGAATAAATTCTGCATGTTTGGTCTGTTGATGATTGCTATAAAATCTGACGCTAATGTCTGAGCCCCAGGTGGTAGTAAGGCGAGGACTGACATTAAGGTGAGCTCAGAAACTGATGGATGCAGAGATAAAGGGACAGCCGTGACCAGGTGATCCCGGACTCACCTCCGGAGTGATCTGCCTCTGTCTCACAGGTCACGTGACTTCCATTCCCAATGCCGGCGCCATTCAGGCCCTTGGCCTCGGCCTCCAGGCTCCGCCTTCCCGGGCCTTCACCGCGTCTGTCCAAGTCCTGCGAGATGCCGGACACGTGGAGGAGGTCCTCTCTACTGTCGGGCGCCGAAGAGGACAGCCCCGTGCTGTGGAGGAGGTCCTCGCTGCTAACACCGTCCTCTGACTGGCACGTGCTGCACCCAGAGTCCTCTGCTGCAGCAACGCCGTCTTCTGCCTGGAGCTTGGCCACACTCGGGGGCGTGGCCTCAGGCCTGGTCTTGGAGAGTGCGGGGCGCGTGCTTTTCTCTGCTGCCCGTCTCCTGTCAGCGGTCTCCTCCGGTGACTCCCACGCCGGGGGCACCAGGCAGCCGTTGAGGGAATCCCCCACGCTGTCAGACAGCTGAGACGCCGGCAACGCCCCTACTTCGCCTGTTCCCGCCTCCACGTGCCCCGCCGGGGGCAGTGTGTCCTGCAGCAAGTGCTCCACCTTCTCCGGCGTTAGTGCGCGGTCTTCATCAGCCTGGTCTCGCAGGGCACAGGGCCTCCCATTGGCCAAAGGGGTGCTGCTGCTGCTGGGCCCCGCCAAGGGACCGGACCTCTGCTCCTCCTGCTCCGCCCCCGGGCTGAGGGCCGGCCCCCTGCCCCGGTCCTCCTCCTCCTCGCGGCCAGCTGTCAGGACTTGCTGCGTGGCGGCTGAGATAACCTCTGTGATCAGCCCCGCGGCAAGCCGCTCGATCTCCCCTGTGCTTCCGGAGCTCTCTGCCACGTCCCCCGGCAGGCCGTTCTCCTCTGTGGGCTGGACAGGGCCTGTTTCCACAGACGCGGTCGCTGTGAGGATGCGGGAGGGGGGGGGGCAAGGGGGAAGGAGGCCGGACGGTCTTGGGGGCAGGCTCAGCCGGGCCCGCCTGCAGGCGCTCTGCAAAAGGCACTGAAGTTTTGTCGGCTGCCACCTCGCCCTCGGGCTCGGGCCGCACGGCCTCCGAGAGCCGGGCCGCCACAGGGGCGATCGGCGCGTCGGGCGTCTGGGAGGACGGCGGCGGCGGCGATCTCTCCCCCTGCTTGGTGGCGGGGTCCTGTTCGCTCCTCGGCGGTGTCCCGGGCTCACCGGCGGGGCTGGGGGCAGCGGCTTCTTTCGCTCTGGGTGGCACCTGCCTCGCCGTCCTGCTGGCGACGCCCTCTTCTGGTCCTCCGCGGGCGCTGACCTCCTGTGCAGACTCTGACAGTGTGTCGGTGGTCTTCTGCCCGGCGGTCCCCGCGCCTGGATCTGCAGGCGTGTCACCGCGGCTGGGTAACGAGGACGCCCCCTCTGTTCGCGGTGACGTCGCAGCCGCAGTGAAGGGCACACGGGTCTCTGTGGTCACGTCTCCTTCCACGGGCACCTCCTCCTTGGCTCGGGGTCGCCCCCTGCTGGTCCTACAGTGTGCTCCTCTCTCCACCATCCCGTTGCTGCCCTCGCTGGGTTGGGACAGCAGCCCTGCGGCCGCCGGCCCCTCCTCCTTGTCGTGGCTGGCGATTCGTCCTTTTTTGCGCGAGATGTACCACCACCAGCCTATCAGCGCGAGCACCCCTGGCAGTGTGTATGGGACGAAGGACCGGAACCTCAGCGGCATCTCCTCTGGACCCTAGCAGCTACACCTGCAGCAGGGGTGACACACAGAGAGAGGGGGAGGAGGGTTAGGATCCAAACAGCTGCACCAAAGCACTACAGGCTACCTATATCAAAATGCTCAGTGGTTAAACCTTTGGAGTGAAAATTTTGCTAGTGGCATATGCCTCTTGACTGCAAGTACTGTGGCAGCTACCCGCCAAACCCTAATGAAGTCACTCTACATAAGAATGTCTCCTAAATCAATAAATGTAAATGTAAAGTGCACCCAGAAACGAATTAAGGATGAACATGAAAATATAAAGACACTAATCTTGGACTCCGGTCAATCCTCTGAACCACTTTCAACCGTTTTCCATTTTGAAAAAAAGAAAAATGAAGGTACGTGCACACGCTGCTGAGCACGGGGGGGGGGGGGGGTGTTAGTTATCAGCCCCCCCGCCCGGCTGCGAAACACCAACACAATTGACAGGGAAGCAGTAGCCCTTCATCGAGATGCAGCTCACATATCACTGCGACCTCCAGCGCGGGTTCACCTGAGGACACTGTGCTGGAAGACAGAGGCTTACAGCACGGCCTCCTCCTCTCACACACAGCTCCGAAGCTCCCTCGTCTCTTCCCTCCACACCCACTTCTCCTGCCTCTCAGACACACAACAGACGGCAAGAGCTCTCCAACAAAGACCATTTTCCTCAAACCTACCCAGACACCCCCACAAACAAAGCAAGACCCCCGAACCATTAATGATAGCCTAACAATTACATCACAAGAGCAAGCAAACTGTAACTACACACGTTCATGTAGACAGTGTAATTACCAATGAACTAAACCACTACCCACTGTCAGCAACAAAGCAGTTTATATGGAGAGAGGGCGTGTTCTGCAGCTGACTGCATTGGGACTCTGAACAGTGCTGAAACGCACCATTCTGTGAATGAATGTGCGTGAAAATACCGAGCAAACGGGAGTTCTGCAGCCATGGAGGGCGTGCTCAGACTGACCACCGCTTTTCAGGGAGTGCCCGAGAGACAGGGGCAGGGGTGTGAAAGAGATTCTCAGCACTGGAGATTCCCAGATACGGTATACAGAGGTACACGCGTGCTCCCTCTCTCTCACCCCTCCGCCCGCGAGAATGACAGGCGGCGCGTCGGGGATAATATCCAGCCGAACCCGCTGCGTGACACGTACATACGTTCTGCAGCTGCAGCTCCTCTGATTGGCCGGCCAACACGAGCAGCCCCGGGTTAAAAAAAGGAAGGAGAGGCATGCCTTTCCTAAACGGTCACACAGAGGAGAGCAGCCTCCAGAGGGGTGGAATGCCTCGCGGGTGACACCCCTAAACACTCCCCCCTCCCCCAACACACACACACACACACACACACACACACACACACACACACACACACACACACACACACACCACCACCACCACACCCCCTTCTACCAAAATGCATCAGAGGGCTTCTCCCTGCCCTTCAAACAGCCACTGCATGTACGGAGAGCGTACAGACCGCACACACCCCTGCTTCCCCTCCCTGCCCACAGGGAACCTGCACCACACTACCTGGACTTTGACCTGGACAGGCTACGGGACAGCCTGACATGGGGGAGGGTTCCAGAGCAGCACAGAAAGAGCGGGAGAGGGAGCAAGAGAGTATTTGAAGGGTAGACAGATAATGTATACACAAGTTCTGTTGTTGACTTCTTCCTGTTAAGGTCCATTATGTTCACGTAAACATTGCTGTACATACACAAACTGAATTTAGAGAGGGGGGAACAGGGAGAGTGACAAAAGCAGATAGAAACAAATAAAAAGCAATGCCACTCAAGACAACTCCCACTAATGCATTTTGATTCCTGCTGCCTTTATAACAATATACACAATGAGGACCAGGAACGTAAATCCCCGATTACTAAAGGGAGCTGCCTGCTGAAAGAGATAGCCCCGCTAAACCGGCGCGATCTGCTAAAACCAAGTGGTCCGCCAAAATTGAGTGGTCCGCTAAAACAGAGTGACCACAACTGAGCACGCAGTAGCAGTGATGTCACTGCTGATGGAACGGAACGTCACCTTCCAGCTTACGTTTAGGGACGGCTTTGGAAAACCAACAGCGAGAGCAAACATGAACCAACTACAAGACAGACTGTAGTTCTTCCGCAAAAACTGCAAAAAGAGAAAAAAAAAGTCACAGGTCAGCCAAGTCACCTGGGATAGACCGGAAGCCCAATGCAGAGAGGCTTTTGAGGCTGTCAGGCAGACAGGCGTAACACAGCTGACATCCCTTTACAGGACAGTCAGCGAACCAAGAAAGCAATCAGATCAGAACGCAAACGCCCCCTCTGACCTCTCCTTTCCAGCCACCGTGCCCCCTCCTCCTTGGGCCCTGACCCACTTTTTTCAAGGAAGCTCAAACTTGAGGCACCCCACCCCCCATTAACACTTGAGAGCCCGGCGGCAGGAAAGCCTGAGCACAAAGAGAACAGCATCTGGACAGGTCACAATGCAGGAAGCCTACGGCCGGTCCACCTGGACCTCCTCTCTCAGATTATATACATACACACACACAGGTCATCAACCCAACACCACAGATTAACCAGGTCACCGTAAGTTTGCGTGACATAGAGAAGGTGACAGCTCCTCTGTGACTGGCCTGTCGGATGCTCTGCTGCGGATGGGACATACAATCTAGCACAGCAGTGACCACTCACCTCTGGCTTCCCAGTATCCCATTGTCCAGCAGTGGCATTCCTGTGGACGACACTGCTATTGGAGAGCAGTGAGCTAGAAGGAGCATGTGACTGGGTGAGGAGAGGGGATTAGAGGGGCCAATCATATTGCATTAGAATCCTAGAGAGAGAGGAGCCCGCTCTATGCATATGCAGCCAGTCACTGTCTCTGTATCAGCCAATCAGCAGGGCGCCATGTCACTGAAACATTACCCTGGGGGCAAGCAATAAAAAAAAAAAACCACACACACACACACAGCCTGACAAAGGCATTAAAGCTTGGTGCACTGGCTCTCAGTGGCCTGCATAAGAGTTGGTGATCTACACACACACAGGTGGGATTCACCACTGCAGGTCAGAAACACACAAACTGTACAACAGACAGCAGCTTTCAAAGAGGAGTTTTCAGGTCAAATTTGAATTAATGCCATTCCCCTCCTGAGGATGGACACACCGAACTGCTGGGGGGGGTTCTCTGGGCCAGTGTGTGGGGTGCCCAGTTTCTTTCGAAGGCAGCTCCTGCAGTCCGACTGGACAAGTAACGGCTGTCAGTTCTGAGCTGAAATTCGCCTGATCAAATCCCCGCCCAGCCTTTGTTCTGCTTGTCCACTCAGAGAGCAGAAGGACTGTAGAAGGAAAACCAACAAACAAAAAAGCCATAAAACACAAATGCACACTTCGGTTTAATCCAGGCTGATGCCACTTCCGCTGCCTAAATCACGACTGACCAGCTATACTCTCCTGGTCTCATGGAGCCTATTTTACTTTATTTTTTACATCCTACAGCATAATGACAATAACACTGATAATTACCCCTGAGCCTAATGACAACGGTAAAACTTGACACTAAATTGCTCTCTAAAAACAGATAAAGACAACAGAGCTTTCTTTAAGTTGATTCACAGCTACATTTTGTAATGTCTTAACCATCCTTCTTGTCCCCAGCCTGAAATTAATTTAAACAGTGCCCTGAATTGTCTGCCTTGATCTGTTCCCTCAGCTACATCCCCACAACATTCAGGCACGACGTGCTAGGAGTTTCCCACATTTTACCAATCCTGGGTGGAATACTGGGGCATCCTGAAACTAACCCAGTTTGCTTTTGTTCAGGCCTCCATGCAAGTTGAGGTGCAAGCGACTTCACGGTCAGGTGTTGAGGAAATGAAAGACCTTTCCGCACGTACAGACACGAAACAATTTTCAGACAACGACGCAGTGACTCATCTTTTGCACGCCCCGTGCCCTCAGCAGAAACTACTATAATGATTACCGCTGCAGTTGGGATATGTTCTCGCCATGGAAACCATTTGTCTATTAAGGAAACGCTGGTGGAGAGTTGCTGATGCGCAGTTAACAGCCAATACTCACGCACGTGAAGTTAAATTCACTGCAGCAGACTGGCAGACACATAATCTCTATCATCCTACATGCATAACAGCCATAGGAAAAGCCTGCCGATACCTCAACAGCTTGTACTGTCAGCAGGCGCCAGCGAGTGTTGCAGTTCAGAAGATTTGAGCGTGTGGAGACATTTGTTAGAAATGGAGATGGACAACTGAAAACTTATCACCGCAATGAAATTACTATTGACAAGATGCATCTGTAACTTTGGCGATGGTCAAAGACTGTTGCCACACATCTGGTGAAACAGGGGAAAATAAACCACTAGCATGACCTGCAGGAGTCAAGGCAAATATTAAACATATGCAAGCATCATCACAAAACCTAGCAACCACACCATGAGCTAACACCTCATACACCATTAAAAAGCACGAGGATTCAACCACAAAAAATCATTAACAGGACATTTAAGATTCTGAAGAAAGAATAAGGTAACACTCAATGACATCCAAAATGTTAGCGTTTACAGACCTTAGTCGTAAAAAATAAAGCAGGAAAACAGGACAGTATTAAAATGTAGCTACCCTAAAACAGACAAACGTGGGCACCATCACCAAGGTGCAAATATACAGTGACATATCTAGCGGAGGTCTGTGATTATACTTCGATATGTCCCAAGCTCAAGTTGAAACTTCGTTTAGATATTTTAAAAAAACGCAATGTAGGAAGCCTGGAAGGTCCCTACGACAGTGAAGGAGAAAAAAAAAAACTTTTGAATGACATTTCTAACGTTACCGCATTGGAACGAACTGCAGGAAACGCACGTGCGCGTGCGTCTGTCACGGCGTGACCTTACCACCTTCCTCATTTCCCCATACAAAGAGCGGTTTGCAGATTTTTAACGGCAGGCAATGCCTCCACCTCGTCATGCTTTGCAGGCTTTCGGGAAAACTGACACGAGTAAGCAGGAGCTTCTGGCGTCTCCTGCGACGCTCACCTTAAGTAAGGTGAAACCAACACCCAAACTACAAAAAAAAAAAAAAAACCACACACACACACGCTCGGAACAGGAACGCGCCCGCACGCTTATAGCGCCCCGCACACGTTACCTCCCCCGGCCTGTGTGTAAGAGGACTCGAAAGTCATGAATCGAGCTGCGTCGCTGTACGACCTTGGGGCGGTTGATAACGAAAGGGTCACGCTATATTTGCGGAACACGCCGCAAACCGTGCGAGAGCGGCGAACAGAGGCAGCGTAAGCTGCTTATTAGTGCCGTGCGGCCGCGTTTAGACTGCAAGGCAACCGGTTTAACTGCGCCTCCGACAAATACCCCCCATACTCAACAGAAACAGCTGTTACCTTACGAGCTAGCTTCCAAGTAACACTGAATAAACTCACGATTAGGCCATGACAAACAATTTAATGTACGGCTAGTAAACGAGACTAGCTAGCGGACTACGATGAAGAGCGTGCGTTTAAACATCAGAAATCCAGCGCTCACTGTCCATGCCCCAGCGTTAACTTTGGTCGAGATGGATGGAAAACCAGCTAGCTAGCTAGCAAAGTTTGGATCGCAGTAAAATGAGCTAGCGGTCGGACAGCTACCATACACGGCCATTCTTCTTTTCGTAATAATCCACCAACCATCCCCTGATCCGAGCAGAATAAAATATGCACAACAATTCACGCCGCAAACGTAGGCCCACGCTATGACCGCAATGCCAAAATAAGAAACGGCTTGATGTGCTTCGCTAAGTGTATAACCTATGTTATAAAAGCGTGCTAGGCCGCAGCGCTGGGAGAATATAATACTCATCCTCAGCCGCTGGAGCGTCAGAAAAGAAACCGCTAGCTAACGCCAGCACCACATTGACGGGCGCACGTTTTACTTGCGACCGGGGATTGATTGTTTCGATGTGTCCATCGTCGCCTCCGATCGGTGTTACACGCACAGTCATTTATTCATCATCATGCCTATACCTATTTGTAAGCGAGTCAAATTTGCACTCCATGAACCGACAATGCACTTACCTTGCTAGCTGTTCAGCAACAGCACCGAAGCGTGCAGTCACTCCAACATCTCACCAGTAAAAGCACCTCTCACCTACCGGCTACCAAGCACAGCTTCGTTTAGTTATATTTTAAACACTACATCTAGCTAGCTCAACCGATAGTACTCAGTCTGATCTCTGACCCGGGACATAGCTAGTTAGCTAACTAGGATGACTAGCAAGCTCATGTAAAATGCTGAGATACTGCTAGGGATCAAGCCAAATTCCACGGCAAGCGTAAATCGCTAGGCTTGGCTACATCGCTCGTTTAAGTATCTCTCCCTACCGACCCCACAGACTTAATGTTGAAAGCGCAGGGTACATATTTGTTTATGCAGTTAAGAACTAATCCAAATTAGAAAAAAATCTCCTTCTCAATGGGTTTCATGACAGAGTAAGAGTGGGTAATATTACAGTCAGTGTCGATAACATAGCATGTCAGCGAGTTCGCTAGGCAATTTAGCCAGCTAGCAACAGACAGCAGCGTTAGCTGAAGCAAGTTAGCTAGCTAGCTAGCGAGATAGGTGTTGTCCTTTTTGCAACTACCTAAGCCATCTAGCTTTTGATGCACATCCGTCATGTGAAACGTCGCTACTCACCGTGCTTAATTTTATTCCGCACCGCCACTGTGAAATGTAGTTTAACGATATATATATATAACCTGGGCCCGATTCAATCCCAACGTGTCCCCACTGTGTGTCTCTTTTGCTCTCTCTCCTCCCCACGTGGTGACCGTCCGAACACCAGACTCTAAAAACAGAATCCAACAGCTGATCAAATCTCGCGATAGCTATGGTGACGGTAACGGGAGCCATCGAGGATAACCGCTGTTGTGGGAGCAGGAAACTGGAGCGCCTGTTCCCACCATTTTGATTCTACCGCTCAGCATCTGCTTATGAACCTAGCCTCTCTTTTGCGCCGTCATGGCGTCTGTGTCCCAATTCCTCCATTCTCGTACTGGTGGGCAGTAACGACAGCCGTCCGTCATATAGCTGGTAGTTTAAAATACAGAATTATGGCGGTTTGTCTTTCTTAAACCACATGGGGACTAAGTTGCTGTCTTTCATTATGAAGAAGAAACAGTTGTGTCACAATTGCTTTCAATAGCTAAACTAGAGAAACTATTCGTTAATTACAAGCAAACCAATCATAGACATGGTTATCGAGAAACAAAGTTTACCTGACAGAACATTTTAAAAGTATTACAAATAAACTAAGTCTTGAATACGGCACTTTAGTTTTTTTATTACGAAAAGGGGCGCGCGCTTTCCACCGGACCAGCGATTTTAGTGTAGGCTAAATAACCAATGTCAGTTTTAGTACAAGTTGCTGCAATTGAACTTTGTTACAGTTTTAACAGTTGACAGAGCAGGCAAGACCCGTCAAGAACACTGAAAGAGATGCACACTGTACTACACCGTAACAGGTTGAATGTCCATTTTACTTGAAAAGAGCTGTACATACATTTATGGATGTAAATGACAAGGAAAAGGCGGAAACAAGTGATTCTTCAATGTCATCCCAGTCAAGTATCCACTTGTCCGGCTTCTCACGCAGGACATTGCTACAAAGTTTCAAATTGCATTTAAGAAGGTGATATTCAATCGTAACAGCTGAGATTATAATACACAGCAGGTTACAGTCTCTTCATTGAACCTTTATTTTTTATCTTCATTTTTTGATGACATTATGCAGTGACAGAGTGGAGAGGGATGTTTCCTTTACTAACACATGAATAATTACATTTGTATGTTATACATGTACAGCAACTAACTGCTTTACAAAAAAGCAAAATAATACAATATATCATCACATGTATTTACAGTGTAGTAAATATACCTTTGTCAAATTTTACACAAATATATTTACAGTTTGAACCAAACTTTATAAAAAAAAAAAATGTAGCCAACGCTCAAGACAAACATTTGTTTTGCATAACCTTACATAAGACGTGCCTAAATCATGGCATTGCACCTTACAAACGAAATGTTTGACTGCATTTTGGAATAGCGCAGGTCTATGGCCCCACACACACACACACACACACACACACACCCTCGAAACAGGCCATGGGCATCCTAATTGCACCAGAATGACATGTCCTGCACAGCGATGGCACCCCTGTCTCTGCTCGCGAATGGCATAGGGACAGATTTGGACAGTCCGGCTCCTGCAACAGCATCAAGCTTGTCTTACTTTTTCCTGCAAAAAATCAAGCACTGATCTTCTGTTTAATTCTATCAAGGGACCGACAGCATATACAGTTCACACATTTTGTTTTTTGTCATATTCATTCATGGAAGTTAAAATAAAACTAGATGAAAAATAAAACAAAATGGTGGTATCATGTCTTGGTGATACGGGAAGATGCATCAAATTAAACTGGAAACTGGTGTAAGTGAGCAGTATGTCTGGCTGCTATGTGGCCACCCTGCCCTTCATGCCAGTATGATATAAAATGGCTGATCCAAGATCACACAATGCTCTGATCAGAGCTGCTCTCACTATGAAAGCTTTCCTCAGCACGCTGCTCTACCTCAAACCAAAGCCATTTAGCGCATCCTAAACATATTTTTTACCCATGTTTTTAGTAGTTTTGACTGCAGATGTTTTTGACTAATTCGACTGGTTATGTCCATCATGTTCTTACAGAAAACAGCAGCAAAGAGAACAACTCTGGCTGGATGATAACATGCAGTGTAAACAAAAATAAAGAGACTACTGTAAACAACAGCAGGGGAATTGATGGCAATGAAGTAACATTTTGGATTGCCTAAATTCTGTCATCGATTTCAGATGTCTTTGAAACAAACGCATTCCCTTCTGGATATAAAAGCAAACACCGTGTGCCTGTCTCCACGCTGAACCAAAGTGATAACGATGAGCAATATGGTCACTCAACAAGAAAACAAAGGCCTTTGCCAATGCAGTTTCTACACAATGGAGAATGGGGTACCAGGGAGCAAGCATGACAAAATAACCTGGGAATGCATTCAAAAGGAAAGAGGAACACTGATGACACGTGTAGTCCAGATCTGCTTCAGCATGAGCTGTTTGTTCATCAGCATCACTTGAGAAGAGGTGTGGTGCAGATCAACTGCTCTTTATATAATCAGGGTGGGCTGAGAGTGGTCACAGATGGTAACACTACCACACCCATCTCATACAGAGATTAGTGGATAAGCAGCTCCTTCAGTTAACTTATGCCAGTGAACAAGAGGCCTCCACAACCTTAAGCTCTGGACTTCACCTCCCATCATCCCCTTTGGTACATGTTTTGTATCAACCAGCCAAGCAAAAGTGACAACTGACTGTGAAGAAACCCGCAGGGACAGCAAAAGTTTAAAACATTGCCCAAATTACTTCACTTAATGGGTCTGTAGATTTCAAGAAAACACATTTTGTGGCAAAGAATAAAACAAAAACCTAACAGCTTCCATGGATTCACAGTTTGGTCCATGTTCACTTAAAAAAAGATTTATGCAGAACCACAAAAATGTCGAGGATGATATTATCTCAGAATATGAGGCTCACATGGCCTCTTTCAGAGACATTACCTTCCCTTCTCAAACCCAGTGGCCAGAGCATGCTGAATGCTCATTCCAAGACTTTGGTTTACCTTAACACTCCATTCAGCTGTGTAATACTTACTCATGAAGTGTTTGGTACCCTTACTGACCTTCTAAAAGCTATTTAACTCTTCCCATTTTGCACCCTGAGAGGAGGAATTATCAGAATTCAAGTATATAGAACATTTGTAAACAGATCAACACCATTGGGCAAAATGACACCACACACAGCTCCTGCCTTCCTCCTCTCCCTAGGGCACCTATGCTCTGTCATATCAACACCTTTCTCAAACAGGCACGTATCATTCATAAGCAGTCTCTTTTATTGTTCTGCTCATATCCAGTTATGCAAAATGTTAATCCTCAATAAAGAGGTGGGGGGTGAAAACAAGACAGTGACTGTTTGACAGACCTGGAGGGTGTTCTGAGAACAGGTAATAACTGAGCCCCCTTTGCTGAGGGAGCCCACTGCAGTCAGTCTGAGAATATTCTCTCCTTTTTCCTATTAACCCCCCCCCCCCCCCCCCCCCCCCCCCCGAATCAATTTCACTTCAATGTAATTCAAACTCATTTTTGTTCAACAGTGCACCAAGCCAAGGTTAGTGTGAGGTGGGTGTCAGTAAATTAGGCTGACCTGTGATGATGGGAGAGTGAGATTTTACAACCCCCTTAGTGGGTGGAGTTACCATCAGCACAAACTCACATGAACTGATGAAAACTTGATATGAGCTTGAAGCTCTCCAATAACAGGAAAGGCCATAACTCCATCAGGGAGTTTGGGTGATTGGTGACCGGCTTTCTCACACAAGCACTGAGTACTTTCTGCTTGCCTTGGGAAAGGGATTATGGGTGTGAGTCAGATCTTATCCTACACTCAGAAAGTGGCTAACAGAACTATTTGAGAGGGGCACATGCCATTTAGTGGATTGATAATCCCTGCCTTTTGTTGCTAGGATACTTATACAATATGTTTGAAACTGAAAAATGCAGACAATCTGGTAATGGAGGGGGGTAAAAGAAAAACATCAAGTTAACATTTTTAGATGAAGAGCACTGAATAAATTTTCCTTTTCGCAAATGCAAGCTCATCTTTGGTGCACGGTCCCTGCGTGTGCTGCATGAATTTGTGCATGACTGCTGTGGTAGCTTTGTTGTGTGTGCCCGCTGAGAAGGATGGGGGCAACAGCAGGGTCGGCGAAAAGCTCTGCCATGTCCGTGGCGTCCACCTGACTCTGCCGGCCGGTGCAGACACATTAACAACTAAATACACAGGTATCATGGATTCCCCGCTGCTATGCCCAGTCAGGCAATACCCAGCCAAAACCCCTCCCAAACGCCCATTGACATCGCATCACAGAATTTCAGACCTCTGACAAAGCAAACTCTACAGTACATGACATTAAGTTCAAACAGGCTCTAATTGTACTGCAAACTCCAAGAGTTACTGTTGCCTTAACCGCCACGGCCTGCAATCAATCAAAACTTGATCAAGTTACGTGCTAAATCTTATATATTAACACTTTTGTTACTTCAGATGTGTTTGGCAAATTATTTTGTTTTTGCATATTACTTTGTATCCATTGTCACTATCTGGACTGTAAACAAATCAAAATGTCACCATTCTCATCATCATAATCAATAAAATAAAGGCGCTTTACTATTTACATGTTTTGTACTTCTAGTGTCTTGCAATTAGTTTTTTCATATGAATAATGTTTTTAAAAAGTGATGACATATATATGTGTAATTAATGCTTAGCTATACAGAGTAGGTACTTCCAGGCAGCAGATATTGATTGTACATTTGACTTGATTATAAGATACTGTTTACAATGCTGTTCTTAACTGTATGTACATTTATAATTAACACAAATCCCTCTATCATTAATACCTGTTCTAACTTTCAAAAGCAACGTTTCATTTTGTTTTTACAAACTATAAACATCTGCAAACCCTGACGAAGGCACACAATGGATAAAACAACATCTCAAAATCTGTGTGTGTGTGTGCGTGCATGTGTGTAAGTCCGTGTATGTGTATGTGTGACATCTGGATTGTTTATATTTTTTAACATTTTCCAAATGTCAAGACTGTGGATTAAAACTTTTCTCCATCTTGGGTAAGTCCACCTTTAAAACTCAAAGGCAAAAATACAAGTCTCTATCTGACAGGTGATTCAGTGACCCTCCGAACAGAGGCACTCTACGGAGTGCTGCTGCTGCCTTCCTCTCTTGTGGGCTAGGGTCCTGCAGCTCCCCTCATCTTGGCTGTGTGAAGACAGGGATTGCAAAGTCCTCTGTTCTTTTCTGAATCTTCTGATCAAGGTGTGTCAGGGCGGTCCAATGCCCCCTGCCTGGGGTCACAGGTCTGACCTGAAGGCTACCCAACCCCCTGCTCAGTGACAATCAGGATCACGTCCTGCAGGCCAAATGCACAGTCACAAAAGTGTCAATGACGATGGCTGTATGTGGTGCGACCACTGCAGGTGAGAATTCGCCACCGTTAGACAGACCAATCCTCACCATTTAGCACAAAACTCCTGCCACCCAAAAAAGTTATGGCGCTCTGCTCCGATGAGCAGAATCCTTCAATCAGCACTGATTCACAATCCACAGCAAAAACAAAACAAACGAAACAGAAAGACTCACCTTGTGGAATCAAGGAAAAGTGCAAATCACAGAAATCGTCTTTTGTAAGCACTTCACAATAACAATAATAATTTAAAAAAGCAAAACAAAGAAAAGGCAGAAAAAGGAGGGATTTGAACAACAAGAAAATGGCTTCCACTGAGCGTGATCTGCAGTGCTGTGTGTGTCAGTTCTGTTCCCCGTTAAAATCTGTACTCAAACTTTTCTGTCATTTGCGTTCTGTAAAGCAACCCATCCTCCTTCAGAAAACACATTTAAAAAGTCATTTTTGTTTCCATAATGCTTCCAAAATACTGACTGGTTTAAAAAAAAAAAACAAAAAGATACAAACAAACATCTCCAACGGAGATTTAAAACACAGGCAGTGTTTAAACATACCCACATTGATCGTCAGGCAAAACTGGCTGACTTGAGTGTTAAATGCATAAAAAACCCACAAACAAAAATTAACCGAAGGAGAAACTAAAGACAAACAAAGAAACAGAGGAAAAAGTGCAGCATGGTGACCGGCACGTTAGGCCTCAGGACCCGGGCAGAGCAGGCCTCAGGCCTCAGGCCCTGGGTGTGGCAGGCATAATGTCCTGGGCATGGCCGTTCACACTATCTTCTTGATGCTGGGTCTCTTGAAGCTGCCAGCACTGCGCTGCTTCTGCACCTGGCTGGCTGAGCCGTGCCGCGTGCGGCCGCTGCTGGCGTGACCCGTGGTGGGAGACAGCTCCACGTTCTCCTTGTCTATACCTGAGAGGAGAAGAGGGATGAGGCAGGGGGTAAGGAAAAGGGGCACACATTCAACAAATAGAATCAACCACATTTTACTTATCCCCATCAGAACGGGACACCTCAGAGCCCCTGTCGGTGCTGTGAACCTCCCATCCCTCAAATTTTATATATAACGTTTGTTACAATTCCCTGATCTCTCATCAAATTTAAATCACCTGACATTTTTAAATGTCATTTATATATACTGCCAGATGTGAGAACAGATTAAAAATATCCACTAGAAGTGAACTTAAAAAAGCCAGCAATCACTTAAAAAGGACCACAATGATCTTAATTTTGCAGAATTGGCCTTGACAAAAAACTGTCATGCAATATTAACAACAACCAGTAGATGGTGCTGCTATATAAGTGAATAGACTGAAAGGAACCCTTGCATTTGCAGTCCATGATTGGGGTTGGACGTGTATATGCTTTGCACTGTACTAGGAAGACCCCAGGAAGACTGCTGACAATTGTTGCAGTTCCCCCTGTCCTCTACTGTGGGTGAAGGGTACAGCATTAAAAGGAACTATACCCCCCAAAAAAGACAAGCCCATCCCAAGATCTCCACCCTTCCCTCCCTCTGCAAATCAGAGTGAAAACACAAAAGGAGTTAGAGCATTAGCAAACAGAACTTGAAGGGGTGCTATCTGGGTGTCACCGTGCTTTTACAAGCTGCAGCCCGTGGCTTATATACAGCAATCACCCCCATTTTGCACTGTGTGTTGTGCAATCGCACGAGGCCCCGCCCCCAGAAGCTCTAGAGCCCAGCAATGTGGAGGCTGGCGGGTACCTGGGCAGGTGAGTCGTGGAGCGAAAAGGGCAGACTTAGAGCAAGGCAGAGAAGCTTGGCGAACAAAGTGGAAAAGAGACAGGTGTAAGAGAGTGACCGCGGCAACCTCCTCACTCCCCGCAACATGATGAAATGAGAAAAAGGAAGATGGACAACACAAAACAAAACATAAACACATCTCTAAACTCCGAACAGACAAAAACTTGACAACCATGACAAATGAACAACACAATGGCACACTTTTGTGGTGCTCCCCTGTAGTGTGGGTTTGGAGTCGCTTAATATTAAAATATCATAATTGAAAAACAAAATGGATATAGACAGGTCGGCAAATGATAGTTCAATCTGCCACCTTTGCTGTAGCTGACAGTGTGCATATCTGTTACTGTTAATATCTCCATTACTGTACCCCCTACTATTTTCAATAAATACTTATGCTGGCACTCTTATCCAAAGTGACTTACAAAGCTATTATGTCAAGCGTCACACTACATATTCAAAATATCATATTCTAAAGTTTCTTTAATGAACCTCTAAGCAGGGGTAAAATACATGAGGAAAAAATACTGCAACCTTAAACACGAAAGCCACAGACAATAAGTATGTAATGTAAAAAATAATGACATTACCACGATTTGCAAACAATAGGCTTGGACATCAGTTGTCCAGTACTCTATAGTTTTTATCTGGACCAGGCATTTTCAGGGGCAGCACAGCAGGAGACCTCAAACGGGAAAAAGTTGGAGGCAGTCTATAAACTACACCACACCCAGTGCAGATGGGCATGTTCAAAACAAACAAAAGAAAAGCAAGGTTGAGTGAAAAAGGTTAAAACAAACAACTAAAAAAACAAATTGCATTATATAAAAATGTAGCTGTATTATATAAAAATGTTGCTGGAGACACCCTGGTCGTAATACTCCACTCTTTTAGTAAATGTATGTTTCAAAGGCCACCCACTGGCTGTTGTATGAAAAATGATTAGCAGTTTACCGTAACACAGAGATGTCTAGGAAGATGCACTTCAAACTTGCACCTCAGAAAAATTTTTTTTTTTAGGGATAAATTTAAAAAGTATTTGTATATGAAACCAAAGGACAAAGGGAGGCCTAATGTGCCAAAGACACCAAATATGCAAGAAGGCTTAAAAGCTGATGCTTTATGTGTCCCAGCCTCGATTGCCAATGAAACATATATCTGGTGAAAACCATGGAGGTAACTGGGATAAGCATGCACCGACTGTAAACAGCTATGTGGAGAAATGCCACTTCTCACCCACTCATCCTTCATGCACTGAGAAAGGCCAGCTCTGCTCTAATTATCACCTGTTGCTTTTGACTGGTCAGCCTTTGTGCATACATTATTCTCCGTTTTCGGCGTGTTGTCATGCTTTCAGGCCTGCCACACAGCTGGTGAGCGATGATAAGTGCATCCAATCAAACACTATCCCTTGAAGTCATTTTCTCATAGAATTTTTGTAAGTGTCCTGTTAAAGCAGAGAATATTCTCAAAGTTCAACTCAGGGCTGGCTTTTGGTTTCCTTTAGATATTGTCTGCTTTACTTTCACAGATGGGGGTTGGTAAAAATAGTTTCACATCTTGCAAAGTGTTGAGCTTTCGTAATCGCTCTCCATTCTTTCAAAATAGTATCAGTGAGAGTGCATTAAGCCACACGCAGCACATGCAGTCATGTCAAAGAAATTACAGCGGTGAGGGGGAAAATGACATCAAATTACAAATTTAGCTGCTGCTCTTGCTTCATGCAGTGTAGTGAATAGTAATGTAGCAAGCCCTGTAAGCTGCATCCACAGCAGCATGAACACTGTACGGGACACCACTGTTAGTGAGGGTACAATCAGACTGCTTTAAACATTATGGGCCTAAAGTCACAGAGACTCAGTTGTAACACAGGTAGCACATGTGTACAGTGATCTGAGGCAAGACTTTGTCATGTCCTAGCAGGGGATTAAGATGAAATGTTAGTATGTGTTGGCTGATTAGTGTTGCATTACTACACGGGAGATCCAGCGGCCAAATTTTGTGAGAACTTGATACAATGGGTTTAGTGGGACTCTTAAGATAAATAAAAACATAATTTATGAGACTGACTCATGTGTGAGTGTATGTACACCTTTGTGAGTGTGAATGTGTGTGTTTATGTACATGTGTGTATGCCTGTGTATGTAACGTGTGTGTGCAGTGTGTATGCGTGTGTGTGTGCATGCCTGTGTGTATGTGTGCCGTGCATGTGTGTGTGGGTGCATGTGCAGATACCAGGCTGACCTGGGGAATGCTGGGAGGTGGCGAGGGAGGTCATGGAGTTGGACAGGTTGAGGTTGGCGGTGATGCTGAGCTGGCTCTGGACAGGCGGCGGGTACGGAGAGGTGGGCGTGCGCTGCGCCTCCTCGCCCGCCTCCTCCTCGATCCCCGGCAGGTAGGTGTCAATCAACGCGTCCAGGAACTTCACAATCAGCTCGGCATAGTCGGGGATCTGTGTTTGCTGACGTGGACGAGGCAAAGGGGGGAATGGGGAGGGGGTAAGGGAGAGACCCAGCAGAAGAGCATCTCTAACACGGTATGCCTGAATGAGAGAGAGGCAGCAACCTGAGCGCATCAGCTATCAGCAGGAAAGGGACTGCAGCTAGAGAGCAGAGACGCTAATGCGTCAGAGAGCACGATACTTTAGAGCCCTGCTCAGACATCTGTGCTCTCAGGGCACAGACACAGCATACTCCCTCCCCCATAAGTCATTACGTACTTGTTCTTAAGCAATGCCACAACAGCGTAATGAGAAAAGGAGGGGTACATTGGAAGACCGCGGGGGGGGGGGGGGGGGGGGGGGATGCAGGGGGTGGGTCAATAAATCTTCATGCAATCTGGATCCGGAGGCTGCTTGGTGAGAAAGTAATTGCTTACAGGGCTGAATTTCTTTGCTGCGTTTCCTCAGAAAATGAAAAGCAAACATGAGGGGTAATTAATCATACCTTTGAGAAGGGTCCAGCAAACCTCCACAGTCCATTAAAACCAAAACCTGACAGAGAGAAAGAGAGAGAGAGAGAGAGGGAGGGAGAAAGACAGAGGGAGGGAGGAAGGGAGAGAAGGAAAGAGAGAGGAGAGTCATTCGCTGTTCTTTCAGGTGAATAGAGCCTGAGACACCTGCAGTGGCTGCTCTGACAGTACTCCACACACACACACGCACGCACACACATGCGTATGCGCACAAGCACGCACAGACACACAAAATAAGTCGTCATACTTACCAGCAGGGGGCTCCAACACTGCTTCATGAGTTTGTACGTCTAACAGAATGACCTGGCGCATTACTATATTAATTGAATACTGTACATCAAGAGGATCTTGCAGAACTAAAGTGTGGGATGAGTTACTTTAAGAGACGGTTGGGCGTTGCCCATGCAGCCGCCTGCACGTCTGATTGGGTGTGTTTAACAATGAGGGCGGGGTCTTTACTCTGCAGGTATGAGGGCTGGTACTGGGGCGGAGACTCCTCGTGGTACACCACACTCTGTACGATGCCATGGACCGGGCTCAACAGGTTGGTGTCCTGGCACAGTGACAGAAGTGTGTTTATCTTTGAGTCCAGCAGGTTGTGGCTGGAAGAGATGAGGAACAGGTGACACCGCGTCAGGTCTGAGGGCACACAACAAAAACCCCCTGCCCAAAAACCAAGCGCCACAGTGACACTCATCTTCTACAGGGAGCAAGGCAGGGAGACTACAACATTCTACAGGCAGCCCTGAAGAGACAGCAGAAACCACACCATCTCAGATGAGCCGTGCTCGGGACGATGGTTTTATCTGGGGCACGTTGAGATGTGTGTTTATTTATAACAAAAAGCCACACAAGCCACATGACCACAAGCTGCACTTTAACTGGCTGAGCAGGAGGAAACTGCCTCAGAGAGAGAGCCTCTGTATGCCACAGTAGAGACTTAGCAGAGCGGTCTTCTCTGCCCAGCTCAACTGAACCGCAAACCCCACAATGCACTGGGGCGGCTAGGGCTTGCTTGTATGGTTTTACCTTAGCGCATCATCCTCTTTCCACCCACAGGACATAAAACAGTGAACTTTCTCTCTCAGTTCCCCAAAACTTTCCACAGTTCAACCCTGACCTTGAGAGCCCTTGAGGAGATGATAAGTTTAGTAAGCTCAGCAGCTAACATCTGGGGTTTACTGAGGAGCCACTTACACAACTGGAAAGACCTTTGGGAAGACGACGCTGGCTTCAGCTAAATACTCATAGAGGATCCTCTGGTCAAACTCGTCCGTTGTGTACTTCACCAGAGTGGCCTGAAATACAGAGCACAAGGTCATTCTACACATCCATGAACCCAAACACATTCACTTCAGTATCACTCAAAAAATAGGGTGGAGCAGAGGATTCTGGGATATAGGACACAAGCTGACCAGTTTAGCAAAGACGAGATCAGGAGGCTGAGAGGAATCAAGGAGGCAGATAGAGAGAGGGACAAAAACAAAGAGAGAGTGAGAGAACATTTAAGCTGGGTTGATCAAAATGGATTTTTCAAGGCCGATACCGACACTGATATAGACACCAGTACCCATATGTTAACAGGACAGCTACGTCATCTTAATGGTCCTTATGTTTACTCCAAATCCTGCTATTAACCATGTCTGTGCAGTGAGTACAGTTAAAAAAAACTCAGACTGGATCAGACTAAATTAAAATTTATCCCAGTGTTGCAGTTAATTTTGTTATTCTAATGAAACAAATTAATCTGCAAATCTTTCGGCAAATAGTGCAGGACTCTTAAACTTAAGCGGTGGCAAGCTTCAAGCTACAATGATGATGCCGTGTCTAGCTGTGGTACACAGAACAAATACAAAGGCCACTGCTATTAAAAAAAGTCATGTAGCTGTAAATAATAAAACCAAGCAACAGAACTCATTGCAACCATGTGCATGACAAATTTCAGAGAGCCTTACATCGGAAAGCTACCAAACTAGCTAGCTGATAAATTGTGTCTCTTGGTTTGTTCTAGAAAGAACACATTTTCCATGACACTACGTATCATGGAAACAATTTTATTAATAGACAAACGAAGACGTTGAAAAAGGTTTCGTAGATCGAATCATTAGTCTATTAATAAAAGCGCACCTTACAAGAGACCCAGGGTTGTACTTTACCCCAGCACCCGACCATCTAGTTGTTCACAGACTACGATTAGATACGGACCACGCAAGAATCTCGCTAATGGGAACTAATTTACCTTACTCAGTGTCAATTACATATGACAATCAAAATAATTAATTATTCTTTACAAGCCTACATAGCATGTGTGGGAAAAGTATTACACTGCCCTCAATTTTTAATGCTTTCTGATTAAGTTTTCTGATATAGCTACCTACTGCTGCAAACTGGCTAAGCTAGCTAACTGAACCCTGGAAAAGTGAGCATTTGGTAGCTAGCTATAGTAACGGCTGTGTGTAGGGACATTGCCAGCAAAAAACTTAACATTTTCTGTAGCATTCATATTAAATTTCAAAGAAAAATACATTTAGATGTATAAGTGGGGTTCACGTACAGCCTCAACACCACTTCCAGAGCTCTGGTTAGGTATTTGAACTGAGTCATGCAGCAAGAAGCAGCATGATAGGGACTCTAGATTAAGTGCTGTGGGGCCTATTACAAATATAAATTAATATCAGCAACACTGGCGTCCTCGCCTGCAGATGCTGATATGGTGAAAATGAAAATACCGGTCTGCTGGCCTGGCTGATCTATTGATCGACCTCTAACTTAAACATATAATAGTAACAGATTTTTCTTATTATTATTGTAATTACTATTATTTAATCATTTCTATTTTTTCTTTTGGTATACATGTTTGCACTTATGTATTGTATGTATGCTATGTTGTATGTATCCATGTAGGTATGTCAATTTTGTTTTGCTTGTATTATAATAAAAATACATGTATGTGTGTATATAATTATGTACATTTCGTAGGTTTGTTGTTCATTGTTCATTATTGATTACTGTCATTGTTATTAAATTGTTGTTACTTATCATATATGTATAGTGCTTTAGCCAGACAAATACTAATTTTGTAATGCCACTAAAGCAAACTTAACTGAACTGAGAGAGGGAGAGAGTGAGGCAGAGGGAGTGAGAGACAAATAGAGACAGAGAGAAAATGATAGAGAGGGAGCGACAGAGGGATAGAGAGAGAGAGAAAGTCAGAGAGAAAGGGTCAACTCACCAGGACAGTGAGCAGCAGGGCCTGAATTTTGGGGTCAGTAAGGACCTCCTCATTCAGCAGAACGTTGGACTCAGACACGGACACCTTCCGCAGGTGGGGGTGCTGGGAGGTGCCGATTCTTTGGGTTTCTGTAATATGGAGGGGAGAGCAATGTCGGTGTCCTGGTCCACCACCCATCACTGTTCACATTTGTAGATATCCTCAGGAAATGCTCATCTGCTTCATCCACAACTCTCATCTGTTTCACTCATAATTCTCACCTGTCTCGTACTCAGTCTCTCCCACCCTCCTCATCTTGGGGGGTGTGGTGATGCCAGACTCAATCTCTGGTCTCTTTGGTGCTTTAGCATCTGATATCAAGTGGTCAAAGCTCTTCCTCGTACCTGAGAGAGAGAAATGAACACAGTCACACACCTGAGGCCACGGATGTGTGCTGGTATCCTGCAGATGTGACTGTGCTCACCTGGTGGGTGACTCTATGCAGTGCAGTGGAAAGAGCCTTGGTTTTCAGCCTTCCCTCCACACAATCCTCAATAAGCCCTCTGATTAAATAAACGTGTGCATGTGTGAGTACATATGTTTGAGCGAGTGAATATCTGTATGTGTGTGTGTGTGTGTGTGTGTGTGTGTGTGTGTATCTGAGAATATATGCATATATGTTTGTGTTTAAGAATGAGTGAGTGAGTATGTGTATATTTGTGTCTGAGAATATATGTATATATGTTTGAATGCGTATATGAGTGAGTATGTGTATATATGTTTTTGTGGGTGTGTGTGTGAATATATGCTTATATGTTTGAGTGTGTGTGTGGTCTAGGATTATTTTAATTATTGCCTCTTTGGGTCTCCTTGCAATTTGACTAATTCAATCTGTTAACTACTACTTCACTACTTTGTTTTTGAAAAAGCTCACTTCATCTAGTGTGTAATCTATTTCCGCTATATTATGACAAATTTTGGGTCCCAGGACATTTACATCATACCTAGATTTGCCTGCAGGCTGGGTTGGAAAAATCAGGCATGGCTGTGTATGCATGTTTTAAATTATTTCAGACTCGGGTTCAGGTCAAGCTCAAAAGCCTTCTCTTAAGCCTTATCTTATGTTAATCCTACAGCTGGCTCAGTTAACTGACAATATCAGCAAAAACTTCCAAAGTGTCAATTTTGGGCTCCCGATAAGAGCTTTTGATTAATCTACACTGTAAGAAGGCGGGGTGTGGTCAGGACATGGTCAGGCCATGGTTGGGAGGTGGTCAGGGGATGGTCAAGACCATGTACTGGTACAGTCAGAGTATGGTCAGGAAGTGGTCAATGGACAATAGGGACAAGGTTTTGGCATGGTCAGGGCTTGGTCAGAGCACAGTTGGGATGTGGTCAGAGCATGGTCAGGGCCTGGTCAGCCTCACCCAGCAGCTTCTTGGTGTTGGCCTGAGAAGGCTGGCCCATGTCCAAGCTCAAGGACTTGCGTGTTCGTGGACTGATCTGCCCCGCTGTGGGGTAGCTAGCCATTAGGTAGCGCTCTGACACTTTCGGCGATGTCCAAGGCTGGCTCTCCCGCAATGCCCTGGTACAGGAGGAAAGAAGGCCAGGGAGGGGTGTGACAGTACAGATGGTGAGTATATTCATTTCAGCAGTCACAACAGGCCAAAATTACTGTTAACTGCTCATGCATTGCATCTAAAGTATAACAACACTTCAAGTAGATGATTTCCTTTCTTAGCTTTATTTAACTAAATCTTTCCAGCAATCTGAAATGAAGGTTGCACAGATCAAAGATAAAAGCTTTCAGCATCTGATTGAATTAGGCTGCCCGGATGCACTTTAAAATTACTGTGCAGCTGTACCATATTGTACACTGTTGCTGAGATAGGCACGATGCCACTGCAAAAAAATAGCTCTCTGTGGTTAGAGAGCAGCTACTGCAGTTCTTGAAAAAAGAGCCCACGCACATTTCTGCCTGAACCCGGACTCAGCCACGAGACACTCACCTCCAGGTGGGGTCGCTGTGATGCACAGAGTATGTGTCCATGGGATCACTCTCCATGGTCACTTCTGAGAGGAGCAGGGACTTCCTGTGCTTCAGGCTGCAGCGGCTTCGCACCTCTTCAGAGACAGTGAGCAGAGCTGTGCAGACAAAAGTGGCCCAAGCCACCACACACGCATCACATTTAAGAGAATAAAAAACAGCAACAGCCATATAAGAAAGGTAAGGGAGTACTATTAGAAGAAGAGTAGATATCTCACAGGTTCCTGCAGATTCAAAGCCTGTGTGGTAACCCACTTCGAGAGCCCTCAGAAACTCACCAGCCAGATAAGCTACGCTCTGGGTGTTCAACTCAAAATCAAATGCCAGATGCTCTACGCTCTAGCTGTTCTCCTCAAACTCACCTGCCAGATAAGCTACGCTCTGGGTGTTCACCTCAAACTTGTCACATTTGAGGTGCTTCCCCACCAGGGCCAGAAGCGTGTGAAGGATTCGCACTGTCCTGGCCACCGTGGTGGGGGAGGGGTGTCTGTACCCTGCAGCACAGAGAGGGTGAGAGAAGGGGAGAGTGACAGGAGAGAGACAGGGTGGAAAAAAGAGAGGAGAGGGAAGGAGTAGAAGACAGGGGTAAGAGAGAGGAAGGAAGACAATGGGTATAAGTTACTACATGGACAAATTCTGCCAAATTTTGCACAGCTGCACAAAAAAAAAAAAAAAATCAACTTACAGTCTATGATTGCCAAAACAAACCCAAAGGAAATAAAGTTCTTGCACAAGGTCATATAAGCTACTGACAGACAGCAGAATGATGGCATGGGCCCAGCCCAGCTGTCGAATGACTGGAACAGCCAATCACTGCGAGTGCAATGCAGAGACACATCATTGTTCCCACTGTGCATGCTGTGCTGCACTCACTCAAGCGATAGCTTCAGCAGGGAGGGGCTTCC
The DNA here is from genome assembly GCF_013368585.1 of Megalops cyprinoides. Taxonomy (NCBI): domain Eukaryota; kingdom Metazoa; phylum Chordata; class Actinopteri; order Elopiformes; family Megalopidae; genus Megalops; species Megalops cyprinoides. The sequence continues at coordinate 4,797,442 of NC_050591.1, read as the reverse complement.
TCTCAACCTCACCTTTCAGCAGGTGTCCCACAAGTGCAAAGTTGAAGTTGGAGTTGAAGTTGAGGCCAACAAAATGATCCATCTGTTTACAGTGCCACTCTAGCGGTCTCCTGATCTCCATGAACACTTCCTCTGGGCTCTGTGGGGAAAGAGAGGGCCAGTGTGTCACACAGGGCACACGTGTAGGCGTGTCACTCAGGTGCTTCTTCCTAAGGACTCCATAGGTTGTAGCTGCAGCAGTGTGACAACTGTTAGACTTCACACTAGAAGGCTACTGTCCTGCCAGAGTTAAATACCCAGATGTACCTGAACTGCCTGAGTTATAAACCCTGCTGTAGATAAAATACAGCTTTACCTGAACTGCTTGAATTAAATACTGCATACACATGGCTAGTCAGCTCTTCAGTCACCTGTACCGCAGGTGAGGACTGTGAGCTTGGAGGCTAAAAACAGGTGTGTGAAGAGCACCACCTTGGATGCCATGAAGTAGAAATGGGAATCTGATCTGGGGATGCCATTTAATTGAAATCTAAGGCATGTTGTGGTCCAGTCACTGATCACATTAGATTCATTTGTTTTACAAAAACCTTCCCACAGGGCACATCAGATTTCCAACAGGTCTTCCATCCTGTGCACTCAAAATGCTTTTGTTTCAAGGTAAATCTTTCAGGATGTGAACACTGCTCTGTCCACTGCACTGAAAGCTGTGCATTAGACTGTTTCCTGGACATGCTCCATGAAGCCTTCACATGAAATCATTTGCATGTTAAATCAGTCACTATGGTTATTCAGTTTCTCAGCAGATTTCCTCTCTCATTTCCTTCCTTCAGAGGGGAGACAGAGACTGTAGGCCGGCACACACACAGGCCACAACACCAGTCCTGTACCCAGCTCATATTGACTCCTCTGCTTTCTCTCATACTTTTCTCCACAGCTGATATGAAAATACAGCTGTCTCTTTAAGGGTTAGGATCATGTCAAAAACACCAGGGCTGGGAGGAGCAATACCCGTGACAGCGTGTCACGTGACTGTCTCTGAAGGTTCAGCGCAGCGGACGGACTTAATACAGTTTCATTACTTTCTTCTGTTCCAACCAACATTGTATTTTCAGTTTTCAGTGTTTCCAGAACTGAAACTATTTCCCCGAATACACTTGCCTTTGTTTTGCTATGTGTGTATATATGGTGTGTGTTTGTCTGCATTGTGTGTGTATGTGTGTGCATGACTGAGTATGTGGTTTAAGCTGTGTGTGAATATGTATGTATGTCTGCAGTGTGAGCGGGTGTGCATTTGTATGTGTACATGTGTATGTCCGCAGTGTGTGTGTGTGTGTGTGTGTGTGTGTGTGTGTCTGTAGTGTGAGTGTGTCTGTGTGTGTGTGTATATGTGTGCCTGCGTGTGTGTGTGGTACCTTGTCATTGAAGGCCCGCAGGCTGTCCAGTGTGTGCAGGTTCTGCTCCAGCAGGGCAGTTCCAGCAGAGTACAGGTTCACCTCATCCAGCTGCAGCACAGCCACGGCCACCCAGAACAGGGCCCTGTGCATCGCTGAGTCCTGCGGCCAATACGGTCACACGCACAGTCACAGACACAGTCACACACATAGTCACTGACAGTCACACATACAGTCACTGACAGAGTCACACACAGAGTCACTGACACAGTCACACACACGGTCACACACACAGTCACTGACACAGTCGCACACACAGTCACTGACACAGTCACTGAAACAGTCGCACACACAGTCACTGACATAGAACCAGACAGACACTGACAGACATAACTGTACACAGTCATTCCTTTTCTATATTTCTCTCCCACCTGCCTCACATCTCACACTGTTTCTATTTCTGTCCTCAGGGTTAAAGAAACACAATCTGACAACAGCTGTCATCATTTTACCAGCTCTGACCTGAGATCAGAGTTAACATCTCACCAAAAAACAGGTTTCATTTTCTGCATTTAGTGAAATGATTTAAATCAGCTGTTAAAACTGCTGTTCCTGTGTACCTCTGCCTGGCTGGGAGGAGAACCGTCGCCTTACCTTGCTGAGGAGGGGCTGCAGCTTGGTCAGGGCAATGACTGTGGCCTCAATCAGAACCTGGCTATTATAATTATCAGGCCCCTTCAAGCAGCTCTCCAGACCCTGTGAAGGAAGGACAGGACTTCATTAATCACCTGTGTGCGTGTGTGTGTGTGTGTGTGTATGTATGTGTGTGTGTACGTGCTTATGGGGTAATACAGGGCGGATGGCCAACTGACCCGGTCAATGCTGAGCAGGGGGCTGGCCTTGCTGAGGATACGAATGATCTGTTTGATCTGACAGTGCGACACCCGCTTGCTGATGCAGCCGAACACCACCAGCGCCCGTGGCTGCAGGGAGGGGTTGTACTGGAACGCAAACCTATGGAGATGGAGGAGAGGAGCAGCCTGAGCTTCAACAGGACACACCCACACAGGACAGAACCCTGCCCACTGCAGTCCCCACTCCGGAGGCCCCCTGACCTCAGTCACTCCTTACACTGAATATGTTTAAGTCTATACTGAGTTAGCGCAAGCAAATGCAAATCCGTGCTGCTGGTGTACATACTTCTGTGCCAGCTCCGTCCACTGGTCCAGCCATTTGCATGCTGGGATGTCTCTCATGCAGGCCTAAGGAAAACGCACCATAATCAAATTCATATCCATAGTCAAATACATATGCTCCCACGCACTCGCACACTCATGCACAAACATCCATCCTAACATTCCAACAGTAATGAAAACAATCTGGTATTATTCACAGCAATAAGGTGAGAGGACAGTGATTGTTGATGTGTATTACAGACAGTATGTAATGGTGTGTTATGGGACAGTGTGAAATGGGGACAGATTGTAATGATGTGTAAATAGGGATAGTGTAATAGTAATGGCATATTTTGGGGATATTGTGTTATGGGGAGAGGTTGTAATGGTGTGTAATGGGAACAGACTAACAGTCTGTAAATGGGGATAGTGCTTAATGTGTAATGGGGACAGAGTGTAATAGTAATAGCCTGTATTGGGATTAATACGTATTAGTGACACAATGTGACGGTGTGTAATGGGGACAATGTGTAACCGTTGATGATGGGGACAGACTGCAACGGTGTGTAATGGGGACAGTATGTAATGGGGACAGTGTGTAATGGGGACAGACTGTAATGGTGTGTAATGGGGACAGTATGTTACATTTATAATGACGGTAGACTGTAACAGTATTAGTGTGTATTGTGGACAGACTGTGACAGTGTTTAATGGTGTATATCATGGACACTGTGTAATGCGGACAGTGTGCCCGAACCTCCATGATCTCCAGCAGCGCCTCAGTGACGGTCTCCAGAGAGGAGAGGGCAAAGGTCTCCCTCTCGTAGGAGCCCGGGGAGAAGGAGCGGTCGCGGTAGCTGGAGCGGAAGGCGATGACAGCGGCCGACTTGACCTTGCTGATGCCGAACAGCAGGTAGAACTTGGGCAGGGAGAACTCCGTCAGGCTCAGTCGCAGCACCTGCTTCGTCTCCTCTGCAACATCCAAACAGGTCGTCACACAGACACGCCCATCCCAGCATCACAGAGTTTCACACATCTGTTCATTCACTGGATAGCTGTACTATTTTGAGCATAAAACTGAAGTAGTTTAACTTTCCTCAGTCAGAAAATGATGGTCAATTGATGGCTTAATGTAACTGACAAATGAATTATAATACTATTTGTGTTCAAATGTTAACTAGGATTAAGTGAAATCATGAGGGGACTTTAAAATTGGACTATAAATATTTCCAATCACACAGAGGAAAGAGGGCTGGTGCTGAAAAGCTGGTGCTGTAAATCAGTGCTATTTTTTTTTGCGTAAGTGAACTGGTGGTGGCAGCGGTCAGTCTTAGGCCCTCACCGCTGAAGTTGAGCTGGGAGCAGGTGCACAGGGAGTGGATGATATTGATGACCAGGCCGTGGGTGGAGGCCCGCAGGGAGATGGGCCCGGTGGCCACCAGCAAGGTGACCACGTGGAAGAGATAGGGCAGGTGGGTGGCCACGTCCAGCGAGTTGTTGAAGGACAGCATGAGCATGTAGCGCGCCAGGATGGCGATGTCGTCCCACATCAGGTGCTGCTCCAGCGTGGGCGTCGGTGACAGGCACGTCTTGTCGATGATCTTGCACATCCGGCCGATCACCTGCATCAGCAGGACAGCAAGCGTTACAGAGTGCTGGTTCGATTCCCTGCTGGGACACTGCCGTTGCACCCTTGGGCAAGGTATTTAACCCAGAATTACCTCAGTAAATATCCAGCTATATAAATGGATAAAATTGTATGTCACTCTGGGTAAGAGCGTCTGCTAAATGACAACAATGTAATGTAATGTAGCATCAATGAGACCTCTGTCAGGACAGATACAGGACAGATATCTGATTTGCTGAAAGCCACAGCATCATTTGAGCTTAGCTGCTTATCTCTGCCAAAGTTCCAAGGTCCCCCAAACCATTTTGTCAAAATTGTTGCAATCATTTATAATCAAATGTCAAAAACCATCAAAAAAATAAGATGCTACAGCAGAAGGGTCATTTTCAACTACCAGATCCACATATGGTGCCTGTGAGGCAATTTGTTAGCATATGTTCGTGTTTCTTAACCTGAAGCAAGTTCTGCCCCCAACAATCAATCTGATGTCAATTTACTCAGCGCAAGCAATACAGGGAAGAAAACCGGGACTGATCCAAGGTCACCTGTGAGTCAAGGTTGTCAGACAGCTGATTGACATAATTTGCCTATATCTGGTTGGTCAGTATGCATAATTTGCATATATCTGATTGGTCAGTATGCATCATGGCCCTGTTAACAAGGGCTTCCTTAAGACTAGCATCAGAAGACATCTCTTTTGAAGAGACTGTCTTAGTGTTATACACTTACTCAGACATGCTCTGAGGTTTAGAGGTGCAAATGCGATATATAACGGAGTCGGTGGCCAAAACGTTCATCATTCCTTCCTCTAGAGAAAGAGGGGAGGGGCTGAGGACGGTGGAGCAGGGGAACCGGGAGGACCACACAAAGACGTTCCTTATGCACGGTTGTCCCCTCGCTGGCAAGCTGCCACCTCAGCTGTGACCGTCGGTCACCCTGGCCTGACAATGAACACTTTCTCAGACCCCCTCTTGCTGAAGAGTCGGGTCGAAAACAAAAAAAAAAAAAAAACAAAAACAAACAATGGCCGTAGACGTCCACATGGAGAGCCGGGGGGGGGAAAGCGAATAAAAGCCACGGGCCATTTGTGTCACTCAAGGCGAAGCTCCCGACAGCAGCATGGAACGACTTGACACTATTGACCATCGATAACAGCCATGGCTGGCTGCTGCCTGCGAACAGAAGAGTTAGTCTTAATGAAAGTGTGACTGCATGTGTGAGTGTGCATGTGTGTGAGCGAGGCAGCTGTATGTGTGTGTGTCTGTGCGTGTGTGTGCAAGTGTGTTTGTGTGTATGCACACAAGAGTGCCTCTGAACAGCACAGTGTTTGAACCCAAAGTGGTGGAACTGTTAACTTTGGTGGAGAGTCATGACTTAAGTCCCTGAGGGAGCACTTCGGATACAAGCTGGTAAGTCCCCCTGTGTTCAAGTGCTATTGATGTATGGTTGATGTGGCTGCTTTTTATTGTAGGTAACACACGCGGTGCTAGAATGTCTGATGTTTAGCTAACACAGCTATCGCGTGTACGGCTGTAGTTCCATGAAACAGCCACTGTGTTGGGGTTGGCTCGCATCACTACAGCTGTGGAGGGATTTTCAGCTTTCCTGGACCTCATATAGGAGGATTTCTTGTGGGAATATCACAGAGCCCGTTGCAAGCTAAAACCTGACTTTTGGCTCATCTTCTCCCAGTGTGTGATTTCTGTGCTGGGTCAGGCCCAGTCAGGTGTCTCTCAAGACTCTGTTAGGAATGACTGCATCTGTGTACATGTACGCCTGTCTGTGTGAATATGTGTACATGTGTGTGTGTCTGTGTGTACCTGTGTTTGTGTGTGTGTATATGTATCTGTGCCTGGCTGTATGTGTGTGTGTTTCAGTATATGAGTGTATACATGTATCAGTATATGAGTGTGTGCTTGTACGAGAGTGTCTGTGAGTATATAAGGGTGTGTGTGCGTTTGTGCATGTGCGTGCGTGTGTGTTTTTGGGCACGTGTCTGAGTATGTGAGCGTGTGTGTATGTGTGTGTGAGCTCACCTTGCTGGACACCAGTTTGACATTGCCTGACGCCAGGGCTACGGCTGTATCAGCCATCACCTCGGCCTTGATGGAGCCCAGACCCCCTGTAGCGCTGGTCTTTATGAAGCTGTCCAGCACCACATCCAGGAGGTCTGTTATCTGAGGGGGGGAATAAGTGAGAGGGAGAAAGGAGAGGGAATGAGAGATCCAGAGTCAGAGACAGAGACAGAGATGGACAGAGAGAAGGGAGGAGGGAGAGATGGACAGAGAGGAGGGAGGGAGAGAAAGACAGAAAGAGGGAGAGGGGAAAACAACAGCCTTAGGACTGTTAGGCAGGTGAACCTGGTATATTGCATGAAGTGCCAATGGGATGTCAATACGTGGTCTAAAAATGCTCCACAACCTCTAGCTCTGCACTTTCATCAGCACCAGTGTGAAATATGACACTTCCTTTCAGATTTTTAATGACTTTTAAAAACTGAATGTGAATGTGATTGGAACTTCGCAACTCAACCCACAAAAAACATCATTCAGTACAGTTACAAACCAGTTAACTACTTGGTCAGCAAAGAGAACGATGCTGTTTGCATAACTTGCATCACCCCTCTCCCCCTCAATCACTCAGAAAAACACAAATGTTTCCACATCAGGAACGACACCCTACCACCCCCGTTTACATCCCACAGCCACACATTTCTGTCATCTTATTCTTGCAGAAATTTACATCCTGCACAATCTGCGTAACTCATTGTTGATCACGCATGCTCTGGCTAGGACGATGGCTGTATTAGCTTGTCCTATTTTCTCAGACGTAGAGAGAGCCCTTTGTGCAAAGTCGTTTTTCTTTTTCTGCGCTACACAGCAGCCCGTTGGCAGGAACATCTGGGCTCTCCAGGGACACTAACAGGTGGGACGCCAGTGTGGTGCTACTTTCAAAATAAGTTTCACGTTTAATTTCACTTCCTCCAGTATCAGTGCGTGTTTACAGACTTATTTCAGGCACCAGTTTCCTTGGTACGCTTGGTAATCTTTCGCTAGCTTCTCTGCGGTCGGATAGTTGCACCCCTGACTCTCAATTGGTGGCTGGCTCTCGAGATAAAAGCGAATTGCTGTATGAGATACGAAATGGAGATAAAATAGTAAGGGTAAGAACACAAAGACCTCACTTGCTTCAATGTGAATCTAAAGTAAATCCAAAGGCAATCTGAAGTGAATCTAAAGGGAATCGAAACGAATCTAGCTGAATCTAAAGTGAACCTGCAGTGAATCTGTAATGATCGTTCCCTTCCATGTTTGTGAAATGTGGCAGGCTTGACAAAGATTGATATTTATATGAAAGTCCCAAAAGGTGGAGGTCAGCAGAAATTACCCTGGAAGAACCATTGTTTTACGAACAACAGTAGTTGTCTTATCTCGAAAAGAGGGGGGAAGCGCTCTGGTTGTAAGGACCTGAGAGCATCTAAGTGTCGTGCTCTCAAGGAAAATTAAGGTAATAAAGCAGTCATGCTAGAGGAAGGATCCTGTGTCTGGGTGGAAAGAGGTGCTGTTTTGACCACAGCTTCACATCAGGCCACCAGCAGCACTGATGTTAGGAAACCCAGGTGCTCTTTCAAGGCAGATTGTTGAAGTCATGAAAACATGGGCCTGGGGGAGTGCTGTTACATGGAGTCACTGAAAGTACCTTCGCCCTGCCCTGCCCTGCCCTGCCCTGCCCAGGCCCCGGCCGTTCCCCGCCCTCCCCAGACCCAGGCCGTTCCTCGCCCACGCCCCCACCTGTCCCAGGCTGCCCCAGATCTTGGCCTGGATGGAGGGGTACATCTGCTTCTCGTTGATGGTCATGGTGATGAGCTTGTCCAGGATGGCGGTGACGCGCTGCCGCTTGGCGTCGTCGTTGTGCTTGCAGAAGCGCACCAGGTTGAGCAGCCAGGGGGTCATGTACTCCAGGCACAAGTGCTTCAGCTCGATACCTGCGTGTCAAACATCATTACATCACTACAGCACAGCTGTCACTCATGAAGGGAGAGCTTGTGAACGAACACTGAATAGATGAACACATACTGCTGCAGGTGCCTACCACAGTCTAACATAGCATATCACAGTCTTTCAGCCCAACATCGCATAATGCAGTCTAACACAGCAGAACACAGTTGAACACAGCATAAATCTCATGGATCAGAGTGGTCAGTTGTGTCCTGTTTGTACCCTCTTACATGCAATTTTATTAGATGCAGTTTATACTCATTCTTTGCAAGTCACTCTGGAACAAAGTGTCTGATAAAAGACAAAACGGAAAGTGCACTGCTGTCTAGCACAGCCTAGAACAGGCTAACATGAGCCTAACATAGCCTAACAGTCTGCTGCAGTCTAGCAGAGTCAAATTCAGACCCGAAAACTGGGCTAAACCAATGGCTTTTCAGTAAGTGTGTGAGAACATGCCGATAGGTGGCGATACACATTGTCACTACAGCATGTATGCATGTAGTCAATGAAGCACAGGGGGCTGTGGGTGTGGGCGTGGCATGGGCGTGCGACAGGTGTGGCACTGACTGGATTTGCTGAAGCCAGAGATGCACTCCTCCAGGAACTCCAGTGTGAGGTGGGGCTCGTTGGCTGCCAGCGTCTTGCTGATGGAGACGATGAAGAGCGTGTTGTTGGCTGGGATGCAGAGGCCAGATGTCTCCAGCAGTTGGCCCTCAATCTTCAGATTGAAGGTGCAGGTCAGAGCACACAGCAGGTTGTAGGCCGCGGACCTGCAGAGGGTGCACACAGCCATCAGATACACGGGCCCATCAGGCAGCCATCTGTGCTCTCTACTGCACCCTGCAGGCTTGGAGGAGTTACACCTCCTGAGGCCCTGTAGGAGAGGGGGTGGAGACCTGGCTGAGAGGAGCTGTTCTTTCAGAGAAACATTTATGGATACTGCTTTGGGTTTGGCACTAGGGATGGTCCCTCACTCAGTTTTTTCTCAAGTCAGGTCAATTCTACAGCCTAGCAAAACAGAATAAACACACTCAGTTTTAAATTCTGAAAGTAAAACTATAATTTTTTGGTTTTCTTCTGTTGCCATGGCACCACTGCCCTTACTTTCTAACCTGCAACGCCACTCAGTGACATGTCCCCTTGTTAAGTGCACAACATCAAACAAGACCTGACTGAAATGAGCTTGTGACTGATTGCAAAAGCAGCTTGGCCAGTCTCTCCCTTTGGAAGCGGACCTGAGGCTGGGGTCGGAGCTGCCCAGGTTGAGCAGGGCGATGTTGAGCAGGGTGCCGGGCACGTCCTTGGGTCGGATCTTGGTGTGCTGGGGGATGGAGTCGGGCTGGGAGAGCTCCCAGCGCGTGCGGATGTGGATGATGGACTGCACGATGGCCTCGCACTCCTGGTGCATGAAGGTGAGCGGCGTGCCCTGGTTGGCGATGGTCAGCGTGAACTGGCTCTCATCCACCAGACAAATCTCCTCGATCTCCGACGCGTAGTAGATGTCGTTGAGGAAGACCGATTGGCCCAGGACCCGCGTGCGCTCTGCTGAGGTCACCTGCACGGCTGTGGAACCCACCTGGAGGGACACAGAGGAAGCAAGGGAGAAGGAGAGAGAGTGGGAGGGAGAATGAGAGAGGCAGAGAGAGGGAGAGATGTTGCCAGAGTGACAGAGAGGATAAAGGTAGAGACAGAGAGAGATGGAAAATAAGGAACAAGTCATAACTTTTGACTCCTTGCTCTGCTTCGAAACTTATTCCCACAGTGTACTACTCTGCCTCTTGATCTGGGAGCAAGAATGACCCATTTCTTCATTTCTGCATTATTTCTAGCACATAACTGCTTCTGTAACACAGAAGCCACACCTGCGAGCCATGTCCACTCACCTTGATGGAAACCTTTGTGTCCTTGTGGGCCAGTTTCAGGGCATTGTGGAACACCTTGAGGTCCTCCTCCAGGGCCAGGGTGGCAGCGGGCAGCTTCTGCTGGTCGGGCTCAACGTACTCGGCCAGACGGCCAGGCGAGTCAATGAACAACAGCTTCTTGCTGCCCTTGAGGCCTGTGAGGAGCCGCTCGTGGTACTTGGTGTACTCCCGCACCCATGTGTTACAGTTGTAGACGTAAACAGCCGCCACGTTCTCGTAGGCAAAGCCCGGGAACACCACAAACCACTTGGACAGGAAGTCAGTCTTGAAGCGGTTGCTGGGCCCCACATGGGTCAGGTCAACCACAATCTCATAGGGCTTGGCGTAGTAGGGCTTCAGGGTCAGCAGCACATGGTAGATGAGCAGGTCTCCGTTAATCTGGCCCGTCTTGAACCTGAGAAGGCACCACACGGTCAGGGACACAGTTGCGGTCAATGTCACCATCATAAGTCCTGAAATCATTCTGCTTAGCAAGAGTGGGGGACGATCAATGTGGAGGCAGGGGGCGATCAAGACGGTCAGACCGTAACAGAGCATGACGTTTCAGCTTGCACACACGGATAGGAACAGATTACTCCTTTTTTAACTATTTCATCAAGTGGGGATACGAGAGTTTGGTTTTCACATGGTATCGGAATATCGATTATGTTTTACTACACTCACCTTAACACCCTCCCCCCGCACCTGACCCTAACCCCACCCTGCGTCTCATCTTAAACCCCCCACCCCCGTGTCTAACTCAAAATCCCCCACCCCTTCGCAACTAACCCTAAACCACCCCTCTGTTTCTTTCTCTGTCACCCATGTCTTCCTCTACCCTCCCCCACGATCAAACAGAACACATCTGCACAGGAATTCACCAATCCCCAAATAAACACAGCAGACCGGGGCGGGGTGATGGCAGAGGGGGGAGACAGGAAGTGCGTCATTGCAGCGTACCATAGCAAAGCTGCAACCGTAACCACATCACCCCTCATTCAAACCCCCTGCTCTCAAACACACTGTTTGCACCTCACGTTTGGGTTCGCCCCCCGTCCAGCTCTCCGTCTCCCTCAAGCCTGCCAGGACAAGTCCTCGCCCCCAGGCACCTGCTGCACCTCACCTCTGCACCTGCCGCCACCCGACCGACCCTGCCCAAAGCACCTGCCCACAACCTGCACAGGTAAGAGAGGCTCGGCTAGGGGATCATTGCCGCCACCTCCTAAAAGTATGAATAATTTCAGCTCTCTAGGTCATCTGTCTTTCAAAAATCTCAAAAATCAAAAACTGCCACACTACATGTTTGCTGTGTGCCAATAGGGAGTGAACTACAAAACAATTTATGACCAATTACAGAAATGCCTATTTTTTGGAGTGAGGCTCACTTTGGGTATTTTCAACAATTGAATCCTTTTGGGCAACTTTTTCCTGTTTTCTGTATATTTTTTATTTTGTGCTGCTCCTGAAGCTTGTCTCAAGCTTAATCCAAAAGGTCCTTTTGAAATATGTTGGTTTACACTGGAAGATAAACAGCTTCTCGAGGATCGGGGGAGGGGGGGGGGTTCAGGTAAAACATTTATCAAAAGACTATCTTGTGTAACGTGAATTTTTTTTATTTGAGTGGGCTTCACTGAATCAGATATTGGTGGGAATTTATTCAAAAGTTTTAGTAAAACTAGCTAAGTGGCTAAGTGGTGAGTCCAGTTTTTTCTACTTAGTTTCATAAAGCAAAGTAACACTAACAAATCCCACAAACCACATTCCCAGTTGAGAATATGCACCTAGCTCCTCCGTTTTGTTCGGAAATAAAGTACTACATACTGTGAGGGAGGTTCTTGCTTGTACAGTCTTTAAAAAACGTCTTTACTTGTGTATCTAGATTAGGTGCCATAAAGCAGAATTGAAAGACAGGAGCATCATATCACATATTGCATTACATTTGGCAGACACTCTTACCCAGAGCAAACTGTATAGATTACAATTTTATCCATTTATACAGTTGGATTTATTGAGGCAATTGTGGGTTAACCAAGGGTACAACAAGAGTGCCCCAGTAGGGAACCAGCAACCTCTCAGTTAGGAACCCTGCTCCTTACCACTACACCATACTGCTGCATATTACTGAATAAAGAGACAATGATAAGTACATGAAAGAAGTATATATTAGAACGAGCAGTGTTAACTTGTGTTTAAGTTTTCTTGCTTTGATCCAAGCAGAATGTTCATCTACATGTATGATTATGTACAGTAGTGACAAAGTTAAGAATATTTTTTAGTTGAATATAAAAGGAAATGATTTCAGTCAATGAAGCAGGACACCTGTGACACTTGATGATGAAAATGACAGAACAGATAGCGCTCAAACCAAAATTTGCCGATCTTTCACGACAGCTGCTGACGTCAGACTACCAATCTGTTCCAGAACCTTCCATAAGCCATACACAGCTTCAAGGTGAGGTCAGCAGGCTGCTCTAGCAGGAGCAGACATGGGAACACAACAGAAACAATAAGTGTGTAAAAGCTGTCCAATTGTACAGCAAGAAGAACATCATGTGACCTAACAGCAGGTGGCATTGTGGGATGACTAATAATTCCATTTTTGTCAAAGTTTATTCTTCATTTTCTAAACCCAGTGAAAATTGTGACAAGGTGACAAGGTTAGGAACAGGCTCAGTGAGACAGAACAGCACAATCCAGTGGAACTAGGTCTCTTTGCTGAGGGTCATAGGGTGAAAAATGTCACGCATTTAATTACACACATGGTGAGTGTACTGTGTGACCGCACGCTACAGCACCAACGTCATCACAGGGGCTGGGTGAGCACTGTCGGTTTGAGTTCATGAACACGTCCCGCGTGAGTCAGCCATACGCAAATCATGACTGTCTGTGGCACCTCCCTCTCTCTTGTACAGAGCCATGGACCAATCCTGTGTCTGCCTGAGCCTCTGCTTTGCAGCGCTCCTGGGAGTTGCCACAAGCAGCACCAAGCCCTCCACTGAGCCACTTCATGTAACTTCGAGTCACACTTCGAGACACGCTTCTACCAAAACCATCAGCATCGTGATGACTCCGAAAAACTTGCCCGTCACGGATGCCACGATCCAGGCCCCAGACCAACCCCCATCCGCACCCCAACTCGTGACCTCCTTGTCCACGGCCAATGACGCCCCTCAGAACTGTTTCATCAGCAATGAGTGGACCATTTGGGTGCTCGTAGCGGCCGGGGCGGCTGTCGCCATCCCACTGATCTGCGCTATGGGGTTGATGATCCAGGTGTGCCGCCTTAAGCGGCAGGTCCGCCCCGGCCGCACGCCCCGGACCAACGTGGACCTGGTTAGTGGGATGAGGTCCCCCAGCACCACAGGAGGTGGAGCCGAGGGTGGGGCTAGTGCAGGACTGTGTGAGAGCGCCATCAAGATGGAGGAAGTCAAACTGCAAGAGCAGGCAAAGGAGGAGGAGGCGAGGGAGGAAGAGGCAAGGGAGGAGGCGGCCAAGGATGGCACAGAACAAGGTGCTGTCGACAAGGCAGGGGATTCTGGGAATGGAGAGGCAGCTAGGGAAAGCACTGCTCCGGCCACTGCCTCCAGCCAAATGGAGGGGGTCCCTGCAGCAGCTGCCGAGGGTGAAATGGAGGTCCTGGTGGTGGTGTAAGCGGGGTCTGGGGAGTGCTCACTGCAGGAGTGCCTGAGCAGGACCCTGCCCTCAAAGCCGCTAGCTTTCTGCAGGCAAAAAGTGTGGCCTTTGACCGCACCTCTCCTCCAGTCACTGCAAGATCAGAATTTATCCTGACCCTTATTTTGTATTAGTTGTATGTGTGTATTGATTGTTGAGGTACATTGTGAAACATGCTAAAATTCTGCACTGATACAGCTAGATTTCAATCCACTCTAAACTGTGCAACGGGTGGAAAGACCAGCGGGCTTTCAACCTTATACGCGTCATGTTACGTTGTGCAGTTTTGAGGTGTTGCATTGGATTTGTTTTAATATATCTCTGTTTGGAATGGTGTGTCACTCCAGCTAATCCACTCTCTGCTGCTGTGCAAATGATTTTGTTTTTTCACCCACTTCATGTTAGTGACAGCTTCCCAAAAGTACATTTTAAATAAATGAATTCACTTTGCATTCACCTTGCATTCACTTTACCGCACATTACACTGCTTGTTGTTTTAATCCCACTGACCATACTTACACCTCTTAAATGCATACGCTGGTTAAGTGCATAAAACGGCAGTATTCCAGAGCAAATGCAATTCTCAGCAGTTGACTGTGCATCTTGTATAACATTTTTTTGCTGTGAAGCACAAAATCTTATTCTGTGCTATACTGAGTAAAATGTGAATGATTGATGTGCTTCTCTATAAATATTTCTATGCATGTATAATTCGGTGTACTCTACTCTACTCTTCAAGGCCACAATAATAATCTTATTTTGCAAACTGCAATGGAAGCTCTGAGCTCAGCTGAACGGACCCCCATCTGAAGTGACAGGAAGAGAACCGCATCTCCCTGGCAGCAACACAAATTAATAATACTGTAAGAGGACAGACCACTTCCTCAGCAGCGTAACTGGCTCTTATCACCCAACGAATCATATTTGGAGCTAACTCTTCTATATATATTTAACTGAAAAAGAGAAATGAGAGTCTGATTTAGCAACAGAATACAGGGTTTCACAGAGACATAAGATTTTATCAGGAGACATATTTTACTTTTTACAATCCAGTTAACCTTGACTGTTGGTATAGGCTCATAATGTATGTGTTTAATGTGAATATGAATCCACATTAATATGAATTAATATGAACATACTTGTAAATCTGTAAGACTGTGCTATTACTATGCTACTGAACATTCAATTTCACCAGAAAAAGTGCTGTGAACTCCATATCTCTTCTTGCTGGAAGAGTTATTTGATTTAAAAGAAATAAAACATTTTAGTACTAAACACTTTTTTCTTGTCAATCATCAATGACTAGGTCAGTTTCTCTTTCTGCCCAGTAATGTGCATTTTTGCAGTGGATTGTGTCTTTAAGAGTTTTCCAGAGCTCCATCAGAACCCCATTCCCCACAATCCATTGCATTATGAATTCCAACAAATACAAATAAAAATATACATTATTTCAGTTTCAGCAGTGCCTTTGCCCACTATGTTAGAATGACTGTCGTTTTTAACCCAACAAGCTATAGCAAACATTCAATTAAATATTTACTGAATATATACTGCCCCCCAGAGGCCCTCCTTTGTCATTGCAAGACACCTCTTTGGATGGGGCTGTTGAACTTGAGTAATGCAAGAGTACACCACACACACCGATCTCAACCACACTCTGTAGGAAATACAAATCTGCTTAAACAGGCCTACAACAGAAAGTTTTCAAAGCCTGTTGAGCGGAGCCTAACATAAGCAGTGCTCGAAATGTCTCCATGGCTAAGGAAAGCTTCCACTGGCATAGGGCCCACTCAGCCACACACATACATTGTGCACACTACAGATGCCTAGACTACCGTAAGATTCACTCAATGCCTACACTACCATATGATTCGCTCAGTGCATAATCACCATATGATTCCCTCAATGTCTACATTCTTATATGATTCATTCAATGGATACACTACTATATGATTGATCAACGCCTTCATTATCATATGATACCATTCACTCATTATCCATTTTACCATACC